>NC_087352.1:42707288-43332288 GCF_030014295.1 Loxodonta africana
CTAGACTTTGTATGTTGAGTACAGTACAAAAAGGAAGGGTTGAAAACATTGGGAACTGAGTTGTTGGCACCACTAAGATCCATCCCAATGATTACAGACTCTCCTCTGATTATGTGAACTTCTTCATGTCATTTTAGTAAGTTTATGTTTCTCTATTGAATTATGTCATTGTTGCTTGCACTCAAAAAAACAATAATGTTACAGTTTCTCATATCAAAGAAATACTTTTAAATTTAATCCCAGTCATTTAAAATACATAAACCAAGATAAAATAGAAATCACCTAACTCAATTTCTGTGGTGTATGGTTTGGAAGTCGTTAAAATAGGGGAGTAGAGATGAAAAAAGTACCCTGGTGATGCGGTAGGTAAGCATTCAGCTGCTAACCGAAAGGATGATGTTTTGAACCCACCAGCCACTCTGAGGGAGAAAGAGGCAGCAGTCTGCTTCCATAAAGATTACAGCCTTGGAGGCCCCATGGGGAAGTTCTACTCTGTCCTGTAGGTCACTATGAGTCGACTCAACGGCAACAGGTTAGGGATGCAGAGAAAACTACACTTTTGAATGCGAAAAATAAGATGTGCTACCTAATTCTGTATCATGGACAAATGCCAATGTTTGCTCTGAACAATAGAGAATTCCCTCAAACTTTCCAACTGATTAGATTTGTACCTTACATGTATCTTCCCTAACCCCTAGTTACCAGGAGCTCATGACAAGTGTTTTCATTTCAGGTGAAGAAACTGAGACTAAGTCAGTTGGAACTCTCTCCTGATTCCTAGGCAAATATTTGCATGGGTTAAGATGAAATTCTAATCCCTCATGAAAGTACTTGAGAACGTCCTTTTCTTCCTTGGATCCTACTTAGTCATAGGTATTGTTTGACCTAGCTGTATTGCTAATTGATACATTCCCATTTTCTGATACAAAATGAAGTAGATGGTGAGTGTCTAACCTTCCATGTGTAGTGCCAGAAGTCAGCGTTCCAGAGTCAAAATTACTTTGATTATTAAGAATTTGTAGAAAGACCCACTAGAAATGTCTGTCTCTTGAAGAAGAAACCTAGAGGCCCTAATCGAGTAATTAGTACAAACTAACATTAGAAACCTGTAGAAACCTGTGCAGATTGCCTTGTCTAGGAAAAGTGCAAGCCCAATGCTCATGAAATGTCTCTTCCCTGATAATTCTTCAAAGAGAAGTTAAGTATTCTTATGATTTCTGGCAGCATTATTCCTCATGCTCATGGGTTAACCCAGTGCTGTCGAGTCGATTCCGACTCCTAGCGACCCTATAGGACAGAGTAGAACTGCTCCATAGAGTTTCCAAGGAGCGCCTGGTGGATTTGAACTGTGAGCTTCTAAATATTTTCATTTGAACTGTTGCTAATTTAATTTTATTTGATCACTAAGTGTATTATATGTTAAAAACTTTTGTCTACGTATACTTTTGTCTGGATATACAGCTAGCAATCTCAATTTTCAGCAACAGAAAATGAGAACCGTGTATTGTTCTAGCTGCTTAAAGCTTTCATGGAACCACAGTGTTTCCATTTTTCCAGTGCTTACCAAGAATAGAAGCACAGAGAAAGTGTAAATTTCTGCTGAGTCTAGTTGTTCTTGCTTTTTCTGATCTTTTATTCTGAGCTGAACAGGTAATTTAAGGGACCTTCCATGCTCAAATGCCTGTCTTAAATGAAAATGAAAAGCTGTAAACATTTTTAAGACAGCATCTCGCTTATACACATAAGAGTAATACATTCCTCCATATTTTGGTACAACTGGAAATCTGTAGAATGTATAATCAGAAAATGAGGGGTTTGAATTCCAGCTTTCTCACTTAACTGTGTGATCTTGAATTAGATTCTTAAACCTTCTGAACTGTAGTTTCCCAATGGACAAATGTGACTAATAATAATTGATGCTTTTTTTTTTTCTTAATAAATATTGCCTCATTGTGGTTGTTTCAAACTATTGCGGGTAGGACTCATTCCCTCAGTACTTGCCTTGACCTGGTAATATCCTCCAGGACCACATACATACCTTTTGTGTTCTTGATTCTGTTGTAGGGAACATCTGCCCTGACATGCTCAAGATATAGAAAAATGACGTAAAAACTTTAGAAAACTGTTAACTGAATATCTTCAGGGTCCATACATAACTAGTAATAATTGGATCTGAGATTTTAAAGCTCAAGTACCTGACTGGTATCTCAGATTCTATCTGATCTTGGACTAGTTATTAATCTCTTCGCAAATCATCTCGGTAGATCTGAAGATGAAATATGGTGAGGAATGCAAAACCTATTTGCAAAAGCAAAGCCCCAAACAGATTTAAGACATCATTTCAGTTGTTGATATTATCTTTTTATTTTATACTGGTCGTTAGTAACTCTATTGTATGTAACTTCTTTTAGATTTTGTTAATCTTGGGAATCTGCTATCCAATATTCCTCTCCTTCAATATTCATTGCCATTTTCATAAAAGAATGGTGGGCAGGGAGTGGTTGCCCAAATTGGAGCCATAACTCCCAGCCTGGCTCCCATGCGTCTGGATGGTCTATGTGAATAGTTCCCACCCATGAAATGTGGCAGAAGTGCTGTGGTTAGTTCTTGGCCAGGACAGTTAAGAAGCATTTTCTTAACTAACAATATAACCAGGTAACAAATATGTATTCCACGTGTTAACAAACAAAAAGGCACTAGTAATATGTAATTATGTATGTGATAAAGTCCCTGGGGGGGCACAAAACTTTTGTTCTTGGTTAATAACCTAAAGGTTGGTGGTTCAAACCCACCCAGGGGTACCACAGAAGAAAAGCCTGGCAATCTGTTTGTGACAAGAGCTAAGAAAAAAATTGTAAGGTGTGTTAGGCTGCAGGAGACCCTCTTCTAAAAAAGGAGTCATGGTGTCTTTCCTAGGAAAGGATGAATAATATCTAACAAAGGAAAAGACAGATGGGATTTGGGGAAGTGTGCCTCTGATAAGAAGAAACATTTGCAAAAGAGCTCTGAGGCATGAAAGAGATTAACTAAAGAAAGGCCAGTATGCTTGGAACAAAAAGTGAAGTGGAAACAGTGAGACGGTGCCACCATTTCAGAGCTCTCTTTACCTGCCATGCAATATGTCATGGCCTATGCTCTTTAATACTAGTGATGTAAATAAATTTATAGGTCTTTCATCCCATCCATCAAACTTAAAGGGGGGAAAATTGAGATCTAGGAAAACGATGTGACTTTTGGAGTTCACATATGGATTGATGGACATAGGACTAGCAGTAACTTTTACATCTGGACATTGTGTGCTTCTTGATATGCAGTAGCAATGAGCAACAGATGGGTTGTTTAATTATTATTTCTTTCTGCAAGTAAAATTAATGTGCAGTATTGTAACATTCCATTCATTTTTTCTTTGCTAAATTTGCCAGAATAACATAAGAATTAAGGGGTAAAAAGAAACTTAGTAGAAAAATATGTAAGCATAACCAAAAACAAACAAACAAATCTGCTGCTTTTGAGTAAATTCCAATCCACAGCAACCTTATAGGACAGAAACAGAACCACCCCATAAGGTTTCCAAGGAGCAGCTGGTGAATTTGAACTTCAGATCTTTTGGTTAGCAGCTGAGCTCTTAACCACTGCACCACAAGGGCTCCCTACATATATGTGCACGTGTATGTGTACACGCATCTTGAACTTTGGCTAGTATTAAAGATTCTGATTTGAAACATACCACTTGTGCAAAGAGTCTGTGATGGATGTTAAATTTGTCATGACGGAGAACTATGGAGAAAAGGATTGACAGACAGTAAAACCCAAATTTTTCTCCCCATAATTAAAAGAATTTATTTGTCATTGCATTATATGTATTGAGAAAAAATAATTGGACATTTTAATAGAAACCTTTGACATCATTTTTAAAACAGTAGTGGCAGTCTTTGTTTTCAAGCCAACAGCTGCTTTAGTTCAAGCTAACATTGTTCCCCTTTTAAACACCTGGTGATTTGGACACATTTTCTATCTCCTAGCTCAGTCACATTAAAACAAGACCTACTCAATTATTTGACTGTTGAGACAGCATGGAGATCATTATGAACACAAAAGAAGTAGTATAAAAATACAAAGAGAAACTATTCTTTCCTATGACAAAATAAACATAATGGGGTTGCTTTTTTTTACCTGAGAGTATCCAAGTCTCTCCAATAACTTTCTGATATGCTAAATTAAAGTGTTATAGTGCTACTCTTTCTACACACAATTGATTACTTGTTCTGTAGCCCAGCCAAGAGAAGTTCTAATTGTTTAAAAATAGACTTTATTATTCCCATTGTGGAAACAAAGCAATCACAGTTTAGGGAATCCAAGGACTCACAATTCTTCAGTAGCAAGACAAGGATAACAACAAGAACAATATTAACAACAACACTTTGGGTTGAACACTTAATGCCAGACACTGATAGAACACTTAAGTGGGTTAACTCATTTCATCTTTATAACTACCATAAGAAGTGTATCCTACCATTCCATCTTTGAGATGACAAATTGAGACACAGACAGCTTAAGTAACTTGCCCAAGGTCAAACCTCATGAGAACCCAGATCTGTCTGGCTCCAGAGCCTGTGAGAGATCCCTTCACATATTCACTTATGAAGAAGGACCTTTCCCTTTTTAGCACAATGACTACGTAGAGAAAAAGATCTGGGTTCCCTTGGAAAGGAGATCACATTCTTCAATATCATTATCCTATATCACACTGCAACAAAAAATAGAAAGCATGGGCACCAAAGTGCTGGCCTGTTTTTAAATTCCAAAAGGGAGACAGTTATTTTTAATATACTGACCTAATTTTATGGGGTGATCTCAGGTCAGCATAAACTCCAGAGAGAGCCCGAAGTATCACATGAGAGTATGTTGGGCAGAGGGAGAACAGAATCCTCTTAAAGCAGAATTGATTATAACCTAACGGCTCACCCCTAGCCATCACACCCCATTAGATTAAACTGACAGTTCATGGTAAGGGTAGGGGTGCTGAAGAGAGAGAAAAAAGACTGGGTTAGTATAAAAACACATTACTCAACTCTTCAGAAAGGAGGCTGGCATTGACTCCACAAGGCAGCATCAGCAATCTCAGCAGCAATATTCCGTATTATTTCTAGAGCTTTAAAAAAAATGATAACAGGGTATTTGGATTATGTCAGCGTGGCAAAATCATAAATTACCACACTGCGCTGTAGTGGGCATTGGGGATGTAGAACAACTTGTGTGAGATTGATGGGAAACTGCTGGCAACCCTTCTAAGCCAGTTCAACACATCTAAAGAGGGTGCTTCCATGTACCCTTTACAACCCAGGACAGAGAATCATTGATCTTTAATTCTATTTGGGATAACTCCATACTGGAGCATGACAGCATGTGGCACAACTGTCTGACCTGCTCCATCGCAAATCTTATCCTCATTCTATTTCCACTCTTCCTAGTGCACTAGAGCCCTACAACTTCTAAGCACTTTATTGCAAGTCTCTGTGCCTCGATTCCATAGTTAGGTAAATCTATTTTGGAGACATGCACACTGCTTTTGCATCTGACTTTCTGGTTGAATGATCTTAGACAAGCTACTTAAATGATAGCTAGAAAAGGACATCATGTTTGGTAGAGGGTTAGCAAAAACAAGGGAAACCCTCAATGAGATGAACTGACACAAGAGCCACGATAATGGACTCAAATATACCAACAATTATGAAGACGGTACAGGACAAGGCAACATTTCATTCTGTTATACACAAGGTCTTCATGAGTCAAGGCCAACTCAACAGCAACTACCAATAGCAATACTCCCCAAATAGTACACGTCAAAAACGTAACTGTGCAAAACCCTTCGGAAAATTTTCATAGGCATAGTTCTACTAACATGGAAGACATTTTTGTCAAGCAAACAGGAAAAGCTATTAAAATATTTTTCTGTGTCTTAAAGGCTATGTTAAGGATCTAAATTAATCTAAGCAGAATGGAAAGTCTTGAATAATATAAACTGGAAAGTATCATAATTAAATTAGTGTTTTGAAAAAATCCTGATGGCCACGTATGGCGAGTGACTTAGAGGAAGACAAGAGTGGAGGATCGGGTACCAACTAGGCAGCTTTGCAGTAACCCAAGCAAGAAATGAAAACAGTTTAGGCTACAGTAGTGACCAAGGAAACAGTGAGAAATGGGAGTATTTAGCAGATGTTTGTGTGTGTTGAGTGTTGTGTGCCACTGAGTTGGTTTTTGACTCATAGTGACCACATACGGCAGAGTAGAATGCCTCATGGGATTTTCTAGGTATAATCTTCATGGAAGCAGATCTCCAGTTCTTTCTCTCATGGGTGGGTTCAACCCACTAACTTTTCATTTAGCATTTGAGTGCTTAACCTTTGCACCACCAGGGCTCCTTAGTAGATATTAACCAAGTGAAAATAATTATTTTTAGTAATTAATTGATAGATCATGAGCTTGAAGTTTAGGGAAAGGGTCGATAATAACTTCCAGGACTTTGGCCTTTATGGCTGACTATGAATCATGATTTTCTTTACCTAAATTTGAAAAAAATGGAGGAGTACCAGGTGTGAAAGTGAGGATAGGGGAAATGGAGAGGCAAGGATAATGTACCAAATTATATTTTGAACCTTTTTTTTTTTTTTTAAGTGTCTTGGAGGCATTTAATTGATCCATCAAGCAAGGGGTCCTGGATAACAGATATAAATTTGGTGTTTATTGACATAAATCATGTTTGAAGTCAGAGGTAAATGAAACCACTAAAGGAGATACTATGGAATGGAAAGAACAGAAATTCCAGGATATATTTACCAATAAGAATCAGAATTAAAACTTTCTTCCTGTCATTACTCAACTAGGTTTGGTAAGTAAACATTACTGTTAGAAAATGTCAGATTTCCTCAGCATCTGCCATAGAGTTCTTGTCCTGTGCGAGGTAAAATGGTATATTACAGCAAAATCAATATGTATATGAAATATTAAAAAAAAAGTGTTTGTATATCCACTTAAAGTACTCTTTGCCTTGTGAACAGATATTGTTGTAGTAGCTAAATTTTAAATCATTAATTTGGAACTCCACATTCATTTTTTATTGGGACCAATGTTATATATGGTGTTTCAGGTCCCAAGACACACCCTTTAAAAGCCTATTTAACCCTAGAACACAGGTTTAGCAGCAAATACAGGATAGAAACAGAAAGAATACATGTGTGAGCAAATAGTCCAGGGGCATGAGGAGGTAGTTTTAGGGTATGTATGTATGAAAGTTATGAAAGCAAGACTTATATGACACCTAAAGCCTAAAAAAACACAGTGGGATAAAGAAAAAGGGAAGAAATCATACGATATATGAATGTATGTGCACAGATTGGAATTCTAGAAAAATGCAAAGCAAATGTATGAATATACAGAATTTAATAGATTAAACATAAACAATAAGAAAACATCCAATAGGATTATAAAATGAATTGCCAGTAAAATATTTTCGAAGTATATTAACCTGAATTTTAATGTCTTAGTAAGAATGTGTGACCTTTAATTATAACCAAGGAGAATCAGAATTAAAACCCTCTTGCTAACATTACTCAACTAGGTTTGGTAAGGAAATTGTTACTGTTAGGAAATGTCTGGTTTCCTCAGCCCTCACTGCAGAGTTCTTGTTTCCTGCAGGAGGTAAAATGGCATATTAAAAGAAAATCAGCATCACGTTGTCCACCCCTGGGAATCCTCCCTTTTTATTTAATATATATTAGAGCAGCTGCTCAGAATGAAAGGACACATGTCTACTATCCATGGAAGAAAATAAATACTGATAATTAACTAATGCAGTGAACACATACCACACTGCCATTTACTACCACAGTGCCCAAGAACTCACGCCTATATTTCAGAGCCTTTCTACTCAAGTTGCATATTGGCTAAATATATTCTGGTGAGAAGAAGAAATATATTTATGAATTATATGCATGGCTCATAGTAGTCTTAAAAGACAAAGTTTTTTTTTTTTTCTTAAAGATCAAAAAATAATGACAATTTCGCAGGTTCCTCCACATACTTAGCTCTTTCTCTGGGTCTGTGCATTCGCCTCTTCTGCATCAACAGATATTCTTCCCCAAATGCCACCTCCATTATTGACTCACTGGCATCCTGTTTATTCTACCAAGCCTGGATGCTCTTTGACTTTCTCCTCAAGGCCTTATTTGATACGTTCCATCAGAATTAATCGCTCCTTCCTCACCACTCCCATGGCACAACTTACATTTAGCAAGCTAATTTTCTCATGGTTTACTTAGTTATTTATATGCTTATGTGCCCCATAAGACTTTACGCTCTGGGTGGCAGTGACTACTTCTAATGCATCCTCATACCCTACCTGGCCTGGACCACACCCTTGCCCAGAGTAGGTGCTCAATCCATGTTAACGAAGTCAAACTACATCCCAGGGAAATGGTTTTGGTATTGTGGCATTCTATGATTGTGTGATATTTCAGCCATGAAAAATGTTGTATGGGATGTATTTTTCAAAATTAATGCTAATTAACATTAATTTTCTTCTGCGAGTCATTGTAGATTTTCACAACAGCCCATGTGCTAATTAGAGGCATCTAGGGGTGTCACCAAGACTGGAGTGTGAATCACTGTCCGATCAAACATAACCCACCAAAGTTGCTTCTGTGTGGCTATTAGTATCACCGACTGCAAAATCTGTCAAGGTTTATTATGCGACAATCTCATAAAGGTTCGCAGAGAAAGTTCTGCTGATGCAGTGTGGATGGCATGTGGTTCAGTTCCCTGAAGAAGAGAGTTAATAAACACATGAAAGCAACAGCGTGTTTATTCTCGGGAGTGTCCTCCAAGGATGTTGATGGGAAGGGCAGAGCACTTAATTTTAGCATTTAAGAGAAATAGCATGAAGAGTATGTGGAAAATAGAGTAGAGTTGAATCTTTTGGACTTGTAATGAAATAAAAAAATGGCTTTGTGTTCACACATAAATTATATAGCAATCAATCTTTCAATTTTAGCTCTTCTGCAATATAAGTTTTTCCTATTATTACTCTTCATTTCCAAATCATTTTGAAGATTAGACTCAAACTGACGACTGAGATTTAAAAGAGTGAATCTCTAAAGGACAGAAGCTGCCCGCCCAGCTGAAGGAGCAGTGTAGGCACTGGTGTAAAGAGAACTTGAAATATCAAGGGCTGTGTAAGGTCGCTATGAGTCAGAATTGACTCAATGGCAACGCCTTTTACAGTACTGAAAGAGATGTAGACTAACAACACTTCATTAAAGCTGAAAGGTAAAAAGCTGTGGATTTAATTGAACTAGATGACAGCTCACAGGGCAGAGTGGGGGAGCTTTCCCATAGAATCAGTGTCCTCTGGAGGGAGGGGTTTTATTGTGGTGACCATCAGGCTGAGGGGCAGCATGGCCTTAGGTAATTTCATTTCTCTCAGGAGGGGCATATGGGTTAGTAAGAGGAAACGTGTGGCTTTCTGAGAATGTACCCAGGATATAGGCTGCCTTGGTACCAGCTCACAAGAGCAAACTTTCTAGACAACGCCTGAAAGAGCTCGAAGATTTTACCAACATAAGGACAAAAATTTAATTTATCTGTTAAGTGTTTAAGCCTTTTGAAATTCCAGACGTGGCCTGATATGGTCTATATAGATTGACAGCAGAAGTACTGTTATACAGCGAGGTCAAACCAGAAAGATGTTACTCCCCAATTAGTTAGTCTAAAGGTTGCTTTTAGGAGTCAGAGATACAAGCTCAAACCAGTCTATTGCCCTTGAGTCGATTCTGACTCATAGGGACCCTATAGGACAGAGTAGAGCTGCCCCATAGGGTTTCCAAGGTTGTAAATCCTCAGAGAAGCAAACTACCACATCTTTCTCCTGTGGAGTGGCTGGTAGGTTCAAACAGCCAACCCTTTGGTTAGCAGCCAAGTGCTTAAGCACTGCACCAACAAGGCTCCTCAAGAGTCAGAGATAGTACATATGAAAGAACCAGGAGAAAATGAAGCTTATCCTACACTGTGAGTTTTATGGCAAAACGCAGTTAACTTTTGAAAGTCTAGTTTTAGATAGAAACGTAGCAAAAGCAATCACAAAAAAAAAAATCTAAAAAAGCCAAAAAAGAATAACAAAAGCAAGCCCAAGAAATGAGAATCATTTAAGCAGAGTCAAGAATTCAACAGCATTTTAATAGCTATTAAATTATTCATTATCACCCTGTCTCCAAAAACAAAAACACAAAATGAAACTATTCTTCAAATGATAAATGGATTTCTATTATTTGGGCAAACATTTTTCCTAGCAGATTTCCGAATTTTAAGTATACAGGCCACAATATTGAAGACTATCTCAATAGGACTCAGGCCTCAACATGCTAAAAACGCTTAATATCTTTTAAACGGATTAATTTATTTTCAGTGGAAAAAAAAAACTATGATTATCAAGAAAATTTAAAAGGTATTAATTAATTTCCGCTATGGAGAAAATAAGAAAATGAGAACCTTGAACATAAACTTACTGAGGCAAGTGATAGCTTTACCATGTCCCCTTTAACTGAGTAGAATCGTAAATGAAGCAAACCAAGAAATTCATAATTCCTTTAAATTATAGTATTGGATGTTTTCATAAATGTTTTATTGATTGTATTATTGGCTCTTTTTAAAAAGTGGTTGAAAGAGAACAGCTGAAACCTATCAAGATCATAAAGCTAGCCAGGGCTTTCGAATCAATTGATTAATAATAATGATAATAATAATGTATCAGTCTCATTCCTTGTTGTAATATTTTACCTTTATGTAATATTTTGCCAGTATATTATGTCCATTAAGTGCATATACAAACACTAGAATTTAAGAGAATAAGATTCAACAAGCAATAATTTAAAGTATATTATTTCGTACATTAATGATTACAATATCAGTAACATTCTCTGGAAGAGCAATGTAATTAAACATGCTGCATTAATTTTGAAAAAAGCAACTTTACTGCTTTAATATAAAGTAAGGTAAGGGTCTAATTCTGGGTTAATCTTGATAACTCGTTTTTAGTATCTACTTTGCTTAATTTTTTTTTTTTGACTGGTTTATTTTCTTTTGATGTCAGTTGTTCTTGTGAACTAGATGATATTACAGTGTTTTATTTATTTTTTAAACTAATGACTCCCAAACCTTTTGAAATTGTTCATTTGGTAGATTTTCAGAAAAGGTGCTTCCATAGTTTTAAAGTGTGCGGGTATGTGGAGACACATTTTGCCATGTGACCATCAGTGAACCTCTGGATATTATAAAATACTTTCAAAGTCCTCTCCTTCTGAAGGCAAGGCATATTCTAGATGAGTTGGTGTGAGCTCATTCCTGAAACCCAATTGAATCTCCTACTGTAGGTTTTGTGAAACTTTCTAAGACCCTGCGAATATTTTTTTTTTATTTCTCCCTAGCCCTGGTTGCCCAGTGGTTAAGTGCTCAGGCTGCTAACCAAAAGGCCAGAAGTTCAAATCCACCAGCTATTCCTTGGAAACCCTATGGGGCAGTGCTACTCTGTCATATATTATTGCTATGAGTTGGAATCGACTTGGAGGCAATGGGTTTGGTTTTGGTTTTAAGCTGTCTCTCAATTTGGTTTCACTTACTTATAACCAAAATAATTATAGTTCAGTACTCATTAGTTCTGTGTGCTGAAATTTTTGTACATTAAAATTCACAAAGTGTTAGGGAACTAACTTTCCCTCTCTATCATTAGCATTCAGACCAGGAAAAAAAAAATGATAATAATCAGTGCCATAAATGGATAATATCATCCTGAAATACTATAAATGGGAGAAAAAACTTCTTTAAATGTTCAATCACCAATTGTACTAAAAAAAAAAAAAACTGAAATTTGAATTAATTAATCCCTTTTCATTTCAAGGTCTTTCATAAAGTCACAGTACCGACATTTTTTTCACTTTGTTTATATGCACCAAATATTTACCTTATATTTTCTTCAAAATAAACAATTATTTCATTAGTTCCATTCTTTATGAAGCCAAACTTAAAATGAATTGACACTTTTCATTTTTATTAGATTCTATTTTCAGAATTTTTTTTTTTTTATAATTTTCACATTCTATCTGATCACCTTTCTTTCGAATGAGCATGAATATGGAACTCTTCCAGTCCACTGGCCAGGTAGCTGTCTTCCAAATTTTGTGGCAGTGACAAGTGAGTACTTCCAGGATTGCATCCTTTTGTTGAAGAATCTCAATTGGTATTCCGTAAATTCCTGGAGTCTTGTTTTTTGCCCATACCGTCAGTGTAGCTTGGACTTCTTCCTTCAATACCATTTGTTCTTGATCATATGCTACCTCCTTAAATGCTTAAAAGTTGACCAATTCTTTTTGGTACAGTGACTCTGTGTATTCTTTCCATCTTCCTTAGAAAAGAGGATGACGAGATTTCATCTCACTTATTTGGTCATGTCAGGAGAGACTAGTCCTTGGAGAAGGACATCATGCTAGATAAAATAGATGGTCAACAAAAAAGGGGAAGACTCTCAAAGAGGTGGATTGACACAGTGGTTGCAACAATGGGCTCAAACAATGATCTTGAGGATGGCATAAGACTGGGCAGCGTTTTGTTCTATTATACATAGGGTTGCTATGAATCGAAACTGACTTCACGGCACCTAACAACATTTACGGAAATGCATTTCCTTGTCGAAATTAAAACATGAATGATAAAGGTAACTCTCTAATCCAAATTCTAACATGACTCATTTCCAGAGGTTCCACCTATTACCAATATGATGTGTAACACTCCTTTTCGTTTGCTATGCTTTTATGTGTATTTGCGGATATAGATCTAAGAGATATGTATTATTGTTTTGTATTAATTCTTCAGTATATTTATAATTTTATAACGTGCTTGAAAGCATGGATGCTGCAGGCAGCATAGCGGGGTTTGAATTTCAGCTTCACTACTTATCAAGATAGATAAATTTTGTTATCTTGTCTGTGTAATGAGATAAGGATTATAACTGGATCACTGATTTTCTTGAGGATTAAGTTAGTTAATATGTATAATATGTGTAGTACACAAGTACTCACTAATTGTTAGTTTAAGTATAATTATTAAAAACTTTTTATTACAATATTTTACCTAAATTTAAACATTTTAGATATTTTTCATGTTAGAGTATCAACTATCCTATTAGTCTTCAATGCATGACGTATCATAGTCATAAATATGCCATAAATGATTAAGCCATTCCCCTATTAATAAACTTTTAAAATACTTTTAATAGTGTGTTATTACAAACTATGTGTCATTGACATTATTCCACACATCTCGGTCATGTAAATGTTCCATTTTTCCCCCTGCAGTGTAGATACAAAAGAGTAGAGATGCACACATTAGAGTGTGAATATTTCTCATTTGGGTAAATTGAAACCAAATTGTTCTCAGAACCATAGTATAAGAGAGTATTGCTTTTCCCCATTAGCATCAACAATTGTTACATAGTTTCCTTCGTGGAGATACCACGAGTGAAAAACAGATCTGGCTTTAGTTTTCCTTAGTCAGCCAGCCATGAATTGCATCATCATTTTATATATATTTTTTGATTGGCTTATCTCTGTGTTGTATATTCTTGTCCTTGTTTACTTAAAAATGAGTTGTTTGATCTAGTCTTATTGATATGTAGTCTTCCTTTATATACTTTGGACAGTAATTCTGTATCTGTTATATATGTTGCAAATATTTATTCCACAGGCTATTATTTAAATTTTAAGCTGGTGGTATTTTTTAATGGAAAAATATTAATGTTGGTACAGATACACATTAATTCTAATATGAGTGTGTATTTGTGGCTGTACATGCATATATACTCATACACGAAACTGAAACAAAACCCGTTGCCGTCAAGTCAATTCTGACTCATAGCAACCCTATATGACAGAGTAGAACTGCCCCATACAGTTTCCAAGGAGCACCTGGTGAATTTGAACTCCTGACCTTTTGGTTAGCAGCATAGCTCGTAACCACTACGCCACCAGGGTTTCCATATACTCATGCACACAAATATGCATAAACATGTATTTCAATTGCCTCATAGGCATGCAAAAATTGAACAATGGATAAGGAACACCGAAGAAGAATTGATGCATTTGACCTATGGTGTTGGCAAAGAATACTGAATATACCATGAACTTCTGTCAAGAAGAATGAGCAAATCTGTCTTGGAAGAAGTATAATTAGAATGCTCTTTAGAAGTAAGGATGATGAGACTTTGCCTCACATATTTTGGACAAGTTACAGGAGGACCAGCCCCTGAAGAAGGACATCCAACTTGGTAGAAGGTCAGTGAAAAAGAGAAAGACCCTCAACAAGATGGATTGACACAGTGGCTGCAATAAAGGGCTCTAACATAGCAGTGATTGTGAGAGTGGCACAGGATAGATAGGGCAGTGTTACATTCTGTTGTGCATAGGATCACTATGACTCCATGGCACCTAGCAACAAACAACAATAAGCAGAACAATTATTTACTTTTGCTTATATATCTGATGGTATATTGGATGTCCACGAATGTATACATTCCATCAGCCAAAGAAAACAGCTTGGTCAAACCCACAGGGGAGTGTTTTTAATCCTTAGTAGCATATACTTATTCTTTGAATAATATTCCAAATAATCACTGATAAAGTGGAAAATTTTGGTCCTTTGTGTTAAAACATGTGATTGAAAGTTTTAGTCAAAGCTTCATTCCATATTAAGAATAGTTTTTAGTTACAGAAACCAACCACTGATGTTGAGTTGATTCCGACTCATAGCAACCTCATAGGGTTTCCACGGCTGTAAATTTCTATGGAAGCAGCCGGCCATATCTTTTCCCATGGAGCCACTGGTGGTTTCGAACCACTAGCCTTTCAGTTAGCAGTCTAACGCATTAACCACTGTGCCACCAAATCTTCTTAGTTATAGAAAGGCAATCTTTTTTTCTTTTTTTCTCATACAAATTAGGCTGATTTAACCCAAAATAAAATTATCGGTCATTCTTTCCTCTTCTTACTCTTACGTAATATATTTCTATAAACATGATGAAATTCAGTTAACTTATTTAAAAATTGCAATATTACAGTTATGTTTTTATTTTAGCAAGTAAAAGATACCCATACTTACATAACATGCTTTATCTTCTAATTCATGACAAAGTCGCTCATTTACCCACTGTCTTGGTCATCTAGTGCTGCTATAACAGAAATACCACAAGTGGTTCGCTTTGACAAAGAGAGGGTTATTCTCTCACAGTCCAGTAGCCTAGAATTCCGAATTCAGGGTGCCAGCTCAAGGGGAAGGCTTTCTCTTTCTGTGGGCTCTGGAGGAAGGTCTTTGTGATCCATCAGTCTTCCTTTGGTCTGGGAGCATCTCAGCTGAGGAACCTCAGGTCCAGAGGATGTGCTCTGCTCCTGGCACTGCTTTCTTGGTGGTATGAGGTCCCCAACTCTCTGCTTACTTCCTTTCCTTTTTATCTCCTGAGGGAGAAAAGGTGGTGCAGGCCACACCCTAAGGAAACTCCCTTTATATTAGATCAGGGATGTGACCTGGTAAGGGTGTTACAGTCCTATCATAATCCTCTTTAACATAAAATTGCAATCACAAAATGGAGGACAACCACAGGATACTGGGAACCATGGCCTAACCAATTTAATACGCACATTTTTGGGGGGACATAATCCAATCCATGACACTCACTTATCTTAAAATGTACTTTAAAATAGCTCAGTTAAAAATAAATATATGTTACATCTATGTGTATTTTCCAAATGCCAATCAAATATATTAAATACTAAGGGATAAATGATCAATTGTCTATGGGGCTACTGGAAAGAATTCTCAAATTATTTTTATTTTAAACGGTGATTATCTTTTCTCTACGTCCAGAATAAAATTCACATTCAAGCTAAAAATTTTTGTTCACTTTGAAAAGTAACAGAAGGAAAGCGTTAACATTTGCCTTAGGAAGTAAAAAATATATATGCTATTTAAATGACAAACGTTGTATCCTTCACCTCTATTATGCTGGTCTTTCTTTTCCTTCTGCAGTCCCGCTAACTAAAGCACTAATTCAAATACTTCTTTTCAGAATTATTAGAATATGATATGTGGAAGAGTAGACATAAAAAATGCAAGCCTAACACCACTCCCTGGGTTTTTTCTTTAAACAGTTGGTAAGTAGTTTCCACATAAAATATATATGGAATAAATGCATTAATCATAAAAATAAGTATTTCAGATTTGTAATTAGAAGCAGTTGTAAAGTAATCATATGTGTACCAAGGAACTGGTTTTATGACCCTAAGCTAGTTACTGCATCTTTCTGCCTCATCATATTTCTATTTCACAGATATTTTTAGAAGACAACTGAAATATCTCCTTTATAAATGTGATTGAAAATAAAGCCTGGAGAACTGACATTTTTGCAGATACTAGGTTAGCACTGAAAAAGTAATTTCTTCATCCATTCACTCACTAATTCTTATTCTCCTTTATTCATCAATTTATGTGTTTAATAGGCACATCTTAGTTGCTTAATAGGGAGAATGCACTATGGTATATGCTGGGCTACGGCAGTAAATGAGGCAGGTGGGGTTTCTAACTTCAAAAAAACTTACTGTGGACGGAGCAATTGGAATTTAACTAATAGCAGTATCTCTTCTGGATAAGAATAAGAAAAAGGACATGATTACTACCATTTCTAGTAGTAGTTGTTTTTGGTTGCTGTGGAGTTGGCTCGGACTCACAGAGGTCTTATTATAACAGAATGAAAGGTTGTCAGGTTCTGTGCCTACTGCATGATCTTCCCTTTGTTTGAGTGCACTGTTTCGGCCCCTGTGTCAACACGCCTCACCAAGAGCCTCTCTTGCCTTCGCTGATCCTCCGCTTTAGCGACCACGATGTCCTTTTCTAGCTTTTGGTGTACTTAAATTATTGTTTAGAATGACTTAACTATTATTTGCCACTTCAGCATCAGGTGGAATCATTTTATTAATTACCTTCGGGAATTTTGATTTTCATCAACAAACACCCATTTCTGTTTATTTATTTTTCCTTCAATCAACTCTTACCCTTTTTTTTCCAGTGGAATTGGGCCTGGTTTAACAGCTTTGAGAGGGCAACTGTGACTCTTTGGAGAGCCAAAAAGAAACCCTGTCAGGAATCTGGTAGACGAAAGAAGGCTCAACGTCCTTTCTTTAGAAATTTTAAGAACATCATTTCTGTAGAGCCACTGGTCACTGTCCATCCTTGGGATTAGAAGTGAAGTCCATTAGCTAAACCTGGTTCCCTTGTTCCAGCACATTTTATACTCTGTGTTGGCTGGGGAAGGTGATATTCGACAAAATAATTCAACCAAATATAACTAAGCCACACACTATAATTTATGTATATTTTATGAGAATGCTTATGTTGTTTCTCTATACTTATATAGAATGAGTAGCTCTTACAAAGAATTTGAACTTTCAGAAAACCTTATAACTAAAAAGTCATTATGCACGTAATAAGGCCATCCTTATCCTGAATGATTTTAGTACATATTCAATTTATGTTTTCCATACAAAATTAGTGTCAGTATTAAAAATAATATGATCTGCTTTTTTTCCCACAAAAATAACATCATCAAGAGTATAAGTTTTATAAAAATATGCACAAAAAAATCAAGACTATTACATACTTAACCATGAAATATAATGAGAAGCGATGAAATTTACAATCTTAAACCCTCGGCTGAAAATCTGAACTCAAAATAGCTTTGTGTTTGACTTTTCTGAAAACAGCTAATCTGGTTATTTGATGATACATAGATCAATTCAGAAGAAGGAAAGATGAAGAAACCTATTTATTTGAGGTGTTTCATGAAGATAGACAATTAATCCAAATAGAAATCTTACTTCCAAAAGATCGAGACACTTATTTTAAATGACTTCTGAAATAAGGATATATATTTATACTGACGATCTATTTCTGCCTTCTTTTACTCTCCATAAGTAACAGTGATAATAATGATAAAGACACTGCACTAGATGGTTCAGTGACAGTGTATACTCCAGGAGCTCCTAGTGTCTATACTTTGAGAGCTAAGACCTGTAACTGTTATTACATCCCACTCAGCCAGACATTGCACCATCAGAGTGGGATGTTTTAAGAGCTTCTTCTTGCTTAATCTCCCTTGATGCTTCCAGTGTCTTGGTTGGTCAATTCTACCGTCTAATTATAAAACTACTTAGAAGTTTTCTGCAACTCAGAATTAAAAAAAAGAAAAAAAAGCTTAAGACTATTTTGCCACAGTCAATTTAGGCATAATTACTAACAAAAACATAAATAGTATTCCAATGCTACCTTTAGTCAGTTGAGAATAATTAAATTATACCTTCCCTTGCCTTCCTTTCCATCTCTTATACAGGTTCAGCCCATTTTATCATGTGAAACACCAAACCAACCAAAACTGTTGCTGTCAGTTGATTTCAACTCATAGAGACCCTATAGAACAGAGTAGAACTGCCCCCTCATGTTTCCAAGGAGCAGCTGGTGGATTTGAACTGTCGACCTTTTGGTTAGCAGATGAGCCATCAACCTCTATACCACCAGGGCACCAATATCATGAGAAAGGTGTCATTTAATAGTCTTCACTGGGATTGTCAGCTCTCTTATTTTCTCTCTCTCTCTCTGGATTGATTCCTTCATTCGTTTTCAGCCAGGTCCCTCGTTAGTGATTTCAGAGAATGCTGAATCTCAGCCTGAGTAATACAGACTCTGTATTGACTGTATTTATAGGAGACCTTTCAACCAAAAGTTTCTCTCCAATGCCTGATGAAGAGCTACCAGTTACCTACAAACAGCTAATAAAATGGGCTTCATCTGCTTTCAAAATTGTTCTGAGTGTTCCTGGACTGTTACTTTTACATGTGCTTCCTGTTTAGGCAGGTTTTGCCAATGGTTGCTTTTATCTGGATATGCAGCACTCACAGTGGAGGTAGTGGTAAGGCCCACGGGTCCAAGCTTCGCTTCTATATGTTCTTTAGCTACTGTTGAACTGGGGTGGGGGTGGGGTGTCATTTAACCATTTTACTCCCACTTTTATACAGGCTTCATTATCTTTCATTATCAGATGACATAGCAGTGAAAGGAAATATAAGTTTTGCTAAACGTAATAAGGACAAAATGTAGCAAAGACATCCTTTTTTTTATGATTACAAAAAGTAAAACATGCTGCCTGTCATAAATATTCAGTACTAAAAAATGTATAGTTAAACAGTGAAAGTCTCAGTAATTACAGCTATCTAGAGAGCCACTGGCAATGTTGGTGTATAGTTTTCCAGCCTGGGATGTACGTGTGTTTGCATATATATTTTATAACTATATCACAAAATTGTGTGTGTGTGGGTGTGTCTGTGTGTAGAGAAGGAGAGAGAGCCCTTGTGGCACAGTGGTTAAGTGCTGTGGGTGCTAACCAAAAGGTTGGCAATTTGAATCCAACAGCCACTCCTTGGAAATCCTATGGGGCAATTATACTCTGTTCTGTAGGGTTGCTATGGGTTGGAATCGACTCAACTGCAATGAGGTTTTGGTGTGTGTATATATATATATATATATATATATACACACACACACCAAATAGAATTATCATACCCAGTGTTGCATAGTGGTAAATAATTATTTTCTTTAATGTTATAATAGTATATTATTTTCATGAATACTTACAGATCTATCACATATTTAAGAGTTGCATTAGATTCCAGTTTAGGTACTACAATATATGTAATCTTGTTGAATTGGATTGTATGTAAAACATTTCTAATTTTCATAACGTCAGACAAACGTTCCAGTGTGTATGCCTTATACCTGTGAAATTACTTCTGTTTCTACATCCCAGGAGAAGAATTTCCAAAATAAATTGGTAAAGGGGATGAAGACTGAAAATTTTGGAAACTTAACTTTTAAAAGTTTGTCTTATTTACATATTGAGCAACAGCATGTGAAATGTTCCTGTCCTAACATCTTCATCAATGCTATGTATTCAAATCTTGTTTGTCTTTCCAAGTCGATTAGAAAAACCTATACCTTATGGTAGTAATTCCTGAGCAAGATTGCATGTCTTTTTTTTCTTCATATTTTTTCATCATTTATTTTCTTCTGTCATTTGCCCCCCTCACAGCCCTTGCACATTCTTTTTTATGAAATTATAAAAGGTCTTTACAGAATAGGAATGCTAATGCTTTATCTATTATATATTTCACTAATGTTTTTCCTAACTTGTTTTCTGGGTCTTTATTCATTCTTTTCAACAGGAATCTTACATTTTTTTGTGGTCAAGTTTAGGCACTTTTCTATTTATGAATTTTTCTACTCAAATTTTCTGAGGAAATGTAGCTGCATTCTCTACTTTGTCTTTTTCCCTATTTTAAATTAAAAAAAAAGAAGAAAGACAGGTTTATTTGGAATGCATGAGTATGGTGTGGTAGGGATCCAGGTTTGCATGGGGAGAACACTTTTAACCTTGTCAAGAAGGAAGTAGATTTTTGCCATACTTTGGAGAATAGTGGAACAACAGCAACATAAATGCCGATAAAAGGATATCTGAGGTGCTTTGCAGGACTGTCAGTTGGCAAATATCACCTGACAGATTGAGGAAGGAGAGTCGTGGAAGGAAAATTGGAAAGAAAAACAAAGAATGAATTATGTAGACCTTGAATGCCAAACAAATGATTTTTGCCTTCCTGGAATATTATGGTAAAGTTGATGTTGTGAAACTATGAATTTTTGTTCTTTCAGTATATCATGTGATATACTAAAATCAATGTTTTAGGGTCGGCTAACATAAACAATTGAAATGTCAACTCAGACTCAAATGAATTAGATTTACATGACTTAGATGAGTCAGGTCAAATTTTGCAAATAATTTCAAGGATATAGGTTTTGGAGAGATCACAGAAAGCAAGTTGAAGTTCTGGACATTGAGGACGGCCCCCTCGTTCCTCCTTTCCTGCATCAAACACATGCTTTTTGGCTCAGAGTAGATGAGGCCTCTAAATGAGACATATGGCTGTTACCACACGTTAGCCCTTTTGTGACTTATAGGACACACAATATCCCAACCACTTTTTATGCTTCTGGAGTTCTTTGGGAAGGAGGTAGCCCAATTTTAAAGCATTTAGCATGAAGGCAGGAGCCTTTTGAAATGTGTGAAACTCAAGAACCCTGATTTGGAGCCTCATTTTTGTGTAGACCGAACATTGTCTTAGGTGATGTCTCCTGGATGTGTGAATTTTCTAAACTTTTGATAGGTTTGCCTTTATTTTTGTGAGATAAGCCTCCTCACTATGTTTCCCAGTTACTATGTTTTCTTGAGATTGTACTTATTGCAAGAATAAGCTATTTCCAGCCTTCATCCTGTCATAGTGGCCATTTTTTCCCTGGTGCTATTTATTGTTTCCAGATGTTACTGGCTCCCTGCTTTTCTAGTTTCTGAACAGTAAATAATGCCTTTGCGATAAGGAATAATGCATTACAGTGGCACTTTTCAAGGGACTAGAACTACTATAAGTTATTCTTACCCTGTATTCAAGGTTAGGGCCCAATCATTGCTTCCATGTGTAGCATGTGGAATGCCCTGGTGTGAGTAGTTTTGCAGTATTCCTTGGCAGTTGTTTCTGCTTTTTAGCTGTTAGTACTGCTTTTGTTATAACGAAGAATACATTGTAGTGGTAACTTTCCTGAGATACAAATTCCTTTAGTTTTATGTATTTGGCCTGTCAGTATTACCTTTGCAGTAATGAAGAGTGCATTGTAATGGTAATTTTCCTGAGATAAAAAAAAAAAAAATCCCTTGGCTTTATTTATTTGGGTAGTAAGTACTGCCTTTGCATTAAGAAAGAATGCATTGTACCATGTTTTGAAAAGTTTCATGAAAAATAATAAAAAGACTAAGGCAGTCATTGAGGTGCCCTCATGTTTCACCTCACATTTTGCAAATTTTCAAGAAATAAAAAAAAAAAAAAATTTTTTTTTGATCCTTGACTCATATGGACAGGATTTATGATATCCAGGGTCCCATAAGACATATGGGATCCCAGATAACGGGTACCAAAATCCATAAATTATAACAAAAATTTTGAATCAGTCCTTTAATCAGTATGCTTTCCATTAGAGGAAATATATGGTATCAACAACAAATTAAAAGGAGAAAAAGAGTCTTGAAAGGGTTAGAGAGCATTTAGTCTGTGAAATATTTCCAGTTCATATCTAGTTTATGTAGCATTTTCCAGGAAACCATGCCACATAAATTTCTAGATTCTGGGTTTACTAACTATAATAATCCTTGACTAGGAACATCCTACTAAGAATATTCCATGGATAAAGACCCATTTTCTAACAAATACCATTCATCAATTTACCTAGAGTTCCATTTATCATGTTGACAGGAAATTAGACCAATTCTCTGCTTTCTTTCTTTTCCCCTAGAGCATCCTCTGGTTAAAGGTTATGAACAGATCAGAAGACAGCCACTTTAACTCATTCCACCCCAAGGATGATTAATCTGACTGCGGTAGAGAAGAGCTCGTACCTAGCAAGATGTGCTAGGATATTAAGATCAGCAAACATGGTAGGGTAGTGCAGAGGACAGAGGCAAAGCCTTGTGTTCTTCCATTAAAGAGGGTTTCTGAAACAAGCAAAAATCATTCTGAACCTACTTTCCCCTATAATAAAATTCAATCCTAAACCCCTTTAGAAAGGAGTTTATGTACTATCCCTAATCAATTGTCAAGAAAAGTGAGAATGCTAATATAATTACACTTACCATGCAACAGTGTGGATTAAAACAGAATACAAAAGAATTTTTAATTCTTAAAGTTAGATGAGAAATAATCTGAGAATCTAGACTGTAAAAATAAGTAATTGGGATTGGAGGAAGACTCATTAACAACCTGCGATACACAGATGATACAACCACGTTTGCTGAAAGTGAAGAGGAGTTGAAGCACTTACTGATGAAGATCCAAGACTACAGCCTTCAGTATGGATTACACCTCAACATAAAGAAAACAAAAATCCTCACAACTAGACCAATGAGCAACATCATGAGAAACAGAGAAAATATTGAAGTTGTCAAGGATTTAATTTTACTTGGATCCACAATCAACACCCATCGAAGCAGCAGTCGAGAAACCAAACAATGTATTGCATGGGGTAAATCTTCTATAAAAGACCTCTTTAAAGTGTTAAAGAGTAAAGGTGTCATTTTGAAGACTAATATTTTCGATAGCTTCATGTACGTGCAAAAGCTGGATAATAGATAAGGAAGACTTAAGAAGAGTGACTGCCTTTGAATTACTGTGTTGGTGAAGAATATTGAGTCCCAGAAGAACAAACACATCTGCCTTGGAACAAGTACAGCCAGAATGCTCCTTAGAAGCCAGGATGGCGAGACTTCGTGTTACATACTTTGGACGTGTTATAAGGATGGACCCAGTCCTTGGAGAAGGGCACAATGCTCGGCAAAGCAGAGGGTTAGTGAAAAACAGGTAGATGCTCAGTGAGTTGGATTGACACCGTGGATGCAATAATGCCCTCAAGCCAAAAGTATAGCACTGATTATGAGGATGGCACAAGGACCAGGAAGTATTTTGTTCTGTTGTACATAGCATCACTATGAGTCAGAACTGACTCCGAGACACCTAACAATAACAAAGTTAGCACTGCTAATTTTACGAACTTAGAGATTCTCTTCAATAAACTCCCTTAGCTCAGAGCTAATTAAAAAAAAAAAAAAAACTAATGCCTGACATCAGATAAGATAATACTGGCTCCCCCTTTCCAAAACTTTTGTTTCTAAAGCTAAATATAGTATAAACGAGGTCTTGGGGAAAAAATATCACATCTCTAATCTAAGGGAAAAAGTCAGTTCTACCTGTTGCTAACAGCAGTCGGGCAGACTTTTAGGACATTTTTTCCAACTAGAGTTTGATCCCGACATTTTGGACTTTGGCTATTATTGCTGCAGGTGCCTTGATTTCTCCTCTGCATTATAATTACCACAAAGGAAATGGGAGGTGGTAAAGCACTATTCTGTCTGATTTTCTTCTTCAGAACTTATTTTTTTCCCTTTAAACCTTTGCTCCACATATTTTATTTGTGTTACAGCACAAGCTGTGGGACATAATAAGCAGCGTTTTAGCACCATTCTGTTCTTTACTCACGGTGTACAAATCACAGCAGAGTTGCTAACAGCTTGTGACTGACAATCTTCCTTGATAGACAATCTGTGATCCTTTCAGCCTTTTACTAATAAGCTCATTAGGCGAGAATGGCTGGAAATCCTTTCTAGGATACAGCAATGAACCACAGCAAATTCACTGCATGTCTGGCCACTCAAACTTTAGAGAATCAATCTTTCCTCAATCAAAACTTTGTCAAGTCCTGTTGAATGTCTGCTGAAGGTTACTGATTTTTTTTTTTAATAAAAGCTTGTGAGAAAAATCAAGGAAATCAAGGAAGCTTCTAGTCTAATACAAGTCAAGGGAAAATTTTTCTAAATTAGGATGTTTTTTTAATTATACTGAATGAACACCTGAAAAAAATTGTTTATCTATGTGTTCAAAGTTGTCCTTACTTTCAAATTGGAAGTGAAAGGCAGTTTACTGCTCAGCCATTCAGTTACCAAGAGAGAAAAGAAACGGGGTTTAAAGGGGTAGATTAAGATTTTATCATGTTTTAGGCTCATTTGTATCTTGTCATGAATGGTCAGGGGTTTTCAGAAAACAGTGGTACTTACAATGAGAACTCTTTATGCTTTATACATATTAGTTAATGATAAATTAATAATCATATTTTATACTACTTTCAAAAGTAAACATCAGATGATGACTGCCTTTAAAATTCTAATTCTTGTGAAATTGTGACAATGAAAACTTTACCTACTCATACATGAATTTAAAGCAATTATATTCTAGTTCTTTGTTTACTAAATCCTGGATTCAGATTCCTACTACGAGGTAAAAACCTAGTCCTAAATTTATTACTGCACTAAGTTAGTTGGGAAACCCTGGTGGTGTAATGGTTAAGCACTACTGCTGCTAACCAAAAGGTCTGCAGTTTGAATCCACCAGGCGCTCCTTGGAAACTCTATGGTAGAGTTCTACACTGCCCTATAGGGTCGCTATGGGTCAGAATCAGCTCAATGGCAACAAGTTTGGTTTTTTTGGTAAGTTAGTTGAAATCTACGCCTGGCATAAATGATTAGCTATAGTACTTTATTAACGTGAGAGTCTAAAAATAGGACTGACTGAAGCTGCCAGAAAGAAAATATTTTTTCAAATATAATTTTATTTATTTTGTTGTTGTTGAGAATATGCACAGCAAAACATACACCAATTCGGCAGTTTCTACTCCACACGTACCATTTAGTGACACTGATTACATTCTTCAAGTTGTATAATCATTCTCACCCTCCTTTCTGAGTCCCTCCCTCATTAACACAAATTCACTGCCTCCTAAGGCTTTTATCTAATCTTTCAAGTTGATACTATTAATTTGATCCCATATAGATAGTTCTTAAAAAGGCATAGTGCTCAAGGCAGACATTTAAAAAAAAAATTTTTTTTTTTTTTTAAGCTAAATTGTTGTTTGGTTTTAAGAAGATTTCAGGGGATATTTTTGGGTTAAGGTATAAAGGTTATCTCAGGGGAATATTTTCAGGAGTTCGTCAAACCTTCATACCTCTAGAGGTCTGGAGTCTATGAGAATTTGATATTCTGTTCTGCATATTCCCCTTTTGTTCAGGATTCTTCTATGGAATCTTTGATCAAAATGTTCATTAATGGTAGCCATGTTCCACCCAATTCTTTTGGCCTCATGGCAGAGGAGGCAGTTTTTCATGGAGGCAATTAACCACACATTCCCTATATTTCCCCTGTTTCCTCTCTTGCTCCAGGTGAATAGAGACTAATTGTTGTGCCTTGGATGGCTGCTTGCAAACGTTTTAGACCCCAGGCACTATGCATTGAACTAGGAGGTAGAACTGAAGCACTAAACATGTTATTAGGCCAATTAACTGGCATGTCCCATGAAACCACTACCCTAAAACTCCAGAAAAACCAAATCCTATGAAGTTTTTGATTGTACATAATCAGCTTTAGCACCTATTGTTTCTTTCTTTTTTTGTCATTGTTGTAAATACATCACACAACTTTTGCCAATTCAGCTTTCTACAGGTGTACAACTTATTGATAGCAATTACAATAATTGGCTGTGCAACCCAACCCTGCAGTATTTCCATCACTGTTAACCCTCCCTTTCCCCCTTCCTCCTACCCCTCATAACCACTAATAAACTTTGTTCTCTATACATTTGTCTTTTCTTGTCTTTTTATGTTTGTGAGGTCATACAATATTTGTCCTTTTATGATTGACTTATTTTACTCTAAAGGTTTTTTTTTTTCTCTCTCTCATTGATAAAATTACTACAGAAGGTAAATATTTGGGAAAATACATATCAAAGAACTAGAGTAATTACAGTGAAAGAAGTTTAATCTTAGAGAAAAACTGAAGAAAGAACTAGTAATTGACTGATTAGAACTTGAAATTAGCCCTATATGTCTTTTTGTGTTTACATTATATTTGATTGAAATATAAAACTGATGTTTACCTTACATGATGATCGACGG
Organism: Loxodonta africana; assembly: GCF_030014295.1. Classification (NCBI taxonomy): domain Eukaryota; kingdom Metazoa; phylum Chordata; class Mammalia; order Proboscidea; family Elephantidae; genus Loxodonta; species Loxodonta africana. Next base: position 42,734,026 of record NC_087352.1, read on the forward strand.
CAATACAACTTAATTGGTTTTGGTAATTAACACATTGCAGTGGTAACTGTTTACATATAACCAGAGCAGATAAAGGTAAAAAGAAGACATGATATCATTACATATTCGAAGCATTGAAAAAGAAACAAAATGAAAAAACCTAACATGTCCATTTGAAGTAAAAATGGTAAATTCAAATATATTATTGTACTAGGGCAACAAGAAGTGTGAATTTTTTACTTTTTAAATAGTTGAGTAATTAGAAACATTTTAGAAACGAAAACCCATCCATTATTAAGACCAGAGGTGATCGGTTTTTTATTTTATATGGTTTTCAAAAGCAAACACCAGGTGATAACTGTTGCCCAATTAGGGTCCATACCCTGGAGCAGGCAATCCAATGAAAGGTACTCCAAATAGAAGGAATGAGAAAGTTTACTTCGGAGGTTTCCTCAACTGGAGATCCGACAGCAACACAGACTGTCTCTATGGAGTCCCAAGAGGCAATTTTTACATTAGAGCTTATATATGATTTTTACAATGATTAAAAGTGTCTTTGTAGGCTGCAAATGGCATGACCAGAGGAGTTATTCATTATAAGGTAATGACAAGAGACTCTTCGTCAGACTAAAGAGATATGTGCTGGACATCTCCTTATCAGGCTAAAGATATACAAGTCAGACATCTGGGCTCTAATTTCCCTGTGGGAGGTTGTAAGTCACAGGTGGTGGGACAGAACAAAACAAAGTTATTTGCATCAGATTAAAACCAAGAACAAAGTTGTTAACATCAGATCAAAACAAAGAACAAAGTTATTTGCATCAGATCAAAACAAAGTCATTAAAAGAGGTATGTGGAAAGGAGAAGGCAGTCAGAGGAAGGGGAAATATTTATAGGTTCATCATGGCCTTAGTTACATCAAGCTCTCAGTTGCCCGTTCTGAAAAGGAAAAAACATGTTGAGGAGTATTACAGTCACACGACCGCCTTTAAAATTTTAATTCTTGTCAATCACATTAAATGGAAGTATTGCCCAATGGAAGTGAGTCAGGAATGGGACTTATCACTTTGTCACATATTGCCTAACCACAGAAGCACATTATTAAGGTGGACTGTGACTTTATAAGACCTGTGTTCTACAACAACTATGTGCTCCAATCAGTCTTGGGCATGATATTGCTTGGTTTCGCCAAGTTTCTCTCAGCAAATAACTGGGCAGACAGTAATAATTTGTAACCCTACCAAACTCCAATACATTATTGGGCCAAATCACTAAAGAGAATATTCATTTCTTCTCATTTTCATCTTTCTCTGGGGTCCATACAAGAGCAGTTAATTACTAAGTAGCTATTACTTACAATGATGCAGAGACTTTTTATGACATAATAAATATAGTCTAAAATTCCATTTAGAAAACATATTACTTCAAAGAACATAAGTGTTGTTTTATTTTCTTTTTATCATTTCGTTATAACTCTAATTAAGTAAACACTACCTAAAATTGAAATAATTGGTTGTATGAAGGGCAAACATGGTAGATATAAAACCCTTGGAGTTCACATAAAACTAATCTTATGAAAATTGATTAAAGCTGACAAATTACTACCAGAAGAAATAAACTTAATTTGCTCCAAATTAGGAATCAAGATGAAAGGAAAAATATCAACAACATTATAATTTTTATGGCCTATGGCCTTTTTTTTTTTTTATGGCCTTATACAATGTGTCCAAGCCTGTTGCTAGATATGAATTTAACACTTTATGTCCCATAAAAATAATATGCCTTTACTTTTAGACTCCGTAACCATCACATTTCTTCTGGTATCGACAATAAGACATACAAGAGCTGAAGAAAATGCAAAGCAGAGATAATTCAGTGGGCATCTTGCCATGCACATACTAACTTCATACAATTACAAAAAAAAAAATGATTTTTTTTTCTTTAATGAGGATAGCATTCTTTCCTAAACCGTGGGAGAAAAAAGTCAAGAGTTCCTATAGTAGAAAGGGAGAATATATTTGAAAAGCACTGCGGAGTTGCTTCCTGGCTAGGCCAATGGATTACAGACAAGAAAAATGTCTGTGTTGTTACTAGAACTTAAGCAGAAGTAATGAAACTTGGACTCATCACAGAAACAATCAATCAAGCCAAAAAATAGGTGAGACAAATAGAAACCAAATACAAACATGACAGATTTAAACCCAGTGATATCAAAAGTCACATTAAATGCAAACATTTTAAATACACTAAAAAGCAAAGCTTATCACATCAGATAAAAAGGCAACACTTAACTATATGCTCCATGAGAAACACAGCTCAAATCTAAAGACCCCCCTGCTGTGCCAATGCCATCGAATTGATTCCCACTCATAGCAACCATGTAGGACAGGGTAGAACTGCCCCCATACGGTTTCCAACTAGTGGCTGATGAATTCAAAATGCCAACTTTTTGGTTATCAGCTGAGCACTTAACCACTGTACCTCCAGGGCTCCAAATCAAGGGCAGGCAAAGTTTTTCTATAAAGGATCGGGTAATAAATATTTTAGGTTTCGTAGGCCAAATACAATGTCTGTCATATACACGTATATGTATATATATATATATATATATTTTTTTTTCTATTTAATGAAGAACAAAGCCAGTGTCTGGAGCCCATTTAGACTCATGGCCACCCCATATGTGTTAGAGTAGAACTATGCTCCATAGGATTTTCAGTGGCTGATTTTTCAGAAGTAGATGAACAAGCCTTTCTTCCGAGGTACCTCTCGGTAGGTTTGAACCACTAATCTTTTGTCTAGTAGCCAAGCATTTAGCCATTTGCACCATCCAGGGACCTCTTTTCTATAATCCTTTAAAAATACAAAGAAACCCTGGTGGCATAGTGATTAAGCGGCTGTTAACCAAAAGGTCGGCAGTTCAAATCTACCAGCCGCTCCTTGGAGACTCCATGGGACAGTTCTACTCTGCCCTATAGGGTTGCTATGACTTGGAATCAACTCGATGGCTGCAAAACCAAAAAAACCAAACCAAACCCACTGCCATTGAGTAGATTCCGACTCATAGTTTTTTTTTTTTTTTTTTTTTCCAAAGGCAGCAGATTTTAGTTAAAAATACAAGCTCTCTTCTTAGCTTACAGACCATGGATTGGATTTGGCCCAGGGGCTCTGGTGTACTGTCTCATATGTTAAGTAAGGAAACCTTGTTGGTGTAGTGGTTAAGTGCTATGGCTGCTAACCAAAAAAAGGTTGGCAGTTAGAATCCACCAGGCGCTCATTGGAAACTCTAGGGGGAAGTTCTACTCTATCCTATAGGGTCACTATGAGTTGGAACCGACTCGACAGCAACGAGTTTGTTTTTTTGTTAAGTACAGGACATAGCAATGGATGGCACAGGACCAGGCAGTATTTCGTTCTGTTGTACAAGGGGTCACCGTAAGTTGGAATTGACTTGATGGCACCTAATAACAACAACCTAAGTGAAAGAAGCCAGATTTGAAACAAACAAACAAAAACAGAGTTCAGAGAAATATCTAAAATGTGCTACCTTTTGTTGAAGAAAAAGAGGGATAAGACGTACATATGTGCTAATTTGTGCAAAAGGAAACACAGAAAGAAAAATCAGAAACAAATGGGATTAGTTGCATATAGGCAGTTTGTGGGAATGGGTGGAAATGAATGGGGAAGGAGCGTATAACTTTTTGTATAATTCTGAATTTGGGAATCATGTTAATATTTCATACACTCCAAGAAATTAACAAGAAAACATTGGTGGCAGAGAAAAAGTGTAATACAAACACAATCCTCCTGTATTTCAAATGAATAACATAATTACTCTGAGTGGGAGAAAGAACAAAGCCATGTTTTGAAAACAGTATGTTGGCTATACACCCTCAGGCTAAAGATAATAAACGATAAACAAATAGGTAATTTTTATGTAAATTTGAAATCATTTCTAAAAAGTAAAACAAAAAATTTATCTATCAAGCATTTAAAAAAAATTTTTTTAAAGAACTGTCAACAGTTCTATCTCAAAAATAAGTAGGTTAAGATCGATCTCACAGGGAGGTAATTAGAGGATTACATTATTTGTACCTCCAAACAATATCCTGGTTTGTGGTACAAAGACTTCTCAATTTTCTGATGGTGTGAGAAAGGGATAGTAATTTATATAACAGGAAATGTTCATTTTAGTTAATCATTTCCTTTATTTTCTTCCTGCTAAACAAATTTTCTGTCAGATATTTTGGAGCCAAGCCAGAGCTCAGGGTGGTTATTGTAGCATAAAATCTAAAATTAAAACACAGTTGTTATGTGCTGCTTTGACATCTGAAATCAGGAAGGCCTTGAATGGCTTAACAAGAATTTCTCGTTCGTAATCTGTTCCCAAGGTAAAGGTCTTCTACCCTAGTACCCTCCTTATGACTAGGTATACTCCCCACTTTTTTCTGAGTAGCAGGTTTCTATTTCCTAGCAGCAGGAGGTATGCCCCCTCTTGGTGCTACAAAGCCTGCCTCCCTAGGCCCCACCTTGCTCACTCTGTTCCGGAGTGCAGCACGCAGGTGGCTCTGCATGGTATGTGAGTGTATATGGCTAATAAACTGCTGTGGATCTCATCTGTCAAGTGTCTGGTGTCACATGTCCAGCCATCCCCCAAACAGGGCAGGAATCCCCCCTCCAAATGGGATGATTAGGAGATCACCGAAATGGTCACCAAATGGCAGATTTGGATTCAATCAAGTGTGGAAGCAAAACCTGCTTGCTCTACTAATTAGAATTTGAACCCTAGATAATTTACATAATCCATAATATCCTCAATTTCTCTTCTATGAATTAATATGAGCAATCTTCTAGGTAGACAGCTGTAAACACTAAAAAAAAAACACTAAGTTCAATAATTAATTTCAAGAACCAAGAATACATTTAGGTGCATGACAGACCTTAAGGAAACGTAAAGTATTTTAATTGCATTTGTAAGCAGGTGAACAGATTGCCTAACTCCCTTTTGTAGCTCCTAATCTATTTCGGTAAAAACTGTGGGCAGAAAATGGAAGGACTCAGGGATTCTTCGGAATGCGTTCTAAGGTTCAGAAGAAGAAGTGAAGAAAATATCTCTCATTCTTTATATAAGTCTCCTCTTGGATCTGCCACAAGAAAGAAAAAAAGGTTCTGGGCAGTAATGGAAAGTAGAGTGTGAGAAGAGAAAGTGTCTTTAAATGAAAAATTTGTTCTGCAAGTTGCAAAGAAAGCTATGTCGCAGGATGAAGTAATGAAAATTTCTTTAAGCCAACAAATGACAAATTGCCATAAGAACTTTTTAGCTGCAACACTAGGTTTAATCGTGTTGGGAACTAAAAGAATCCCAAATGCACAAACTTTTCCTTAACTAAAATGAAATTACACCATCAAATGTGAACACTCTGTACACAAGAAAGCACAAACTGGAATATTTATGAGACTCCATTTGTAAATGACACCTACGATGTGATTGTTACAAAAAAGACTCAATATGGGACTAAAAAAGAGGTCAAGTAGACATTTTACTCTGACGGGACCTTGCGGAAGTTTTCAGCCATCTGTGTGGTCTTTATAGCCCAAGGGAAAAGGAAATGCCATTTTGGGCTAAGTGGGAATGTTATAGTCCAGAATCTGTCATTGGAGAGCTTGCACTGGGCAAGTCACATTCTTTTCTAACGCACTGTTTTCACCTGTGAAGAGCGAGTGGGTAACTAGAAATAAATAACTCTTGTGAATTAGGCAACGTAATTCACACAAATAAATCAAATTGAATTTAAAAACATTTAAAATAAACTTATCACAGGAAGTAGACAATGGAATGAATGCCATTTCTCAACATTATCATCCTCGGCAACACATTTATTTTTGCAGCTGTTCAGGAAGGGGGCTCAGCTGTGTTTTCAAAATTTTTTTTATACAGACATTTATTCATTCAATAATCTTCCATTGCACACTTACTGGCACCTACCATAGTTGAGGAGGGCATTTGTCATCGTTGTTGTTAGGTGCTGCTGAGTAAATCCTGATTCATAGCAACCCTATGTAACACAGAACAAAACACTGCCCAGTCCTGGGCCACCCTCATCAGTCCATCTTGATTTGGTGTTAGACCTCTGTTACTATTTTTTTTTTTAATCACTCACTAAGGAACCTCCTTAGACATTTTCTTCCTAACTCTGTCTTAGTTATCTAGTTCTGCTATAACAGAAATATCACAAGTGGATGGTTTTAACAAACAGAAATTTATTCTCTCACAGCCTAGGAGGCTAGAAGTCCTAATTCAGGGCATCAACACCAGGCGAAGGTTGGACCTCCCCTCTCTGTTGGTTCTGTGGGAAGGTCCTTGTCATCAATCTTCCCTTGGGTTTAGGAGTTTCTCAGCTCAGGTATCCCATGTCCAAAGGACACACTCTGCTCCTGGCTCTTCTTTCTTGGTGGTATGAGGTCCCTTTCCTCTCTACTCGTTCCTCTCTTTTATATCTCAAAACAGATCAACTCAAGATACAAGCTAATCTGTAGATTGTGCCCTGCCTCATTAACATAACTCCCTCTACTCCTACCTCATTAACACTGTAGACTTTAGGATTTACAACATGTAGGATAATTACACCAGATCACAAAATGGAGGACAACCACATAATACTGGGAATCATGACCTAGCCAAGTTGACACACATTTTGGGGGGACACAATTCAATCCATTACATTTTCCAATGCCCTTCACTCCGTGAAATTGTAATACCATGGATATACTGTATATCTGTTTAGTCACTGTGATATTTTAGAGGGCCATGAACCATTGTAAGAGCTAAGGTTTGGTTTTTTGTTTGTTTTTCAATACCACAAGAACCAATTTTACCTGCTTGTGGATGATATAGGAGCCTTGGTGGCACAGTGATTAAAGTGTTCATCACCAACCAAAAGGTCAGCATCTGAACCCACCAACAGCTCTGCAGGTAAAAGATGTGGAAGTCTGCTTCCATAAAGATTTACAGCCTTGGAAATCCTATGGGGCAGCTCTACTCTGTTCTATAGGGTTGCTATGAATCAGAATCAGCTTGAGGGCAATGGATTTGTTTTGGTTTGAGGGGACAATATAACTCTTACTGAGAAAGTATGTGCTAGAGTTACAAACATTAATAAGGGCAGATTCCTTCCCACACAAATATTTCTGCCTATAGTTTGACAACAATTACAACTCAACATGATATATCCTATGTATGTTAGGGCCCTTGGGAAGTAGCAGTTGATTCTGGAAAGATGACCATTTGTACAGATCCTAGTTTGAATACAACTATATCTCTCAATAGCTGTGGAAACAGGGGCAAATTACTTAACCCTTTGTATCTTGATTTCTCATTTATAAAATGGGACTCCTACTTCACAGGATTTGGGGGATAATTAAAATACATGAAAAATGTATATGGAAAACCTAGTACAATTTAATATTACATGTAGGCATATAATACATTTAGTTTATTTTCTCCCATGGAAGGGGATCCTATTCCTCCATGAATCACCATGAAGCCTCTCAAGGCATAAAATTCAGTCTTATGATACCATAAGTTTCCATAATGTCACGCTTACACACAGCCTGTACAAGTTACAAAATGTGCAAGCTCTACAATTCTCTGATCCAGTGTCTGCTGCCCTTTCAAGAATCTGGGTCTCTGCTTCCCCTGACAAAATGAAGTACTCTGATGTGTTATACCACTTTCAAGAGTACCAGAGTAACAAGAAAAGGACCTGTCTAATCCTCTTGTATTACTTCGTAGTATGCACGCAGTTAAACTAGTTCCCAAAACCCTGAAATAAGTTACACGCATAGTAAAAACTGAAAAAAAGAGCTTTGCCAGTATGAGTTTAATTATCTTCAAAGTAACAGCTGAGGGACTGGTGTGTGCTCTGTAGTTGTAGTAATATAAACACCCCAAGCTCCTACAGGGGCCCTGTGGTAACTCCCAAAGTCTCTTCAAAAAGAGTACACAGCCTACCCCTGGCACCGAGGTTGGTAAAGAAATAGGGAATATTTTCCTCTCGTCTCTCATTTTCCTGCCACCCTCCTGACTCTCCAAAGACTAGATTAGATTAGATAATGGATAAAACTATTTTTACTTGCAGTTTTTAAATCCCCTTTTTGCACTTCTTATACCAACTTTCTACATTCTTAGTGATTCTTCCAATTTAGAAAAAGCATAAAACACTATCTATGTTAAAACATGATTTTTAGTAAGTATTTTAATAGAGATTCAAGTCCACCAAGCGGTACGTTGGAAGAAAGGCCTGGTGATCTACTTCCTAAAAATCAGACTCAGAAAACTAAACAGCACAGTTTCTACTCCGACATGTACAGGGTCAAGATGAGCTGGAATTGACTCAACAGCAGCTAGTTTACTGGTTTATTTTCTCGCCTACTATGTATTGTCTGATACAGAGTCTAACTAGTTTTTCAGCAATATTTGCCTTCAACTGCCCGTTCCTGGGCCACAAAGCTGGCAAACCTCTTGCATGAACTGAGGCCTAGGCAATGGAAAGGGCGGAGGTGATGGGCGCCACCTACAGGCCAACTCTAAAACTCTTACGTAACTCTTGCATGCTTTTTATTTTTCCTCAGGAAACTCTGGTGGCCTAGTGGTTAAGTGCTAGGGCTGCTAACCAAAGGGTCGTTAGTTCAAATCTGCCAGGTGGTCCTTGGAAACTCTATGGGGCAGTTCTACTCTGTCCTATAGAGTCGCTATGAGTCGGAATCGACCCAATGGCACTGGGTTTGGGTTTTTTTTTTTGGTATCCTTTTCCTCCAACTTCAATTGTCACCAGAGGCAAAGCATCGGGGAAAGGACTGGAAGGCCCCAGGAGTGAGCAGAACCATTTGATGAAAAGAATTTGAGTTCCAGAATGGCCTGGTGGAATAGAAAGCCCTCCTGACAACCTATGCTCCGCTAAGATGTGGGTAAGAAAACTTTCCTTGTGTTGAGCCGCTGAACTCTGGAAGTCATTTGTTACAGCAGTTAGTCTATTCTACAAATATGTCTTTTGCCAGTCGCAGTATAAAAGCAAATAGGGGCTGTTATTGCCTTAACTAATGTGCTTATGACATGCAGTCCCATAAACTAGAAGCTCATGTGTCAACTTGCACTTTTAATGATACCACGGGCAACAAGCCGCTATAATCAAATTTGAGCTATTACATTTCTGACTCCATTTACATAATAGGAACCACATGGGGTGGAGAGGTTATATCTGGAGCAGGAGAGGATGATTAAATTTTTTAAACAAATTGCATATAGACGGTATAATCAGGATTGGATTGACTCACGGAATAAGAAGGTCTTTTCTGCTAGATTGTGTCCTCAGAGAGCTGTAGGAACCAGAAGTTCACTTCCTGTGGTACTTTCCATCTTCCGATGCCAGGGTTTTCTTTTTACTTCCTAAATGACTCGTACGATTCTGTAATATATTATTATTTCTCATTTAAAGTGCATTCTTATTTTAGAAAATCTATTATGCATAATTTGTAGTACACTCTGAAGAGCAATCGAAGAAATAAATGATTTTAAATAAATATATAATTACAAAGACATCTCATTTTAAAAGCTAACAGGTGTTTGCTTGTTTTGTAAATAGGTACTGAGTATTTCCTAAAGGCATTCTGCCCCTTCCAGGTTGCATATTCACACATGCGCACACATACATACCAAACCCAAACCCAAACCCAACCTGTTGCCTTCGAGTCAATTCCAACTCATAATAACCCTATAGGACAGAATAGAACTGCCCCATAGGGTTTCCAAGGCTGTAATCTTTACAGAAGCAGATTACCACATCTTTCTCCCGCAGAGCAGAGCAGCTGGTGGGTTCGAACTGCCGACCTTTTGGTTAGTGGCTGAGCCATCCAAGCTCCTTTATACATACACAACCAGGAATAAAACAAACAGAAACAAATAGGTATTCTGTCCCCCAAGTTACTGACCTAGGTAGGTGTCTCTCTGAGAGGCATTTCTCTGTTCTATCCTTATGAAAATCATAAGCACTGAGAGTAAAAGATGTAGAGGTAGCACCTTAGGATTCAGTGGGACTTGTTAAGGGCATTCCTTTTCCTCACAAAGACCCTCTATATCTCCTTTAAGAAAAAAGAAGGATTTAATTTTGTAGGGTAAATCTTTGGTTTGTCCTTTAACTTGAATTTCCAATTTTTTATCATCCAGGAGACCTTTTGTTATTAAACCTCCATCCTTGTTTCGTGGATTTTTAATATCTGTCCAAATGTAATTACCACCAGCAGTGGCCATGTTGGGAGGGGGGCAGGGACCTGTGGGAACGTCAACGTGGCCTCCTTGGCTCAGGCTTGAGGTTGGGGTGCTGGGAACATTTCTAGCACTTTCAAAACCAGAAGGTTTTATAGTTCTGCTAGTACTCAGGACATAGAAGACCATAAGTGAATGTCACTGCAACCCTAAAAACGGGATGAGATAGTTATTTCAGACTCCATCAAAGATTAGGAAGCCCCAGGTATAAACTGGAATTAATAAGTAAGTTGAGAAAATTTGCAAGATTCAGGGACAACACACAAAAATCAAACAAACCATAGGAAATTGGAATTAAAAATAATATCATTTGTAATAGCATGATCAAGCTTGAAACACTTAGGGATAAATTTGGCAAAATATCGAAAAATTTCCCACTGAAAACTAAAAAAAAGTTTGCATTGCTGACAGAAATTAAACTAATGGAGAGATATAGATACCATGTTCATGAATTATAAGACTCCACATTGTGAAAAAGCAATTTCTCCAAATAGACCTATAAACAAAAACCCCAAATATATATTCAAATAAATTTCAGTGATGACTCAAAAACTTATGTGGATATGCAAAGGAACTACAATTGTCAAAACACTTTTAGAAAGGAAGAAGAAATATACCGTTTGATTACAAGACTTATTATAAAGTCGCCATTATCGAGATGGTGACTTAAAGTAGTAATAGACATACAGATAAATGGGAAAAATTGAGCTTAGATGCAGACTTATACATATATGGTCAATTGGATTTTGAAAAAGTTTCAAAGACATCCATGGAGAAAGGATAGTGTTTCAATCAAATGGTGCTGGAACAATTGTTATCCATATGCCAAGAAAAAGAATGAACTTTTACCTCTGAATTTCTACAATACTTAAATGGATTACAGTTCTAAAGGTGAGAAATAGCCCTATAAAGCTTGGAGAATAAGATACAGGAAAACATCTTGGGGAAAGTAGTAGACAAAATCTAAAATGGTTCCGTAAGATTTCCACCCCCTGCTATACACACAGGTTCTCCCAATTATTTAGTCAAACACTAACCTAGGTGCTGCTGGGAAAGGATCATGCAGATGTAATGAAGGCCCCAACGCTGCTGAACCCTTAAAAGGAGGGACTCAGTTCTTCCAGGAGAAATAGACTGGAAGCAGGAGAGGAATTTGATTTGAGGGAGAGCCTGCAGTGCTTACCCTGTAGACAGAGGGGTTCAGTGGCCAGGAATGTGGACAGAGTCTAGAACTGAGAGCAGCACCCAGTTGACAGCCAGTAAACATATGGGGTTCCCCGTCCACCACCACAGGGAAGTAAAATCTGCCAAAATCATGGGAGTTTAGATGAGAACAATGAGCTCTAGATGGGAATGCAACCCAGTCAACATCTAGATTTTTGTCTCCTAAACCCTGAGCTGAACACCGGGACACAATGTGCCTGGGCTTTTTTTTTTTTTTTTTTATGTTTTAGGTGAAAGTTTACAGCTCAAGTTAGTTTCTCACGCAAAAATTTATACACACGTTGTTATGTGACCCTAGCTGCTCTTCTTATAATGTGATCGTACATTCCTCCTTTCCACCCTGGATTTCCCATGTTCATTCAACCAGCTCATGTACTTATCTGCCTTCTCACTTCACCCCGCAGAGGAGCTGCCCATTTAGTCTCATGTGCCTACTTGAACTAAGAAGCACACTCTTCACGAGTATCATTTTGTGTCTTATAGTCCAGTCTAATCTTTGTCTGAAGAGTAGGCTTTGGGAATGATTTTAGTTCTGGGTTAACAGAGAGTCCAGGGTCCATGTGTTCTGGGATTCCTCCAGCCCCGGTCAGACCATCAAGTCCAGTCTTTTTACTAGAATTTGAGGTCTGCATCCCACTTTTCTCCTGCTCCATCAGGGACGCTCTGTTTTACTCCCCGTCAGGGCAGTCATTGGTGGTAGCCAGCCACCATCTAGTTCTTCTGGTCTCAGGCTGATAGAGTCTCTGGTTTAATGTGGCCCTTTCTTCCTCTTGGGCTAATATTTTCCTTGTGTCTTTGGTGTTCTTCATTCTCCTTTGCTCCACGTGGGTTGTGACTAATTGATGCATCTTAGACGGCCACTTGCAAGCTTTAAGACCCCAGACGCCACTCACTGAAGTGGGATGCAGAACATTTTCTTAATAAACTTTGCTATGCCAATTGACCTAGATGTCCCCTGAAACCATGGTCTCCAGATCCCCACACCTGCTACTCTGTGCCTCAAAGTATTTGGTTGTGTTCAGGAAACTTATCTTTTAGTTTAGTCCAGTTGTGCTGACTTGCCCTGTATTGTATATTGTCCTTTCCTTCACCTAAGATAATTCTTTTAAACTATCTAGTTAGTGAGTTTCCCTCTTTCTCCCTCCCCCTTCTCGTAACCATCAAAGAATATTTTCTTCTATGTTTAAACCTTTTCTTGAGTTCTTATAATATTGGTCTCATACAATATTTGCCCTTTTGAGACTGACTAATTTCACTCAGCATAATGCCTTCCAGATTCATCCATGTTGTGAGATGTTTCGAGGATTCATCTTTGTTCTTTGTCTTTGGGTAGTATTCCATTGTGGGTGTATACCATAATGTATTTATCCATTCACCCATTGATGGGCACCTAGGTTGTTTCCATCTTTTTGCTGTTGTGAACAGTGATGCAGTGAACATGGGTGTGCATATATCTATTCGTGTGAGGGCTGTTATTTTTCTAGGATATATTCCGAGGGGGATTGCTGCATCTTATGGTGCTTCTATTTGTAGCTTTTTAAGGAAGTACCAAATCAATTTCCATTTTACATTCCACCAGCAGCGTTTAAGTGTAGGAGTCTCTCCACAACCTCTCCAACATTTATTATTTTGTAATTATTGGATTAATACTAGCCTTGTTGGGGTGAGACGGTATCTCATTATTGTTTTGATTTGCATTTCTGTAATGGCTAGGATCATGAGCATTTCCTCATGTATCAGCCACCTGAATGTCTTCTTTGATGAAGTGTGTGTTCATATCCTTTGTCCATTTTTTTAATGGGTTATTTGTCTTTTTGTGGTTGAAGTTTTGCAGTATCTTGTAGATTTTAGAGATTAGACCCTAATCAGATACGTTGTAGCCAAACATTTTTTCCCAGTCTGTAGGTTGCCTTTTTACTCTTTTGGCGAAGTCTTTTGGTGAGCAGTAGTGTTTGATTTTTAGGAGTTCCCAGTTATCTAGTTTCTCTTCTGGTGTTTGTACATTGTTAGTAATGTTTTGCATTCTGTTTATGCCATGTATTAGAGCTCCTAGAATTTATCCCTATTTTTTCTTCCATGATCTTTATCATTGTTTATTTTATATTTAGGTCTTTGATCCATTTTGATTTAGTTTTTGCTCATGGTGTGAGGTAGGGGCCTTGTTTCATTTTTTTTTTTTTTTTTGCAGATGGGTGTCCAATTATGCCAGCACCATTTGTTAAAGAGACTGTATTTTCCCCATTTAACAGACTTTGGGCCTTTGTCAAATATTAGCTGTTCATAGGTAGAACTAACAGAAGATTTCAGCAAAGTATCAGGATAAAAGATAAACATACAAAAATCAGTTGGATTTCTCTATACCAACAAAAAGAACTTCAAAGAGGAAATCACCAAACTAATTACCATTTACAATAACCCCCAAGAAGGTGAAATACATCTGGATTCTCAATTCTGTTCCATTGGTCAATGTATCTGTTGTTGTACTAGTACCAGGCTGTTTTGATTACCTTGGGAATATAATAGGTTCTAAAATCAGATAGCGTGAGGCCTCCCACTTTGTTCTTCCTTTACCATATGAAGTTGGTGATTTGTATCTCCATCTCATTAAAAAATGTCATTGAAATTTGGATTGGAATTGCATTGTATTTGTAGATTGCTTTGGGTAGAATTGACATTTTCACAACACTGAGTCTTCCTATGCATGAGCAAGGTATGTTTTTCTACTTATGTAGGTCTCTTTTGGTTTCTTGCAGTAGCATCTTGTAGTTTTCTTTATATAAGTCTTTTACATCTCTGTTTAGATTAATTCCTAAGTATTTCATCTTCTTGGGGGTTATTGTAAATGATAATTGATTTGGTGATTTCCTCTTCGAAGTGCTTTTTGTTAGTGTAGAGGAATCCAACTGATTTTTGTATGTTTATCTTTTATCCTGATACTTTGCTGAAATCTTCTATTAGTTCCAGTAGTTTTCTTGTGGATTCTTTGCGATTTTTTCTGTGTATACGATCATATCATCTGCAAATATAGATACTTTTATTTCTTCCTTACCAATTCAGATGTCTTTTATTTCTTTTTCTAGTCTAATTGCTCTGGCTAGGACCTCCAGCACAGTATTGAATAAGAGTGGTGATAAAGGGTATCCTCATCTGGTTCCCATTCTCAAGGGGAATGCTTTCAGACTCTCTCCACTTAGGATGATGTTGTCTGTTGGCTTTGTGTAAATGCCCTTTATTATGTTGAGGAATTTCCCTTCTATTTTCCTGGGAGTTTTTATCATGAATGTGTGTTGGACTTTGTCAAATGCCTTTTCTGCCTCAGTTGATAAGATCATGGGGTTCTTTTGTTTTACTTATATAATGGATTACATTGATTGTTTTTCTAATGTTGAACCATCCCTGCATACCTGATATGCATCCAACTTGGTCATGGTGAATTATTTTTTTGATGTGCTGTTGAATTCTATTGGCGAAAATTTTGCTGAGGATTTTTGTGTCTATGTTCATGAGGAATATTTGTATTAATAGGTAGAGTGGTGTCGAATGTCATGAACCTACCTCTCCACCGTATACCTAAAACAGTTGAAGTTAAACTTCAGGTATATACCCTGTTGTACTGTGCTAATGAGGGCCCATGCTGTTGAAATGGGCCCACGCAGGTCTGTGCAGGGTTGAAAGGCATTCAAAGTCCATAGACCCCTTATACCTGAGCCTAGGCCAAGTTGCTGTGCCTGCCCTGAGTTCGTGGCTTAGGGCAGCTGGCAGATTATTTTTTCCTATTCGTTAATTTTTCCATCTCCAAACTGGGCGAGTGGCTTAAGGGGCACGGCAACCGCTGAAGCCAGACTGGGACCCAGAGCCGAGCAGGGAGGGAGACAGGTAAATAGGAAAGAGGTACTTCCCAAAGGGGGGAAACTTTTTTTTTTTTTTGATCCACATAGTAGGTTAGACGATTATACTTACTTTTCACTGATTCAGCATCACTTCTTCCTGGTTCTGGAGGCTTGGGCAGACTCTCCACAGCTCAGTCGCTCAGTCTCTCCCGATGTGGGAAACGCGTCCTGAGCACTGGTGCTTGCCTCAGCCCAAGCTCACCAGCCAGTCCAGCCTGCAGGCTGATGGCTGGGTCAGGTCTGGCAAATCCTCACTGCTTCTGAACTGTCTCTGCTTCCCCGTGTGTTTCGGTCTGACTCGTTAACTTTTTCTTTGACAGTCAAGGCTCCTAGATTGTCATATATAATTGATTCACTTTTTGTCTCGGGTCTTTGTTGTAAGAGAAGCCACAGGAAATGTCCAACTACTCTGCTATCTTGGCCCCACCTCCGTGCCTGTACTTCTGACTTACCAACTAAAACACATATGTAGTTGTAAGCCACTAACTACACATCCTCTATAATAAACCCATTGCTTTCAAGTCGATTCTGACTCATAGTGACCCTGCAGGACACAGTAGAACTGTCCCATAAGATTTCCAAGGATTGGCTGGTAGATTTGAACTGCAAACCTTTTGGTTAGCTGCCAAGCTCTTAACTGCTGCACCACCAGGCCTCCAATTTTAGTATTAAAGGCTAATACTAAAAACAAAATAACACAAGATAAAAATACTCACTACTATCTTTAAATTTAGTGCTATGGCTACTAACCAAGAGGTCGGCAGTTCAAATCCACCAGGCACTCCATGGAAACTCTGTGGGGAAGTTGTACTCTGTCCTATAGGGTCGCTATGAGTCGGAATCAACTCGACGGCACTGGGTTCTGGGTTATCTTTAAATTTTACATAAGTATATTCCAAGTTGGTCTTCCAAGACACAGGAGACTGAGAAAAAATGAGTTTGAATGATTGTTTTATGCTTCATGAAAATCCCATAGTCTTTCTAAGGTACCCAAAGAGTCCTGCAGTGAGGTGCTTCTGATGTACAGGTCAAGCATGAGTCTAGTATCCTTTTTGTGTGTCATCTCTTGTCCATGCCATATGAATCAAAAATAAAGTTTAGAACTTTTTTGATTCCTCAAAATAATTTAGTATAGACATTGACGGAGCCCTGGTGGCACAGTGGTTTAAAGCTCAGCTGCTAACCAAAAGGTTAGCAGGTCAAATCCACCAGCTGCTCCTTGGAAACACTATGGGGCAGTTCTACTTTGTCCTATAGGGTAACTATGAATTGGAATTGACTCGATGGCAATGGGTTTGGTTCTTCATTTATAGACATTAATAACATATACATCATGTTCACCAAAAACATTTATGAGTCTTGTAAACCCATGGAGAGTTCGAAGAGATGTAAGATGGAGAAGATGTCTATATTTTAGCAAAACAACTAACTTCAAATATAATATTAGGTATTCCTCATGTGGCCCTCATAATTTCAGCTTCTTCTTAATAAGGAGTATTGATATATGTTCACATGCAAAGTTCAGTTCATCCCCAGAAAGAGGTTTGATGTTTGGAGTTGAAATAATAAATCTTGGTAACCTCTTGTGGAGGGACTACTAGCAAAGAAAAAAAAAAATTAGTGTTTGAAGTCTGAGTCCCTGACCAGGCCAAATACTGTCTTAGCTATATCACCTACTCTAGCATGCTAAGTCTCTGAGGACCTCATAGAGAAACTAACTTTGCTTTAGGGAATGTCTGAGTAGGAAGGGACACCTCCAGAAGGACTTCATGTAGAAATGACACTTGAGATAGATCTTTCTTAGAAGGATTTAAGAAAGTGGCAGAACGGATTAAGAAAACGGTCCTGCAATACAGAGCAAAAGAGCATGACAAAAACTTGCGAGATGTGAAATTACATGGGATGTGAATGTGGGTGGAATACTGAATGTGTGTGAGTGGACCCAGCATGGTGAAGGTAGAAAAATTCAGATGGAAACTGAGGCAGATTGTGGAAGGCCCAGATTTATAGGCAAACCAGGGGTGTTAAACTGTATATGAAAGTCAATGGTGGACAATTTTAAAAAACTTTAGTTGGTGGGTGATTTTGCCACTTCAGTTTTGCGAAGTAAAATTATTTCACACAGCTACCACTGAATTGTCTCAGATGTAAAACAGTTGTAGCCATGCTCCAACCCGTTTGAAACTACTGGTCTCTTGGGCAACAAAAGTGCATTTCTAATCTGATGATTGATGTTTATCTCCAACTTTGCTAATAGTTTAAGTAAATTTGCATTTTAACATGTGCTGAAAAGATAAAGACGGTTTAAGTAATGAAATGATTCTAAACGAGGCAAATAGAAGTATACTGTACATCTGTGGGGGAAAAGATCAGAGTCATGGAAAAAACAGAATCAAAATAATTTATGTTAAATGTTCAAAAGTAGTCAATTGAGTAGTCTAAAAAATGAAGACATTCAGTATGGAGATGATGTACTCTGACTTCTCGTAGGTTATGATTATGTTAAAGAAACAGCTAATTGTTCATCAGAGGCTCAGAAGATGTCAGGACTCTATACATGCAGATTCCAAGAACACACCCTCATAAGAGTCTTATTCTGTAGGTCTTGGGTGGGGCTTGGATTTAGAATCTTGCCCCATTTTAAAATATGGACATTATAAAATGTCTCAATGGTATTTTTCTTTTACACATTTAATAGTTTAGTAATTAAGTCAACAAATGTTTATTGCTGTATTCCAGGAATTCTTTTATGCTTTGGGGGTATAGCAATGAATTATAGAGAAAAATACTTCCTTCCGTTGAGTTTACATTTTAGAAGAATGAGACAGTAATTTGTTAATTAAGGTAGAGAATTCATAGATACAGAATTAACAGGTAATAATACATGGCACTGGGTTTGTTTAATAGGTTATATCAACTTCCTCCCCAACGTGTCTGTCAGTTTGTCGTACTGTGGGGGCTTGTGTGTTGCTGTGATGCTGGAAGCTATGCCACCAGTATTCACATACCAGCAGGGTCACCCACGGAGGACAGGTTTCAGCTGAGCTTCCAGACTAAGACAGACTAGGAAGAAGGACCCGACAGTCTACTTCTGAAAAGCATTAGCCAGTGAAAACCTTAGGAAAAGCAGCGGAACATTGTCTGATATAGTGCTGGAAGATGAGCCCCCAGTTTGGAAGGCACTCAAAAGATGACAAGGGAAGAGCTGCCTCCTATAAGTAGAGTCGACCTTAATGACGTGGTTGGAGTAAAGCTTTCGGGTCCTTCATTTGCTGGTGTGGCACGACTCAAAATGAGAAGACACAGCAGCAAACATGCATTAATAATCAGAACCTGGAATGTACGAAGTATGAATCTAGGAAAGTTGGAAATTGTCAAAAATGAAATGGAACGCACAAACATCAATATCCTAGGCATTAGTGAGCTGAAATGGACGGGTATTGGCCATTTTGAATTGGACAATCATATAGTCTACTATGCTGGGAATGACAGCTCGAAGAGGAATGGAGTTGCATTCATCGTGAAAAAGAATATTTCAAGATCTATCCTGAAGTACAACGCTGCCAGTGATGGGATAATATCCATATGCCTACAAGGAAGACCAGTTAATATAAATACTATTCAAATTTACATACCGACCACTAGGGCCAAAGATGAAGAAACAGAAAATTTTTATCAGTTGCTGCAGTCTGAAATTGATCAAACATGCAATCAAGATGCATTGATAATTACTGGCGATTGGAATGCGAAAGTTGGAAACAAAGAAGAAGGATCAGTAGTTGGAAAATATGGCCTTGGTGACTGAAACGATGCTGGAGATTGAATGATAGGATTTTGCAAGACCAACGACTTCTTAATTGCAAATGCCTTCTTTCACCAACATAAACGGCGACTATACATATGGACCTCGCCAGATGGAGCACACAGAAATCAAATTGACGACATCATGGAAAAGCTCAATATCATCAGTCACAACAAGGCCAGGGGCCGACTGTGGAACAGACATCAATTGCTCACATGCAAGTTCAAGCTGAAACTGAAGAAAATCAGAGCAAGTCCATGAGAGCCAAAATATGACCTTGAGTATATCCCGCCTGAATTTAGAGACCATCTCAAGAATAGATTTGACGCATTGAACACTAGTGACTGCAGACCAGACGAGTTGTGGAATGACATCAAGGACATCATCCATGAAGAAAGGAAGAGGTCACTGAAAAGACAGGAAAGAAAGAAAAGACCAAGGTGGATGTCAGAGGAGACTATGAAACTTGCTTTGAGCATTCAGCAGCTAAAGCAAAAGGAAGAATTCATGAAATAAAAGAACTGAACAGAAGATTTCAAAGGGCCTCTCAAGAAGACAAAATAAAGTATTATAATGACATGTGCAAAGAGCTGGAGATGGAAAACCAAAAGGGAAGAACACGCTTGGCATTTCTCAAGCTGAAAAAACTGAAGAAAAAATTCAAGCCTCCAGTCGCAATAGTGAAGGATTCCACGGGGCAAATATTAAATGATGCAGGAAGCATCAAAAGAAGATGGAAGGAATACACAGAGTCATTATACCAAAAAGAATTAGTCGATATTCAACCATTTCAAGAGGTGGCATATAATCAGGAACCGATGGTACTGAAGGAAGAAGTCCAAGCTGCTCTGAAGGCATTGGCAAAAAACAAGGCTCCAGGAATTGATGGAATATCAATAGAGATGTTTCAACAAACAGATGCAGCGCTGGAGGTGCTCACTCATCTATGCCAAGAAATATGGAAGACAGCTTCCTGGCCAACTGACTGGAAGAGATCCATATTTATGCCTATTCCCAAGAAAGGCGATCCAACCAAATGCGGAAATCATAGAACAATATCACTAATATTGCACGCAAGCAAAATTTTGCTGAAGATTATTAAAAAATGGCTGCAGCAGTATGTTGACAGGGAACTGCCAGAAATTCAGGCCAGTGAAGAGGACATGGAACGAGGGATATCATTGCTGATGTCAGATAGATCCTGGCTGAAAGCAGAGAATACCAGAAGGACGTTTACCTGTGTTTTATTGATTATGCAAAGGCATTTGACTGTGTGGATCATAACAAACTATGGATAACACTGAGAAGAATGGGAATTGCAGAACACTTAATTGTGCTCATGAGGAACTTTTACATAGATCAAGAGGCAGTTGCTCGGACAGAACAAGGGGATACTGATTGGTTTAAAGTCAGGAAAGGTGTTTGTCAATGTTGTATTCTTTCACCATACCTATTTAATCTGTATGCTGAACAAATAATACGAGAAGCTGGACTATACGAAGAAGAACGGGGCATCAGGATTGGAGGAAGACTCATTAACAACCTGCATCATGCAGATGACACAACCTTGCTTGCTGAAAGTGAAGAGTACTTGAAGCACTTACTAATGAAAATCAAAGACCACAGCCTTCAGTGTGGATTACACCTCAACTTAAAGAAAACAAAAATCCTCACAACGGGACGAATGAGCAACATCATGATAAATGGAGAAAAGATTGAAGTTGTCAAGGACTTCATTTTACTTGGATCCACAATCAACACCCATGGAAGCAGCAGTCAAAAAATCAAAAGACGCATTGCATTGGGCAAATCTGCTGCAAAGAACCTCCTCAAAGTGTTGAAGAGCAAAGATGTCACCCTGAAGACTAAGGTGCACCTGACCCAAGCCATAGTATTTTCAATCACATCATATGCGTGTGAAAGCTGGACAATGAATAAGGAAGACTGAAGAAGAGTTGACGTCTTTGAATTGTGGTGTTGGTGAAGAATATTGAATATACCATGGACTGCCAAAAGAATGAACAGATCTGTCTTGGAGGAAGTGCAGCCAGAATGCTCCTTAGAGGCAAGGATGGCGAGACTGCGTCTTACATACTTTGGACATGTTGTCAGGAGGGATCAGTTCCTGGAGAAGGACATCATGCTTGGCAGAGTACAGGGTCAGCAGAAAAGAGGAAGCTCCTCATTGAGGTGGATTGACACAGTGGCTGCAATAATGAGCTCAAGCATAACAATGATTGTAAGGATGGCACGGGACCGGGCAGTGTTTCGTTCTGTTGTGCGTAGGGTCGCTATGAGTTGGAACTGACTCGACGGCACCTAACAAGAACAGCAACATCAACTTCCTGTCTGTTAGTTTATTATACTTCGGTTGCTTGGATGTTGCTGTGATGATGGAAGCTATGCCGCTGGTATTTCAAATACCAGCAGGGTTATCTGAGGTGAACAGATTTCAACTGAGCTTCTAGGCTAAGACAGGCTAGGAAGAAAGGCCTGAGGATATACTTCCAAAACTTAGCCAATGAAAACTCCAAGGATCACAGTAGAATATTGTCTGATACAGTGCTGTAAGAAAAGCTCCCTAGGCTGGAAGATAGTCAAAATGCACAGTGGCTGCGAGAATGGACTCAAACATACTAATAATAGTGAAGATGATGCAGGATTGGGCCACATTTTATTCTGTTGTACATGGGGTTGCCATAAGTCTGAGCCAACTAATTAGCAACTAAGAACAAAAGGAAAGAAATGATGGTAATCTGCATTAAGATTATAACAGTATTATTAGAGGGAAATGATAGGTGGCAGGGCAGAATCAAAAATGGCTTTTTGGCCATATGTGTTTAAGAATCCCATTAGCCATTAAAGTGGAGTGTAAAAGTAGGCTGTAATAATTAAAATCCTGGTGATGGTTAAAGTTGTGTTTCAACTTGGCTAGGCCATGATTCACGGTGGTTTTGTAGTTATGATGTAGTTTGGCAGTTACGTAATGGTATAATCAACTCCATGATGTGCTTTGCTGTGAGCAGCCAATCAGTTGAAAGGGAGTTTCCTTGGGGGTGTGCCTGCCTCTAGTATATAAAAGGATGCTCCAGTAAGGCTCTCATACTGGATCCTGCACCTAGCTCATCGTCGTCTGACCTCCGGTTCTTGAGTCTTGAGCAGTAGCTTACCTGCCAATCTTGGGGTTTGTCAAACTTCACAGCCTGTGAGCCAGTGGCTTGCTGTCTGACCTGCCCGTCTTGGATTCATCAGCCCCTGCAGCTATGTGAGTCAGGAGAGACCTCCAGCCCGATGCTTGACCCACAGACTTTGGACTTGCCAGCTGTTACAACCAAGTGAGCCATTTCCTTGAGATAAATCTCTCTCTCTCTCTCTCTCTCTCTCTCTCTCTCTATATGCTTCACTGGTTCTGCTTCTCTGGAGAACCCAGCCTAAGACACTTGAAATTCTGGAGAAAGGTTAGGGCTGCAGATGTATATAAACTATTCATTTTTATTTTGTTTGGAATTCTCCTTTTGTGAGTTATTCTCTGTTCTTTTACAACTCAATCTGAATATATTTTTAAATAGATGTATCTTATTAAACTGATGTTGGTAATTAGTAAATATGACTCCTCCCCAAAAATGATGTTATCTAAAAAAAAAATCAGTAATAATACATTCATATCTTTAAAAAAAAAATCTCATATTAGTTGAAATGTTTTTGTCTTCATTGCAGTTAGAGAATGATATATAATTTGATAGGACTCTGAGATTAATTTGCATTAAAGAAGTTGAATAAATAAATTTATTAAATTTGCAAGCTAATAAGTTGCTGGATCAAACCATACATTTTGCTTTTGATATGTGCTTATATTTTATTAATATTAATGGAAATTAGACATATTCATGGATTCCCTATTTCTTTAAACAGCCTCGATTTATATGAAAGAACACTAATACAGACCAGAAAGTTAATGCACAACATATTTCTAATGAAGTAAGATTCTGCTTTTCTTTCTCTGTGTTATTTTACACACACACACACACACACACACACACACACCCCTCCATTTCCCAGGAATGGACTTGATGTCTAGAGACATGCACTCTGGTGAAAATCCAACCTATGTTATCTGTGTAATTTCAGCACTCATTTGATCTGCCTGATCTAGTTTCATTTGTAAGAAGTGTAATTAGATCATCTCAAGGGTTCTTTTCAGCTTTGAAAGCCTGCGATGCTAAACTGAAATGAGTTTCTAACTGGATCTCTATCTGTAAATAATAATGCATAAATACTACTATTATGACAACTACTACTACTACTACCACTGATGGAAATTTACCTTTAAATACTGATTTACAGTATACATATCACTGTCATCTATATCACTAATTTTGTCCTTCCAACAATGTTGTAGCTCAGCAATGTTAAAAAATAGAGTTGTAAGTCTAAGGCCAAGGGGTATAGGCTGATGAAATTTTCTTGAACTTTACTTGCATGAAACGATAGGCATTTCTATAATATCAGTACAAGGAATGTTGTATTCACAAGACCAGGAGTGAGATTATGGCAAGAGCATATAATGTCTATGTAGGAGGGAGTGACTGCCTATCCAGTCCTTTTACATGAACAGGAAAATCATGATTCAAATTGAAACGGAGGTTCCTGTTCTCCCCTTCCTCCACTCACATCATTGGGGAATAGAATTTAGCTCTCCGTAGCCAAGTGTTTCCTGGGAATAGCTGGCAGATTTGCGAAGCAATTCTACGTAGACAGCAGTCCCTGGAGAATGTAGCAGGCAGATGAACTTGGATACTGCTCTAATAAAATCCCTGGGGAATCCCAATTACTAGGAGGAACCACTGCTCGCTTCTTCCAGGTATTTGCATATATAGCCAAGATCAAGAGTTTGTAGCTGCGAATACCTGTTCAACAAACATTACGTGTTTTAGGGTCTCATCATCTCCCCAGAGATTATCCCAGGAGTGAAGCAGGGATAAGTACCTGTAATTTTTCTGATATTTAGTACTGCAGTCTCAAACATAACTTGCTCTCCTGTTCAACTTGAGTGTGTAGCTATGGGACTAAATTCCAGTCTTCTGGCTACTGGGTTACTTAGTGATGCTAAATAGGAGAAAAAGCAAACACAATGTAGTTGAAAGGATAGAGATTTTTCTGAAATCAAGGAGATTCCAGAGGCTGTTCTTAATTGTTGTCATTGTTAGGTGCCATTGAGTTTGTTACAACTCATAGAGTCCCTGTGCACAACAGAATGAAAACCTGCCTGGTCCTACAGCATCCTCACAATCATTGCTATTTTTGAGCCCATCCTTGCAGACACTGTGTGAATCCATTTAATTGAGGGGCTTCCTCTTTTTTACTGGCCATCTACTTTACCAAGCATGACGCCCTTCTTCAGGGATTAGTTCCTCCTTGATAACATGTTCAAAGTATATGAGGCAAAGTCTCACCATCCTTACTTCTAAGGAGCGTTCTGGCTGTACTTCTTCCAAGAAAGATTTATTCATTCTTCCGGCAGTCCATGGTTTATTCAATATTCTTCATCAACACAATTATTCAAAGGCATCAATTCTTCTTCAGTCTTCCTTATTCATTGTCCAGCTTTTGCATGAGTGTGACGTAACTGAAAACACCACAGCTTGGGTCAGGTACACCTTAGTCCTCAAAGTGACATCTTTGCTTCTTAACACTTAAAAGAGGTCTTTTACACACCTTAGACTTAGAGACACAAACAAACTAAAACTCAAAGGATGGAAAAAATATATCAAGCAAACAACAATCAAAAAAGAGCAGGAGTAGCAATATTAATTTCTGACAAAATCGACTTTAAAGTGAAATCCACCACAAAGGATAAAGAATGACACTACATAATGATTAAAGGGACAATTGACCAGGAAGATATAACCATATTAAATTTTTATGCACCCAATGACAAGGCTGCAAGATACATAAAACAAACTTTAACAGAACTGAAAAGTGAGATAGACACCTCCACAATTATAGTAGGAGACTTTAACACACCACTTTCAGAGGAGAGGACTTCCAATAAGAAGCTCAATAGAGACACGGAAGACCTAATTGCTACAATCAACCAACTTGACCTCATAGACTTACACAGAACACTCCACCCAACAGCTGCAAAGTATACTTTTTTTTCTAGTGCACACAGAACATTCTCTAGAATAGATCGCATATTAGGTCATAAAACAAACGTTTGCAAAATCCAAAACATCGAAATATTACAAAGCATCTTCTCAGACCACAAGGCCATAAAAGTGGAAATCAATAACAGAAAAATCAGGGAAAAGAAATCAAATACTTGGAAACTGAACAATACCCTGCTCAGAAAAGACTGGGTTATAGAAGACATTAAGGAGGGAATAAAGAAATTCATAGAATGCAATGAGAATGAAAACACTTCCTATCAAAACCTCTGGGACACAGCAAAAGCAGTGCTCAGAGGTCAGTTTGTATCCATAAATGCACACATACATAAAGAAGAAAGAGCCAAAATCAGAGAACTGTCCCTACAACTTGAACAAATAGAAAGTGAGCAGCAAAAGAATCCATCAGGCACCAGAAGAAAACAAATAATAAAAATTAGAGCTGAACTAAATGAATTAGAGAACAGAAAAACAATTGAAAGAATTAACAAAGCCAAAAGCTGGTTCTTTGAAAAAATTAATAAACCATTGGCCAGACTGACTAAAGAAATACAGGAAAGGAAACAAATAACCCGAGTAAGAAATGAGATGGGCCATATCACAACAGACCCAACTGAAATTAAAAGAATCATATCAGATTATTACAAAAAATTATACTCTAACAAATTTGCAAACCTAGAAGAAATGGATGAATTCCTAGAAAAACACTACCTACCTAAACTAACACATTCAGAAGTAGAACAACTAAATAGACCCATAACAAATAAAGATATTGAAAAGGTAATCAAAAAACTCCCAACCAAAAAAAGCCCTGGCCCGGACGGCTTCACTGCAGAGTTCTACCAAACTTTCAGAGAAGAGTTAACACCATTACTACTAAAGGTATTTCAAAGCATAGAAAATGATGGAATACTACCTAACTCATTCTATGAAGCCACCATTTCCCTGATACCAAAACCAGGTAAAAAAAAAAAAAAAAAGACACCACAAAAAAAGAAAATTACAGACCTATATCCCTCATGAACATAGATGCAAAAATCCTCAACAAAATTCTAGCCAATAGAATACAACAACATATCAAAAAAATAATCCACCATGACCAAGTGGGATTTATACCAGGTATGCAAGGTTGTTTAATATTAGAAAAACCATTAATGTAATCCACCATATAAATAAAACAAAAGACAAAAACCACATAATCTTATCAATTGATGCAGAAAAGACATTTGACAAAGTCCAACACCCATTCATGATAAAAACTCGCAGCAAAATAGGAATTGAAGGAAAATTCCTCAACATAATAAAGGGCATCTATACAAAGCCAACAGCCAACATCATTCTAAATGGAGAGAGCCTGAAAGCATTACCTTTGAGAACGGAAACAGCACAAGGATGCCCTTTATCACTGCACTTATTCAACATAGAGGTCCTAGCCAGAGCAATTAGGCTAGACAAAGAAATAAAGGGCATCTGGATTGGCAAGGAAGAAGTAAAATTATCTCTATTTGCAGATGACATGATCTTATACACAGAAAACCCTAAGGAATCCTCCAGAAAACTACTGAAACTAATAGAAGAGTTCGGCAGAGTCTCAGGTTATGAGATAAACATACAAAAATCACTTGGATTCCTCTACATCAACAAAAAGAACACCGAAGAGGAAATAACCAAATCAATACCATTCACAGTAACCCCCAAGAAGATAAAATACTTAGGAATAAATCTTACCAAAGATGTAAAAGACCTATACAAAGAAAAGTACAAAGTCCTAGTGCAAGAAACTAAAAAGGACCTGCATAAGTGGAAAAACATACCTTGCTCATGGATAGGAAGAGATAACATAGTAAAAATGTCTGTTCCACCAAAAGCCATCTATACATACAATGCACTTCCGATCCAAATTCCAATGGCATTTTTTTAAAGTGATGGAGAAACAAATCACCAACTTCATATGGAAGGGAAATAAGCCCCGGATAAGTAAAGCATTACTGAAAAAGAAGAAGAAAGTGGGAGACCTCACTCTACCTGATTTTAGAACCTATTATACAGCCACAGTAGTCAAAACAGCCTGGTACTGGTACAACAAGAGGCACATAGACCAATGGAACAGAATTGAGAACCCAGATATAAATCCACCCACATATGAGCAGCTGAGATTTGACAAAGGCCCAGTGTCAGTTAATTGGAGAAAAGATGGTCTTTTTAACAAATGGTGCTGGCATAACTGGATATCCATTTGCAAAAAAATGAAACAGGACCCATACCTCACACCATGCACAAAAACTAACTCCAAGTGGATCAAAGACCTAAACATAAACACAAAACGATAAAGATCATGGAAGAAAAAATAGGGACAAAGTTAGGAGCCCTAATACAAGGTGTAAACAGAATACAAAACATTACCAAAAATGACAAAGAGAAACCAGATAACTGGGAGCTCCTAAAAATCAAACACCTATGCTCATCCAAAGACTTCACCAAAAGAGTAAAAAGACCACCTACAGATTGGGAAAAAATTTTCAGCTATGACATCTCCGACTAGCGCCTGATCTCTAAAATCTGTTTGATTCTGTTAAAACTCAACCACAAAAAGACAAACAACCCAATCAAAAAGTGGGCAAAGGATATGAACACACACTTCACTAAAGAAGATATTCAGGCAGCTAACAGATATGTGAGTAAATGCTCTCTTGATCATTAGCCATTAGAGAAACGCAAATTAAAACTACGATGAGATTCCATCCCATTCCAACAAGGCTGGCATTAATCCAAAAAACACAAAATAATAAATGTTGGAGAGGCTGCGGAGAGATTGGAACTCTTATACACTGCTGGTGGGAATGCAAAATGTTACAACCACTTTGGAAATCTATCTGGCATTGTCTTAAACAGTTAGAAATAGAACTACCATACAACCCAGAAATCCCACTCCTCGGAATATACCCTAGAGAAATAAGAGCCTTTACACGAACAGATATATGCACACCCATGTTTATTGCAGCTCTGTTTACAATAGCAAAAAGCTGGAAGCAACCAAGGTGTCCATCAACAGATGAATGGATAAATAAATTGTGGTATATTCACACAATGGAATACTACACATCGATAAAGAGCAGTGATGAATCTGTGAAACATTTCATAACATGGTGGAACCTGGAAGGCATTATGCTGAGTGAAATTAGTCAGACGCAAAAGGACAAATATTGTATAAGACAACTATTATAAGATCTTGATAAATAGTATAAACTGAGAAGAACACATACTTCTGTGGTTACGAGGGGGGAGGGAGAGAGGGTGGCAGAGGGTTTTTTACTGATTAGTTACTAGATAAGAACTGTTTTAGGCAAAGTGAAGGACAATACTCAATACATGGAAGGTCAGCTCAATTGGACTGGACCAAAAGCAAAGAAGTTTCCGGGATAAACTGAATGCTTCAAAGGTCAGCGGAGCAAGGGCGGGGGTTTGGGGACCATGGTTTAAGGGGACTTCTAAGTCAATTGGCAAAATAATTCTACTATGAAAACATTCTGCATCCCACTTTGCAATGTGGTGTCTGGGGTCTTAAATGCTAACAAGCGGCCATCTAAGATGCATCAATTGGTCTCAACCCACCTGGAGCAAAGGAGAATGAGGAACACCAAGGTCACACGATAACTATGCGCCCAAGAGACAGAAAGGGCCACATGAACCAGAGACTTACATCATCCTGAGATCAGAAGAACTAGTTGGTGTCCGGCCACAACCGATGACTGCCCTGACAGGGAGCACAACAGAGAACCCCTGAGGGAGCAGGAGATCAGTGGGATGCAGACCCCAAATTCTCACAAAAGGACCATACTTAATGGTCTGACTGAGACTAGAGGAATCCTGGCGGTCATGGTCCCCAAACCCTCTATTGGCCCAGGGCAGGAACCATTCCCAAAGACAACTCATCAGATATGGAAGGGACTGGACAGTGGGCAGGAGAGAGATGCTGATGAAGAGTGAGCTATTTGTATCAGGTGGACACTTGAGACTGTGTTGGCATCTCCTGTCTGGAGGGGGGATGGGAGGATAGAGAGAGTTGGAAGCTGGCAATATTGTCACGAAAGGAGAGACTGGAAGGGCTGACTCATTAGGGGGAGAGCAAGTGGGAGTATGGAGTAAGGTGTATATAAACTTATATGTGACAGTCTGACTTGATTTGCAAACGTTCACTTGAAGCTCAATAAAAGTTAAAAAAAAAAAAAAAAGTTAGAAATAGAACTACCATACAACCCAGAAATCCCACTCCTCAGAATATACCCTAAATAAATAAGAGCCTTTACACGAACAGATATATGCACACCCATGTTTATTGAAGCACTGTTTACAGTAGCAAAACGCTGGAAGCAACCAAGGTGTCCATCAATGGATGAATGGTTAAATAAATTATGGTATATTCACACAATGGAACACTACGCATTGATAAAGAACAGTGACGAATCTGTGAAACATTTCATAACGTGGAGGAACCTGGAAGGCATTACGCTCAGTGAAATTAATCAGGTGCAAACGGGCAAATATTGTATAAGTCCTCTAATTACAAGATCTTGAGAAATAGTATAAACTGAGAAGAACACATTCTTTTGTGGTTACAAGAGGGGGGAGGGAGGGAGGGTGGGAGAGAGTTATTTACTAATTAGTTAGTAGATGAGAACTACTTTAGGTGAAGGGAAGGACAATACTCAATACAGGGAAGGTCAGCTCAAGTGGACTGGATCAATAGCAAAGAAGTTTCCGGGATAAACTGAATGCTTCGAAGGTCAGCGGAGCAAGGGCGGGGGTTTGGGGACTATGGCTTAAGGGGACTTCTAAGTCAATTGGCAAAATAAATTCTACTATGAAAACATTCTGCATCACGCTTTGAAGTGTGGCATCTGGGTTCTTAAATGCTAACAAGCAGCCATCTAAGATGCATCAATTGGTCTCAACCCACCTGGATCAAAGGAAAATGAAGAACACCAAGGTCATGGGATAACTATGAGCCCAAGAGACAGAAAGGGCCACATGAACTAGAAACTTACATCATCCTGAGACCAGAAGAACTAGATGGTGCCCAGCCACAACCGATGACTACCCTGATAGGGAGCACAACAGAGAACCCCTGAGGGAGCAGGAGAACAGTGGGATGCAGACACCAAATTCTCATAAAAAGACCAGACTTAATGGTCTGACTGAGACTAGAAGAATCCCAGCGGTCATGGTCCCCAAACCTTCTGTTGGCCCAGGACAGGAACCATTCCCGAAGACAACTCATCAGACATGGAAGGGACTGGACAATGGGTTGGAGAGAGATGCTGATGAAGAGTGAGCTACTTGTATCAGGTGGACACTTGAGACTGTATTGGCATCTCCTGTCTGGAGGGGAGATGGGACGGTAGAGAGGGTTAGAAACTGGCAAAACGGTCACAAAAGGAGAGACTGGAAGGAGGGAGCGGGCTGACTCATTAGGGGGAGAGTAAATGGGAGTATGGAGTAAGGTGTATATAAGCTTATATGTGACAGACTGACTTGATTTGTAAACTTTCACTTAAAGCACAATAAAAATAAATTAAAAAGAGGGCTTTTGAAGCAGATATGCCCAATGTAATATATCATTTGATTTCTTGACTGCTACTTCCATGAGCATTGGTTGTGAATCCAAGTAAAATGATATCCTTGACAACTTCAAATTTTTTCCTCTGTTTCTGATGATGTTGCTTATTGATCCAGTTGTGAGCATTTTCGATTTCTTTATGTTGAGGTGTAATCCATACTGTAGGCTGTAGTCTTTGATCTTCATCAGTAAGTGCTTCAAATCCTTTTCACTTTCAGCAAACAAGGTTGTATCATCTGCATAACGGAGGTTGTTAATCCATCACTTGTCTGTCAGTTTGTTGTACTGTGGCGGCTTTTGTGTTGCTGCGATGTTATTAATAAAAAAAAAAAATTTTTTTTTTTCTTTTAATAAGCTGTGGTAAATTTAGCCAAGATACTTAACCTCTTTGAACTTTGTTTTTGTTTTTCTAATTTGTAAAATGGATATAATTATACCAACTTTCAAAGTTACAATTGCAAAATTACTGCTTCACATGTTTGGTTTCCAGGTATATTCTTTTTACTTTTTGGAATCAAGGTAAAGTAACTTGAAGACCCTGTGTACATTCCTGTGCATGTGTGCCCTCAGGCCCAATCTTCACTCTTCCTCAGCTGTGTTCTCTAAGACAGAAAGGTGGATCAAAGCTACAATCCCACTTGTTTTGTCTGCTAGATTCTGGCTGTGCTTTGGCAGTGTGGGAGGGGCACCGTGAGTAGATTGGAGAATGGAAGACCTCAGAGTATTCTCTGCTTTGGGCAGCACCTGGGGTCTTTGTTGGTTCTAGCTCTTCTGGATAGGCTCAATGTGATTCCAGTTTCCACTGATTTATTTTGGCCCCTGGGCATCAGTATACCACCCTCTCCCTTTGCCCCTCCAACATTTAGGTGGAAATGGCTTTCTGATATTGTTAACCTGTGGGTTATATAAAATGCTAGATGCTATTTTAAAGAACAACAAAAAAGTATAAAATTTAATGCATTGTTAAGGTGTTGTAAAAAATAACGGATCCTGTGGAAGCAAGAAAACAATAGTTCTAATTCAGAGGAATAATAAAGCACTGCTTTTTTCATCGGGAAACCCTGGTGGAGGAGTGGTTAAGAGCTATGGCTGCTAACCAAAAGTTGGCAGTTCGAATCTACCAGGCACTCCTTGGAAACCCTATAGGGTAGTTCTACTCTGTCCTATAGGGTCACTATGAGTCAGAATCAGGTCGATGGCAGGTTTTTTGTTTGTTTGTTTGTTTTAATGGCCTATAAATACAATTTATCACTGAAGGCAACAAGGCCTCCTTGGAGAAACACCTTATTCCAATATATGAAATTCCTGTGAATTGCCTTCCAGTTTCTGGTTTCTATGATAAATATAGCACTCAAAAATATTTATAGAAATAATTTAAGCACTAAATTGATTTTTATCTTCTTTCTGAGAGAAATTTTAATTTTTCTCCCAGATGTCTGGATTCCCTAGAAATCCTGGATCATCTGAATCCAATTTAAGAGCTTAAGAGTTTCTGGACCACACAGAAGAGAGAAAATAACAATGTCATTCCTAACAGAGCTGTCTTACTTGCTCACTCTTAATTCTTGGCAAAACCCTGGAAGTCCCAAACCCAAATGCACAGGTTTTACCAGGGCTGCTCCCCTGGACATCGTCTGTCGTGGATTGAATTGTGTCCCTCCAAAATGTGTGTGTCAACTTGGTTAGGCCATGATTCCCAGTATTATATGGTTTTCCTACATTTTGTGATTGTAATTTTATGTTGAGAAGATTAGGGTAGGATTGTACCACCACACACTCAGGTCACCTCTCTGATCCAAGGAAAAGGGAGTTTCCCTGGGGTGTGTCCTGCACCACCTTCTAACTCTGATGAGATAAAAAGAAAGGGAAGCAACCAGAGATTTAGGGACCTCATACCACCAAGAAAGAAGCACCAGGAACAGAGCGCATCCTTTAGATCTGGGGTCCCTGTGTGAAGAAGCTGCTCGTCTAGGGGAAAATTGATGAGAAGGCCAACAGAGAGAGAAAGCCTTCCCCTGGAGCCGACACCCTGGATTTGGACTTGTAACCTACTAGACTGTGAGAAAATAAATTTCTCTTTTTTAAAGTCATCTACTTCTGGCATTTTTGTTAGGCAGCACTAGATGACTAAGACACCATCTTTCATCCACTGATTCCCTTCCCAAGAGAAAAATGTTTCCCAGGAAAAAGAGTACTAAACACTGGGCATATCTTTTCTTGGATCTTGATCTAGACATTCTTCACTATCTCTTAGCGAGATTTAAATCATATTGAATATTTAATTTTGAGGGTTTTTTGACTTATCTTGAAGGTTTCTTTAAGTTTTAGGTTAGCTCTTTAAGGCATCCCATTTTCCTACACTGTATTACAATATGAAATGACTCTTGGGGTACACAGATGATATACATAAATCAAGGGCACAGATACATAATAGAGATGAAGTGTGTTGTAGAGATTATAGCAATTGGAAGGCCTTATCTAAGATGTTTAAATTAAAAAAAAATAGTTTAAAACACTGGAGCAACATACACACACATATTCATACACAAATGTCTGTATGCTGTAATTGGCCAGTAAGCCGCTATGATTTCAGATGTAAGCATTGCCTGTAAGTTTTTCTTTCTTTCTGTTTTTTTTTTGAGGGGGAGAATTTTTGTGTGTGTGTATTTGTTTGTTTTCATGTTGTTGTTGTTGTTGTTAGGTGCCATCAAGTCGGTTCCAGCTCATAGTGACCCTGTGTACAACAGAATGAAACACTGCCCATATACCATCCTCACAATCGTTGCTATGTTTGATCCCATTGTTGTAGCCACTGTGTCAATCCATCTTGTTGAGAGTCTTCTCCTCTTTCACTGACCCTCTACTTTACCAAGCATGATGTCCTTCTCCACTGACTGGTCCCACCTGATAACATGTTCAGAGTATGTGAGACGAAGCCTCACCATCCTTGCTTCCAAGGAGCATTCTGACCATACTTCTCTCATAGTAACCACTAAAAGGCCCCAGTACTTTGGCCTTATAATATGCCACCAAAATCATCTTAGCTGAACCAAATCCATCTGATTGGCTCCTATATTAGTAACTGAATTAGGCAGAGTTTGGTTAAAATAAAAAATAGTATACCTCAACAACAACAAAAAAACCTCAAATACCTAAGACAAACAGAAACAAAAACAAACAAAAAAACACTAACTTACGAGTTTTGGAGACACAAATAAAAGAGTACCAAAGTATCTGAAGCTTCAGATTTTACTCACAGAAAGAGATACTATAAAGGCAAATAAAAAGGTATGGAAAATAAGTATTCAAGGTATTCACTGTCACTTAGACCTGTCTGTCTAGTTTCTGGAAACCCTGGTGGCATAGTGGTTAACGGCTATGGCTGCTAACCAAAAAGGTCGGCAGTTAGAATCCACCAGGCACTTCTTGGAAACTCTATGGGGCAGTTCTTCTTTGTCCTATAGGGTCGCTATGAGTTGGAATCGACTTGATGGCAACAAGTTTAATGAGTGTGGTTTCTAGCAGGGCTTAAGCATATGCCAAATTTGTAAAAGCACTGTAGGTTCACAGATTTTAAAATATTCTCTTGAAACTTTTAAAGAGTGTTTTATTTTTGTTTTTACAAACAGATTGAGCCTATATATATTGTTTGAGAAAGGATGAAGAAAATATTTAGTACTTACCTTTTTAGGAAAGGATAAAGATGATACCTATTAAAAGAATTTCAGAAAATATCAAGTGACAGTTAACTTGTATAAAAAGCATTTTCACTTTCTCTGTCTCTCTGTTTCTCTCTTTCTCTCTCTTGGTTTGAGTATTCTTCCTTCAGTGGAAGACTTTCTTATCAGCTAAAAGTTCTGTTCTGTTAAACACTGGAATATTCCCACACATTGCCAATCAGAAAAAATAGCAAAGGAGTTACACAGATTGATGGGGTGGTCATTAAAAACAACACCTCAGAATATCTTTCTGCACTTTGTCCAAATCAATACATGCATCTATTTTTACATCAACTCTGGCAGTTACCTGATGTAGAGTGGAAAGGGTCACCATAGAAGGCTCACATTTCTCTTCTTCAAAAATATAACTTCTTTTTGGAAAGTTATAACTTTCTGCATCCAAAAGCAGCAAGCCTTTAGAAGCTTAATTTCAAGTTATGCAATGGCATTGTGTTCATTAACAAACTCATGCCTGTATTTATCTATAGCTTATTTTTTTTTTAATATGTTAATGTTAGTACTATTAAGTCATTGTCTCAACACTTGTAGTGCTGTAGATGAGCTTTTCTGGGATTCATTTAATGTTGCTGGATGGAGAAAATACCATGTGTAGCATCAGTTGAGTGATGTGGATTAATTTCTGTCCTTTGGAGAATCTGGATCTTGTACCCTCTTTATTCCAGACTTTAAATACTTATTTTCCAAAAACATGAGGTTCATAAAAACAAACATTTGATCCACTGATGGTTGACAATGAGTGGACTCACTTAGATTTGATTTGTAAGTCTTTAAAAAAAAAAAAAAATCCAGCAGCCGTCAAGTTGACTTTAACTCATGGCAGCCCCGTGTGTGTCATAGTAGAACTGTGCTCCACAGAGTTTTCAGTGGTTGATTTTTTGGAAGTTGATCACCCGGCCTTTCTTCTGAGGCATCTCTGGGTAGACTCAAATCTCCAACATTTCAGTTAGCAGCCAAGTCCTTTGACCTTTTGTACCATCCAAGGAATCCCTCTTATTAAATGAATCAAAAAGAGAACATCAAAATCCAAATAACTACTTTGTTTGGTATAAAGTTATCTCCTAGAAGAATTAGTAGGAAAGGGACTACAGATGCAATTTTATCAACAATATTTAGAATGTCATGGCATTCACTCACATTTTTTCCCGAGCTACAGCCACTAGCATGTAAGCAAATAATCTTTAATGACATATTTGAAAAATTAATAAGCTGAAAAAGTATATAGAAAACCAATGTCAAAAGCTAACAAAAAAAGTGATATAAATACAACATAAAAAACCACTTACCATTAAGTTGTTTCTAACTCATGTTGACCCCACATGTGTCAGAGTAGAACAGCTGATAGCGTTTTTGGCGGCTGTGACCTTTTGAAGGGAGATCATCAGGCCTTCATTGGATGCACCTCTGGGTAGACTCAAACCACTAACCTTTAGGGGAGTAGCCAAGCTGTTAACCATTTATGCCACCTGTAAGTACAACATACGCATACCATCATACTGTATTTAAATCAGCCATTCTTTGCATTAAAAAAAAAAAAAGCACTATGCCTAATGAGAGATAGGGATTATGTTCTAGTTTGAGAATTTGAGAATGAGTAAGTCTGATGTTTTCTCTTAAGGTACTCATGATTGTTTGGAAGACAGAATGTAAAGAAATAATTATGATACTACCTGATATGTGATATAACTGACAGTTATAAAGTATTACGGGTTTATACTAGATGAAGTAAATAATACTGCCTTAGCAATACTGAATTCAAACATATGAAATTACAGATATTTGGTGGCTTTTGACCTAAAATAATTGCAATTTTATACTGCTCAATCTAATATTATTAGTTCACATAGAAGTGTTAGAATTGAGCTTGATCTTAAAAAATTATATGCTTAGAATTAGGTTCTGCAGCAGTGACCTAAATATTACAGTAGCTTAAACAAGATAGGACATTTTTCTCTTGACAGAACTGATTCTGGGAGTAAGTGATCCAAGGCTGGTCTTTGGCTCTGCACCACAAATTCCTGATGACCTTATTTTTGTTGGGTGCCAGCAAGTCATTTCTACTCATAGTGACCCCATGTGACAGAGTAGAACAGTCCCATAGGGTCTTCTAGGCTGTAATCTTTACAGAAGCAGATTGCTAGGTCTTTTTCCCATGAAGCTGCTGGGTGGGTTTGAACCATCGACCTTTCAGTTAGCAGCTGAGGTCTTGATCATTGTGTCACCAAGGCTTCTTCTGATGACCTTAAACTAAAAAACCAAACCTGTTGCCATTGAGTCGATTCTGACTCACAGCAATCCTATAGGACAAAGTAGAACTGCCCCATCGTGTTTCCAAGGAGTGGCTGCTGAATTCAAAATGCTGGCATTTTGATTGGCAGCCGAGCTCTTAACCACTGCACCACCAGGGCTCCTTTGATGACCTTAGTCCCTTCTAAATCAACACTCTGACTTCTGATCCTAGCATGGCCCTTGAGGTCATGGTCCAGTGTTCCCATCTCCCTATCCTGGAGTGTAGGATGAAGTCAAGGATGAAATGGAGGAACAGGGGATACGTGCCAGCTGCAACTTTAGAAAGTTTCAGAAGGATGGGCCATAATGTAGTCACAAGGGTACACCAAACTTCAAGGTATGCTGGGAAATGTAGCATCACTGTAGGCAGCCATTATTGTAGTCAGTCATGTGTCCAACTGATAATTCTGTCACCATAAGAGGAAAAGAGTATGGACTTTGCCACTGACGAAGAGTTTACTAGCTGCATGAGAAATAAGGGAAGTCTGACAAAGGAAGAGATATACATTTTTAAAGATGCAGATCATGACAAAAATTGGAACATTTAGATGAGTATATCTCTTGGTTGCACCATCAATTCCATCAGGGCAAAAGGGGGAGTTGCATCTCAAACAACAAGATGAGCTCAGACAACTAAAGGCCATATATGTTAGGCTAAGAATCTTAGCCTATTCAGACCATTTTTGATACGTAGCTATTGAAGGATTTTGAGCTGGTGACTGAATGAACAGATTTGCATGTTAGGAATATAGCTCTAGTGAAGTCTGAGGAAGGGTTCAGAAATGACAACATGAAAGAACGGATAAATGTGGCTCCCCCCCGGCCCCCCCCGCCGTGGAATAATGAGCTAATTTCTCATGGCTACTACTCTTTGACAACATGGGTAAAAAGAATAAAGTAATAAAAATATAAAAAGACAATCATTCTAATGTGCTGTTTGCTCCTTGATTGGGGGAAAAAAAAAAAAAAAGAACTAAAGAAAGTGTTATCCTATCTCCAAACAGGCATAACACAGAGAGGATAAATAAAGTATCCTGCCCATGGGGATAGGATTATTGTCTAATATAGATTCTAAAATAAGTACCATTAGTTGGTAGATAAAAATATTTCTTAAATTTCTATAATTAAGTTCATAAAAAGATCCAGATATTGAAGCTATCAAGGGTATCATTTTATAATTTGAATTTTTGCTATTTTACTATTGTATTTATTTGTTTAAGTACATAGTGTTTTTTGTAAATATTATGATGGAAAATCTTACTTTACAAAATAATTCATTTCTTTGAAAGCCAACATATTAAGGAGTATTGCAGTTTAACTATTGTATAGTTTTAAGAATTAAAAAAAAAATACAACTTTGCATATCTTGTCAAGTCCTTCTTAACAAGCTGAGCTAGGGCAGAAAAAGTATTTAAGGGGAAATGATATAAAATTTGAAGTTATGTTGCTGATGGCTGTTTGGACATTTGGCTTTGTTGTATCTATAAGCCAAGAGAGTGGTTCATAAAACTGATTGCAGAGCACATTTCAGAACCAATAAAACAAATTGACTATTGATGATGTGCACAGGGCAAATCCAATTACATCTCACAAAGCTTTATATTGCTCTCTTTATTCTTTAATGCTCTCTATTTATTTATTTCATTTTAAAGTTTGGGTAGCAAGCCCAACAATGCAATATGGGTAGGCAGAAAGTATCTTGGACGTTAGAATGAAAAGTTCCAAGTGAAATTCTGGGTCTACCCTTCATAGCTACCTGTCTCTGGGTACATTATTTAAACTCGATGAGTTTCAGTTTCACAGAATTAAATCAATAATTCTCTTTAAGCCTTAATAGCACTGTATAATGCAATACAAGTAAGTGAGTTGTTATTATTTACTTAAACAATGAGTAAAAGACCTGTATATAATATCAAGGGCAGATAAAAATGCATTGATTATGACACAAACATGCACCCGCTCACATACACACATGTGTTCAGAGATTGCCTCTTCATAACTCTTTCCTGTCTGACTCACCTTGCATTTTTCCTAATGATGTTTTGGAAGAAAAGGATGGTTTTTCTTATCTTACTTTTCCCAGCATTCTGGCACAGCTCCACATGATCATGAAGACAATATTTTATCTTTCATTGTACCCCTGCTACCTGCTACAATGATGACAAATGCTACAGGGATGACAATGCTGTGGGAGCTGAAGAACGTAATTAGCAGATACATACAAAATACTTTAATGACAGCACCCATCTGAATGCCTACACCTGCCGGACACCATAATAATGAGGCTTGTCTGCCACTTGAACATTGATCAAATATCCCACTGGTGCTCGAAAAAAAACAAAAATGTGCTTCAGTTGTCATCACAGGCCTGGTACGACCCCCCAACTGGGATCAGGGATCCTGTAAAATAACATCTGCTGCTTCACCAAGCAACGTTTTGTTTCACTTAATTCCATAGGCTTATTTGAATCCTCTTAATTTTCTTATGCTAGGGATTAATCATTCATGAAAATAATAATTACAAAACTCATTTCAAAGCTTGGGAAAAAGTGGGCTACTTCTGATGGGCACTGCTTCTGAAAGAGGAGAAAAAAATAAAATCATGCTAAAATGGAATTCAAAGCTAGATGTTCTAAAATTGGGATGGCCTCAATTTTTTTTGTCTTCAATAAAATTAGGTATGCTGCTTATCACATATGGAAGGGTAGATGAAGAGAGAATATGAAAGTATCTATCTCCAGTGCTATATGTTTGTGAGGGAATGGAAATAATTGGTTTACTTTTTAGGTAATACTAAAAAGTAAATCTTCAAAAAAAAATAATAATAATACAATAAGATAAAATTTGAAAGGGATTTTAGGTATGATTTTGCAATTCAATTCAGAGAGTAGTGCTCTGACTTCCCAGAGTTGATAATTTAGCTCATGCTTTTATGCTCTCACCTCCATATTAGGAAACAAATTCCATTTTTGTATAATTCTAATTTTAAAAACGTTTTTCCTTGTACTGAGCTCAAATATGCCTTCCTACAATTACCTCTCTGTCTCAACCCAAGTCATGTTCTTTTCAATCACTTCATATACATGCAAAAGATGGATCATGAAGAAAAAAGACAGAAGAAGTATTGACACATTTGAATTGTGGTGTTGGTGAAGAATATTGAATACAGTATAAAAAAAAAAAAATAGTATTGACTGCCAGAAAAACAAATCAATCTATGTTAGAAGAAATACAATCTGAATGCACCTTAGAAGCAAGGATGGAGAGACTTTGGCTCTCTTACTTTGGACATGTCATCAGGAAGAACCAATTGCTAGAGGAGGATGTCATGCTTGGTAAGGAGGAGGGTCAGCAAAAATGAGGGAAACCCTCAATGAAATGGATTGACACAATAACCACAACGATGGACTTAAACATACTGATGATTATGAAGATGGCTCAGGATCAAGCAATGTTTTGCTCTGTTTTCCATAATGTTACTATGAATAGCAGCCAGTTTGACAGCAATGGATACCATTAATCGTCCTAAACTGGTTGGAGGATCGTAAACTAAATCCCTTATCTTTTTTACTTAATCATTCC
The DNA here is from genome assembly GCF_030014295.1 of Loxodonta africana. Classification (NCBI taxonomy): domain Eukaryota; kingdom Metazoa; phylum Chordata; class Mammalia; order Proboscidea; family Elephantidae; genus Loxodonta; species Loxodonta africana. The sequence continues at coordinate 42,774,631 of NC_087352.1, forward strand.
AACATTTGAGGAGAACCATCGTGTATCCTACACATGTTCTCTTTACCAAAGTAAACCAAAACAAACCCTTACTCATTATTCTGATTTTGTCACTGACTCCTTTCCCAGTCCTCAGTGCTGATGCTCTCTTTGCCATCGCCATTGTCCCTAGATATGCACTCCAGTTTAAGATCCTGCCCAGCATCGTGACACTGTTAAATTTTGCTGTGACGATAATAGCCTTTTCATGTAACATTTATTTAAATGATCATTTCAAAATGATTTTCTTATTTCCTCCTCACAAAAATTCTCTGAGGCATTCTTATCCTCATTTTACAAATAAGAAAACAGAATCTCAGAGCAAGTAGATTATATCCTCAAAAATAATACGCTGCATCACTGACCACTTACTCCATGTCAGGTACTAAGTATTGTCCTATTTAATCTTCACAAGAACTCCATGGATTCGGTCCTGTTAATAGCCTCATAATAGAGTTGAGTAAAGTGAGTCACCTAGTGATTAAGAAATTTCCTCAAAGTCACCGATTTTGTAATCAGCAGAGTCATAACCTTCTAAATAGAAGCTGTAGAATTTTCATAATGTATCTCACAAGTGCTCACCTTAATCTATGTTAAGTACTCTATTACATACCGTAGATATAAAAATTAACAAAACATAGCTTCTGTAATCAAGGTGAGTTAGCATAAAAAAAATAACAAGCCATGTATATAAATAAAAGCAAAACCATTTTGCGAGGACCGTCATAGATGAGGGCACAAAGTACCACAGGGTAACAGAAGGTGGTACTCAATTCTCCTTTATCAGCCTGAGTCAGAAAAGGCTTTTCAAAAGCTTTAAACTCTGTTTTTGAAAGATAAATTGGTGTCATCCTTTTAGACAGTCAATTTAGAAGCAATCGTAGAAGTTTTTACACAAAACTGTGGAGCTGTAAAAGGGATGATACCAAACCTGTTGCCGTTGAGTCGATTCTGATTTCGTGGAGACCCTATAGGGCAGAGGAGAACTGCCCCACAGGATTTCCAAGGAGCGTCTGGTGGGTTCGAGCTGCCGACCTTTTGGTTAGCAGCTGTAGTACTTAGCGACTAATCACCTGTGTTTCCAATAGAAATGATAGAAGGGTGAAATTTTAAATACTTCCATATGGTTAGTGTACAGGTAGAGGAAGAAAGTAACTATAGTAAAGTAAGACCCAAGGCTGGAGAGGCAGAGACTAGATCCTAAATGACCTTCTCCACAAGGGCCAAGGTTTAGAGATCATTTGGAAGTCCTTTGAAGGATTTAAGTAAGAGAAACAACTTTTTTTCAATTTTATTTATTCACAGTTATTGAGCCCAGTTTCTTAAGGACATGTTTTAAGTTGGACGTTTTCTTAGGTGCTAGGGAATCAGTAATGACCATACAGATAAAAACCCTGCACCATGGGGCTTATTTCTGTTTAACATTTTAGTAACGTAATATTGTAAATATTGTCCCATAATGCTAGGGACAAGACTGGAGGCAGATATTAATTTGGAGACTTGAAATTCCTCAAGTAAGGAGTACAGTCTTCAATTTAAGCATTATTAATGAGGATAAAGAAAAGGTGATGGATTAGAAATATGTAGAGTTAGAATTTATAGGATTAGCGACTGACAGGATTTGAGGCTAAGAAAAAGTGAAAGTCTGGTTACCAGCAGGTCATAGTTTCCAGTCACACTCAAGGGGAGTTATCACGAAAGAGCTTGAACACAGGGAGTATGGATCAAGGAGTCATCTGAAAAGTCTGTCTGCCATAGTTATCTCCTGGATAAGGAAGCGCACAAAGAAGGTGGTAAGACTACCCTGGAAACATTCACTTATTCTTAAATTTGTACAGAGACCTGGTGACACAGTGGTTAAGAGCTTGGCTGCTACCCAAAAGGTCAGCAAGTCAAATTCACCAGCCACTCCTTGGAACACTTACTTTTAGTAATTTCATCCATCTGTGTGGTTTCAATCATTGCCCTCTTTATATTATCCAATGTATCCCAACCCAATATTTCTCCCAAAATTCAGGCCTACTTTTCTAATTGCCTGTTATCCAATACTATATGCAAGTTCTATCAGAAACTTAATTGTAACATGCTAAAGTGTGTCCTTTCCGTGGCTTCGAATTGGTTCATTTTGGTTCCCCCTCCCTCACTGAGGATTTGCATTTCCACCCGAGATATACTGAATCCAATCTACAGTTGAACAAGACTGCCAGGTATTCTTTTGTATACATAATAATCACCAGGAGAAATCCATAAGAATCACCTGGGAATCTTGTTAAAATATAGATTTTGATTCAGTATATCTGGGGTGGAAATGCAAATTCTCAGCAGCAGGGCAAACCAGAACTAACCAGTTTGAAGCCCTGGTTCCATCATTCCTCTACATCTGCTTTTGCTTCCCTTAGAATGCTTGTTCTATGGCTTCTGCTATCATCCTGTCACCAGGGATAATGATTATTTCTTCCATACCGTACACTAGCATTCAGATTTTAAGTTCTGCATATTTGTCTTTCCTGGTCTATTCCAACTCCTCCCGTCTATTCATTCTTTCAAGTGCTCTGCTGGGTCAGACCCTCATTCTGTCTAGATTAAACCATATATAAATAGATACTCCATGGCAGTGGGTTTTACCAGGTCACTCTACTATCACCCTCAAAATTCATCTTACCAAATAGTGGGTATTTAATATCCCCAAAGTACTAATAAAATTATGTTGTACTGCTCAATACTGGTTAATAAATTTCTATTGCTTAAAGGATACTGGGAAACCCTGGTGGCATAGTGGTTAAGAGCTATGTCTGCTAACAAAAAGGTCAGCAGTTCAGATCCACCAGGCACTCCTTGGAAACCCTATGAGGCAGTTCTACTCTGTCCTATAGGGTCACTATGAGTTGGAATCAACTCAGTGGGAACAGGTTAGGTTCAGGTTTTAAAGGATACTGTTCATTATGTCTAGAATCACAGTCTTTGATGATCTGTTCCCAACCTAACTTTGCAGGTTTATGTCTTAAAACAAAACCATTTACTTGCTATTTCCTCTCACACACTCACAGATAAAATGTGACATAAGGGAAACCTTTTGTTTTCCAAAGGTATCACATGTCCTCCCACTGTCATGCCTTCGCTCTTGTAAATTATCTCAGATACCTTTAGCCAGAAGGGATCTCTTGCGCCTCTGAAATTTAGTAACATTTTATTTTGCATTTTATTTGTACTGCACTTATACAGCACTTTATGACTGTATAGACTTTATGACTTTTACTATAGTTTATGTATACTCTCTTTTTTCCATTCCTTCACAAGAGGTGTTGTTCGTATACCTCGGCATCATCCATAACTTGTAGTACAATGCCTAACACATAATATTCTCTAAATACATATTTATTGAATTAGTATTAACTGAATTAATACCTTTCTCATAATAAAACCATAAACAAATATGTTATGAATTTATAAAGTGTATTATATTCAAAATATATGAAAAATGCTTCTAAATAATATATTTTAGTCATGTATCTTCATTTATGCATACTTATATATTTTAGATATATTAACAAACCAAAAACATATAGTCAAAGCTTCAAAATTATACCAGTGTCTTTACAGTTATTTCTTTGAGTTTAGGGTTGGAACAGCTCTTCAGAACATAATAAAAATGTCCCTTTTCTCAGATCCTCAACAGCAAAGGCCAACTGGGTATACAAAATGTATACTGAGATCGTAAGCTCTCTTATGCCTAAGAGAGCATTTTAGTTCACCTGCCATTCTAACATCTGGTTTAGAATATCAATTCTTAATAATAAGATAAAACATTAAAATTTACTGTACTCAAGGGTTAGCAGTTTAAATTGTGTCATAAGGAAAAAAATTCCCTTATTGTCATAGAGCTGGAACACCAAGCTGGCCTACCTTTAATAATATAACATGCAGTGAAATATCCACATACGGAAACGTTATGTCATTTACTGCCTTCTAAAACTGTAAGTGCCCTCTTAAAGTTAGTATATTCTGACACTTTGCTACCCACAGATCGCATGCTGGAATCCACAGGAGTTAGGCATTAAAAATTGAAAGCAGAGTGCAGTTCCCTCAAATAGGATAATTGGAAGCCAGTGAAACATCTCAAATATGGGTATAGTAACAAGTAGACTGCTGGCAAAACACAAGTAATCTGGGCGTCGTATTTAAATTTTTAACTGACCCTTTGGCAAATCAAACCATGAAATGCTGTCTTTAAAGAAGTAAGCTTTGTTTTGCCAACCCTGTGCAGTTGAGAGACTAGTAACAATTTGCTCTACCAACATTATCTTAAAAAAAAAAAAACAAATTTAAAATGTTCCTAAGAACAATATCCACATATGTTCTTTACGGTAATTGGTATGTTTTTAGGTGGCTTGAAGTATACAGAAGCCATTATCAAAGCTTCTTATGAATTAAGTAGAACAGTATGCTCATAGTTTGTACGCATAGTGACACGAGTGGAACAAGCGAGGCTCCTGTATACTTACAACTTATCTTCCCTGTTAAGGAACTACTTTTAGAATTCACTTTCTGAGTAAAAATATTCTATGGACTAACAGCTATGTTTCAAAATCTGAGATAGCTCTACTATCCTATCTAAATAACTCTCTTGTCTCTGGCTAATACCTAAATGTTTTTGATGAGAGAATTAATCCTTTAGCATTGTTTTTGTTGAAATGTTAATAGAACTAAGAGAACTATGGCTTAGCCAGTAGAGGAGGGACTTGGCATAGAACATGAGGATGTTAGGTAGGCTCCAAGACAGAACAAAGTTCAGTCTGTTTGGTCTGATACATATTTTTACAGCTGCACCAATAAATAACATCATGATAAATGAAAAATAAATGGAAGTTGTCGATGATTTCATTCCACTTAGATCAACAATCAATGTCCGTGGAAGCATCAGTCAAGGAATCAAAGGACTCGCTGTGTTTGACAAATCTGGTACAAAAGACCTTTTAAAAGTTTTAAAAAGCAAAGATGTCTCTTTTTGACTAAAGTAGGCTTGACCCAAGCCATGATCTTTCTAATTTTCTCATATGCATGCAAAAGCTGAACAAGGAAAAAGGAAGACTTGTCTCACCACCCAATATAAACTAGATCCTTGCCCGAATTATTTTCGATCATGTTTACCTATTATACTTCTTTGCTATAACCTCAAATCATCCTTCTATTTATTTTTACTTAAAAAAAAAAAAAAAAAAAGTTCCAGCTACCCAGGCTCTAATATAAGTATCATGAGAGCAGAGGCCTTGTTCAGTCTTGTTTAGTGCTGCAGCCATGGCTCCTTTAACAGCCTCTGATAAGAATAGGCCCTCCATAAATATTTTCTGAGTGAATGAATGGATGAATGTTGTTGAAAAGGCAGATTCTGCTTTTGGCCTGCTTGTATTTTAATTAAGAGAAGTTACAAATATGCTGAAGCCAAATTGCACTACTTGAGGCATTTATATTCTTTTTATCTTCATTAAACTCTAAAATTTGGCGTAAGCAGAAAAGAGCAACATCACACATGTTGGCCAGGAAACTGTTTTGTTCTTATTTTTCTGCTTCATTTCACCTGCGTGACATTACACAAAATAAAAATTATTATACTACTGAATTTGTTTTATGTATTTTCATTTATCCTGCCATTATCCAATTATGCTCTTCAAGAAGCTAGTTTACAATTAATGTTTTTATATTTGTCCTGCCAAAAATGTGTACAGCCTGTGCATTAACTATAAAATTCATCATCTCCTAGCTACAACTATTATGTGTATGTTTTCTTTAGAACTGCTCCAGTGGTCTTTGCTAAACTTGTGGTAAGATGGGTTATTTTACAGTAGATGTGTGAAAAGTACTATTTGTAAATAAGAAGGGTTTTGTTTTGAATGGGCGTGAACAATTCTTTTCCGCTTCCAAAGAGCAAAAGACCAGATAGGATAACAGGGAACTGGCTCTTCCTGTTTGATTTCTTCAAAGCTTTGACATTAGTACATTTTATACCATTGCTGGAAAAGAAAGTACGATTCATATGCTCCTGGTCATCCTCAATTTCCCTTACAGAGCCAAAGTCTCTTTCATCGTTACATTCTGCAAGTTGTATTTATATGCATTGCAGTTTCTGCAACTGACTTCTTTCTTTCTCATCTCACGAGCATGCAACGAATCCACAACTCGTTATTAACACAAACGCTAAGCTTGTCTCATTCTTTCAGCAAAAGTTTTGACCTTCCAACATGTCCTCTAAATCCACTCTTCAAAACTTCCAGAGGGCTCAATGATCTTACTACTCCAAGTATGATATCAGGACCAGTAGCATTGAAGCATCTTAGAAATGCAGTAATGGGCCTTACTCTAGAACTCCTGAATCAGAATCTGAACTTTAACAAAGTCCTTGCATGATTTGAATGCTCATTATAAAGTTTGAGAAGCACTGCTCTATGACACACCCCTGAATAAATCCTCCAATGATGTCTCCTGAAAGAAATTATTAAGTCACCTGGCTCAGACTACCTCTCTAAACATCTCTCCTTGAGACTTTCTGCGTCAACTTATTCTCTAGTAACACTGACCTGCTTGTGATTCCCGATACTTTAAGAGCAGTTCTAAGCATCCACATTTTTGCTCATAGACCATTTAGTGCTACACAATAGTTAAGAGTATGAATGTTGGCATTGGAGACAAATAGGATAAAATCCCAAGAAAATATATTAATAGCTGAGGGTTCTTGAGAAGATTACTTGACTTTTCTGAATGATAGTTCCTTCATCTTAAATACGGATAATTTTAGTACTTACCCTGTAAAGTTGCTATGAGGGCTAAATCAAGAGATACATGTAAAGCATTTAGTCACAGTGTCTGGCAAATAGCAAGCATACAATAAATACCGATAACATTTCAACAACCTCCAGGAAACTTCAGCTCCTCATTTTTGTGACCAAAACCACCTGGGTGAGATGTTCTCTGATTAACTCTCTCCCAATTCCACCTGAATTAGGTATCATTCCTTCTCACTTCCTTCATAAATTTTGATACCTAAATTAACGATTTCAGAAACTAATTCTCTAAAAGTTCTGTAAGGATGGGAATTCATCTATGTGGCATAAATTGTTTCTCAAAGAGGGCATCTAAGAAGTGGCTAAATACAAAGACAAAAGAATAAAAATGTTAGTGTTATGGAAACTTCAGGTAACCTTGGATTTCCGTTCCTACTCTCATCTTCACTAGAAGAATCACGGTCTTGTTTGGGCCAGCAATGGGCTTACTTACAAGAATGTGTTTCCCCATCTTGGATCTGTCATAATGGCATGTTGTGGCCAATGAGACACAAATGGAAATTGGCTTTTCACAGAGGCAGGCTCTTTTGTTATTCTTCTGTCCTTCTTCCTGTGTTCAGTGCAGACCAAAGCCTACATATATGTCATGACTACCAGACAGCTGTGAAGATGAGAGTCACACACCAAAGACGGTTAAGCAGAAAGAAAGATCCTAAAATATCCACTGATAATATTTTTAACTCAGAACTGCCTACATAGGGATTTCATGGAAGATGAGGAAGAAAAATATTTTTTTTCATTAAACCACTGTATTTGGGAACCTGTTACACACAACCAAAGGCTAACAAAGGATTAATTAGTTATCTATTCAAAATATTCAAAAAAAAATTTATTTCAAGTACTTAGGTTACAAAAAAAATGAAACCAGTCCTGTTGCCAACGAGGTGATCTGACTCATAGTGACCCTCTAGTGACTCGGGTTACTGCTACATTTAGTATAACATTTACTATTCACACACATACACACACAAAGGTATCCAATAGCTTAAATCAGTATAAACACACATTCATTACCTTAAATATTTAATATTTTAAGGTTTTTAAAGAAGAGTTGGTTTGCTGATTTTTTTTTCCAAGTTTGTATATATAATGGAATAAAAACATGGATATACTTGAAATAAAGTGCTTAAATAGGCACAAGGAAAAATTCCTGTTCAGTAAGAATATTTTGGCCATAGAAGCAATAGCCAAGAAATCAAATGATATATTGCATTGGCAAATCAGTTACAAAGACCTCTTTAAAGTGTAACAAAGCAGTCACTTTGATGACTACGGTGCTCTGACCCAAGCCATGGTCTTTTCAGTTGCCTCACATGTGTGTGAAAGTTGACAATGAAAAAGGAAATCAGAAAAATTAATGTATTTGAATTTTGATGTTGGTGAAGGATATTGAATATACTTTGGACTGCCAGGAAACTGAACAAATCAGTCTTAGAAGAAATACAGGCAGAATGTTCTTTAGAAGCAAATATGGTGATGCTTCGACTTGTGCACTTTGGATACATCATCAGGAATGATCAGCCTCTCGTTAGAAAAGGACATCCTATTTGGAGCCCTGGTGGTGCAGTGGTTAAGAGATTGGCTACTAACCAAAAGGTCGGTAGTTCAAACCCATCAGCCTCTCCTTGAAAACCCTATGGGTCAGTTCTCCTCTGTCCTTTAGGGTCACTATGAGTAAGAATTGACTTGACAGCAGTTGGTTTGGTTTGGTTTTTTATTTGGTAAAGCAGAGGTCAGTGAAAACAAGGGAAGCCTCAATGAGCTGGATTAACACAAGAGCCACAACAATGGACTCGAACATACCAAAGATCATGGAGATGGTACAGAACAGGGCAATGTTGTGTTTGATCAGACAAGGTCTCCCTAAGTCGGACTCGACTGCAACTAACAACAACAAGAATGTTTTATTTGCTAATGTAAGCTAGCAAGATATTTAGTCAATAAAATTTACTCTTCAATTGTTTTTATAAGTCTTATTTTCTGTATTTTTAGGATGAGAAGGCTATCTGATTTAAAGCAGGATATTAAATAAATCCAGGGAGGGAGTCAACAATGTCATAAAATTATACACCATATTTTCTGTGCATGCTTATCTTTCTGTGGAGAGTTTCCACAGCTTTCAATGGCTTACCAAGCTTCATGTGATAATGGCTCTGCTTAAAGGAAGAGGTCACTGCTTCAGTATTATTTCCACACCTCAACATTACCTTCACTTCTCAAACACAAAGCAACTACATCAGCAGAAAACAAACAAACATAATTTATGTAGTTTTAGAGCTTAGTCTCTGATCTCCATCTTCTGGAATTTTTTTTTTTTTTAAGGCAGAAAACCAACAAATGTAGATTCTGGCGCAAACTCTTAATTTATACACATATAACATCAAAAACTTACTTTGCTGATTCTGCTCTCATTCAACTAAATTTAGACACCAGTAATGAAAGCTGCAATTTTCCTTTGAAAATTAAAAATCTTCAGCAATAATTGTATCTGCACCTACTTTCTGCCTATTTTTGCAATGTTCAAAAATATTCATATGGCTGAAGAGCAGGTGTTTGCTACGGCATGTGTTCCATGACTGCTTTCCCGTGCTAAACAAGAACTCAGCAGCATATTAAACCCACACCCAGGTGCACAAGGAGGACGCATCTCCAAATGCCCAACCCCATGAAGAAAATAGCACTCAAGAATCCTCAGCCCTGCCAGAGAGGTTCTCAGTCTTTGTACTTGAGGTTGACAAGAAAGCCACCATTTCCCTTGGCTCCTTGCACGGTATGAAGCTTACAATAAGCATTCTTTGCATATACTAACGTAGGATTCATTACATTTAGCTTTCGAAAGATTTTCTCTTTCTGGCATGTCCTGGGGATGGGTAAGTAGTATATGATCTAACAATGCCATAAAGCCAAGCAAAAGTTACTGCAGCTTCCATTAGACTGGAAGCTTATGGAGGGCAAAGAAGCTAAGTGTAAGACCTTCTGTACACTAAACCCACTGCTGTTGAGTCGATTCTGACTCATAGCGACCCTATAGGACAGAGTAGAACTGCCCCATAAAGTTTCCAAGGAGCGCCTGGCAGATTCGAACTGCTGACCTTTTGGGTAGCAGCTGTAGCACTTAACCACTGTGCCACCAGGGTTTCCACACTAAACCCAGCAATAGAATATCCTGAAAAATGTTTGTGACATTACACATTAAATCAATGACATTACATATTAAAACAATTAAGTCACCATGATAAGGCTGGGTGGTAAACACTATGACACCACACTCCAGAGCAAAATAACAGGGAGAAAAGCAGCTGGTTCCTCAGTAGCATTCATAACAAGACAAAATGTGCTCAGAGCAAGCAGAGGGACTGGTCTTAGAGACCAAAAGCTAAATGGAATCTCCAAAGTAGAAATTCTTATCATTAGTAAGTATAATATGATAATCCTTTAATGGTAAAACACATAGCAATTACTAAAATAGAGGACAAATTGAGCCTGTCTGTCAGATAATATTCCCACAGAGCAAGTAACAGAAAGTCAGATTCAATTTGGCTTTAAAAAATAAGAAAAAAATATTAGCTCATGCAGCAGAATATACAGCTCTAGAAGGGACTTCAGGTTTGATTGATCACGTAGCTTAATGCTGTCATCAGGGGTTTAGATGCATTGTGTCATTTTGGTCTGCATCCACATTGTTAACTGCGTCTTAATCCGGTTTCCAGACTTACTGTTGGAGGGTGAACAGAAGCAGCCAGGATTGCATGTGCTCTTGTTTATGGGCAATAGGAGAGATCAAGAGAGACTCACAGGAATGAGGAAGGCCTTTGCCAGAAATACTCAGGAAGCTTCCAGATATTTCTTTGACTAGAACTACAAAACTTAAATAAGGGAAGTGGGCGTTTCTTTGCTTTGTCTTGTTTTGTCCAATAACATCTACCTCTGGAGCAGAGGACAGAAGTGATATTCAGTCCCCTGATGTACTCACGAGCTGCTGCTGAGGTGCGGTGAGGGTTAGAGTGTGGATATATGAATAAAAACCTGGTTTGAGGAAAAATCATATTCAAAATAGTACATAAAATAGAGGATGTGTGGGGTGAAAAGAAGATTTCTCCTAGTTAGAGATTTAATTAAAGACAGCAAAATGATCTGGGTGTGAAAGGAATATCTCTCACAGGTAGCCATGATGCAGTAAAGAAAACCTGTAGGTTTTGTAATTATCCTGGCAAAAACAGATTTCAAAAAGTGACAAAAATGTTTAATTTACTAAAAAGAAAATCCCCAAAGATATTTTCCTAAGTGTAACCAAGCCAGTTGTGGTTGAATTGACCCCAACTCACGACAACCCTGTGTGTGTGTCAGAGTAAAACAGTTTTCAATGGTTGAGTTTTCAGAAGTAGATCAGCAGGCCTTTCTTTCAAGGTGCCTATGGGTGGACTTGAGCCTCTGACCTTTTGGTTAGCAGTGAGCATGTTAACTGTTTGCACCACCCAGGGACTCCTTACCTAAATAGAAAGCCACAGAAAGAAAAGAGCTGTTGCCTGAATGAAATATGGGGCATCATTTATCCTACACATGTGGAGGAGACAAACCATTTGCCATGGAGTCAACTCCAAGCGCCATTTGTACCAGAGTAGAGCTGCGATCCACAGAGTTTTCAATGACTGATTTTTGGGAAGTAGATACATCTATTTTAATTCACCAAGAAGAGTCCTACCTGCCTTCTTTGGTGCCTTCCACTTTCCGATCCTGGCCCTGTACTGCGATAATGCAGAGACAGTATCTCAAGGTAACGTTCATTCCAGCCAGAATCAGGGTGCTCTCGGAGAGATCCTAGTGGATCAGAAGGCAGCTGAAAAATCTGGGACTTAGGACATATCACTGGCCAAGCAGAGCGATTCTGCCCAACCTGGCACGTGGCACATAGAGTCTGCAAATGTTGCTTTTTCTCCTTCAATTTCTGTTTATGCCATTCCAGCTGAGTATTTGGTGGCCTCATTTACCTGTCCTTTGTTTGAACGTCTTCGTTTAATTTACAGCTCTTCACTCCCCCATATATCCATACAGCATGCCATATTTTGTTATTTCATCTCATCATGTCTTGATTATCAAACTTAATTTTTAAAGATGCATCTTAAAGAAGCAGGCTTTTACGCAGCAGGCTTTTAACATGCATTTGTACCATAAAATATGCCCCAAACTTTCTTCCCCCAAAGCAGTCGCTTGTTTACAACCTAGACATATTTAAGCAACACTTTCTTACCCTCTTAAACCCACTATCAAATAGATAGGTATTATAAATTTTATACTAGCACTCCTAAACCTGACATTGCAATATGTGAGGCACCCTCATAGTTCTCTACTTTATATATTATTTTTATGGTGAGAATTAAAGCTTTTATGAGGCTGTAATTTTTGACATTATCATTGCTTCCTGGGAACTCAATGTTACCCTATTCTACAAAAAGCTAAACAGGAGAAAGAACATATTCCCAAGGTCAAGTGAACGCTCCAGATCTGGAAGTCAGCAGATCTAAGCAAAAAAAATCACTGAATTTAATTGAAAATGTTTTTGCTCCACTAAAAAAAAAAAACCTAATTTTTAAAAATACAAGTTACTTTTATTTACAAAAAGGATCTGGAAATTAAAATGCTAATGCTTGGAACCTCATGACAGACATATTTGATTACTATAAATAAAGTCAAAATATTTTAAAAGGAATCAGTTATAGAAAACTTATGAAAGCAAATGATTTAAGAGGAACCATTAAAAACAAATAATGTATATCAAAAAGTAGAACTACTTCATTCAAGAAGTATGTAGTATGCCTCAAATATTTCCTCTGGGAAATATAAAGAGGAGTACATACAATGCCTGTCCTTCAGGACCTTGAAATATAATAATATAAAATATGATGGAAGGCAACATGGAGAAACTCTTTGGCAATGCCAAATAAATTTGGATTATGAAAATATTGATAGAAAACACAGGAAGAAAAACTTTCACGTTAGCTTCATTGCATATTATTGACCCAATTCACTGGACAATTCCTTAAGATTCATCCAGTGAAGCATTGTGGTACAAAGGGAATAAAATAACTTGGAACCAGCTCTTCTGTTTCTTGGAAAAATGTCCAAGAATAAATTCTTTAATTTATCTGATATTAGGTTTTCTCATTTTAAAACAATCGTAAACTAACCAACCAACCCATTGCCGTTGAGTCAATTCAGACTCCTAGCAACCGTATAGGACAGAGTAGAACTCTCCCATAGTGTTTCCAAGGAGCAGTCAGTGGATTTGGACTTTAGGTTAGCAGCCATAGCTCTTAACCACTATGCCATCGGTCATAGTAACACTTATATCATATCATAATTAATATTGGGTTCAATCATATTTATTCACTACTACTTTTTATTGAAGGATTCCTGGTGATGCAACGGTTAAGCAGTTAGCTCCTAACTGAAAGGTCAGGGATTGGAACCCCCCAGACACTCCATGGAAGAAAAGACTTGGCAATCTGCTCCTGAAAAGATTTTAGCCTAGAAAAACCTATGGGCCAGTTCTCCTCTATCCTATGTTGTTGTTCGGTGCCATCGTGTCAGATCTGATTCATAGTGACCCCATGCACAACAGAACGAAACACTACCAGGTCCTGCGCCATCCTCGCAATTGTTGCTATGCTTGAGCCCTTTGTTGCAGCCACTGTGCCAATCCACCTCATTGAGAGTCTGTCCTATAGGGTTGCTGTAAGTTGGAATCAACTCTATGGCACACAAAAACAACATTTTTGTTTGAAAAATTTGAATAACATTAATCGTTTTAACTATTTTAAGGGGTATATTTTATATAATCTTTAGCATTTTCACAATATTCTGCAATAAGCACTGTCAAATTTCAGAATATTTTCATCACCCTAAATAGGAACCCTACACTTTTCAATTTCCCACTTCCCCATCTTCTGGCTACCACTAATATGAGTTTATCTCTATGGATTTTCCTATTCTGGACATTCCATATAATACATATAATATGTGGACTTTGTGTCTGGCTTCTTAGCTTAATGTTTTCAAAGTTTATCTATGTTGTAGTGTGTATCAGTACTTCATTCCTTTTCATGGCTGAATAATATACCGTTTTATGGGAATACCACATTCTGTTTATCCATTCATCAGTTGATGGACAATTGGGTTGTTTCCACTTTTTGGTTATTATGGATAATGCTTTTATGAACATTGTGAACAAGTTTTTGTGTGAACATACATGGATTAGACAATATTTTAAAGGACTAATATTACCTGATGGTGCCCAATATTACCTAATATTAATAGCTCCCCCTCACCCTGAAGAAGTCCTCCACAATGGAACAACACCTAATACCCATGTGACAAATGTCAGAAGTTGCCTTGCTCTGTTCACCTCCTTCTCTGCCTAAGAGGACCAAGCAAATCAATCTATATTTTTCCATATGCCCAGAGTCTCTAAGCTCTGAAAGCACCCATATCTAGTAGCAGTTGTTGTCACATTTCTGAATTTTTCTTTTTTTTTTAATCTGATTATTTAGTTAAATCTCATTATTACTTTTAATGGTGCACTGTGCAGAATTAAGGAACTCTTCCAAATTTTGTACAGGGTGAAAAGCAGAGAACAGTCGAAGTGTTTACACCACCAGCAGTCTCTGGTAGAGACAGACTCTGCTAGTGGAGTGCTGCCTCCCAGGAGACAGGGGAATCAGAAGGAAGGGTGTTCTGATTTGGGGTGGGAGAAGCAGAGTGAAATGGATCTTTCAGAAATATTCAAGGGAGCACATGCAGAATGCTAAATTCTTATGAGGACAAGTGAGGACACTAATCACCATAGATGGTGCATTACAGAAAGTGTGACACCATTTTTTAGAAAAATAGACTAATGACCCCTGGATATGCTTGTTATGTAACTTCTTGTGTTCGTATCTTGTGTCATCTATTAGGCTGTAAAATACTAAAGAGTAGGAATATGCTGCTTTTTTTTAAATTATTATTCCTTTCTTTTACCCAAACCTTTTAACAATTAGCACTAGTGAAATACAGAGTTGCACTATACATTTCTTTTCCAGAGGGATGGTGTCATGGATTGAATTGCGTCCCCCCCAAAATATCTGTCAGCTTGGCTAGGTCATAATTCCTTTGTATGCTTATATGATTGCCTACCATTTTATCTTCTGATGTGATTTCCCTGTGTGTTGTAAATCCTGTCACTATGATGAAATGAGATGGATTAGTGGCAGTTACATTGATGAGATATAAAAGATTAGATAGTGTCTTAAGCCAATCTCTATGAGATATAAAAGAGAGGATCGAGCAGAGAGACAGGGGACCTCATACCACCAAGAAGGCAGTGCTGGGCACAGAGCGCATCGTTTGGACCTGAGGTTCCTGCGCTCAGATGCTTCCAGACCAAGAGAAGATTGATGACAAGGACCTTCCTCCAGAGCCGACAGAGAGATAATGTCTTCCCCTGGAGCTGATGCCCTGAAAATGGACTGGTAGCCTACTAGACTATGAGATAATAAATTCCT
The DNA here is from genome assembly GCF_030014295.1 of Loxodonta africana. Lineage (NCBI taxonomy): Eukaryota > Metazoa > Chordata > Mammalia > Proboscidea > Elephantidae > Loxodonta > Loxodonta africana. The sequence goes on from NC_087352.1 coordinate 42,790,025, forward strand.
CTTTGTTAAAGCCATCCACTTGTGGTATTTCTGTTACAGCAGCACTAGATGACTAAGACAGAGGGAAAATTCCAATCTTTTTTTTTTCTTAATAATACTTTTAAAGTCTTCACTGTTTCCTTTTTTGTCTTCATATTCTTTGATGTTTACCTGAAATTGAATATCAGAAATACATTTTTGCCTTATATCTATTTCTTAGGTGATGGCTTAGTCATCTAGTCCTATTATGACAAAAATACCACAGGTGGATGGCTTTAGCAAAAAGAAATTTATTTCCCCGCAGTAAAGTAGTCTAAAAGCCTAGATTCAGGGCATCAGCTTTAGGGCAAGTCTTTCTCTCTCTGTTGGCCTTCTCATCAATGTTCCCCCATAACAGGAGCTTCTCCACACAGGGACACCAGGTCCAAAAGGACACGCTCTTCTCCCGGCACTGCTTTCTTAGTGGTATGAGGCCCCCCTCCTGTCTCTCTACTAGCATCTCTCTTTTATATCTCAAAAGAGATGCCTCAAGACACAGTCCAATCTTACAGATTGAGTCCTGCCTCACTAACACAACTGCTGCCCTTCCCTCCTCATTAACATCATAAAGCCAGGATTTACAATATATAGGAAAATAACACAATACCAGGAATCATGGCCCAGCCAAACTGATACACACATTTTTGAGGGGACTTAATTCAATTCATGACAGATGACTAAGTTCATTCATTTATTCATGCGTCCATTCCACAAACAGTTATTGACCTTTTTTTTTTTTTAATGTGTATGTTAGAATGACAATGTCAATTAGAATGAAAGAGCTCATACTTAGATCCATTCATGATTTCTCTTCACTTTGTTTCTCCCTGGAAAAGTTCTGTCAATATTCTAATAAACAGGAATAAATATGCCCATGTCATAAAACATTATTAAAGGTATTTCTGGAGGATACACTTTGGTGCTCACACATGACATTTTAGCAATTACCTACTCCATAATAAAATTTTCCTTGGGCCTACATTTAGGTCATCTCTACAGCTGTTATTGCTCCTACATACTAAAATGCACTAGATGATTTATTTCAGCCTTTTTGCCTTGCTTTGCCCACTTTCGATTTATGTCTCTTTCCTTGTTCACAACCAAGGATCTTTTTTGACTGATTTATTAGACTTGAATTTGGGTTTTGAAACCATTTGGTCACAAGAAGCATTTTTATTAAAAAACAAAAAGTCAGACTTTTATTCAGTCATCTAAATATATTACAAAAGTTAAACTTTTTTTTAAAAAAAAGAAGACAGAAGAATTGATACCTTTGAATTGTAGTGTTGGTGAAGAATATTGATTATAACAGGGGCTGCCAGAAGAAGGAACAAATTAGCCTTATGAGAAATAAAATCAGAACGTTCCTTAAAAGGATGACAAAACTTCACCTTGCTTACTTTGGACATATCATGAGGAAAGACCAATCGCTAGAAAAAGACACCATGTTTGGTAGAGGGTCAGAAAAGCTAGAGATACCTTCAATGAAATGGATTGACATAATATCCACAACAATGGGCTCATACATTCCGAAGATCATGAAAATAGAACAGGACCAGGTAACATTTTGCTCTGTTGTATATAAGGTCGCTATGAGCTGGAGCCGACTCAGCGACAACTAACAGCAACAACAAATATAAATACCAAAATCAGAAGCACCATTTCCTCTGCCATTCATCCTAATATAATTAATTAACCTCCCTGTACCTGCTCATAACGTTGACCCCTTGCATTAAATTGGTGTCATCTGTGTAAGTTTCAATGTACTTATGAAATTGTTCTCATGAGCTGATCACTGTGCAGGTAGGTATTTGTGAACATAGCTTCGTTTGTCATATTCGATTACATGCATTGATTGTCTTTAGGCTCTAGGCATCTTTTTGCTAGGCGTAAGTTTATAAGACCCTCTGGATCAGAGTCACTGACTACCCAGCTGCCATTCTCATTTGGCTCAGGACTCTGAAGCTCCGCCCCTGACATGGCCAAGTTAATTGGCTGTGGCTTTCTATAACCTGCATCACTGCTTCTCTGCACTGGCACAGATAACGAATTGCTTGCTTTTTTTAAAAAAGCATAGGGAATGTGGTGTAGTTAAATGAAAAATATTTCCAATTAAACATCTCATTTTTTCATAGCTCTTCCCCATTTTGGTTTGAGGAACAAGTGCCCTACGTTTTAGTTGATTTGTTTGTAGTTTCTTTTCCCTTCAAAGACTAAAAAATTGGATTATGGCTTCACCATAGTGTGTATAATTGAGATCTATTCAGTGCATTTCCTAGTTCTTTATCAGCATTGTTTTGTGTAGAAACTACAAAATAGTTGTATATGAGTTATTCCTTGTCAACATGAAGCATGGATTTGTAGATAAAATGCAATGAGTATAGTCTAAAACATTTTCTGTAAATTTGCATATAATCACACACATAGGAAAGTATATGTTTAATCTTGTGCTTTGGAGCAGAATATATTAATATAAAATATGTTATCATGCTGCTTTGTACTCAAAAACCTATGCGAAATGCTTACAGAACTCAAATTCCGGTAATATTCTAACAAAGCTATGCACCCATTTTTATGGATGTATCCATTTAGCAAACATTACCTAATTCATCCAGCAACTCTGAAAAAACTAGGAATAACATGGGATGCAAAGGTGAACAAAATAGAGACTTTATTTCAAGAATCTTAGAATCTGGTGGATAAAACAAGAAAAACTGTAAAATAAAATAGTGCAAAATTGTGTTTCTCTGTGGTGTCATAGAAATTCAAATACAGGAGAAATGGAATTTTAGAGGAAAATAATAATCCTTAGGCACCCAAGTTCAAGCTGGAGCATAAAAAGGAGGAAGGCTTCCAAATTGGTGAAACATAAACAGACTGATGCTTAAAAGACAAGTAAGAGCTAGTCAAGGTGTAGAAATGCCCCAAATGAGTACACACAACAGAGAGAAAAAAAAAGGCCAAGATGAGTACTGGGTGATACCAACAACTGAAAAGAAAGGCCTGATAGAAGTGAAAAAAAAATGAGAAGACTGTTGTGTTATCCAAGACAAAAGAGGAAAACTCCTAGAAGGGAGAAGTGGTTAACAGTAACAATTGATACTGAGAGTCCAAGTAACTAAAAAAAACCCATTGCCGTGGAGTCCATTCAGATTCACAGCAACCCTATAGGACAAAGTTGAACTGCCCCATAGAGTTTCCAAGGAGTGCCTGGTGGATACAAATTGTTGACCTTTTTTTTAGCAGCCATAGCTCTTAACCACTACACCACCAGGGTTCCTGAAAGTCTAAGTAAAATAAACCAAAAAATATCAAATATTTGATTTGGATGTCATTGGTGCCCTATAGAGAGAGCTTTCAATAGTGTGGTTGCTATAAAATCAAACTGAGATGGATTGTCTGAGAATTAAGGTTAAGAGAGCATAAAGGAGACCCAAGAGTAGAACTTCTTGACATGGAAGGGGACAATGAGAATCTTGACTAATTCAGAATCTCTCTCTCCCCCAGGTTCTGAAGAATGTCTCCATATTTGGCCTGATAGAATGGGTAGCGGTATTACAGTCATTCAGAGAGGACACTGAATGCATCTCACTCCAAGTTGGCACCGGATGCTCACAAGAGAAATTTCTATATAGAAAAAGACGAGGGTCAAAGAAGGTTTATATTGCAGGTTCTTGTAAACTTAAATCCAGTTAATTTATTGTGTTCAAACCAATTTATGATGGCAAAAATTGCTTTCTTTACCAGATAGTCTGCTCTAGACCTCTGGCTAATTTTCAGGTCCTAACTTGTATCAGTTAAGTTTGTTCACATACTTGTATGAGGCTAATACAATTACTCTTGTAAACCAGATTCTTACCTTTAACTTTAGGTATTTGTTTTAAATCTGTCCTTCAGCAATGACCAAGGAGACAACTTCATTTCTTAGCCTGAATACCTCTAAAACAAGGCCTTCTGGTGCCATGAACCGTAAAAGAAGATCCTTCGTATTCATTACTTTTGGCCCAAGTGAAATATTCCACTCTCCCCTATACCAAAAGCAAAAACAAACAAACAAAAAAAATTGCCATAGAGTGGGTTCTGACTCATAGCAGCCCTATAGGACACAGTAGAGCTGCCCCATATTTTAGTTGATTTTTTTTTTTTTTTTTTTAGTTTCTTTTTCCTTCAAACGCTTTAAAAAACTGGACTTTTGTTTCATCATAGTGTGTATAATTGAGATCTATTCAATGCATTTTCTAGTTCTTTAACATTGTTTTATGTAGAAACCACAAAATAGTTGTATATGAGTTGCTACTCCTTGTCAACATGGAGCATGATTTGTAGATAAAATGCAATGAGCAGTATAGTCTAAAACATTTTCCTTAAATTTAGATATAATCCAAGGAGTGGCTGGTAGATTTGAACTGCCGACCTTTTGGTTAGCAGATGAGCTCTTATCAACTGTGCCACCAGGTCTGTCCTATGTTAATAATATCCCCTAGTCAATATAGGTAATCTCAAGGAAAGGTCTGTCAAGATCAAATAAGTATGTGTTTTGCAAAACGCTTTTGTAGCCATTTGCACATAATCAATCCCTACCATTGGAGGAATTGTTTGGGACCCTTTGAATGTTGTGCTGTTTCTAGCTGTGTTGTAGTTTAAGGCATATATGCTGTTTTTTTATTAGGTGAGTTTCCTTCTTTTTTTTTTTTTTTTTGCTGTGGGCTTTTCTTATAGGCATGGTTCATAGGTCCAGCAATTTATTAAAATGTTCTAATGGATAAGAAGGAAACCCTGGTGCTGTGGTGGTTAAGAGCTACCTTTGCAACCAAAACGCTGGCAGTTCAAATCCACCAGGCGCCATCTCAATTGTTGCCTGCTGAGATTGGTTTAAGTATTTCTCTCTGACCATGAGCTTTTTGACTACAGAGGCAAGGTCTTTACCACTTTATGCACCAAGTGCCTAGTTCAGAGCTTCGTATATAATAGTCATTTAATAAATGTTGTTTGAAGGAATGAGCATATAAGCTAAGGGAGTACTGTTGTTAAGATACGGACCCAGTAATATGTCTTAGAGGCCTAAAGATACTACTTTGCTTTAATCATGAGTCAGGACACTCATTTTTGAGTCATGTAAAATATTTATCTTTCTACATTCTTCCAGTAATATAAACAACTGTTTATTTTTGAAGGTTAAATTCTTAATCCTTTCCAAAGAGAGTAAACACAGTGGTTTGCAGAGGTTTGATTTTTATTTTCAGTTTGGTCTGCATATTTCCTTGAATCTTTAGTACAAAGGCTTTCTCTCATCCCCAAACTCAAATTGAAATTGCATAACCTGTTAATGCTTCATTTAGTTTATGAGTACCCAGTCGGTGCAGTTGCTTGAATGTCGGCTTGCCCTTAGAATTTTTTTTCCCCCTGCATCAATGTTGTCCCTCTTGATTGTCACTGAGGATTGCATCTGTTTAACTTCCTTTCCATTCAGCGAGATCACTTCTGTTCTGAGCTGTAGCCTAAAGCCAGAGTCTGAATCTTGGAGTAAGTAGTTCGTTTTGTTAGGCTTCAATCAGCTCAGAAGTATGTGGCCTTGCACTTGTAATGATGGTACAGAGTAAGAAGAAAAAGTACTTGCCCTTGTGAGCACTTGCTGGCTCTTTTGAAGATAAGGGCAAAGCTGTAGTTTCTTTGAAATCATGTAGTTCCTCAGTGCTTAGGTTGTTAAGGAAAAACCATGTAGGAAATAGCATTGTTAAGGCATTTTGCTATTTTTTTATGGTTGAAAAGTAACATTAACTTCCCTTAAAAAGTTAATGAGGGTGGATGGATTTCTTGTTTCATTCTAACTGATAAGTTAGTACCATCTTCATAGACTCTTTTCCTGCCTCTGTGGAGGCAGAAGCCATAACATTCTAGAAAAATCCAAGTCCTCTTAAAGATTAAAACCAAATCCAACTCCCCCCCAAAAAACTGCATCCTTTTGATATTTTCAAACTTTCTAATTAAAAAAAATAAAAACGCATAAAACCAAAAAGACCCCCCCCAAAATAATACAAATGAACTTGAGATATATTTTCCGCAGGTGCAGAGAATATTGGAGATAGACCTAATCTTGATGATAACATGTATGGATATCAACCTACTGATAACAAGTCTGGATACATTCAGTGCCAAATAATAGCTCATATTGAGATCCTGGGCGTGCTTGGGCTTCTTCCATTAGACTTGAATGATTCTGCAAAGAAGCTTTAGAGCAGTGCTCTAGGCTTTAATCCACATCTGCATCTCATTATCTCTCTCATCTTCGCATCCTCCAAATACTCATATTTTCATATCCTTCGCCTTGTCCGCTTGCACCAAATGCCTTCATGTGTGCACAGGTACTTAATCAATGCTTCAGCATGATAATGATTTATGGTGCTACGGTCATTTTTTTTTTTTCAGGCCTTAATTACCTAACAGGTAAAACTAAATCAATAAGTACTTAGCATCTGTAGAAACAGAAGGTATTTGTCTGCTAAACAGTGTGGTTGTGAGGAGTTTTACATCTCAGTAAACGAAGAGATAACAAAGCCTACTGCTACTTTGGGTTGATTTATGTTATGTCAAAAAATGCTAATCCGGGAAAGGCTCTCCAATGCCCTGAAGGCCATTTAAAGGGTGAAAGTTTAAATGTCCTATTTCTTTCCTTCTTCCCCTGTAACTACCCATCTTAGATTTGCTGTGAGACTGTGCTAGATCACACCCTGACTGGTCCTGGTGCTAGCTCTTTTTACTATGTCAGCAGTCTCTGTTAACAACCTATTATAGCAAAGCAGTCAAGAGTTCAGCTAGGTAGGACATCAATCCAACAAGAAGGCAGCGCAGTGTTAAAGGAGAGGACCTCTTCAGTCAAACTGGTTTTCATACAACTACATGTTTAGATACACACTCAATTTGATGACAACAGTTTCATGTTTTCCCCATAGTATGACATAGAAAGCCTTTTCCAGATGATTAAATGTCTTTCAAAGCATGAAGAATATTTTGTGTGTTTCAATTAGAATTTCATGCATCCACATGCCATTGGAAGACATAAAATATGAGGTGTTTTATTTTTAAGAGTGATCACTTCTTTAGAGTGTGCATTTTTGTCATCTGAGATTTTTTGTGCATGTAAGATAGCAACTGCATGTATGACCCATTATGGAACTTTTTTTTGAAAAATTTTTTTTTATTGTTGTTGCAGTGTTTTTTATTCTATTGTCTATTAATATAATCAGTGTTTAGTTATTAAATCTTTATTTATTTTTTATCTTTATTATGTAAGGGATTTGGGGCAACTTAAAAAAAATAAATATAATTTTTAATTGACCATTTTGGGTCAATTAGACAATCACATGTGGAATTATACCACTAAATTTATAAAACAGAAAGTATAATATTTTTTTAAATGATTTACTTTCTTAAACCCAATAAGATGAGTTATATTTTTAAATACTGCAGTGACTTAATATATTTTTGTTAAACAAAAACAATTACCAAAATATGAAAGTTGTATAGAAAGGTCATTTTAGACGAAAGAATACTGCATAGCCCTAGATGACTGAAAAATAGGCTGCCTTTTTAGGAGGGTCTGTGAGCCTCGCCCTTAGCGTGGAGTCCATTACTTCTTCAGAACTTACCTGTGAATTTTATGTTTCACCATACAGCTGTCATTGTTGCTTTTATTAGTGATAGAGGGTTGTCTTTTATTGTCTGGAAATACCTGTGTGTAGTCAAGGTAAATTATATGAACTTGTTTTCTAAAAGTAGAACATCATATCAAAGACTCAACAGTTTTCCTCTTAAATATTTTTAAGAATGAATATTTTAGAGGGCCCACTTATCCTCAAAGCATTTATCAGTTATTACCATCAAAGAGAGGAATCAGAACCTTTGATTTCCTGGAAATTCTCTCTACCGATATTCATGCATTTGGTATAAAGTTAAGTTCATTTAAAACGCTAGGCATATTCTCAATTTCCATACTTTGAGCACACGAATGGAGAAAGAAAGTAGATTAAAAAGAGCTTGTGCTTCGCTTTGTCTCAATATAGCTTTATTACCGATATTGTACTGCATCTGCAAGCAGGTTAGTATATACTATGACCAATATGCAAAGCCCGACACAGATACAAACAGAATGCCAATTTCAAAAGCAGATAAAGGTTTCACCTACAAAAAAAAAAAAAAAGTTTGATTTAGGGCTATAGAAGGAAGGGTAATACAAAATACAAGAGCGAACGTTCACTGAGTTCACATTAGTAAAAGGTTAAAGGTGAGGTTTAGAATATCATTAGTTGCCTTCGAAACTTATTTTTGAAAGTCATTTTTTTTGTTGTTGCAGTGTTTTTCATTAGATTCTTTTTTATTACTATACTTAGTATTTAGTTATTATATTGTTATTTATATGGTTAAATGCTACGGCTGCTAACCAAAGGGTCAGCAGTTTGAATCCACCAGGCGCTCCTTGGAAACTCTATGGGGCAGTTCTACTCTGTCCTGTAGGGTCGCTGTGAGTCGGAATCGACTCCACAGCACTGGGTTTTTTTTTTTTTTTTTTTCCTTATTCTGTAAGTGGTTGGAGACAACTTAAAAAAGACAATTTTAAGTAAAACAGAAAATTAGAATAGTAAGCCTAGAAGGTGGCAATGAAATGACATTTGTAATTTATTTTCTTCAATTATTTAGGCCATATACACATAAATGTGTGTTTTTTTTTTACTCTTACTGTTTCACATACAGTTTTAGATAGAATGATATGACATTTAATCTATAACGTGGTATTATTTAGAAATGAAAGTGCATGTATGACATAATGCAATTACATTTCAATTTGAAATCCTTACTAAATTATTAGAAAACGTTATTATAATTTTCAGTCATAGAAGGAGTTTTGAGTCACGAGAGAACACAAGAAGAAAGCATGTGGTGTAAAATTTACTTGTGAAACTGTTAGGAGAATGGTGTACATTATATGTTTTGGTTTCCTGATATGCCACATGGAAATAATATTAACTGCTTAATCTAACTCACAAAGCTCCACTAGAATTTATAATAGGCTTTATGTGGGTTGCATCATAACTATGGGTTGTAAGTTGGATGTTCATAAACCAGGAACTGCCTATAATGTTGCTAATTAAGTAACTAAAGTGTAACTAATTGAACAAATAAAATAAATCTACATGTATTCATAACAGTGTCACAAAATGTGAAACATTAGCATATCTCTTTGAGATGGCTTTTTTGCACTTTATTTCATAAAAACCAAAAATTCTAGGAGTACTCACAATTTTACATATGAAAATATGTTGCGTTTAGAAATAGTTGATGATAATTTATATTAATTATAGCTTTAAAATAGTGAGTAAAATACTATTATGAGCTCCTTTAGTAGAAGAAATCATAAATCACCAGAACTTCAGAAGACTGTCTTTAGTTTAACCTCAGGATCTCTTGAAGGATTGGTTTGTTCACCTAAAGCTGAGGGTGTTTCAGGGCTAAGCATTTGCTTTGGGTGATAAGTCCAATGCTGTAATTTAGTAGGGCAGCCCTCACTCAAGCTGCCAAGAATGTGACTCCATATCGATTAGGTGACCTCTGTTAAAATGACTGGAGGACTATGGCTTTTTAGTTGTACGAAGTTGTCCTTTGCACTGCTGTATAGATAAACGAGCAGATATCCAGCTGAATGTCCTATCCAGGCAGCTTCTTTCAAAAGGATAAGGGGAGGATTCAGTGAAGTGAAAAGGTGGAGAGGCAGTGAGAGATAGTATGAGGATATTCCATCTGGATCTGTATACACATGGCTGGGAAAAATCACCTCATATCTCCCAGACCTCAGTTTCTTTTCTGCAAAATGTGTGCTTGGGCTTATATGCTACAAGGTCTTCCTCACCTTTAAGATTTACTATTAAAGTTTAAAAAAGATCTTCTGAGAATATAAAATAGTCCATTTTTGAAAATGACCTATACTAGATGTTTCAAAGTTACACGCAGTTATTCTTAGCACTAGTAGTTGACTGCGTCTACTTGAGACATAGTAGGCTATTTTTAAATGCTCCCTACCACTTACTTCATCATTATTCATATCCCCTCTACAGTTTGAGGGTCAAAGACAATGTCTAAAGCTATTATTTTCCCCTAACCTGGGAGAAAATATGCCATATTCTTATTAAACATAAAGTAAATGGTTATAAAATAAATGGTTGTAATGCCAGTTTTCAAGGTCAAATCCCTTACTTTTCATTTTCCTTTGGAAGTTACAGCTGTCATATCTGTCACAAACACCCTTTGTTTTATCTTCTTGGGTTATTTTCATTAAAGTACATTATCTGTCACATTGTTTTCTTTGAATCTATTGTCACAGTATTTATAAGCAGATGAGTAAAAATACATGTGATCAACTTTATATCCATTTACATGTTAATCACTATAAACTTATTTAAGAGGAAAGGTAAATAGAGATGAAAGAGCAATGGAATTTTCTTTTCTTCTTAACAGTGTTATATATCATTAAAAGTATGTGTTGCTATATGAAATATGTATCTAATACTGAGCCCATTAGCATTATGTAAAGTGAGATACATAAGACTCTAGATAAAAGTTCACCATGATAAAAAATTAAATAAATATTTAAAGGGTTCCTTATAATGAAAATTATAATCCATAAAACCACATTATACATTGTGTTAAGGGTAAAATTACACCTGGAAATGTAAATTATCCACATACCTGTGGTCACAGCTAATCAAACTCTATATTCCATAAAAAAAAAAAAAGCAGCAGGATTCATCTGTTTTACTTTAATTAGGTTGAAAAATTTATCATGGTGTCAAAAAGAGAAGAACTCCTTGATAGTCATCTAATCTGGTCCATTTTGTTATTTTCAAACATGAATACATAAATTTATTTGAATGACTGAAAATTTATAGTATTTCTTTTCCTTGAAGAGTCCAAGAAAATTCTAAAGTACATTAGTAATATGTATTATCATTTTGGTATATTCATTCAGTGATCATTACCTTTGAAAATTATTTAAAAAGTATTAATTTTCTTTTCTCTAAGAGGCAGAATTAAAAACCGATGCAATTTTTTGACTTTTTGGTTATGATTTTATTTGTATTTCTCTCTGTCTCTCTCTATACATGTATATATGTGTGTATGTACACAATAAAACCTAGAAAAGCTAGAAACTGTATAAGGTGGAAACCTGTCAGAGAAAGAAAACTCATATATTTTCCAGTAATAGAGAGCAATAGAAAAGTGGTAAGACTGCACCCTGTTGAAGATGGAACATTTGTGAGACCCGGAAAAGCAAGGCAGTACCATCGAGTTCCGGCTCTCATAGGTTTCACTGTGTGTAAATACATGCACACACTTAGTTGTGAAGGTCCTATATTGTGGTATGGAAAACGAGATGATACACATCTTCAACAACATTATTTTATCAGAATAGAAAATGACATTATTTATCCCTTTGCTAAATTATTGAACCATAGGTACACAGTGAACCAAACAAACAAAATCAATTTTAATTCTTAGTATAACTTGTTCCTTTGGGATTTTTTTCTGGCACTAACTTTCAGGGTACCATGTTTTTGTGTAGGAGTTATCAGTGAAGAAGTGTCCAGTGACAACATTTAAGGGGAAAAAAAAAAAAACTACATCATCAATTTTGAGGAAGTTATAGTTAAAAGCTGTAGTTAAAATATGATATCGTGAAGAGTATGTGTTGACAATTCTGTTATCGTCTGATTGCTCTGGATGAACATCTTCCTAGATGACTAACATGGTGATGCCATATATTTTTATTGAAACTTTAGCCTCCTAAGTTTTATTTTTTAATTTTTTTTTAGTACTGTTGCTCATTCTTAAATGCCAGGAACTAGATACCAAGAATACAAAGATGAATTATATTTCTCTAATCAGTCTCTATTCAAAACATACAGAGTCTAATAGGAGATTCACACTATTACACCTGGTGTGAAAGTATGAATGGAGTTATAGAGGCCCTTGAGGAAAGGACAGGCAGGAAGTCAGATGGTGAGGAAGCTAAACCAGAATCTTGTGGTTTAGGAAGCCACTTTTGAATGATCTTCACCAAAATTTTGCTTGCATGTGATATTAATGATATTGTTCAAAAATTTCTGCATTTGGTTGGATCGCCTTTCTTGGGAACAGGCATAAATATGGATCTCTTCCAGTTGGCTGGCCAGGTAGCTGTCTTCCAAATTTCTTGGCATAGACGAGTGAGCACTTCCAGCACTGCATCTGTTTGTTGAAACGTGAAAGATAGGAATACCCTCAATGCGATGGATTGACACAGTGACTGCAATAATGGACTCAAATATAGCAATGAGTGTGAGGATGGTGTAGGACCAGGCAGTGTTTCTGTTCTACATAGGGTTGCTATGAGGTGGAACCAACCAGACAGCACTTAACAACAACAACATGTGATAGCCCCTTTCCTCAAGAGGATACCTTCTAGTATAGGGACAAATAATTTTGGCACAGTGATCAGGAGCTAAGGCTGCTAACCAAAAGGTCAGCACTTCGAATCCACCAGCCACTCCTTTGAAACCCTATGGGGCAGTTCCACTCTGTCTTATGTGGTCTCTATGAGTCAGAATCAACTGGAAGGCAATGACTAAATGCCAAAAGTAAACTTTCTCCCATCTATTCCTAAATAGTGCACAGTAGCATTTATTATGTTAATTTAAAATCACTTCTTGTTGTTGTTGTCCTTAGCTGCCTTTGAGTCAGTCCCGACTCATAATGACCCTATGTACAACAGAAGGAAACACCATCCAGTCCTGCACTATCCTCACAGTCTTGTAATGCTTGAGCCCATTGTTGTAGCCATTGCGTCAATCCATCTCATTGAGGGTCTTCCTCTTTTTAGATGGCCCTGTACTTTACCAAGCATGATGGCCTTCTTTAGGGACTGATCCATCCTGATAACATGCCCAAAGCATATGAGATATAATCTCATTATCCCTGCTTCTAAGGAGCATTCTGGCTGTACTTCTTCCAAGACAGATTTGCTTATCATTTTGGCAGTCCATGGTATATTCAATATTCTCCCCCCAAAACACAATTCAAAGGCGTCAGTCAATTCTTCTTCAGTCTTCCTGATTCATTGCCCAGCTTTTGCATGTATATGAGGGGATTAAAAACACCATAGCTTGGGTCAGGCACATATTATTAGTCTTCAAGGTGATATCTTTGCTTTTTAACACTTTAAAGAGATCTTTTGTAGTAGATTTGCTCAATGCAATGTGCCCTTTGATTTTTTGACTGCTGATTCCATGGGGGTTGATTGTGGATCCAAGTAAAATTAAATCTTTGATAAATTTAATCTTTTCTCTGTTTATCATGATGTTGCTTATTGGTCCAGTTGTGAGGTTTTTTGTTTTCTTTATGTTGAGGTGTAATCCACACTGAAGGCTGTAGTCTTTTGATCTTCATCAGTAAGTACTTCAAGCCCTCTTCATTTTCAGAGAGCAAGGCTGTATCATCTGCTTAACAAAGGTTGCTAATGAGTCTTACTCCAATCCTGATGCCATATTCTTCTTCATACAGTCTGACTTCTCAAATTATTTGCTCAGCATATAGATTGAATAAGTAGGGGTGAAATGATGCAACTCTGACGCACACCATTCCTGACTTTAAACTACGTGGTATCTGATTGTATTAAAAAATACAATACATGCTTTTCTGATGTCCCTATTTTGATCCCTGGTCCAACTTCACTAAGCAACAAACCAAAGAGAATTCAGACCAAACCAAAGGAGAATTTAGAATATGTTAAAAAGTAATACTGTGTTGTAACTCATCACTACGTCTGTTAATGGTATGTAAAAAAGACACTCATTAAAATATAACTTTGATTGATCTTTGGGATTTACTAAACAGCAAATATCAGTGACCTGATTAGCACTGCCGTAGTTATCTACAACAGTACATCAATGGTGCATATTGATCCGGAGAATGACAAAATTTAAATCCCCAACAGGAAAGGGGATGGAATATTTATGAGCCCCTGGAAAGTAAAGTAGAATCTTCAGATGGTAATGGCAAATGCAGTCTGAAAATTACTCTCAAATTAATATATATATTTTTTATTTTTGCAAAACAGAAAAACTGTTCGTTTTTATAATATACAATGCATTGAAAGAAAAAACTCAACAAGTCTTCATGACTGGTAGGGTGATATAGAAGACAGATTGAGTGCCTTCTGTATTCTAGCAGAGTGTCACATTACGTGTTCTCAAAAAGAGTTCAGTGAAGAAAAAAAGTGTATGTAACAATATCTATTTACATTGTTATTTTTCAAAAATGATAAATGAAAATTTCTTGGGTACATGTTCAACCATGTTACACCAGAGTTAGCTGTTCAAGAAGAAATTAAAGGTGGCATTGTAATCCAAGAATTTCTTCTCTTAGACGTTTGTATATGTTGTAATGTTTCTTCCAGCTTGTAAATTCATAATTTTCATTTACTTCCTAATATAGTTCTCTAATTTACTTCCTAGTACCTTTCAGATTATGGACATTAAAATATACCTAACCTTGGTTTTACTCTAAAAAATATAGTCTCCTTAGTCCTATTAAACATTATAAAAAAAAAAAATGAAGAAATTAAGATGATGAGGAACATCTTCCTTTCTTTTAACATCAAAGAAAATGAAAACAAACTTACCATTTGTGGCCCTTTTGTAATGTAGACATGGAATATTACCAGCTTCTCTTGCAGGGGAGAAAAATCTCCACAGCACTTCCAAATCCTGATATGAATACATTTTGGTGATATTTACATTCAAATGAAGATAGGTTCATAAAGAGTTTAGCTGGAGCTTTTTGCTCATCAGGACTATAGGCCCATCAGGACTCATCCTTTTTAAGTATTCCATTTCTTTAGAACAGAATCTAATTGTTTCTTGAATGATCCTTGTGTTTTGCCTCAGCAATTGTGCCTGATAGGATGCTCCATATGTTTATTATGCTTTAAGTAGGGGAAAAAAGTCTTGCTAACATCTGCTGTGGGTCGGTTTCTTTTTAATTCTCGTTTAGATCCCTTGAAATCCTTACATTTTTAGAAATGAGCATTCAACTGACACCATTTATTAATAAAATAGTGTGTAGTTTAACCGATGCACTGTCTCCAGTTTATTTTGTGTTGTTTTCATGATATTAAATCCTATACTATTATAAATTAGAATGACCTTGATTTTATTCTTCTACTAAAAAAAAAGAACCCATAGAATAATAAAATGAAATCTAGACAGCAACTGCCCTCAATCAACAGACGGAAAGAAAAAAATTCCGGCATCTACTTGATCCATGAACCTCTGCTTATTACATATTGCACAGTTCTAGGTAGGGATGTATAATAGAGAGCTGTAGCAACATAAGAGACAAATAAAATGCTTTTAAAATGAACAGCACAGCCCCCTCTCCTCCATTTATTTCTTTTTATGCTTCTATTAGTTTTTTGTTTTTTTTAGTAGTAGTAATAATACATTCATCTGGGCCTTATCCTCTGACATTTATTATTCTTTGCTTTGAATGTCTAAATATTATTTATATTTCAATGTTTTGTTTGTATTTTTTCATAAGTCACTGCATACTCTTTCAGAGAGGCAAGTATAAACTAATGAAAACAATATTAATAATAAGGAAAAAGCCTTACATATGCATAATATTTTATCACATATATAGTTTCATAAAAACTAAAAACTAGGACCTTTAAAACAACCTGCAGAAGAAAGCATTATTATTTTACATTTATTTTCATATTGAAAAGAAGAGTGAAACTCAGAGAAATAACATGGTTTACTCAAAACGGCAAAATCGAGATAGCATATAGGTCTTTGGATAACAGAATCATTTTCATGCATGGGTTTTCCATGACTTTTTTCCCATTTTACATATTTTCAATCTGACGATCATTGACTCATAATTAGTTTCAAATCTGGTGTGTAGTATGTTTTCAATATTAGAATTAACATGGATATTATAGGGTGTGTGTGTATGTGTTAATGGATTACTAAGGTGTGGACATCAGAACTATAGAACTTACAAGAATTTAGAAAAGCATGCATGACATAGCACCAAAAGAAGAAGAAAGCCAGAGAGCAAAAGAAGACACACTCAAGTTCAGCCCATATAGCTATCGATCTGTCTAATTGTCACCCTCCATTGGGTGAAGACATCTGAGAATCTTTAGGAGATTAAAGCAGACTGATGGCACTTGATCAGAAATCCTACAGAAATATTCTTGCAGTGTTGAGGAAAAACTCATTGCTGTAGAGTTGATTCCTACTCATAGGACAGAGTAGAACTGCCTCACAGGGTTTCCAAGGAACAACTGGTAGATTCAAACTGTTGACCCTTTTGTTAGCAGCCAAGCTCTTAACCACTGAGGAAGGTGACCTCCAATTCTAGGTTCACTGATTATCATAGTATGATCTTTTGGAAGCCTGAATCTGGCTTTATAGTTCAGGGCACAGATTCTCTGGATCTGCAAACAGTTCCTCCTGGATCTAGCAATCAGGCAGGTCCTAACTAATGTGCTTCATGGGAATGTCAGTGGGAGGTTAGTGGCTGCAGTTTCTGCAAGTCAGCCATGATGGTCCTACCATAACAGAAATAGGCTGTCACACTTTATAGAAATATATTCACATTATGAAGCTCTCAGATTTTCTGTACACAGTCATGAAATTTGATGAGAGATTGCTCTGCCTTTTCAGTTTCTTTCCTTTCATCAGACTTCCATATTGAGAGCACAAATTTTGGTTCTTAGAGAATCCAATATGGTAATACTATATTCTGACTCTAGACTGACTTGGTGCACATAATAGATATCAAGGGATTTTTGTCATTCTTTTTAGTTGCCCTCAAGTTGGCTCTGAGTCATGATAAAAAAAAAAAACTAGTGCCATCGAACCGTATGTATAATAGAACAAAACAATGCCCAATCCTTTGCCATCTTTGTGATAAATGGTATGTTTGAGTCCATTGTTGTGGCTATTGTGTCAATCCATCTCGTTGAGGGTTTCCCTTAGTTTTGCTGACCCTCTACCAAACATAATGTCTTTTTCTAGCAATCGGTCTTTCCAGATGATGTATCTAAAGTAAGAAAGCCGAAGTCTCACCATCCTCACTTCACGAGAGCCAAAAAACAAGAGATAAAAATAGGACCTAAGGATTATGGTGACTTGCTGCTCTTTCTACACACACACACAAAAAGTTACTTTAAAATTCACTTCTTTGTGTTCTTGTTTTCTACACCATTCTGCTTATCAAAGATGACTCATAGTTTTATAAGGTCACAGCAACCAATAATTTGGTTTAATGAAAGCTAGCATAATTTAGATACAAACACTCAAAAACAATTTGGAGAAGGCAGCAAAAAAGGTTAATTATTCCTTAAATTATTCAAAATAAGCAAGGCTCCCCACCCCGAGTTTTTTTTTTTTTTTTTTCTTCTTCCAGGGAGGACTCAAATTGAAGCACATGGCAACACTCTTTTTGTCAAATGCCTACTGCACTACTACACATAGTGATCTGTACTATATTTCCATTGTCTTAGATTTAGAATTATGATAATAATCATTAATGGTGACATATTGCCTACTGTGTCTTGAAAAAAGCAATAACTATAAGGTTTATGAAACAGAATTTTCTAAGTGTTCCTGTCATCTCTGTACTTAAAATTCAAAATTTCAAGGCAAGGTTTATTACTGTCACATCAAAATATGCTCCTCTAATCCCTACATCTCCTACTTCCTTTAGAAATGCCACTATCCTCCCCATTAAACAAGTTTGAATTTTCCTACACATTCTACATTTGTTTTCCTTAATATTGTGGGGGTTGAGGGACTTGGGATGGTAGAAGGATCTCAACTTTTAGAGACAAATGTTTGCACTTGAATCTTATTTTTCCTTTTATTTGTTGTGTTGTCTAGGGTTATTTAACTTTTCTGATAATTTTCTTAACTTTAAATGGGTAGGATGAATCTCATAAACATATCTTAAAAATCTGATGAGAATTAATTGAACACGGAATTTCTAGCAGCTTCTGGAACAAAAGAGGCACTCAATGAATTTTAACCCTGCTTCTAAATCTTGGCTCATCTTAAATTTATCCATTTGTATACACTTTTATTTACCTCCTCTCTCTTATTTTCATCGCCACTAATCTATGTAAACACCACTTGCCTCAACTAAAGCAATGCTAATCACATTGATTATTCGGCCACCTTCCCCTGCCAAATCTCTCCCACTCTTGTTACATATTGTCTGCAAATTTCTTAAAATACAGAACTGATCAGGTTGCATCCCTACAATAAATAAATAAATATTTATCCAGATTAGATATAAAATAGTACATCGGCAAGGTACTGCCAGAAATTCAAGCCAGATTCAGAAGAGGACATGAAAAAAAAAAAAAAAAAGGACACGGAACAAGGGATATTATTGCTGATGTCAGATGGATCCTGGCTATAAGCAGAGAATATCAGAAAGATGTTTACCTCTGTTTTATTGACTATGCTAAGTTGTTCGATTGTGTGGATTGTAACAATTATGGATAATGTTGTGATAATGGGAATTCTAGAACACTTAATTGTGCTCATTAGGAGCCTATACATAGATCAGGAGGCAGTCCTTGGAATAGACCAAGGGGATATTACATGATTTAAAGTCAAGAAAGGTGTGCATCAGGGTTGTATCCTTTCACCATACTTATTCAATCTCTATACTGAGCAAATAATCTGAGAAGCTGGACTCTGTAAAGGAGGACAGGGCATCAGGATTAGAAGAAGACTCATTAACAGCCTGTAATATGTCGATGACACAACCTTGCTTGCTGAACGCGAAGAGGACTTGAAGCACTTCCTGATGAAGATCCAAGACTACAGCCTTTGTATGGATTATACCTCAGCATAAAGAAATCAAAAATCCTCACAACTGAACCAATAAGCAACATCATGATAAATGGAGAAAAGATTGAAGTTGTCAAGGATTTCACTTTACTCAAATCTACAATCAACCCCCATGGAAGCAGCAGTCAAGAAATCAAATGATGTATTGTATTGGGAAAATCTGCTGCAAAAGACCTTTTTAAAGTTTAAAAAGCAAAGATGTCACCTTGAAGACTAAGTTGCATTTGACCCAAGCCATGGTGTTCTCCATTGCCTCATATGCATGCAAAAGCTGGGCAATGAGTAAGGAAGGCCAAAGAAAAATTAATGCCTTTGAATTATGGTGTTGATGAAGAATATTGAATATACCATTGACTGCCAAAAGAAAGAACAAATCTGTCTTGGAAGAAGTACAGCCAAGATGCTCCTTAGAAGCAAGGATGGTGAGATTTCTTTTCATATACTTTGAACATGTTATCAGGAGGGATCATTCCCTGGAGAAAGACATTATGCTCTGTGAAGCACAAGGTCAGTGAAAAAGAGGAAGATCCTCTTCACACAGTGCAGCACAGTGGCTGCAACAATGGGACCAACAATGAGCTCAACAATGGGCTGCAACAATGGGCTCAAGCATAAGAACAATTGTGCGGATGGCGCAGGGCCATGCAGTGTTTCGTTCTGTTGTACATAGGGTCACTATGAATCAGAACTGACTCAGCACCTAACAACAACAACAAGCTTGACGTTTAAAAGCCTTCATTATCTGGCCAAAATGCATTTTTGACTTTAACTTATTTCCTTTACTGTCCTTTTAAGTGTCTTCTATTACCGGGTCCGATGAATATATTTGGTGTATTCCTTGATATTACTTTCTACCTTGTTATGGTTTATTTCATAAGGGAAGTACAATAATAAAAAAAACTGATTATTATCTATTTTTAAAAAAATAGGCTGGACCAAGATGGCGGACTAGGCGGACTCTACCGTGGATCCCTCTTGCAACAAAGACTTGGAAAAACAAGTGAATCGATCACATACATAACAATCTACGAACTCTGAACAACAAACACAGACTTAGAGACGGAGAACGAACAAATATGGGCAGACAGCGATCGTTTTCAGAACTAGGAGCCAGCGTACCAGGCAGGTGACCTTCGGAGCCCGATCTGGGGCAGAGCCCAGGGGGGCAGACGGCACAGACAAGGGGCCGAGCCCTAGCCCCCCGAACCCATCCTGGGAGGGAGTCTAGCTGGTTGGCGCGGGCGGCGTAGTGGCCCAGCCGGTGGGAGAAGCACCCGGGAGGCAGTGACTGATCCTGGAGAGGGGAGAGCAGCATCCCAGCAGGGGAGCCATCCCGCCGGGAGTTTGGGGGGAAGCGGGTGTGGCGCGAGCGTGGGGATCAGCTATATTTCCCTAAAGCAACCCTGGGGCAGGGCCCAGACGTTCGTGTGGGGGACGCCCACCCAGTTCGCGCGCGCGATGCGGCGCACCGGAGGGAGAAGTCCCCGGGAGGAAGTGACTGGTCTTGGAGCAGGGAGAGCAGCGTCCCAGCCGGGGAGCTGTCCCACTGGGATTCTTGTGGGAGCAGGCGGGGCGTGAGCGAGGGGACCAGTTATATTTCCCTGAATTTACCCCGGGGGCGGGCCCACCTGTTCATGCAGGCGATGCCCATCCACTTCTCGAGAGCGGAGCGGCACACCGGAGGGAGTCCCCAAGAGGAAGTGACTGGTCTTGGAGCGGGGAGAGTAGCGTCCCAGCCGGGGAGCCGTCCCGCCGGGTTTTTGGCGGATGCGGGCGGAGCGTGAACGCGGGGATCAGCTCTATATTCTGTGGTGCTACACTCCTAGCTCTCTGATGCCTCCCCCACCCTCCCCAGGCAGCTCCATTAACATCCGAATACCCTGAGCCAGAGGGAGAATTCAGATAGGGATCTGACTGCATTTTTTTTTTAGCTGATTACCTGGAAAAACTAGTTTCCCAGTGATGGCTCGGAGACAGCAGTCCATATCAAACCACATAAAGAAACAGACCATGACAGCTTCTACAACCCCCCAAACAAAAGAAGCAAAATCTTTCCCAAGATACAATCCTGGAATTATCAGATACAGAATATAAAAAACTAATTTACAGAATGCTTAAAGATATCACAAATGAAATTAGGCAAACTGCAGAAAAAGCCAAGGAACACACTGATAAAACTGTTGAAGAACTCAAAAAGATTATTCAAGAACATAGTGGAAAAATTAATAAGTTGCAAGAATCCATAGAGAGACAGCATGTAGAAATCCAAAAGATTAACAATAAAATTACAGAATTTGACAACGCAATAGAAAGTCAGAGGAGCAGACTCGAGCAATTAGAATGTAGACTGGGACTTCTGGAGGACCAGGGAATCAAAACCAACATAGCTGAAAAAAAATCAGATAAAAGAATTTAAAAAAAATGAAGAAATCCTAAGAATCATGTGGGACTCTATCAAGAAGGATAACTTGAGAGTGATTGGAGTCCCAGAACAGTGAGGGGGGACAGAAAACACAGAGAAAATAGTTGAAGAACTCCTGACAGAAAACTTCCCTGACATCATGAAAGATGAAAGGATATCTATCCAAGATGCTCATTGAACCCCATTTAAGATTGATCCAAAAAGAAAAACACCAAGACATATTATCATCAAACTTGCCAAAACCAAAGACAAACAGAAAATTTTAAAAGCAGCCAGGGAGAAAAGAAAGGTTTCCTTCAAGGGAGAATCAATAAGAATAAGTTCAGACTACACAGCAGAAACCATGCAGGCAAGAAGGGAATGGGACGACGTATACAGAGCACTGAACGAGAAAAACTGCCAACCAAGGATCATATATCCAGCAAAACTCTCTCTGAAATATGAAGGAGAAATTAAGATATTTACAGATAAGCACAAGTTTAGAGAATTTGCAAAAACTAAACCAAGACTGCAAGAAATGCTAAAGGAGATTGTTTGGCCTGATGACCAATAATATCAGGTACCAGCACAATACAAGGTCACAAAACAGAACGTCCTGATATCAACGCAACTCAAATAGGGAAAGCACAAAAACAAACAAATTAAGATTAATTCTAAAAAATAAATAAATAAACAAAATAATATACATAACAGGGAATCATGGAAATCAATAGATAAACGATCACAATAATCAAAAAGAGGGACTAAATATAGGAGGCATTGAACTGCCAGCTGGAGAGTGATACAAGGCGATATAGAAGGATACAAGTTAGGTTTTTACTTAGAAAAATAGGGGTAAATAATAAGGTAACCACAAAAAGGAATATCAATTCCATAACTCAAGAAAAAAGCCAAGAAAAACGCAACGACTCAACTAACATAAAGTTAAACATTATGAAAATGAGGATCTCACAATCTACTAAGAAAAACGTCTCAGCACAAAAAAGTATGTGGAAAAATGAAATGGCCAACAACACACATGAAAAGGCATCAAAATGACAGCACTAATAACTTATTTATCTATAATTACGCTAAATGTAAATGGACTAAATGCACCAAGAAAGAGACAGAGAGTCACGCACTGGATAAAGAACCACGATCCATCTATATGCTGCCTACAACAGACACACCTTAGACTTAGAGACACAAACAAACTAAAACTCAAAGGATGGAAAAAAATATATCAAGCAAACAATAAGCAAAAAAGAAGAGGAGTAGCAATATTAATTTCTGACAAAATAGACTTTAGACTTAAATCCGCCACAAAGGATAAAAAAGGACACTATATAATGATAAAAAGGACAATTGATCAGGAAGACATAACCATATTAAATATTTATGCACCCAATGACAAGGCTGCAAGATACATAAATCAAATTTTAACAGAACTGAAAAGTGAGACAGACACCTCCACATTTATAGTAGGAGACTTCAACACACCACTTTCGGAGAAGGACAGGACATCCAGTAAGAAGCTCAATACAGACACGGAAGAACTACTTACGACAATCAACCAAATTGACCTCATTGACTTATACAGAACTCTCCACCCAACTGCTGCAAAATATACCTTTTTTTTCTCGTGCACATGGAACATTCTCTAGAAGAGACCACATATTAGGTCATAAAACAAATCTTTGCACAATCCAAAACATCGAAATATTACAAAGCATCTCCTCAGACCACAAGGCAATGAAGCTAGAAATCAATAACAGAAAAACTAGGGAAAAGAAATCAAATACTTGGAAAATGAACAATACCTTCCTAAAAAAAGACTGGGTTATAGAAGACATCAAGGAGGGAATAAGGAAATTCATAGAAAGCAATGAGAATGAAAATACTTCCTATCAAAACCTCTGGGACACAGCAAAAGCAGTGCTCAGAGGCCAATTTATATCAATAAATGCACACATACAAAAAGAAGAAAGAGCCAAAATCAGAGAACTGTCCCGACAACTTCAACAAATAGAAAGTGAGCAACAAAAGAACCCATCAGGCACCAGAAGAAAACAAATAATAAAAATTAGAGCTGAACTAAATGAATTAGAGAACAGAAAAACCATTGAAAGAATTAACAAAGCCAAAAGCTGGTTCTTTGAAAAAATTAACAAAATTGATAAACCATTGGCTAGACTGACTAAAGAAATACAGGAAAGCAAACAAATAACCCGAATAAGAAATGAGAAGGACCACATCACAACAGAGCCAAATGAAATTAAAAGAATCATTTCAGATTACTACATAAAATTGTACTCTAACAAATTTGAAAACCTAGAAGAAATGGATAAATTATTGGAAAAATACTACCTACCTAAACTAACACATTCAGAAGTAGAACAACTAAATAGACCCATAACAAAAAAAGAGATTGAAACAGTAATCAAAAAACTTCCAACAAAAAAAAGTCCTGGCCCAGACGGCTTCACTGCAGAGTTCTACCAAACCTTCAGAGAAGACTTAACACCACTACTACTGAAGGTATTTCAAAGCATAGAAAAAGACGGAATACTACCCAACTCATTCTATGACGCTACCATCTCCCTGATACCAAAACCAGGTAAAGACATTACAAAAAAAGAAAATTTTAGACCTATATCCCTCATGAACATAGATGCAAAAATCCTCAACAAAATTCTAGCCAATAGAATCCAACAACACATCAAAAAAATAATTCACCCTGATCAAGTGGGATTTATACCAGGTATGCAAGGCTGGTTTAATATCAGAAAAACCATTAATGTAATCCATCACATAAATAAAACAAAAGATAAAAACCACATGATCTTATCAATAGATGCAGAAAAGGCATTTGACAAAGTTCAACACCCATTTATGATAAAAACTCTTACCAAAATAGGAATTGAAGGAAAATTCCTCAACATAATAAAGGGCATCTATGCAAAGCCAACAGCCAATATCACTCTAAATGGAGAGAACCTGAAAGCATTTCCCTTGAGAACGGGAACCAGACAAGGATGCCCTTTATCACCGCTCTTATTCAACATCGTACTTGAAGTCCTAGCCAGGGCAATTAGGCTAGACAAAGAAATAAAGGGTATCCAGATTGGCAAGGAGGAAGTAAAGCTATCACTATTTGCAGATGACATGATCGTATACTTGGAAAACCCTAAGGAATCCTCCAGAAAACTACTGAAACTAATAGAAGAGTTTGGCAGAGTCTCAGGTTATAAAATAAACATACAAAAATCACTTGGATTCCTCTACATCAACAAAAAGAACACCGAAGAGGAAATAACCAAATCAATACCATTCACAGTAGCCCCCAAGAAGATAAAATACTTGGGAATAAATCTTACCAAGGATGTAAAAGACCTATACAAAGAAAATTATAAAACTCTGCTACAAGAAATTCAAAAGGACATACTTAAGTGGAAAAACATAGCCTGCCCATGGATAGGAAGACTTAACATAGTAAAAATGTCTATTCTACCTAAAGCCATCTATACATATAACGCACTTCCAATCCAAATACCAATGTCATATTTTAAGGGGATAGAGAAACAAATCTCTAATTTCATATGGAAGGGAAAGAACCCCCGGATAAGCAAAGCATTACTGAAAAAGACGAAGAAAGTGGGAGGCCTTACTCTACCTGATTTCAGAACCTATTATACAGCTACAGTAGTCAAAACAGCCTGGTACTGGTACAACAACAGGCACATAGACCAATGGAACAGAATTGAGAACCCAGATATAAATCCATCCATGTATGAGCAGCTGATATGTGGCAAAGGACCAGTGTCAGTCAATTGGGGAAATGATAGTCTTTTCAACAAATGGTGCTGGCATAACTGAATATCCATTTGCAAAAGAATGAAACAGGACCCATACCTCACACCATGCACAAAAACTAACTCCAAGTGGATCAAAGACCTAAACATAAAGACTAAAACGATAAAGATCATGGAAGAAAAAGTAGGGACAACCCTAGGAGCCCTAATACAGGGCATAAACAGAATACAAAACTTTGCCAAAAATGATGAAGAGAAACCAGATAACTGGGAGCTCCTAAAAATCCAACACCTATGCTCATCTAAAGACTTCACCAAAAGAGTAAAAAGGCCACCTACAGACTGGGAAAGAATATTCAGCTATGACATCTCAGACCAGTGCCTGATCTCTAAAATCTACATGATTCTGTCAAAACTCAACCACAAAAAGACAAACAACCCAATCAAGAAGTGGGCAAAGGATATGAACACACATTTCACTAAAGAAGATATTCAGGCAGCCAACAGATACATGAGAAAATGCTCCCGATCATTAGCCATTAGAGAAATGCAAATTAAAACTACGATGAGATTCCATCTGACACCAACTAAAAAAAAATCCAAAAAACACAAAATAATAAATGTTGGAGAGGCTGCGGAGAGATTGGAACTCTCATACACTGCTGGTGGGATTGTAAAATGGTACAACCACCTTGGAAATCCATCTGGCGTTATCTTAAACAGTTAGAAATAGAACTACCATACAACCCAGAAATCCCACTCCTCGGAATATACCCTAGAGATACAACAGCCTTCACACAAACAGATATATGCACACCCATGTTTACTGCAGCTCTGTTTACAATAGCAAAAAGCTGGAAGCAACCAAGATGTCCATCAACGGATGAATGGGTAAATAAATTGTGGTATATTCACACAATGGAATACTACGCATCGATAAAGAACAGTGACGAATCTCTGAAACATTTCATAACATGGAGGGATCTGGAAGGCATTATGCTGAGCAAAATGAGTCAGAGGCAAAAGGACAAATATTGTATAAGACCAGTATTATAAGATCTTGAGAAATAGAAAAAACAGAGAAGAACACATACTTTTGTGGTTACGAAGGGGGGAGGGAGGGAGGGAGGGAGAGGGTTTTTTATTGATCAATCAGTAGATAAGAACTGCTTTGGGCGAAGGGAAAGACAACACTCAATACAAGGAAGGTCAGCCTAATTGGACTGGACTAAAAGCAAAGAGGTTTCCGGGATAAAATGAAAGCTTCAAAGGTCAGAGGACCAGGGGCTGGGGTCTGGGGAACATGGTTTGAGGGGACTTCTAAGTCAACGGGCAAAATAATTCTATTTATGAAAACATTCTGCATCCCACTTTGAATTGTGGCGTCTGGGGTCCTAGGTGCCAACAATCGGCCATCTAAGATACATCATTTGATCTCAACCCACCTGGAGCAAAGGCAAAGGAAGAACACTAAGGTCACACGACAACTAAGAACCCAAGAGACAGAAAGGGCCACATGAACCAGAGACCTACATTATCCTGAGACCAGAAGAACTAGTTGGTGCCCGGCCACAATCGATGTCTGCCTTGTCAGGGAGCACAAAAGACAACTCCTGAGGGAGCAGGAGACCAGTGGGATACAGACCCCAATTTCTCATAAAAAGACCATACCTAATGGTATGACTGTGACTAGAGGAATCCCAGAGACAATGCTCCCCAGAACTTCTGATGGCACAGGACAGGAACCATCCCCGAAGACAACTCATCAGGCATGAAAAGGACTGGTCAGCAGAGGGGAGAGAGATGCTGATAAAGAGTGAGCTAATTAAATCAGGTGGACACTGGAGAGTGTGTTGGCAACTCTTGACTGGAGGGGGGATGGGAAGATAGAGAGAGAGGGAAGATGGCAAAATTGGCATGAAACGAGAGACTGAAAGGGCTGACTCAATAGGGGGAGAGCAAGTGGGAGAAGGGAGTAAGATGTATGTAAACCTACATGTGACAGACTGATTGGAATGGTAAATGTTCACTTGAAGCTTAATAAAAATTAATTAAAAAAAAATATGGGTCACTGTTTTAATCTTCACACACACAAAAAAAATCTGCAAGGTAGGCATGCAATAGTGAAGAGAATGGACACTGGAGCCAGACTGCCTGGGCTGGAGACACAATTCAGACACTTCCTAGCTGTGTGTCCTTGGACCAATTACTGAATCTCCCATTTTACAGAAGTTCAGAGGGCATTAAATCTCAGAGATGTGCTCAAACACTGTAACATTTTCCAGAATCTAAATCAAATGCCTTTTTCACCAAGCAAGGCAGAATTTTTATTCATTCACATGTATTATTAGTTGCCAACAATTGCAATAAAAATACCTCATTAAAAATCTAAATATCATAGTGTATGTTAGTGTTTTTTGTTTTCTCAAACAGTTTAAGATATACACACACACACACGCACACATACTTGCCTACATAAACACACAAAAAATTCTTTTGGGCTCCACTGAATTTCTGGAGTATAAGCAGGGACATATTACCCAATAAGTAAGAATGCATGGGTTTATTTGTGCTTACTTACTAATCTGTAGTGCACAATTTCACCTGTTTTTCATCACATCAAAGATGTAGTGAAACTCATGTGAAATTGTGCACTACAGATTAGTAAGTAAACACAAGTAAGCCTATGCATACTTTGCTCAGTGTACACTAGTGCGTACTGTGCTTGCTGGTTAATCTGCTCCTAAATACAGGAATGATTCATAAAAGGCAGTGGCAGAGTATTTGACCTTGAGGCTCTTGAATTACAGGAAAGATAACAGTAAGTTTAGGAAAGAGTCCAAAAACAGTATTCAAAACCCCTCTAGATGTGTACAAATGCAAAAGTTGCTTCATAATAAAGGCTTTGTGTTGTTTATGACTGACTTTTTAAGTCATTCCAAATCTTACACTCGTCGTCAAATGGCTTACAGAGTTATAAAAAAAAAAAAAATTTTTTTTATAACAGTCTTAAAATATACATTTGCCAGAATTTTCATAATTATTCTTAAGTCCTCTTTGTAAGGATCGAGATCTGTAACTGTGGATGCTTGTCCTCATAATGAAGTTTTTTCCCTCTCGCTGCTCTTCTGTTCATCTCTGCTCCTTCTCATGTTTCTGTTAGAGAAGGGGAAGGTCCCCTGCACACACCTCTGGTATGGAATGCCGGTCAGGAGAGGTGGGGTTTAAACTTAGCCAACTGATCTACTGGGCATCATGGCTCTGGTTGAGTTTAAATTTTGAAGGGGGAGGTCCATGTGCAGAATACCTTCAGTGACCATCACCCCAAGTCTTCACATGTCTAAGCATAGTGACTCTTAAAATTTTATTATTCTGATTATAAAAATAGCACAAGATAGGTGGTAAGAATATGAAAACCACAGAAAAGTAAAGCAAAACATACCTACTTACTCATAGTCACCCAGACCGGAAGGTAACATATTCTTCTGTTATCCAGGCATTCATTCCTCTAGAAAACAAGCTAGTCTCTCCCATACCTGGTTCAATGTTAGGGAACAGGCGATCTGGTCTCCTGGGTCACCAGGGTGGGGGCTCCACTGCAATAGAAATATAGTAGTACAATGCACATATTAAATAAATACCTAAGTAGGTCCTAGCCATTTCAGGTTGTAACATACTGCCAAATCAACAATTGTGGCAGGTGTGTGCTCTCCATTTCCTTGCTGAGTTTTTCCACTTGGAAAGCCTCGTGAACATTAATTATGTCTATATCACCACCACCAATAGTTTCAGTGGTTTTGTGTTCCCATCCTTCCCTTGAAAAAAATCAGCTGGTTCTCAAATATTGTTTTGAAACCCAGCCCATATGCCACATTAAAGATAACATTTTGAAATTCAGATATTAAAGGATGGATACTAAAGTCAGTAAAACCAGAATTGTCAGCACATACACGTTAATAGGAAAATAAAAGTAAATTGAGGTATCTGTTTGTATCCAAAGCATTTGATGAACCACAAATGAAGCAGAAAGAATGAGCAGAGTTTGGATGTTTATGTGTATAGAATCAAATCAAAAGTGTTTAATAAAGCAACATATTTTTCCTGAGATGACAAACTCTTCCAAAAGCTAGTTTCAGAGACCTCTGTGGTTTTCTGTTCAGTGGCAATGCAGGCTACTCTGCAGAAGCATTTTAGCATAATGAGAAATAACAGTAGCTCATGAGTCCAAGGAGCCCTGGTGACACAGTGTTTAAGCACTCAGCTGCTAACCAAAAAATTGGTGGGAAAAAGATGCAGCAATCTGCTTCCATGAAGATTACAGCCTTGAAAACCCTATGGGGCAGTTCTACTGTGTCCCGTAGGGTCACTATGAGTCAGAATCCACTCCATGGCAACAGGTTTTTTTCTTTTTAAACATGAGTCCAAAGCCTAGATTCAACCCCGGCTCTGTCATTTACTAGCTGTGTGACCTTGGGTAAGGCACTTAACCTCCCAGTTTCTGCTGTGTAAAAACGCAGTTGGTAATATTCCTCATAGGGCTGTTGTGAGGATTAAAGGAGCTAATGCCTATAAACTGCTTAGACAGTGCTTGGCACTCAGTGAGCACGTCGATGGTGCCAGCTGATGTTAATCTCTGTGTTTTACTGTTCAGGCCGCAGCACTATGCCATGGGCTTCCCTGATAACAGAAATTAATCACACTCACAAATCAGAATGTGAAAAAGCCAGAATGATTTCTAAAGATCTCATTAACAACAAGAACAAGAACAACAACAAAAATGTGTCCTATGTTGAAATGTGTTTCTACTGTTTACTTATTTTTTTGCATGCAGAAGTAAGTCTTCTGTAATGGGAAGAAATATAGGTTTTGAGTTTGTTGACTCAGAAACAAGGCAGAATTCTTGCTAGAGAAGGGGATATTTTTGTTTGTTTGTGATAATGCTTTATTTAAGATTTTTGGTGATAGAAAGTGAGACTAGGAAGAAAATACTGAAAAGAAAACCATTAGATCAAGCAGAGGAGGGAGAAAAAAAGTAGGATGGTAAGTTGAGCCAGCTCATTGGGCTGTAAAAATACTGATCCCAGAAAGATTGAGGCTGCAGTGATATCAGAGTTACATATTCTGAAGAACACCAAATTTTAAATATTCGCCCCTTGAATCTAGTTAATTGACAACCTGG
Source organism: Loxodonta africana (assembly GCF_030014295.1). NCBI lineage: Eukaryota > Metazoa > Chordata > Mammalia > Proboscidea > Elephantidae > Loxodonta > Loxodonta africana. The sequence continues at coordinate 42,820,388 of NC_087352.1, forward strand.
AGGACGTACTGTGTGTTCTCATATTATTCCTGTTAGAAAGCAAGCTGCTAAATAAATTAGTCATTCCACTTATTTAAGGGAGATTTTTTGTACTTTTATGCCAGCCTAATTCAATAATTAAGCCTAATATTATCATGAAGGAGCCCTGGTGGTGCAAGGGTTAAGCACTCAGCTGCTAACTGAAAGGTCGGTGGTTGAATCCCAACAGCTACTCATCAAAAGAAAAGAGCTGGTGATCTGCTCCCATAAAGATTCCAGCCTAGAAAACCCAGCGAGGCAGTTCTACTCTGTCCGAGAAGGTCGCTATGAGTCAGAGTGATGCGAAGGCACACGGCAGCAATATTATCAATAATAATAATAACGATGGTGGTGATGACCAATATTTACTGAGCTTTTATATCCACTATACACTGCTTAAGTGCGTTATGTATATGGCCTCATTCAGAACTCACAACATTCTATTAGAACGACATGATTTCTATTCTCATTTTTATAGAAGAAGAAATAGAGGAGGTATGAAAGCTTGTTAAGAAGCTTGTCCTGTAACCTCCAGCTAGTAAATGGGGGAGATAAATTTCAAATCCAAGGTGCCTGATAGAAGAATCAGCTATACTAAAAGTTTCAAAGAGCAGCAGATTTAAAGGCTTAAGAAGCTTAGGGTAAGCCTTTCCCAGGTCTCAGCCAGAAGTGAGTGGTTTAGGAGAAGGCTGCAGAGCCCCTAAGTATACAATAGGCTTTTAGTGGCTCTCCAGCCAGTCTCCCCCTTTCAGGGCGGCTCTACTTTCACTTTTCTTTGGATCATTCTGGGTAGCGATCAACCCAGAGTGCAAAGGCATGCTTAAATTAGATGTGCTCTTATTGCTGTATTTACCCTGTCATGGTAACTCGTAACATTTCCATCCTCTGGTTAACTGCATATTAAAATAGCTATGGAATGGCAACACGGTAGTGGGCAGAAAGTTAAAATAAGGTTTCTTTTTTTCCATGAGAAATACTTAAGTTTCAACTCTCATTCCTTTAAAATGTGTATATATGAGTGACGTTTAAAAAATCCAGCCTCCTCACCTCGATGGCAATAGACACTGTCAGGTACAGAAATCAGTAATAGTTATTATGATAGTTCAGTAAAACAAAATACCAATCAAGTCAGGGAAAATGATATTTTAAGCTCTGTTTACTGATGAAATTTATTTCATCATGACAGGCCTTCAAATATATGACAAGTCATTCTAATTTGCTTAAACCCAGATCTTTTCACCTTTCCTAAAATGCCTCAGTTTACAGATGTCCCTTTATCTATTAGTGATGGCCAAGTGTTTACATCTCTAGGGACTCTTCTCAGGTCCAAGGCAATTCTACCTTCCCATTTCTTCTCTCCCCAAGCCTCCATGGATTTGGTCCACTTTCATTTTACCCCGACTTATCTTGCCAACTGTTGTTGTTGTTAGGTACCATCGAGTCGGTTCCTACTCATAGCTACCCTGTGTACAATAGAACAAAACACTGCCCGCTCCTGCTCCATTCTCACAATTGATGTTATACTTGACCCCATTGTTGCAGCCTCTGTGTCAATCCATCTCACTGAGGGTCTTCCTCTTTTTTGCTGACCCTCTACTCCATCAAGCATGATGTCCTTCTCCAGAGACTGATCCCTCCTGATAACAAGTCCTATGTATATGAGACATAGTCTTGCCTTCCTTGCTTCTAAGGACCATTCTGGTTGTACTTCATCTTGCCAGTAGGATATGCTACATTTTTGGATAAGGAAAAAATATATATATTCATTTGTTGTTTTTCAAATGAAAGTTTAATTATTTCAGTATTGACTGACTAAAAGGAAGCAAGGACAAGCAAGAATACAGTTGGAAACCTTGCAAGGCGTCTAAAATAAAATATCACTAGCAGTTGTGCTTAGAGTTTACTAAAATCAAAATAAGGTTAGATTATCTTTCCTAGATATAATGGCATATATTTTCTCAGATCAAATGCATGGTACTGTACGTGACCTCCAAGCACTAAGAAAAACAGTCAGCATTATAGTTCATGAGAGTCTTTATGGGGCTTTCTACCTACATAGGCCCCACCCTGGAGAACCCTATCACTATATTATGTAGTGCCAAAATATCTTTGAGTAAAAATAAAATCTATGATTCCCACTAAAAACAGATAATGGGTATTTGCTGATGCCATTTTAAACATATTCTCTTTCTTTTAAAATAAGAACCTATTATGGTTTATAATGATTTATTCTTATTTTCTCTTTTATTCTATATTGAGCTTAGAACCTCATACATAGTAGGTGATAAAACAAAACAAAAAATGACAAAAAGACTTGAACTGATGCACAATTGATCCAGTGCCTGTTTTAGAAAAAAGATGGTTACCAAAATCTCCCTTCTTACCTCTTTATCTTTAGTGAAATATTTTATAACCCATATCAAATCAGTTATTCACTGATTAGCTTACATATAGATGGCGAAATTAACATTACGCACAGAAATACACACTGGTGTCCACTAAGTATAAATCACTGTGATAGAAGCTAAAATGTGAGGAAGAGGGAAAAAAAATTAGAAATACACCCTGCTTCCAAGGAGTTTATAATCTACAGTTTATAATCTAAACACAAAAATAGTCTTTCAAGGTGGAAAAGTTCACATGATAAAAGAAGGTGCGGAAAGGAGAATGGAAGACTGTGTTAAGTGGATAATATTTCCAGCAGGATGGCCTGCGTATGGAGGAAGGGGTTCCTTCTCAGATTTCTGTATTTCCAGACATATGCTTCCTTTCTTTACATCCTTTGCCTTTCTTCACTACTCTTGATAAATCTGGTGTTTGGGGATGGGGGATTTTATACACTTACGCTGCCTCTTCCATTCATGATCACCAACTCAAGTGAGTATATGGATATTTTGGGGACCTTCTATACCATCTTTTTACTGATATTTCCAAGTCATTTTGTTTTCCAAAATCTTCACATAATTGATACATACTGGCATCTGAGGCGATAAATATTATAGTGAAAGTTTCACTATCTGTACGTGGACTAATCTGTGAATAACTGATTTGATAAAAAATGTTTCCCTAAAGATAAAGTAAGAGATAAGAAGAGAGATTTGGGTAATAATCTTTTCTTTGTAAATGCTGGGTATATTTCAATTATTCTCAGAATGGTAAACTAGATGTTAAGTTAAACTCCACTGAGGATAATACCTTAAAAAAAAAAAAACTTAAAATGCATGGCTGAAACTTTGAGAAGTAAAAACAAAAGAAATCATAGGTCAGAAATAACAACCACCACCAAAACACTCACGAGGATAAACAATAGAGTCAGCACTTGCCTGTGTTTAGCTCAGATTCTAGAACTTGGATCTTGGTGGTTAAGCACTAGGATGAGGAGGCAAAGCCTGGAGTTAGAGCAGAGTGTGCTGCTGAACCAAACATTTCAGCCTAAAGCCTGAATCTCAGATGATTACTACCTCAGAGGTAAATTTGGAAACAAAAAAGTCTTTGGAGAGATCCTGGGAGATACTTGCTTTATTCTGCTTTGATGCTGAATTGAGGACTTAGGCATGATGGGTAAGAGGTGGTAAGGCGTGTCTTCCATGAAAATATATAACCACCAATGAGAACTCATACGGGTTTGGAGCAAGAAATCACCCTAAACGTATCCCCAACTCCTTAACCACTCCTAGTGCAAAACCTTTGTTAAAGTGGTTAAATGACTTGAGATACCTGGTTTTAGAAGAAAATTCAAGTCATATCTATGTGAACAAATTTTAAACGCAGGCCCCAAAACACATATAGTTAAAAGGGAAATAAGTTCTTTCGAAATCTGGCAAATGCATGAGAAAACAAGCTACCATGAGAAAGGATGGGCAGAAACAATAAAATATACAAACTGAAAGGGAAGACTGAAGATACTGTATTATCAGAAACAATGGAAATTTAGTATGTTAAAAAAAATAAGCGTATCAAAAGTAAGAATATATTGAGAATCAGAGTTATCAGAAAGATATGAAAAGAAATTAAATAGAATATCTGAAAATTTACTTAGGCCCATGTGAACAAAGAACTAGTGAACTGGAAGATCAATCTGGAATAAAATATTACATAGAATGAAATAAAGAGAGCAAAAGAAAAACTGTGAGGAAAAAAAATGTAAAATATAGAGGGCAGAGTGAGAATGTCTTATATAGGTCTAACTGAAGGTCCAGAATAAGAGGGAAGAAAAAAATATTCAAAAAATTAATGGCTAGAATTTTCTATATCTAATATATATTTTTTTTTTAATAGAGCATTGTCAGGTTCAGAAAGCCCAATAAATCATAAGCAGGAGAAAGAAGGACAAAGAGCCAACACGTACGAATCTAGTAGTGAACCTGGAAAACTCCAATGCTGTGATTGTTAGTAGCTGTGGAGTCAATTCTGACTCATAGCAACCCCATGTGTGCTGAGTAGAACTACTCCATAGGGTTTTCAAGGCTGTGTGACCTTTCGGAAGCAGATTACCAGACCAGTCTTCTGAGGCACAAGTGGGTGGGTTCAAACCACCAACATTTGGTTACTAGTTGAGCACTTGATTGTTTGTGCCACCTACAGATCTTAAGGATTCCAATGACCAAGTAAAATACGACCCCAATTAGACCTAGAGCTCATTTCTCAACAGCAACAATGGGAGCCAGAAGCCAGAGAAAACCTTCAATGGCTGAGAGAAAAATGTTAGTTAGAATTCTTTACCCAGGAAAACACTTTTCAATTTTTAAAACAAAGTAAATACGTTTCAGACAAACAAAAAATAGAATAACTTTAATAACAACAACAAAAAAAATCCTAGAAAATATGCTTTAATAGAGAGGTAAATGAACCAGGAGGGAAATATAAAATTTCGAGTTAATAAACAGCACGTATCCAAACAAATAGTAAACATATACAAACAACAACAATAACTTCTAGGTTTTGTGGCTGAAGAAACCAAAGTAAAAGGACCTAAAGTGTAAAATTACAAGGGATGAATTGGAGGGTGTTGTTGAGGCAGTGGGTAATAGAATTTAAACAACTCTCAGGCTTTTGTATTTTCCATGAAGAAGGTAAAGATATCAGTTATACTTAAACATTTGAAGTTAAATCTGAATATTAAAATTCCTAAGTCAACCATACAATAATACAAATAGGAAAATAGGTTGTATAACTTCAACATTGCTGTTGTTGTACGCTGTTGAGTTGAATCTGACTCATGGTGACCTTATAGGACAGACTAGAACTACCTCATGAGACTTTCCAGGCTGTAATCTTCAGATTGCCAGGTCATTTCTCCCTCAGAGCCACTGGGTGGGTCGAGCCACAGATCTTTTATTTAGCAGAAGAGCACTTAACCGTTGCACCACCAGGGCTCCTTAATTTCCACATTAGTTAAGGAAAAATAATGAAGTGGTGAGGGAAAACTTAATAAAAAAGACGGCAAGAGATAAGGGAAAGAGCATAGAGCAAAAAAAGAAAATAGAAAACAAATATTATGGTAAAATTGAAATCCTGCATAACAAATTTTATAATAATAATTAAAATACATTAAAAGTGTAATTAAAAAATAGACAAAATGATCTGAGAAATTTAAATATAAAAGGTAAAACGAATACTTCTAGTATAAAACATAAGAGGATATTTTTTATAACACAAAATTGGAAAGATATTTTAAAGAAGACAAAATGAAAAAGAAAGGATAATAACAAATTATTGTATTCTTTACACAAATAACTTGGGCCTTCTGCATTTGTTTGCCAACCACTCCCTCCCCCATGCAGTATTTTCATACATGTGCGCTCGGGGAGGGAGCGGCCGGCAAACAAATGCAGAAGGTACGTGTTATCTGTGTAAAATGCAGTAATCTATGTCAAATTTAAGAATTTCTACTTATTAACAGGTACCATAAAAGAATGAAAATACAATCCCTAAACTAAGAAAAAATATCTGCAGCTCATTTAACCAACAAACTATTCGTATTCAGAGTAAGTAAACTTACTACAAATAAAGAGCAAAATGACAAATAAACCAGTTGAAAAGTGGGTAAAGCGTGAATTACAATTTTACAGAAATGGAATCATGAATAACCGTTAAACAGTTACTATACTCTCAATTTCATTAGTAATCAAACAAATCCAAAACAAAATTCACCCTCATCAGATAGGCAAAAATCTTTAAAATGTAGTAGCAAGTGGTTTTCAAGATGGTCATCCATAGGTTGCTTATTCACCCGTGTTGGCTGAAGAAAATGATAAAGCCACATTAAATATAAATTAGAAATTATCTAGTAAAGTCGATCATGCACGTCCACTGCAACTCAACAATACCATATATATTCCATGTATATTCCACACGCATACTGCCAGGTAGGCACACATTTATAAGAAGAAAAGTAGAAGGATGTTTAAAATACACACATGCGCATATACACAGAGTACAAACACCAACTGTTCATTTTCAGTAGAACGGATCGATGAATTTTGGCTTACTCATACAATGAAATATTATGAATGAAATTAATGAAATAAACATGTATCACAATTACAAAACCTTTTATTGATCACAACTAATTAAAATCTCCAAGAGATGGATTGACACAGTGGCTGCAACAATGGTCTCAAGCATAACAACAATTGTGAGGATGGTGCAGGACTGGGCAGTGTTTCCTTCTGTGATACATGGGTACACTGTGAGTCAAAACTGACTTGATGGTACCTAACAACAAACAACAAATTAAAATCTCACACTGTATGATCTTTAGAGGTAGAGAAAACATCTTATTCTTCCACTGAATTCCTCTTAAGTTACAAACAGAAGAGGTATGTGTGTGTGAGTGTGTGTGTGAGTGTGTAAGTGTGTGTGTACATACAAAAGCATAGCAAGCTCCATATTTTAGAACGACTTTGGGAATCAACAGTAAGAAGGCACAGAAACGGCCAGAGAAAGTTGTGCGATTTTTGACATTTCAAGTAAAGCATTGAAGAAGCAAAGAAACAATTTCCACTGTCCGTTGAATCACAAGGTAGACATTCTCACACTGTAGGGGGCCAGAGGAGCAGTAAGAAATAGTGGGTTATTTTTCATTCAGAGTTAAGAACATGCTTTCTGCCATGAACATCATTTTAATTACTAAATAAACAATAATGAAACAAAGTCAATTGAGCACATATTAAAAGTCAGGAAAATCATTATTTACACACACTCACACATACACACAGTCTATTGTATTATTCTTCACAAGAAAATTTTGGTGTTGTGTGAATTACTTTCATTATTATGATACGTGAATTCGGTTACTTAGAAGTGATATTTTAAGCAGGTTTTAAGTAATGTTCCACAAGAGTGTTTGCCTTATTATTGGTAGGGCAGAGGCCTGAAGGTGTACCATTTTTAACTGTGCTCAAAAGTTATGCTCTTAAGAAAATATACTTTGATGGTTACGAGAGTGAGGAGGGAGGGAGGGAGAGGGATTTTCACTAATAGTAGTCAAGAACTATTTTAGGTGAAGGGAAAGACAATACAGGGGAGGTCAGCACAACTGGACTAAACTAAAAGCAAAGAAGTTTCCTGAATAAACCGAATGCTTCGAACGCCAGAGTAGCAGGGGTGGGGGGCTGGGGATCATGATTTCAGGGGACATCTAGGTCAGTTGGCATAATAAAATCTATTAAGAAAACATTCTGCATCCCACTTTGGAGAGTGGCGTCTGGGGTCTTAAATGCTAGCAAGCAGCCATCTAAGATGCATCAATTGGTCTCAACCCACACTCAAAGACACAAGGTAATTATGAGCCCAAGAGACAGAAAGAGCCACATAAATCAGAGACTACATCAGCCTGAGACGAGAAGAACTAGATGGTAGCTGGCTATAACCGATGACTGCCCTGACAGGGAACACAACAGAGATCCCCTGTGGGAGCAGAAGAGCAGTGGGATACAGGCCTCAAATTCTCGTAAAAAGACCAGACTTAATGGTCTGACTGAGACTAGAAGGACCCCGGAGGTCATGGTCCCCAGACCTTCTGTTAGCCCAAGACTGGAGCCATTCCCAAAGCCAACTCTTCAGACAAGGATTGGAATGGACTATAAGATAGAAAATGATACTGGTGAGGAGTGAGCTTCTTGGCTCAAGTAGACACATGAGACTATGTGGGCAGCTCCTGTCTGGAGGAGCAATGAGAAGGTAGAGGGGGACAGAAGCTGGCTTAATGGACATGGGAATACAGGGTGGAGAGAAGGAGTGTCCAGTCTCATTAGGGGGAGAGCAACTAGGAGTATATGGCAAGGTGTATATAAATTTTTGTATGAGAGACTGACTTAATTTGTAAATTTTCACTTAAAGCACAGCTAAAAAAAAAAAAAAAGGTTATGCACTTTTACCCCTTACATTGCATTTTCCCCAACCGTGTATGGCGATTTTGTTAGATTTTATCTTTTCCATCTTATCTGTACCTAACGTAATTTGAAATATCTCATCATTTTAACTTTTGCTTTACCATTTATTCAGGAGCAAACGGCACTTATAATTGTGTGTAATGTACTATCCAGATTGAAAAAACAGCATTGTGATGTACTATGATAGTTTTAGGTTGTATTTCATTCTAATTTTACCTTTCTGGTTTTTCTTTTTTTGTTGTTTAATTTAATTAACATTACTTCTAGGAGTAAAATAATTGATGTCAAAAATCATTTTAAATAAATATCTTATATCACTGATTGACTAAAAAATGAAAATGTTGTTAAAGGATTTTCTTTTGTAACGATATTAGAGAGAAATCTATGTTTCCTGTAGGGGAAGTAGAAAAGACTCCCAGTGTTCAGATGCATAAAGTACCATCACAGCCTGGCATTGAGGACGCAGAGCTCCGCTAAGTGCCTTCCTGGCTCCTGGCCATGTTGTGGATGGCAGCAGGTTACTCAGAAGCTTGCAGCTCAGGCTCTGATATACATTACAGAGTGGGTATCAGAGTGAAGCTATTGATCAGGGATGATGTTCTCTCACAGAGAGACAGGCTTTTGCTATCTTTTGGCCTTGTTAGTGAAGCTAGTCGGTAAGAAAAATGTACACTTAGTTACAGGGATACAAGAGAGAAGGAAAGTATTTCTCAAATGGCATCATTAGTTCCTGGCAGGATATGCTCAGAACTACCATTTGAATTTAATTAATGGGTCAGTTTGTTGAATCTAATCACTAGATTAATTTTTGTCCCACCAAATAAAGAGGCTCTATATTCAAGTTCAAATTGGAGCACAACTTCAGTATGCCATGTATTTTTTTTTATTTGATAATGTCCTAAATCATTTTTAACACTGAAAGATCATATTTCAATAGCATGCATTCATAGAGGCAATGTCAATGTTCAGTGGTCTACCAGATTGGAAAGGGTCTACGTCGTTTCTGAATTTGGGTTATATCAACATGAATGTGCAATCCGGCTACATCAAAATGTATGTACTGCACCTTCAAATTTACTATAATTTGAAATAGAAAATTGGATGTTAGCACACAGTCATGTTTCTGGCCTCTCAAAACCTCTTTATAATTATATCAAAGGATAAACCCATTGCCTTCTAGTTGGTTCTGACTCACAATGACCCCATGTGTCACAGTACAGCTGCACCTAGGGTTTTCTAGGCTGTTATGAAATTTATTATAATTTGAAATAGAAAATTGGATGTTAGCACACACTCATGTTTCTGGCCTCTCAAAACCTCTTTATAATTGTGTCAAAGGATAAACCCGTTGCCTTCTAGTTGGTTCTGACTCATAATGACCCCAGGTGTCACCGCAGAGCTGCACCTAGTGTTTTCTAGGCTGTTATCTTTACAGAAGCAAATCACCAGGTCTTTCTTCCATAGCTCCACTGGGTGAGTTTGAAGTGTCAACCTTTAGATTAGTAGTTGGACGCAAACAGTTTGCACCACCCAGGACCTTATATCAAAGAATACTGTCATGAATTGATTTGTGTCCCCCAAAAATGTATGTCAACGTGGCTAGTCCATGATTCCCAGTGTTGTGTGATTGCCCACCACTTTGTCATCTGATATGATTTTCCTATGTGTTGTAAATCCTATCTCTATGATGTTGATGAGATGGGCTTATCAGCAGTTATATTAATGAGGCAGAACTCAGTCTACAAGATTGAGTCGTGTCTTGAGCCAATCCCTTTTGAAGTATAAAAGAGTGAAGCAGACAGAGAGACATGGAGACCTCATACTACCAATAAAGCAGTGCTGGGAGCACAGTGCGTCCTTTGGACCCAGGGAGAAAATCCTAGACCAAGAAAAGATTGATGACAAGGACCTTCCTGCAGAGCTGACAGAGAAAGAAAGACTTCCCTCGGAGCTGGCACCCTGAATTCAAACTCCTAGCCTCCTAGACTATGAGAGAATAAATTTCTCTTTGTCAAAGCCATCCACTGTGGTATTTATGTTATAGCAGCACTAGATGACTAAGACAGATACACAGAGGGATAAAAGTACAAGACTGAAGAGAAGTTTATCAGGATAGTCAGAGGGAAGGGTTTCTGATATTTTTAATTTAACAAATATCTTAAAAAGGAAAACAAATGGTGGAATTTACTTGACCATGGTCCTGATTCCATCCCTACCAACATGACACCGAGTTTCTCAAGGAAAACCACATAGAGGACCAAGCAAGAAAAGAGAGCAATTTACTTCAAAACCCTACATCGGAAACTTGTGTTTAGATTAATGCCAGGGTTGCATATAAAACTGGTATATATATTGAACAGTCTCTTACTCTCTATGACCACAACAAAACCTTGCCCCATTTTATATAACCACCCTGTGATGGTAAGAAATATCTAGTCTAGAAAATGAAGTGGCTGTGTAAAGAATCATACACATGGGAGTCTTCCCCACTGCTTTAAACAAAGCTCTCATGTCCTGGGCCCTTTCCAGCCATGACAGATTTCTGAAGCTAGTCCTGGCCCTCTGACTGACCTACTTCAGAACGAATAAGGAAGAAAGACTTGGGATGGAATCAAAGGTCATGTCCAACCAAAGGTAGCCTTCAAGAAAAGCCATCACTTGTGTCCATGAAATCTATTCTGTTGGAATATGGACAAAAAAAAAAAAAAAAGATTGCTGGACCTTTCCTTGGAGAAAGGAACCAAGGAAGAATGTGAAGCTCTTTGAGGGGTCAAATATATCATTGCTTCTATGGGAAAAGATGATCTAAATGCAAAAAAAAAAAAAAAAAAAAAAACCCTGACTTCTTTTTGTGTTTACCGTTTCACCTTGTACAAAGTACATACATAATAGCCACACAAAATCTTAATTAGATTAAGATTTAAGTTAACAGTTATGTTGCTGTTAACTACTGTTGAGCCTATTCCAACTCATGGCTGCCTCATGTGGTGCAGAATAGACAGAACTGCTCCGTAGGGTTTTCAAGGCTGCTACCTTTCAGAAACAGATCTGCAGGCCTATCTTCTGAGGTACCTCTGGATGGGTTTGAACTGCCAACCATTTGGTTAGTAGTCCAACACTTAACTGTGTCCCACACGGACCTTCAATAGTTAGTTAGTTATAGGAAAACAACTGGAGGGTAAGCTGGATAATACCTGTCTAATATTATTAAAAAATAATAACTTCGGTATACATTTCTTTTGATATAATCTTTGACTACACACTTCACAGAGTCCTACTCTCAGCAAATGTTTTCTTTATTAAGGCACCCAATATAGATACAATTGAATCAAGTTAAGATGATTAGAAATTCCCTACTGACTTTTTTCTACTTAACATTTATTTCCTTGTTTGAGTCCTCAGAATGTGCTTGAATTGTTTGTCTTCAACATTTCAGAAACTTTGTTAGGCTCATGTATTTGGAAGAGTGGGAGCCCTTAATTCTATTCTATCTGTTCTACTAAACTAATTATTTTAGAAAACACAATTTTCCTTATTAACCTCTTCACATAAGGCCTCACGAACAAATGACTACAGGGAGAAACCATCGGATTAATTTTAAGTATTTGTGGAAGAAAAGGAAATCTGAAGTCACACACATTCAAGCAGGCCAAGTCCCTCCAGCGCCTTCACTTGTACAGATCACTCCCCTTTCCTGCATTCTGGAGTCCTTTCTACTGTTCATGACAGTGAGAACAGTGCCTCAGCCTGGTTGTGGATCCCCAAACAGAATGCTCATCTCAGGGGCAAACAGTGCCCAACTTCTACCACGCTTAAAGAAGCACTTGCAGAATAATGCTTCCCTTTCCTTATAAGAGGGTACAGATTTAAAGAGTACGGTCAATGATGATCTTGTATTATGATTTAGCCATTTAATTCCCATTAGAAAACTAACCCCTTGCTTTCCAGTTGATTCAGACTTAGGGTGACACCAGTGTTACAGTCCATTTCTTAATCACTGTGAAACCGGGGCTGCGGTATAAACTAAAGCGAATTAAAAATCAAATACTTCAATTATCCAGATGAATTGATAGGGAAAGTTGAAAGAAGAGTACAATAGAAGATAGAGTTGGTAAGATTGGTTGGTTTTAGTATAATGGAAGACAGAACAATGAGGCTTTCAAATGCTGGAGATGGAACACATGACAATGGATCTATAGCCTGTACCTGTGACAGAAATGGAGTTGCTGTGGTAGTTACACTACAAAATTAAAATGTGATTCCCCTACTCTCATGGTCAGCACTAAGAAATATGCCAGAGTTATTTGAATTTGGTGAGCATGTGGACATAGAGTAATTGTCTCTTGAAGGGTTTTCAGGGGCCAGAAGTACATAAAATACTCAAGGGAATGGTACAAACAGCTTCTCAAGGGAATAACAGGATCCTCATTGAGCAGAGGTGTGCTTTTGGGTCTCAGATGAGAAGTACAGCTGTACTCTTTGCTTTCTGTAAACATAAGTACTATGTATCCTTCACATAAGTTAAAGGACATTGTATCCTTTGGCCCTTTCAACATTATTCCATTAAGCAGTCACGTCAAGATTCTTTTATGTAAAGCACCTATTGAGTTAATGGAATTTTTATTTTATATAGTAAGTAGATAATAAGGATAACCTAGGTATCAGTAAGCTATTACAGGCAGTCCCAGACTTATGAAGGGGTTTCTTTCTGCCAGCTCCATCCTGTCAGTTCTGACGTTAAGTTGAGTACCTTATTTTTTTTTCTTTTCATTACTATTGTCTTTTATTGTCAGTATCTTTAAAAATCCTATCTTTGTCTTTGTGGATTGGAAATATTACATATAAACTTACAGATATATTTAATATATAAAACAAAACAAAAAAAAACTCTGTTGCCGTCGAGTCAATTCCAACTCATAGCGACCCTATAGGACAGAGCAGAACTGCCTCACAGAGTTTCCGAGGAGTGCCTGGTGAATTTGAACAGCTTATCTTTTGGTTAGCGGATGTAGTTCTTAACCACTAAGGAACCAGGGTTTCCATTTAATACATACATACACAAAAAATATACAAATCATAATAATTTACTCCTATGATGAAGAGTTGGATAACTTTGGCATTTTGTCAGTTTTGGTAATAACTCCATTTGTGGAAGCTTCTAGATCATCTGGATTATCCCTGGGAATGGAAATGGCATCTCTAGTCAGAAAATTAGTGGCAATTGTCTGTTTGGTGCTTTTCTTTTTTTCTTCATACATTTCACAGTAACACCTCACTGCTTCTTGAATCTGCCTATTGACTTTAACAAAGCCATCAGGGTTTGGGTCCATGTTTTCAAGCAACTGAAGTCTCTGATTTAGTTTAGAAAAGCCTCCAGTTAATCCTTTCACTGTAAAGTTTTTTGACAACAACTCTCTTTATCTTCTTCATTATTTCTTTCTTCTTCAGCATTTCTTTCCTTTTCAAAATCCATTGAGTCCTGATTTGTCAATTTTGCCTTCTTCATGATCTATGAGCCCTTCCACAATGCCGGTATCAAGTTCTAAATTCAATGTTCTTGCTATATGGACGATTTTTCCACCAATCCCTATCATCCTATTATCCAGATCAAATGCTTGGAGCATGTTCACATAACTTAGCAATTTCTTCCATATCCTTCATGCATTCTCCCATAACTTCCAGGAAAATGCAATATTCCAGACTACCATACGGCAGTGTTTTGAACAGCAAATCATAAAATGTAACATCTGCAAGTGAATATCTGAGATCAACATCAGTAAGTTATGTGCTGTAAGTACATATTACTAACAATAAAGGTAAAAAAAAAAAAAAAAGAGAGAGAGAAACGATAAAAACGTGGTTTGTCCTAACTAGAATACATCATAAGTCAGGGATTCCTGTATTTCCCCTAAATTTTTATTTTATTATACAATGAATATATAAGAATGCTTTGGTGTTAGAAAGATATAGAGGTATGGGAGCCTAGACTTTTCCTCTGTTGTCTATACCATGAATTTTGATTCTCTTCTTCTTTCACAAATTTCAGCTGCTTAAGATATACAACCAAAGTGCAAAAACAGGTTATATCCATTTTCTAACTCATTTTCATAATCTCTATCTCTACAATCTAGGTTCTACTTGGATCTATTTTTATAGATGAAAACCACAGTCTTAGAGTCTGCCTGAGGCCATAAATGAGGAAGCTAGTTTACAGCTTAGGCTGTCTAAATATTTCTCTTCGTTTCTTCAATGCATCTATTTCATTAATGTCTTATCAGAGACAATATACTAATAATGTGTTTTCTTGTAATGGATTGAATCGTGTCCCACCAAAATATGTGTCAGCTTGGTTAGGCTATGTGTGGTTGTTCTCCATTTTGTGATTTTCCTATGTTATAAATCATAATCTCTGCCTGTGGTTAAAAAGGATTTGGGTGGGATCGTAACACCCTTACTAAGGTCACAGCCCTCATCCAATGTAAAGCAAGTTTCCCTAGGGTGTGGCCTGCACCACCTTTTATCTTACAAGAGATAAAAGGAAAGGGAAGCAAGCAGAGACTGGGGACCTCATACCACTAAGAAAGCAGCACTGGGAGCAGAGTGCATCCTTTGGACCTGGGGTCCCTGCACCTGGAAATCTCCTTGACCAGGGGAAGATTGGTGACAAGGAATCTTCCTCCAGAGCTTACAGAGAAAGCCTTCCCCTGGACCTGATACCCTGAATTTGGGCTTGCGACCTACTAGACTGTGAGAGAAAAAATTTCTCTTTCTTAAAGCCACCCACTTGTGGTATTTCTGTTACAGCAGCACTAGATGACTAAGACACATCTCTACACATATTATTGCATAAAAAGAAGCAGTTGTAGTGATCATTGGTCGGGGTATCCCTCATTAAGATACTCTGATATGAAACAAGTGTATTAGAGGGGTTGGTAAAAGATACTCATTCATAGACTGAAAACGTGTAAGGATAAGGTATGAGCTATAAGTGTAAGGTAGAGAGGCTAAGAGGAACCCGGATTGCACAGTGGCCATGCATTTGGCTACTAACCAAAAGGTCAGTGGTTTAAAACCATCAGCCACTCCACGAGAGAAAGACGTGGCAGTCTGCTTCAATAAAGATTTGCAGCCTAGGGAACTCTGTGGGGCAGTTCTTTCTGTCCTATAGGTTCACTATGAGTTGGAATCGAACTGAGGGCAATGGATTTTGAGTTTGGTAAAGTTGATAAGAAGCCTGTTACCTAGTAAAGTTCAGAGAGAAAGATATATAAAGCTGATCACACTATTGTATAGTAGGAGTCTAAGAATTTTTTCTTTTTTTTTTACTTAATGGGACAGAAGAAGAAGGCCAATCTTTCTCTCCTATGTTATAATTCCACTGACACTGGCCAGACTGGGGAACCAAAATTTGGAAAGTCTTGATCATGTAAATACAAGAGATACATACCCATTTTCAGTTTCAGGATAAAATAGTCTTTAAGAAAAATTTTTTTTTCTTGTAAGGAGTACAATTTTTCTTAGATAATTAAGCTAAGCAATATTCCCAAAATATGTCTTTTTATTAAGCATAATAATTAAAGAAATGGATTTCTATTCTTACTCTCTGTATTACAGGTAACTTTTGTATGGTTTCAACACTGTAGTTAAAGGTGCAAATAGTTAAGAAGTTAAGGTGAGTTTCTATTCCATAATTCAAGTTTCTGTTCCATAATTCCTTCCAAATTAATTGATTGGTATTTATCTAAAGAAGAACTTTCCCTTCTCCTCATTGCTATATATATATATGCTAAATTTGTATATATGCTAAGTCTATATATATGCTAAATGTATATATATGCTGAATTTATATATATATGCTAAATTTACATACATATGCTAAATTTATATATATATATATAAACTCATGGGTTTTTTCTTTTATTAATGAGTTATATAGTTCATTGCTGTCAACTTGGATGCTCGATTTTATTTCTAATTTGGTCAGTGGAAGCCTCTTCAAGTTGACTGTATCCTTTCATATGTCCCGTCAATTTAAAACACGTCTTTGCTTTCTAGTGCAAGAGATTCCCGACTCATCTTGTGCGTTCTCTGACCCAGACCTGCCATCAGTCAGGCGTTCAGGGAATCGTGCTCCTTTAAGCAGGAAATGGAATATAATTTGAAAATATTTCCCAAACCAATATTTCTCTGCCTTTCCTTTATACATTTATTTTCATAAAAATATATGTTTTAATTTTTATTATAAAAATATCACACTTTTATTTGGCAACAGTGTGATTTCGGATGTACATGCATTTGTAAACCCAGCTCCGTTTCCTCTTTGACAGCCACACAGCGCAGCATTCCATGAAGAGATCACGTAGTGATGGGCTTAGCTATTCTCTTGGTAAATTGGCATTTGGGTTTTGTAGAAAGTTTCACTATTACCAAAAAATTTCTAGAGAGATCATGACTTCTTGTGCACATAAGAGTTTCCCTGGAGATGGAGTTGCTGGGTGAAGCATCTCTTTACCTCTACTAGATAAACAGTGCTTAATGCTTCTGTGCCCCTGTGCCCTGATCTTCAACCTTGGCTTGGTGGTGCTGTTTGCAATTCTGCAGCAAATACACCAGTCCTCTCTTTCCAGCATTCGTGATCTCAAAGACAAAGCTCATTCGATTCTTACAACCTCCCTGTCAAAATCAGGGATAATGTTATTAACACCACTTAGTATATAGGAAACAGGAAACATGGCTTGATCTGGGACTACTGTCCAAATACTAATTCATTTTATTATACTTAAGTATGTGCAAGTCATTCCTCAAGTGGATGAGAGAATTCTATGAAGTGTTATTGGATAGCTGAAAAAAGAAATTCAGAAGGAAAATTTTTCCAACAAGTATAGTTCCATGAATATTTCATTTTTAATTAAGTATATGAGCACTATAGAAGCTTATTATTTAATGTACCATATAAAATTATTATATATAGTAAAACCTTTGAAAGCTGGAACCTGTGTAAGGTGGAAATCTATCAGAGAAGGAAATTCAAGTATTTTCCACTAAAATGAGCAATAGAAAAGTGGTGAGACTTCACTGTGTCAAAGATGGAAAACTTTTGAGATCTGGAAAAACAAGGCAGTCCCCTTGAGTTCCAGTTCTCATAGGTTTCACTGTAATGACAAGTTATTATGTATGCAATATAATGACATTTTCTACTCTCATCCAAATCAAAAAACCAAACCCATTGCCATCGAGTTAATTCCAACTCACAGTGACTCTATAGGACAGAATAGAATTGCTCCATAGGGTTTCCAAAGCTGTAGTCTTTATGGAAGCAGATTGCCACATCTTTCTCTCATGGAGCCGCTGGTGGGTTCAAACCACTGACCTTTTGGTTGGCAGCAGAGCGCTTAACTGCTGTGCCACCAGGGCTCCTTTCTATTCTCAAGGTGGTAGAAGATGGTTATTTAAGCTAAGATTTCTTGAAATTTCAAGTATCATATTAGGAAAGCATGTAATCATAATGAGTGGTTATCATGTTATATATATTCATTTACATATTCATTTTTGCAGCCAAACTGTTCATAAATATATGACATATAACAAATTATATTTGCTCTGAAATTTAGGCAAGGTATGCTTATGTTACAGGAATTTACACGACATGATTATTCCTTCCTCCTGTTCTTCTCACTGTTAACTTTTTTTTTTTTTTTATTTAAATGCTGTTTATTTTATTTTGGAAAATAATTGCCACAGTCCATGAATTACTTGCAATTTTTTAAAGATGAACTTTTAAATTGTTCCTGTGTAGAGCAAGTTGGCCTTAAGGTTTTGTGTTTTTTGTTTTTTTTTTGAGAGGAACTGAACCTCTCTCCTGATTAGTCTTGAGTAATAAGACAAGAGGTTGTTGTTAGGTGCCATCAAGTCAGTTCCGACTCATAGCGACCCTGTGTATAACAATGAAACACTGCCCACACCTGTGTCATTCTCATAATCATTGTTATACTTGAGCCCATTATGCAGCCACTGTGTCTATCCATCTCATTGAGAGTCTTCCTCTTTTGCACTGGCTTTACCAAGCATGATGTCCTTCTCCTGATAACATGTCCAAAGTATGCAAGACATAGTCTCGCCATCCTTGCTTCTAAGGAGCATTCTGGTTGTACTTCTTCCAAGACAGATATGTTCATTCTTTTGTCAGTCCATGGTATATTAAGTGTTCTTGCCCAGCACCACAATTCAAAGGCGTCAATTCTTCTTTGGTCTTCCCTATTACTGTCCAGATTTTACATGCATATGAGGTGATTTGACTCGAAGGCAATGGTAATGGGTATGAGGTGATTGAAAACACCATGGCTTGAGTCAGGCGTGCTTTAGTCTCCAAGGTGACATCTTTGCTTTTCAACACTTTAAAGAGGCCTTTTGCAGCAGATTTGCCCAATGCAATGTGTCTTTTGATCTCTTGACTGCTGCTTCCATGGGTGTTGATTGTGGATCCAAGTAAAACAAAATCCTTGACAACTTCAATCTTTTCTTCTTTTATCATAACGTTGCTTATTGGACCAGTTGTGAGGATTTTTGTTTTCTTTATGGTGAGGTAAAATTCATACTGAAGGCTGTGGTCTTTGATCTTCAACAGTAAGTGCTTCAAGTCCTCTTCACTTTCAGCAAGCAAGGTTCTGTCATCTGCATAACACAGGTTGTTAATGCATCTTCCTCCAATCTTGATGCCCCGTTCTTCTTCATATAGTCCAGTTTCTCTGATTACTTGCTTAGCATACTTAGAGATTAGGTGGGGTGAAAGGATACAACCCTGACACATGCCTTTCCTGACTTTAAACTATGCAGTATCCCCTTGTTCTGTTCAAACTACTGCCTCTTGATCTGTCTACAGGCTCCTCACAAGCAAAATTAAGTGTTCTGGAATTCTTATTCTTTGCAATATTATCTATCATTTGTTATGATCCACATAGTTGAAAGCCTTTGCATAGCCAATAAAACACGGGTAAACATCTTTCTGGTATTTTCTACTTTCAGCCAGGATCCATGTGCCATCAGCAATGATATCCCTGGTTCCATGCCCTCTTCTGAATCCTGCTTGAATTTCTGGCAATTCCCTGTCAATATACTGCTGCACCTGATTTTGAATGATTTTCAGCAAAATTTTACTTTTGTGTAGTATTAATGATGTTGTTCAATAATTTCTGCATTCTGTTGGGTCACCTTTCTTATGAGTAAGTATAAATATAGAATCCTTCCAGTTGGTTGGCCAGGTAGCTGTCTTCCAAATTTCTCGGCATAGACGAGTGAGCACTTCCAGTATTGCATCTGTTTGTTGAAACATGTCAATTGATATTCTGTCAATTGCAGGAGCCTTGTTTTTCACCAACGCCTTCAGTGCAGCTTGGACTTACCCCTTTAGTACCATTGGTTCCTGATCATATGCTACCTCCTGAAATGGTTCAACATCGACCAATTCTCTTTGGTATAATGACCATATTCTTTCCATCTTCTTTTGATGCTTCCTGTGTTGTTTAAGATTTTCCTCGTAGAATCCTTCACTTTTGCAACCCAAGGCTTGGATTTTTTCTTCAGTTCTTTCAGTTTAATAAGAGTTGTTGACCATGTTCTTTCCTTTTGGTTTTCTATCTCCAGCTCATTGCACATGTTATTATAATACTTTTACTTTGTCTTCTCAAGCCGCCCTTTGAAATCTTCTGTTAGTTCACATTGAAACTGAAGAAAATTAGAACAAGTCCACGAGAGCCAAAGTATGACCTTGAGTATATCCCATCTGAATTTAGAGACCATCTCAAGAATAGATTTGATGCATTGAACACTAAAGACCAAAGACCAGATGAGTTGTGGAATGACATCAAGGACATCATATGTGAAGAAAGCAAGAGGTCATTAAAAAGAGGAAAGAAAGAGAAGACCAAAATGAGTGTCAGGAGAGACTCTGAAACTTGCTCTAGAGTGTTGAGTAGCAAGACAGAAGGGGTGGGGATTAAGTAAGAGACCCAGAGTATCTCCCTTTCTCCAATTCAGGATGTATAGCTGGACCTTGGAAGAATAAGAAACTAAGTATGGGTTGTTGTTGTTGTTAGGTTCCGTAGAGTCGATTCTGACTCATAGCAACCCATGTGTCAGAGTAGAACTGTCCCATATGGTTTCCTAGGCTTTAATCTTTAAGGAAGCAGATCGCCAGCTCTTTCTCCCATGCATCCACTGGTTAGGTTTGAATCACCAACCTTTGAGTCAGGTATTATCAGCTAAAGAACTTTTTCTCTTTCTTGGGGTTAATGGTCTCTCTTCTCTGAACACCTGCTTTATTAGGCATATTTTCCACTGTGGATCAGGTCAAACGGATTTACTATATTCTGAAAATTTGCCACATTGGCTGTGCTAATACTCAACTCCTTCTGTCCTGCCCCAACCCACTCAGGTGGAAATACTCCTTGCAAATTTGGCAACTTGTAGCTTTTATTGTGTGTATTGGGGTAGGAGGTAGATAGAAGGATTTGAAGAAGTATTTAGAAGGTAGATCCTTTTACTTGTGAAGGAGCCTGGAAAGGGAGGGATTAAAATTTGAGGGACAGACACATGGTAGAACCACCAGTTAAACAACAGAGAGAATGGGAGCAAGACTGATTTTAGTTACTGATATGGTTAGCGTTCCTTTTGGAAGAGACTGTGGAAATGAGCTTATTCAGGAAATCTTTACATTTTTTATGCAATAAAAATGTCCTTTATCATGTCCCCAAAAGGCCCTGTTTCAAAGCATTACATTGCTTTTCCATGCTTT
This sequence comes from Loxodonta africana, assembly GCF_030014295.1. Classification (NCBI taxonomy): domain Eukaryota; kingdom Metazoa; phylum Chordata; class Mammalia; order Proboscidea; family Elephantidae; genus Loxodonta; species Loxodonta africana. The sequence continues at coordinate 42,841,592 of NC_087352.1, forward strand.
GGGGATTAAATTTGTAGTTGTTGTTTTTTTTTTTTTTTTTTAGTTCAACACCATGCTGAGTCTAATCTTAATTTGATCTGTTTTATGCAGGGAATATTTGCTTCTCCCTTCAAATAAAAGAAAATGGCTGTTTTCTCTTAATCATCTAAAAGTTAATAACAAGAATTGCTTTTTTTTAGTCCAGATTCTTAAGAGAGAATAGCTGTTTGGCCTATTTTTGTCAATTGGCTTGTCTTGACATAATTACCTGTTATTGGTAGGTTGTGCAGTGCAAAGGATACTTGTATAATATTTTCTTAACAAAAACATTACTAAAAAGGCTTACTTACTTTGGATGGGTGGAAGCCCAGTCCTTAAAGAAGGTCTTCTAAGATTCCTGACAACTCATGATTCTCTAAACTGACCAGAGAATACTCCCCTTCGCTTACTCAAAATCCTTTATTATTTCAACAATTGAAAAATAAATGTCATAAATCATTAGATATCAACCTAATGAAGCCTTTCACACAGAATCCTCCATGGTCCTAACATTCTTTTTGCTTCTAGTCCCTTCTCATCCCACAATTACACACCGCTCACTGCCCTCAGATTAGAACATCATTTTCATTTTCCTTTGGCCACTACTCACTTAATATTTTTCAGCAAATTTCTGTCCATTACAGTAAAACCATCAGATTTATCACTGAAGTCTCTGACTCACTGGGTCATACTCACCTCTAAGTGTTGCCTGCATTAGTTGCCTCTCCCAGATAGGTTGTATTTTGTATCCTGCTCAACCTCACCTTTTTCAAAGGCTTCCATCTACCAGAAATGGAAAAATGTATATACCTTTTACTAGGATAAGTAATTTTACTAGAATGAGCCTTTAAGTAAGCTAAACCAGCCCCTTTCGTGTTTCCTATAAAAAAAAACCAGCCCCTTTCGTGTTTCCTATAAAAAAATGTTAAATCACTGTTTAATTAGATCCCCTATGATCCCAGTTAGTTATTTAGGAAGCTAGGATGAAAATATAAATTTTCTGATTTCCAGGTGACCACATCGCAAAGATACTGCACCAATACCCCCACAGTCCCCTCTTTTTATTCCTCTGCTCATAATAGGCAGCTTATATATTTATTATTTATGGAAAAAGAAAAGGTAAAATTAAGTAGAACTACTTCACAGCTTTGCAACATCGTATTTCTCTGTTTAGATGACAGATGCCAATAAAAGCAGGCTAAGTTTCAAATTCCATCTGCCCTCTTGTCAGAGAATAAAATTTCATTGAAAAGTAAAGATCTGTATATCATAGAAGACTGAAGTTGGAAAAGAATGAGGTGAAGGAGTTTATAGAATAAGGAACAAAATCTCTAGATGACCATCAAAGCAACAGAATGGTACAAAACAAAGAAAATTAAAGGATGGCAATAATTAACAAATTAAGTTACACTGATTAAAATCTTTTAAAGGCTCCAGAAAATGGCAAAGAACTTGGACAAAATACACACAACAACTAGAACTTATAACAGTAACATAAACACCTTGCTTATTAAAATAGGTATAAAAATTCCGAAGAATATATGAGGTAGCCCATATCAAGTAAAGGGACAACTGGTGGTAGCCTGAGGTCCTGAATATGTGGAAGGTGTGGAATTGTTGGCCATGTTATTAAAATTATATAGGAAATGCAGCAGAAGGGATAAATTCTAGGTTAGTAAGTGTCCATTTGGTGCCATGTAAAGGTAGATGTTCATGAGAAGCCAACCATTCAGAGAACTGTTTTTCTTTATCAGGTCAGGAGTGGATAATATATGTGAGAGAAGAATGAGAGATTAGACCAGAGAGGAAGTCTGGATAAAGATTAAAAAGACCTGTTCATCAGGTTAAAATGTCTTAATTATTACTTGGACTAGGAAGGTAATGAATTCCTCTAAACCTCAGTATCTCATGTTTCCTATGCAATGGGGAAATATTAGATGCTTCTCAGAGATTTAAGGGTAAATTTAGTATAATATGCATAACTGGCTCATGTTGTTTAGCACAACTATTATTTTATGAATAAATATAAAATCATCAAACCCTTCTGTTGATTCAATTAATTTAGTAATTTTTGAGACACCTTTTTTTTTCTCGAATATGATAGAGAAAGAGCTTTTGTTGATAATTCTCTTCCCTAATGTCAAACAAAACTACCACAGAAAAATTCAAGCTATTGGGAAGAAAAATATTAGACAATCACAATCCCAAACAAAATTCTATGGAGAGTAGCAGCCAAATACAATATAATCTGGGCCAAACTGAAAGAAATTCCTAAAAGGCAAGGCAATTCTTTTCAAAACCAGGATTTTCTCTAGGTCAGTATTCTACTAAGAAATTTGACTGCCACGTGATGTTTGGCAAAGATGCATATCTCTTCCTGCACATGCAGCCCGTGCATGGTAGGAATTCAAATATTTGGGAAGAAAGTCACTTTGACGTCAATGTGCTTATACGTCACAGTTTTTTACATCTCCTGCTGTTTTATTATAGATTACTATTTATGTATTTTATATAGTTATTAATTTTGTATACATTATTTTTTGTTTGTTTTTATATACTTATTAATTTTATATATATTATGTATTTTATATAGTTATTAATTTCATTTTGGCTTGTTTAGTTAAACCCATAATGATATGTATTTTCATCAACTATATGGGCCCATTATTTTCCTATTATTTATACTTTAACTTATGAGTTCAAGCAGTAGATCTATAGATAATTTATATTTGATTAAGAGATGGCTTTATCATGAAGTTTTTTTTTTTAAAGGAAAAATGAAAAAGAGAAGATGGGCAGTTTTTTAGCCCACCTATTTTTTTTTTTTTTTTTAAGAAGGCCCATGGATTAAAAAAAAAAAAAAAAGAGAGAGAGATAGAGTATTCAACATACATAAGCATAGTTTATATGTTGTTGTTAGGTGCTGTTGAGTCGATTTTCTGTTCATAGCAACCCCATGTGACAGTAGAACTGCCCCATAAGGTTTCTAGACTGCAATCTTTATGGTAGCAGATCGCCAGGTCTTCTCTCCCACATTGCCACCAGTGGGTTCAAACACTAATCTTTTGATTGGCAGCAGAGTGCTTAATCATTGTACCACCAGGGGTTTTATATATGTACATATATATATACACACACCCATTGCCAATGAGTGGAGTTCAACTAATCTCATGGCCACCTGACAGGACAGAGTAGAACTGCTCCATAGCAGCTGGTGGTGGGTTCTAACTGCCGATCTTTTGGATAGCAGCCATAGCTCTTAACCACTATGCCACCAGGGCTCCAGGGGTTATATAGCCTGTATCTAATGAGGAACTATGAAACTGGGACAGATTATATAATCAATTTTTCTTTTACATTACTCTTTTTTTTTTTCACTGATTCAGTTTACCATTACGAAATATATGGATATGTTAGTATAAAACACATAATATCTAACAGGCATTTTTAAAAATCAAACCACAGAAAGAGACATCGATGTACAGGCCATTTACTCCCACAAAAGATTCCCTTAATGGATACCTGCAAAGTGTTAAGTGGTGGTTGGTTGTTTTATATTTTATAAAGGCGGTGCAGGGCCCAAGCACCTGCCTTTTGCCTTTTCTGTTAAATCCTTAGTAAACAACATATTTATGCTTATTACTTACGTATATTCTTTCTTCTGCTCTCCCTACTTCAATTTTATTTTTCTGCCACAGAATGGACTTGAATAAAACCACGCGTTTTCAGACTGTAACAAGCCATTAGAAAATACTACAAAGCAGAGTTGAGGTGGCATTTGCTGTGAATTACATTATCATGGAAGCAGGGGAAAAAGAGAGCAACGGAGCCCTGCCCAGTCATTTCCGCTACCCTGTATAAATTACCGTTGTACCGTAAAGCAGAGGAACATCTAACCTACTTGCCAATGGAGGGGAAGGAAGGAAAAAATGCATATTAAAGTAATAAGTTTCATAAAGATGGTTATTTAGAATATCCATATGCCAGACCCATTGATCGTAATGTGGAAATAATTCTTGTTGCGGGTGTAAATTTCCACATACACCCTGTAATGTGCAGTCTCTGAATTCAAATCAGGTGTTACCAGAAAGATGGAGATTTTTTAAACTCGGAGTAAAATGTGAGATTGTTATTCTGCCTGGTTTGTCGTAGTAAAATTGCTCAAGCCTAATATGACAGCAGCATTTTATTTTCTAATTACGTGTCAAGGAGAGCAGCCCCTTCTCTGGTCTTTGACTTTGCCTCCCAGGGTCCTGTGCTGACATCACCTCTGGACTCCGAAGAACTGTATCTTGAGATCAGGAAAGCTTTCACTCAGGTGTCCTTATAACTCTCTGACAAGCTGCTGTTTTTTTTTTTTTGTTTTTTTTTTCATAATAGGATTCATTGCTTTCCAAAACAGTCCTTGTAATTTCCAGCAAGGTCCTTTAACTCATTTAATGTGCAGCATTTGTTCATGCCTAATTTGTCTGAGCCAGGCCATGTTTGTGTTTTCCTGGAGTTGAAGAAGGTTGATTGTGAGGGTAGAACTGCCTGTCGCAAGTCACTACATTTCTGGCTGAATTATAGTAATTATCGTGGGTTTCATTTGGTTGGTGCGCTCTGCAGTGGCCCTCCATGACAAGGTTAACAAGCGGAAGGTAACTAAATGAACATCAGAAGATAAGTGCCTGATCACGCGCAGGCGTCTGTTGACAGTGTGGTCCCCCCCGCCCCGCCCCGTTAGTAATTACGAGAAGACCATAATGAAAAAAATGGAGGCAGCTGTAAAATCTCCTGGGCATCAAAATTCAGATTCCTCAAACAAGCAAACGTTTCAATACATCAGTCCTATGTTTCTGCAAGTTCTGATATTGAGATTATCCTGTGCACGTGGCTTTAAATGTTAGATAAACCCACATTTATGGGACTCCGGGTAAATCTCACCTTATTATTTGCCCATTTCAGACTCTTATCTTACGTTTCCTGGTTTGGTAGTTTTATTCAAAGTGAAAATTCTTTATGGCCACAATTCAAAACAACAGCTTAATTCTCCTTTGATTTTTTTCCCCCCATGAGGTGGAACGTGGAAACTGATCTTGTTGTGCGTACCAAAAAAGAGACCATTTATTTTATTTTAATTCATATTTATATAGGATTCAAATTAGTTTCTTGCTTTCTCTTTTCCTTGTATCTGTCAAGGCTAGTAGGCTGTTTTTTCAACTTCCTAGCATTATGATGACCTTAAACTCTTAGCTGTGGAATTATATTTGAAAACTAATCTTGAAATAATTAGTAGATAGTTGGCAACTGCAGAATCAGAATGCAGGCTTTGAGTTTTAGTATAATCTTCCTTTGAAGTTTCATTTTAAAACAGTACATGTGTTATATCATTACACATAATTTAATGAAGTATGATGTGGAATATATAAAATCTTCTTCCAGGGGATAAAATTAACATATTTTAATATGTGTGGATCTGACATATACATATGGCAGATATATCACGTGCCCTATTTATATTATTAACTATACAGTCAAATTATGTGATATTATTTCTATTTTAGAAAGAAAATACTTAGCTGGTGGCTTGAGTAAGTGCCAAAAATAACTATGTTCCATAATTTTTCAAGCTTTAAAATAAGCCTACTAAATATTAAGAAACCGTGGTTTTAAAATATAAATTAATATTGGTGGTCATTCTTCATAAAGGAATATTTTACAAAAAGATGACTTGAGAATTGATAGTATACACCCTTGCTAATAGGAAAAAATCCCATTTCACCAGTTAGTATAGAAATCAGGTAAGGTAATTTTATGTGGCTCTGTGTTTTTTCTGTGTGAGTTTGTGCATGAATGTGTGTGATATCCCTTAAAGGAACATGAGAATAAAATCATATAAAACAGTATAAAAGAAGAGGGCTCATTTCTCATGGGCTTCCAAGGAAATTCAAATAAACTTATTTCAAGAAAATTATCAAGTAGAAATAGAAAAGAAAATTTTCACAAATGTATCAAATTAGTCAACTAATAAGAAATAAATTAAAGTAGATTTAATGATTAGGAAGAAATAAACAATATAAATACAATTTAACCAATGAAGTGTCCAACAAGAACAGCACAATCAATTACAAGAAGTGTGCCTGGGCACAGAGGAGAAAGAGTGACATGTTTACAACTTCTGAGACAGCAAGACAGGGCTAGGCTGAAGGAGGACCGACTGGGGACCCCTACATATAGGCCAGGAAAAAGTCAAGTAGGACAGAGAATGGAATAAACAACCTGCCCTATTGGCACTGGTGCAGCTATAACTCAACTCCTGGAGATTAGAACAGAACACACACAGGCCCTGTGAGGCAAAATGTTCCCACTGTGGGGTGGAACAACCTGAAATGCTCCAAGATGTTGCAAATAAACTGTTAATATAGATCTCGCAGGACTCCACAGGCGCAGAGTGTGTGCAAATGAAGCAAGAGCGACCACTGTTTGACCTTTCCATGCCTGCCGAAGGGGGAGATGTGACAGAGGAAACGGGTGGGCCTGCGTCACATCCCATAATGAGTTATGTCAAGGGGAACCAAAACATTTCCATCTTGAAGAAATCCTGCGTGTGCACCTGTATTTGCATAACCCAACCCCTTCTCAGAAATCTCCACCCTTCCTCCCCACCCACCCAGAACCTCATAAGTAAACATCAAGACCCCTCTTTGTTGAAATCCTTAAATATTTGGCTCTTAGGCAAATCGGACAGACAGCCTCTCTGAAGGCTCTAGCCCTTACTGCCTCCTTTTGCTAGCTGCTGGCATAATTGCTTGTGTGACTCCAGACTGCCTCAATAGTCTTATGGGCGGCGCAAATCTGTTTGGGTTCAACAGAGAAAGCGGCCCTCAGTAACACCTCCAGAAAACAATTTCTGACTTTTTTTTTTAATGTCATTTTGTTTGAGTTAGTCACAAACCCCTTTGCTAAGAACAGATTCTTGTTTATTCTTTATTATTGTAGCCTATATTTAGAGTCCTTCTGTCTGGAATAATATGCAGTCATAAATAACACTGAGATTGAATCTTGACCATTTTCACATTCAACACCAAACATCAGATCTATTTTATAAAAATAAATTCTTATCGTTTGTTGTGTCGGATTTGAGCATTTACAATAGTTTTTTTTTTTTTTTTTCTTAGCCTGGGTAAAAGCAATTTAACTGGGTGTGGTTTTGAATAGCAATCTCCATGTAAATCAGCAACAGCCTGTGACCTGGCATAGCTCTGCTTTGTTTAAAATTCTGTTCTTTAGAAGAACACTCTTTTCCAGAGAAGAATTCCATCACTGTCTACATAAATCTTATAAAATGGATCAGAACGGAAAAAAAATTCATTGGAACTCATATAAAACTAACTACAAACCAAACATAATGTAATTTTTGAATGGTAACCTCCATTACTCTGTTCTTACTGAAATTTAAGAAGTTGAAGTATATCTTTGTAGATACGGGATAAAAATAAAAGCAAAATTTGTATGTGCGAAAGAAGTGAGAGCTCTTGTTCACTCACCTCCATGACAATAGGTATTGGCCCTGGTATTTCTGAGTGAATGTCAGTGAAATCATTACATTATGAAAAGGCTGCAGCAATTTTATCTCTGCGAAAGCGAGATGGAGTGAACACTTATTGAGGAGCTTTTATGTTCTGGGAATTTTTAAACATCATGTCATTAATTCCTCAAAATTATAATATTAGGCAGGTATTTCTTTTAAAATTACATTTAAAAACATAAAGGCCAAGAAAGACTAAATAGCATACATTTTATTCCAATTATTGTAATTGAAAAAATCAAGATCTGGCCCAGGTCTCTCTGAACTAATAGTCTGTGCTCTGTCTACTACCAAACATTGCCAGGATGAACACCATCTAATAACAACAGCAGGTGTGTCTTCAGACAGCTAACATCTGTGATGACAAAGTGAGATTCCATCTCATTTATGATAGTTACTTCACTCGGATGAACCTCTCACCTCCCTTCACACTTCCACATTTCCAAAGTTAATATTACCACATTAACTATTTCCCTGAGCAATCAGATACTACTGCAGCCTGAACACAGGCTCCTAGGCAGTCTAGAGGACAGGGATTTCATGTCTAATCCGTATGTGTGTCTTCCTGAGTACCCAACACGAAGCCTGCAAAAATCGTCTAGCAGAATTTGGCAAATTTAGTTTTGAAACCCAGAATCTGTATAAAAAAGTAGTTGTGAATATTTCCAAAGCCATTGCATATGTGTGTCACACTTTCACCAAATATTTTAGCATTCATGGTACAAGTACTTATTTCTAAGCTAAAGATGTATTCCCCATCCTGTCATGGTAGGAGAAGGAAGAAGGTAAGTTGTATTAAACTTAAAAATATTGCTTTTTGCTGAAAGCTGAATTCTTTGGCACTACCCATCACACAAGGAGGCCTGGTGGTGCAGTGGCTAAAGTGAAGCCAAGGCCAGCCTCTCAGTCACCCCAGTGAGTTTCTGTTTCTTACCTAACCTCCCCACGACCCTTACTTGACTACTTCATCAGCTCTTTTTGCAGAAAAATACCAGATGTTCCAGGAAACCAAGGCCAGAGTGATAAACAACAACCAGCCTGAACCAGATCTGGCCCACGGACCATGCACAGTCCAGCTGAGCCATAAGAAAAATAGCCTTATGAGGCATTCCCCGAGAAAACTTTCCTGTGGATCATGCAAAGAACGCTATTTTTTGAACACGTGACATGTGACATTTGCGCGTGCACTCTCTGCCCAAATTACCTATGTATGACATTTCCCCAGAAAACTGATGACTATATATAACTTCCTAGATTATACAATATACAATATCCATTGCCTGTGGAGTCGATCCCAACTCATAGCGACCCTACAGGTCAGGAAGAACTGTCCCATAGGATTTCCAAGGAGTACCTGGTGGATTCGAACTGCCGACCTTGTGGTTAGTAGCCTGAAGCTCTTAACCACTACACCACCAGGTTTTCCACTTCCTAGGTTAGAATCCCAATAAAGGCTGTAACCTAATCCTTGCTAGGGGCGTCAGATCTGGGCGAGTCCCCTGGCTCCTTGCACTGCTGCTCTGCAATAAACTACTTTGTCTTTCCTGAAAACTCCCTGTGTCTTGTCTCTTGGGTTTACAATGCATCAAGCAGGGCCCTTGGATGCTAACCAAAAGGTCAGCAGTTCAAACCCACCAGCCGCCCTGGGGAAGAAAGATGTGACAATCTGCTTCTGCAAAGACTTTCAACTTTGGAAACACTATGGTGCAGTTCTACTTTGTCCTACAGGGTTGCCATGAGTCTGGGTGACTTAAGGGCAGTGGGTTTGGTTTTGGTTAAAACCCACTGGTTACCCATCACATAACAGGCCACTTTAATGCCACACATGGATTATTTACCTTATAGTTTATTCTAGTCTAGGGTGCCTTTTTTATTTTAAATATTTATATAAACATCAAACTATTTTGTTCCATAATCAGCTGCGCTTTGCTGCTTTGATTAAAAAAGAGAGCTCATCTTTCACTAGCTGACATTTTAATGTAGACAAAGAGAATGCTGTCGTCCACCGAGAAAATGCAGGTAACAAATAGTCCCTTGCAGATGCCAAGGCCCTGTAAAATATGAGCAGTCAGGAAAAATTCCCTATGGGAAAAAATCATGACTCCAATATTTTATGGAATTTAGTGGAGCACAAACAATTAGTTCCATTCGTGGCTTATATTAACCACAAGTAATAAAAGAATTACAATTCCCCTAATCTCATGTGACACAGCTTTCATTCTTTAAGTGGTTTTGTAACCTATAATTAGGGCTTGACGTTTAAACCAAGCAAAAAATATAAACCAGTGAACAACTACATTCCTTAAACCTTAAGATCCCCTGTTTTCTATCCTGGAACAAAGACGGCTTGTCTTATGAAATTAACTAAATGAAAATAAGATGATTCAATCAATGTAGAACAAAGACATGGAAAAGTAAAATGTCCATTCTCCTAATGCACCCAGGTATGTGCAGAAGTCTCTTTCCTTCAGACACTGTTTAGGATACTTTGTGCTTCCTTCTCTTCTAAGTCAGTAGACTTACAAATCACATAGTCATGGTGGATGCCCCAAAGAAGTCCCTCTCTTCTCTCATCTCTTGACTCCTCTCTGTTATCATCTCTGCCCTCTTCCGGGTTTCCTCCTCTGTCAGTCGTCTTCCAATCTGCTTTGAATTCTCAGGATTGCCTGATGTTTCTGCCAGGTGGTTTTTAAACAGAACTTTACAATATTAGCTACGTCCCAACTTTAAAGGTCAATGTAAAAATAATTTAAAGTATGAAGTTTTAAAAAGGGGCAAAAAAAAAAAAAAAAGTCCCTGATTCTGCTCAGTCCTCTCTCCAGTAGTGCAAAAGTACTTAATAAATAGCAAAACCTGGGAAAGGTCAAAATGGAAAGTATTAATAAATGCTAAATAACCCAGAGCCAGTGCCAGTGATACATAAAATGATGAAATGCCAATTTAAAACCACCATGTGAAGCAAAAAAATCTTTATATTTAATTGAAAATGGCCATAACAGGAGGAAATAAAACAATTTTTCCAAGGTACAGCTTTCCAAGTCTTCATTACTAGATTGGCGGTCAGGAATAGCATTTCTCCTTAAGACCGTGTGGTTCTCCATAGCCTCATTCACTCTAAAGGAGTTTTACCTGGTATAGACTGTTTTTTATGCAGCATTAAAATAAATTAACAAATTTATCAGACGAAAAAAGTTAGCCAATACGTAGTGTTTATAAAGAATATATTCTCCATTCTACTTTGGTGAGTAGTGTCTGGGGTCTTAAAAGCCCGTGAGCGGCCATCTAGGATACTCCGCTGGTCTCACCCCTTCAGGATCAAGGAAGAATGAAGAAAACTAAAGACATAAGGGAAAGATTAGTCCAAAGAACTAATGGACCACATCTATCATGGCCTCCACCAGACTGAGTCCAGTACAACTAGATGGTACCCAGCTACCACCACTGACTGCTCTGACATGGATCACAATAGAGGGTCCCAGGCAGAGCTGGAGAAAAATGTAGAACAAAATTCCAACTCAAAAAGAAAGACCAGACTTCCTGGCCTGACAGAGACTGGAGACCCTGAGAGTATGGCCCCCAGACACCCTTTCAACTCAGTAATGAAGCCACTCCTGAACTTCACCCTTCAGCCAAAGATTGAACAGTCCCATGGAACAAAGCAAGACTAAAGTGGTGCACCAGGGACTGGAAGGTAGGAGGGAACAGGACAGCTGGTAATATGGAAACCTGGGTTAGGAAGGAAGAGTGTTAAAATGCTGTGGGGTTGTTAACCAATGTCATACGACAATGTGTGTACTGTTGATAAGAAACTAGTTTGTTCTGTAAACATTCATCTAAAGTTGGATTAAAAAAAAAGTTAAAAAGAAAAAACTGAGCCAATAGAAAAGAAAAGGAAAAGTTACATATATAAAGGGCTTGGAAACCTTTAACTGACAAACTAATGTAGCTGGTTGCTCTCCACTCAAGGTTAATAAAGAAGGAATTCTAAGTGTGGTACTGTAACACTACATAGACTTTTCTTCTGAAGACATGCAAACCATTAAAAGTGTAACATTTAATGTGAATAAACATGCACACACGTATATTTGTTAGAGTTGTTGGGGTTGACTTACCCAAACTATATTTCTTTTGTCTGGTTTTCCAAACTCCTCTCATTTCTCTATTTTATTGTTAATTCTTCTTAAAATGTTTTTCGCTTGTTGACAGAATCATAAAATCTCACCAAATAAAGCTCATATACCTAGAGAATAAATGAACTTCCTTCTATTATAAACAATAAATTAGATAACTGTAAAATCAGAAGAAGTGTCCTTGACATGCAGAAACAATACTAAGTGTTGGACTATGAAAGTATCTTCATAACTTTAACTCAAGTTTTTTTTGGGGGGGAGGGGGAGGGGACCTGTTTTATTATTGTTCTCCTCTTGCATGACTTTTCTGAAAATGAGATTGGGATGGAACAGTATTTGAAGAAAATCCTAAGTTTCAATGATGGTTGTTTTAAATAACAAGGATAAGAAGATTTGTTTTGATTACATTTAAACATTTTCCACAGTGGATACCCTTAGGGAAAATATGCATTCTGTGTGATAATTAAAATCCTGTACATGCTACAATGAATACAATAATGTAGATATAATACTTGGCTCTAGAGTTGTAGCATCTGTGTAGTAGTAGAAAAGTTTCCTCTGAAAAAGTACAGGGACATCACTTAACTGCTGATTCACAATTTAAAAAAACTAGCATAGATGATAAGTAAAGCAAAAATAAAATCAGTCAGTACAATAATGTAATAATGACATTTAATTTTCCTCATGGCTAGGAACCATGAGAATATTGTAAAAATATTTTAAATTATAAAATGAATATAGCTGTATCACCTTAAGTTTGGAAAATATTGTTAAAGGGAAAAAAATCAGTGCCTTCTTGTCACTGACCCATATTCATGATCTGAACACAACTCTATTACAGTTGAAATTTTTGCAATATTGAAATCAAGCCAGATAAAAGTTATCAGCTCTTTACAGGATGAAAAAGACAATGTCATTGAGACAAATACAATTTTTAGAAACCGAATGCAAGGAACTTTTAGAACCATTAGTAGGTAGACTGCAATAACATCCCGGGAAAACATAGAGGAATGACCGAAAGCTCATTTATGGTGGAGAATATTTTGAGTGTGCATATGTAGCCATAACTTTTATTGTATCTCATCAAAAGAAGTCATTAATAAACAAATTGTGAATGTTGTTATGCTAGGAAAATGTGCTAAAAAATAAAATAAAAAAATTATCATTTTACAAAGTGCAATGTGGTACAGACATGCCTACCTAAAACAAGCATGAGAATATAAATGTATATAAGTAATTTACGTCATCTTTAAAATTATAGGTAATGTTTAAATTAAATAAAATCTAATGAAGCAATGCCAATTCATGATGGTTGCAAACATATTTGGAGACACTAGCAGGAGATGACAGCTGTTAAAACCAGTGATTGGACAATAAACCAAACCAAATCTGTTGCCATTGAGTACATTCTCTGGTAAGTTGGTTCTGGCTCATATTGACCCTATAGGACAGAGCAGAACTGCCCCATAGAGTTTCCAAGGAGCAGCTGGTGGATTCCAACTTCTCACCTTTTGGTTAGCAGCCGAGCTCTTAACCACTGATTGAAAAATAGAACTTGTTTGTTGAGAAAGCATTTCTTTCTCCTGACCTCATGTGTACCCATGAAGCAATGAAAGAAGAAGGACACAGCCACCTTTATACTTGATCAGCCATCCAAGTCAATCTTGGAGATCACTGGAGTGCTAGCCATATTGCCTTCAGTCTAAATTAAGAAGGAGATGAACAAATGCTGTGTTTTGATGAAGGTCAGGAAGTCTTTTGTTTAGTATGTGAGACCTAATAAGTTTAATATGGAAGGTGAGAATTCAGCTCCTTGAAAACCAAAAAAAAGCCCAGTTCTATTTCTGTTGTACACAGGGTTGCTATGAGTCAGAACTGACTGGATAGCACCTAACTACAAAAGCAGTATCTCAGGACGAACTTCTTGCTCTTCACCTGTAATGCTGTCATTAGAATGATCACAAATATTCGCTTCCACTTCAGGTAGCTTCATCAAATTTAGTAAATTCTTAGTTTTCCCCATGTGTCATCTATGTATTGTTTCTCTCCCTAGCAACCAAATGTGACCTTCAAGGAGCTGACTTATAGGGTCCTGCTTGACCACACCCTAACTGTAAGACAACATTCCACTTCTGCATGGTGCTCACGGATGTACCCAATTTCTAGGTAGCCACAAGGCCATTAGAAAAAGGGCACCAATAGCTAATATAGATTGCTCTATAAACATCGCGTCCTTCCAATGAGAACATATTAGCACATGGAAAGTAGCTTTTATTACTTACAAGAATTAGAGAGCACACAACCAAAAAAGTTCCATAATGAGCAGCCCTCACCCAAAGCTGTCTAAGCAGAGATGACAACTCTTCCTTGCATCTCCCACTTTGTGCCATGGGTGAGTGACTTAAATGGGATCCTACCTACTGCTGGTGTCCTCCTGGCCAGGTACGTTCACTTGGGTGGACTGAAAGTTTGCGCTATATGTGCCCCACCTACACCAGAGCTGAGGAGACCCACATAACTTCCTTTCCCAGCTATTTATGCTCCCAACCTAAGTGATTGATTTTATCTTTTTAACCCTGCTAACAAACATCCTGGTGGCGTAGTGGTTAAGAGCTACAGCTGTTAACCGAAAGGTTGGCAATTTGAACTCGCCAGGCGCTCCTTGGAAACAGTGTGGGGCAATTCTACTCTGTCCTATAGGTCACTATAAGTTGGAATCGACTGAATGGCAACAGGTTTTGTTTTTTGGTTTAACAAACATCCTACTGCATCATGTCCCCCTGACTTCCTGAGAAAGGGAGATGGCTAGCCCAGAATTGTATCTTTCTAACTTTGCTAATAAACATCAGGCCTCTGGTCTGTTCTGAAGCCCAAAGCTGGCAGAGGAACAGAGAAAACTATGGACACCGGGCTTGTCCCAAGGTTTTGCCCCACAGGAGTTCCTGAGGAATTTGATGCAGAGGATTAAAGAGAAAATATACCCCCTTGGCGTCGAGTCAATTCTGACTCATAGCAACCCTATAGGACAGAATAGATCTGCCCCATAGAGATTCCAAGGAGCGCCTGGCAGATTTGAACTGCCGACCTCTTGGTTAGCAGCTGTAGCACTTAACCACTATACCACCAGGGTTTCCAAAGAGAAAATATAGGTAGAGGAAATGGTAGAAGAGGCAGAATAGGATAAAATATGGAGATAAATGAAAAAAGTAAAAACATAGTTAAGAAAATATATTCTTAATCATAAATTTAGAAATATATTTAAGAAATATAAGAATATATTGAAGAAAACATGACATGTTAATGTCACATCTCATTTCAAAGAAGGGATTTTCTTAAGACAAAATTAATAAAATCTTCATTATGTTCTATATATTTTGGATTCTGATTTATTATTTTGACTATGATGTAATGTGATTCTGTGTGTGTGTAACACTTATTTTGCAATAATACTTCTGAGTTTCATTATAAACCCTGCAGTTAAATATAATGACATAGGAGAATGATAAGGCATGAAGCTCCAGAATTAGTCCCTTTACCCGACCAATGATTGAGCTGGCAAGAATCCTCAGAATTAAGTATTTTGGAACCCTAGAGTCTGCAAGTCTATACCTGTAGTGTCCAGGGGAATGCATGCAGAATAAAAAAAAGGCTAGTAAATTTCGGATTTTCATGTAGCAGTAACCATCCTCCCAGCCCCCATCCCACAGCAGCCAGCAAAGGTGATTGCTGCCTGCCTTCTGGTGTTGCTTTCTGGTAATAGGTGGGTGATAAGGATCTTGTCTTCCAGGGATACAGATTGTACTTTTTGATCTGCTTGATGGTTCACAGAAGGTCTAGGGAAGGAGCTCACCACTGTTTCAACCCCCCTTAGGGTGAAGCAGCTTCCTGGGCAGCACCTGTCAGAGATAATTTAAAGAGACAGAACACCTTTTTCCCCCCTCTTTGTTATTAAATCCAGGAATTCAAGGAAATCTCTATCAGGTTACTGGCTGGCAGTGGAGATAATAGAACAGCGACTTCAGTGACCATACATGACAAGGAATATAGTCCTTGTAAAAATAATCTGGAAAAGTTACTAAACAAATAGATAATGGCATCCCTCAACAAGTAACATCGGCAATATCTGGGAAACGGGGAATACCTTATTTGCAAAGTTACCACATTACAATGTCCAAAGCATACCAGTAAAAAAAAAAAAAAAAAATTATAGAGCATACAAAGAAAATATGGCCTATTCACAGGAGGAAAAAAATGACAGAAAACATCCTCAAGGAAGCCTAGACATTGGAAATATTAGACAGAGACTTTACATCAACTGTCTTAAACATGTTCAAATAGCTGAAGGAAGTCATGAGCAAATAACCATATAAAAAAAAAAAAGGAGGCGATATCAAAATAGAGACAGAAATTATGAGATGGAACCAAACGTAAATGTTGGAGCTAAAAAGCACAATAGCTGAACTGAAAAACAAACGAAAGCTAGAGGAATTCAACAGAAAATTTTACTGGCAGAAGAAAAATCAGTGAACTCAATGAGATATAGAAAAGGGTACAGAAAAAAAAAATCTGAATAAATAATAGCCCAAAACTTTGTAAATTTGATGAAAGTCACGTATAAACACATTCAAGAAGTTCAACAAACTTGATGCAGGGTAAGCTCAAAGAGATCCATGCCGACACATATTATCATCAAATTGTCAAAAAGCAAATGAAAAAATCTTGAAAAAAGCAAGAGAAGTGACTAATTATGTACAGAAATCTTCTATAAAATTAACAAAAGATTTCTCATTTCTCACTAGAAGCCATGGAGACCAGAACGCAGTTGTATGAAATATTTAAAGTGCTGAAAGAAAAAAAAAAATAAACTGAACTAAACTTGTCAACTAAAAAATTCTTTATCACGCAAACTATCCTTCATAAATGAAGGAGAAATTAAGACATTCCAGATAAACAAAAGGAGGGAGTTCACTGCTAATTAAAACAAACCTAAACCTGTAGCAGAAACCCTGGTGTTATGGTGGTTAAGTGCTATGGCTGCTAACCACAAGGTCCACAGTTCAAATCCACCAGGCACTACTTGGAAACAATACAAGGCAGTTCTACTCTGTTCCATAGGGTCGCTATGAGTCAGTCAGGCATCGATCTGACAGCAGTGGGTTTGGGTTTTTTTTTTTTAAACCTGTAGCCTTCAAGTCGATTCCAACTTAAGGCAATCCCATGTGTTAGCGTAGAACTGCTCCATAGGGCTTTCTTGGCTGTAATCTTTACAGAAGCAGATAGCCAGGCCTTTCTACCACAATGCCACTGGGTTCAAACTGTCAACTTTTAGGTCAGTAGTCAAGCACAAACCATTTGCTCCACCCAAAGACCTACTCATCACTAATAGACCTGCCCTAAAATTAATACTAAAAGTTCTTCAGACAGAAAAAAACAATATTAGATGGTAATAAGAAGAAATAAAGATCTCTGATAAAGGTAATTACACACAAAAAAAGAAAAAGATAAATATAAAAGCTACTGTAATTGTATTTTTGTACAGGATACTTCTTTTGATTTCCTATGGACCCCTGGTGGCACAGCAGTTAAGAGTTTGGCTGCTGACCAAAAAGGTCAGAAGTTCCAATCCACCAGCCACTCCTTAGAAACCCTATGAGATAGTTCTGCTCTGTCCTATAGGGTTGAGTTGGAGTTGACTGCACAGCAATTGGTTTTCTGTTGTTGTTTCCTGTATGATTTGAAGGAAACCTTGTTGGTGTGGTGGTTAAGAGCTACAGGTGCTAATCAAAAGGTCAGCAGTTTGAATCCATCAAGTGCTCCTTGGAGACACTATGGGGCAATTCTACTCTGTAGAACTCATAGGGTCGCTAGGAGTTGGAATTGACTCCACAGTAGTGGGTTTCTGGTTTTATACAACTTAAAAGGCAAATGCATGAAAAATAATTATAAATCTATGATAACGGGCATACAATGTATAAAGATGTAATTTATACCAATATAAAGAGGGGGTAGAGCTGGCTAGGAACAAAGTTAATGTATGCTATTGAGGGTAAGTTTGTATCAATTCAAACTAGATTGGCATAAAATTTAGCATTTTAACTGTAATTCAGATAGCACCAACTAGGAAAATAACTAAAATATATATACATAGAAAAGAAAATGAAGAGGGAGTCAAAATGGCAAGTTGAAAATAAAATCAGTCAAAGATAAAAGAAGGGAGTACTGGAATTCAAGAACAAAAAGACACAAGGCATAAGAAAGTAAATAGCACAATGGCAGAAATAAGTCCTTTGTTATCAATAATCACTAAATGTAAATGGATTAAGTCACCATTTATAATAAAGAGACTGACAGAATGAATGGAAAAAAAAAAAAAAGAGTCCAACAGTATGCAGCTCAGAGTTGTTTCCCTTACAATGTGCAGTCAATCTATTTCACAGCTCTCAGACTTCTCCTCTGCCTCCGTACTTGTGATCCATTACATTTCCTCTTTGGAGTAGAGAATTAGATCATTAACTTGCATATATCTATTAAGAACATGTAGAAAATCACTTATTTATTGCTTTTTAAATTTAAGCACATTCCTTTTACAGCCTGAGATTTCTACCATTTTTAAAAATATTTCCTTGATAATCTTGAGAAAAGGGTTATATCTTATCCAGACTTTCTTCCCAGGGTGTCACTAGAGTGATTACAAAAATTAATTGAGAATGTAAACTTATGCTTCAAATTACAACACCTGGTAAATGAAGTAGATACTACAACTCTACTTAGCAAATACCAAATACATTATGGAACTAGGTTTAAAATGTAAATCAAAAATATCAGCATACTGCTAATAAAAAGATTTTTCTTTAAGTTTTAACAATTAACAACAAATTTTGTGATTTTTTAAATTTTTCATAGCTTTTCTAGAAGAAAAGCACACAAACCATTTGTGGGAGTTATCCTCATAAAGAACAATACCGAAATCAGGTTGCTTATGTCACAAAGTTAAGGAATTGGCCTCAAACCACCTGTCTTTTCATGAAAGTGAGTTAATATTCATACTGATATATTTTACTATATTTGTTCTTTAATCCACAGGCCTCAATCACTGTCACTTTTATAAATCTCTGTCACTTTTATAAATATATAATGTACATAATCTGCTGACATAATTACCCAGAACCATAAAGCTGGATCCTGACCATGTCCATAGTATGTTTGTGTTGACCATGACATGCAAATCCCTAATCGCTGTGTCCTATCAATATTTACAAGCTGTATTTAAATTAAAGTAGTAATTTTACCTTTTATGTGTTCCCAGACACCAATCTATTTGTCTTTTAAAAATTTAATATATGGTGCCTTGCAAGATTAAATGACTCTATTTCCATCATTGACCTTGTTTTATTTCTCTTAAATGCTATTTCTTTTTGTTCTAAAATGAAACATTGATGAGATTTCTAGTTGTGTCCGAGTAAATGAAAATTCAGTTTGTACTTTTGTCCTATTTACAATAATTCTCTTAGTGCAATGTCTGATACAAGTTATCTGATTTAGTGTTTGTCTGAAACTCTACTGTCCAGAATCTCACACACTCACAAAATACACCAAAGGTGCTATTTCTGTCTTGGTTCTTATCCTTCTTTCTATTTCATCACTGCATCCTGATCAAGCATACAATTTAATTTTAAGGTCAAATTTATGTTCTTTTATATTTTAAACCTCTGTAGCTTAGAATATGTTTCGGCGATACAGTCCTTATAAAGCAGAGTCTGTGATGTAGATTGAAAATGTGGATATGAAGCTATCTTAATTATCTAGTGCTGCTATAACAGAAGTACCACAAGTGAATGGCTTTAGCAGACAGAAATTTATCTTTTCACAGTTTTGGAGGCTAGAAGTCTGAATTCAGGGCACCAGGTACAGGGGAAGGATTTTTCTCTGTCTTTCAGCTCTGGGGGAAGGTTTTTGTCATCAATCTTCCCCTGGGCCTAGGAATTTCTCAGCACAGGGACCCGAAGTCCAAAGGACACACTTCAATCCTACTTCTTGTTTGGTAGTAATGAGGTCCCTCACTTCACTGCTCGCTTCTCTCTTCTATATCTCAAAAGAGACTGACTCAAGATACAATCTAATCCTGTAGATTGAGTCCTGCCTCATTAACACAACTGCCTCTAATTCTGCTTCGTTAACATCATAGAGGTTAGGATTTACAACACATAAGATAATCATATCAGATCACAAAATGGTGAACAACCACACAGTACCGGGAATCATGGCCTGGCCAAGTTGATACACATTTTGGGGGGACACAATTCAATCCATAACAGAAGTATCAATTTATTGGTCCTCAAATTTCTTAGACACACATCAGTATAACTGGGATATTCTATAAAAAGGAAACCCTGGTGGCGTAGTGGTTAAGTGCTACAGCTGCTAACCAAAGGGTCGGCAGTTCGAATCCACCAGGCACTCCTTGGGAGCTCTATGGGGCAGTTCTACTCTGTCCTATAGGGTCACTATGAGATGGAATCGACTCGACGGCACTGGGTTTGTTTTTCGTTTTTTTAGTTTATAAAAAGGAATGAGATATGATTTGTTTTATATTCTTTAGATTATACCAATTCTGATAATATGGACACATTTTACTAAAGAGGCTGAAATACATTCAATAGTTCACCCACTATTCAAATACTATCTCAAATTATATAAAGATATTTGATTTATAGTTGTGTGTTTCTTGATATAAATAACAATTGGATAAATGCTCATAATATAGTTTTCAATGATGTCTTAAAAGATGTTAATGTATTCTTCTTGCCATGATATATTTCTGTCAGCATTTTGTTACCACTCACTGTGGATGAAACACTGGGCAAGGTGAAATAGGAGATGCACATTAAATCAGAAGCAGGGCTTGCACACTAAGAGTAGGGATCTAAATATTCCAAACATGATAAAAATCCCTAAGAGAAATATCAAGTACAAAGTTATGGGAATTCCAAAGCAGAAGAAATCATTTCTGGCCGTAGGCACATCTTCAATGGATTAGGGAAGACAGAGCAGTAGAGAGTGGCTTGATCTGCTCCTTAATAAATTGGAGAGCTTTTGAAAATGAAAGTTGGAGAAAGTAGGGGTACTATTTTCTAGAGGGGACAGCAGAGCAAGGAGGCAATAACAGAAAGTTGGAAACATTGAAAAGACCAAGTGACCTTAACAGCAATTCTTCCATGCAGAGCAACTTTAAAGTACCTCTGTAAATACATACAAAATAATGCACACATATTTGATTCAGAAATACCAATATCTGGGAAAAGAAAAGAAAACTGCTTGTGGATTATCAAAATTTTCCACATAAAAGCATTTTAAATATTGCCAGAAAGATCATTTGACAAAAGTTGTCTTGCATTATGTGAACCATAACTGGACTATAGATTTTAAAGGAAATAATGATTTCCAATAAATGATATGAAATATATAGGAAAGCCTGAGTTACAAAGTTGACTTCAATTTCTAATAAAAAAAAAAAATGCTTGATATTACTTCAGAAAGTTTTATTTCTTTTTTCCTTCATATCCTGTCACCAAAATCAGAATATTTTATAATAATTGTTTGTTATCAGTTTTCTTAAAAATATAGGCCCATTTATTTGGAATTCTTGTTGTAATGAGGAGACATTAAATGTATAATTTTAATTAGGACTGCTGATATAAATACGATGAAATGTAAGTATTACTAGAAACAAATGTGGAATTTTGAAGGTAGAGCTACGCTCATCTCTTTTGTTAGTAGAGGAAAAAGAATGAAAATGGAAACTATATTGAGATTCAATATGGAAGCTAAATTTGGGTGGGAAAAGGGATAATGTATTGTTTTTTAGAGCACACCAATGTTACCTAACCATTTCATTCTTGGAATAGTGTTCTCAAGTATGCTGTACTAGACATATTTCTAAATATGAAGAAACTGAGGGAGCCAACGATCAAACCTAGATCTGTTTTACTCCAAAACTGGTATTTCCTTCTCATTAAACTACATTTCTAGCAAGCAACAAACAGGCACAATATCCAGTAAGTCAAAGCGATCTTTTTTCACCTTTCATTTATATACGTTGACATTGGGGAGCCATGACCACAGATAATTTTTTTTTAATGTATTTGTCTTACATTCCTTCTCTAAATTTGGGCCTGGCATTTTAACTTCTGAAATCAGGAAGGATGTCAGCTTTTTTAAAATTATTTTTTTTTTACTTTTTCCTGAAACAGTTATTCTCCGATTTTTTTTTTTTTTTTTTAATATTCTGAGCCTGAGTTATAGGTTGCTGAGAAGTGCGGAAATAATATTCTCTGAGTGCTCAAAGTGCTTTTGAACAGGGAATGATGACATCTTTTCTGCAGTTCGGTTGTGGAGGAACTAGAGATATTCCACCTGAGATAATTCAGTTATGTACGAGAAGCCTCACAAAGGCTATTCAAGTCGGAAGTGGGAAAAATCCTTGACTAGAGAACTTTCAAAGGCGAAGATGCTTTTCAGCCTTTTCTGGACAATTTTTAAGGTAAAGCATTTCTGAGAAATGGCTTAGGAAAATGAACCTATTCCACATCCTCTGGCTTCTGAAGTTACTCCTTTGTTTTATAGAATATTTGCTATATAATCTGGAAGGAGAAAAAGGGACTAACAAACGTTGAATGATTCTTTCCCATGGGAGTCTTGCATTATCATCTTATTAAAGCTTTAAACAAGCCCATGAGACGGGTTTTCTTTACCCCCACCCCCGCTTTTTTTTTCATATAAGGAAATCAAAGCTTAAGGATTAATTTTCTAAACTCTTACGGAGTGGTACTTAATTGAACCCAGACGTGTTTCTTTATGAATTCCTTTTTTTTTTTTTTTTTCATTTGGCCATGTTTTCTGTGGCTATGGTGCTTGTCATAGTTTGATGGGTGAGATGATTGGAAGCAAGGAAAAAAAAAAAGGGACAAGTTATTCTTTTGTGCCCACAAAAGAATCCACCGGACAGCAGTGGTTTTGCTAGAATCCAAAATGTCACCTTTAGTTGTTTCTGTTTGTTCTGTTTTATTTTTAATTTGGAGCTTAATCTGTCTCTTAACCTATTCTGCCCATACCTATCTTAAGATCAAGAGTTCTCTTTGTTATGTTAAAATAGTATTAAATATAATCTTTAATAAGCTTAATAATAGAAGAAAATAAAATATCAGCATAAGGTAAGAACTGATGCATTCGTAGCTCTTAAATTGTAGCCCTGGTGGCACAGTAATTAAAGCACTTGGCTGTTAACGGGAAGGTCAGTGGTTCAAATCCACCAGCTGCTTTGTAGGAGAAAAATATGGCAGTCTGCTTCCTTAAAGATTATAGCCTTGGAAACCCTATGGGGCAATTCTACTCTGTCCTATAGGGTCACTATGAGTCAGAATCAACTCACGGCAACAGGTAGAGGTCTAATTTTCCATATTACTCCTTTCTGTTCACTTTTTGGATGGAGAAGGAAGCAGAGTCCCAAAAGAAGTGATAGTTAAGATTCCACAGCTTCAGGATTTATGTGGCTTCAGGAAACAAAATCGCTGTTCCCTACCCGCAAGCAAGGTGGCCCAGTCATAGAACTAAGAGTGTATTAAAAAACAACAAAAAAAGGAAGGATAGTCTCTTAAGCACCAGAGCCTTGTTATATTTCATTGTTTCTACTTTAGCAAGCTATATAAACATGCTGAGAGTATTCAGTCCAACAATTATCTCAATATATTTCAAAATTAAAAACAACTTGTTTTTACAAAGAGGTCACAGTATTTTAATTAAAAACAGCTATGAACTCTTCAAATTTATGAAAGCATAGCATAAATATTAGTTCTCTTTAAGTATTCTGCAATGCTAAAATATAAATTAGTCTTATGACCAAATTTATCACTCTACAAAATTTGAGACTTTTGTCTCCAATGCGTTAGCTCGTGAGGTTTAGTTATCTGCTTTGAAACATATTTTACAAAATACCTCAGGAATTTCAGCTGTGGCAAATTAAATTTACACAATTTTCTGACTGAAGCTCTGTTTTAAAGATGAACACTCAATGCACCTAAGAGTTAAACTAACCCTTTTTTAACTTCCTTTGTTATTTTACAATTAGTTGTACACTCTATATGAGTATGCTTTTCTAAGACAGATCTATTACACCACGGTTTGGAATCAATGGAATATTGAAAACTCAAAAAAATGCAAATCTTATGAAGTAACATTTGAGTTACCATTTGTACATCGTGAAATTACCCCAATATCCAAGAAATATAAATGGCACCAATTGCACATTTAAATGGCATTTCAGTGCTTTCAAAATATTTGGAGTTTGCCTTTAAATTGTCAATTATTTTAAAATGTTGAGTTAGATTATGATGCTCATAGACTTGAAAACAAATGGTAACAATATTTGCCTGGTTATAATCACAGAACATGTCTCCAAAGTAGATTTATATTAGCACAATTCAATGTGGTAATTAAGATAGAAAAAAGCAGTGCTAAGCTGCATGTCCTATCAGGTTCCTTGGGGAGAAAAAAACACTGACATGACTTGAAATGTGTCCAAGGGGTTTAGTTAGCCTCCAATTAGCTGCAAAGTTTTGCCATTAAAATGCATAACAAAGACCAGCTTCCATGTCCCTGAACCCTTCAGTATTTAAGTCCTAATTTCAGATGGGTCCTTCATTAGAACTTATATCCCAAAAGCTAGCTTTGACTTTTAATTACACTACACAACCAGTGCTGTCAGGTGATAAGATGGAAGGACAACAAGCTCTAGGGCATATCTTGGTGAACCTCAAGGGCCTCGCTCTTCACCAAAAGCAAACATTCTAAAAACAATCTACCATGAAATACAGGCAAATTGTAACCCCTGTTTAACCTTGCATTTTACACCTGTCATGAAATCCATAGAGTAAATTCAAGAGGCCAGGCAGAGATATGAACACAGGGGATATCTGAAGAATGGAAAAGAGGAATCTGTCTTTTCTTGGTTTCAGCAAGCACATGCCATTTTCTCAAATCCTTTTTTACCTCTTACATCACTATTTCCCTTGACAAACATTTGAATTTACAAGCAACGTCTGTACTGAAGATACTACCTTGATAATTAGTATTCCAAGTCAAAATAACAAAAAATAGGCTAGCTAAGTATTTAGTGAATACTTTTGAGATTGCGGCTAGCTTTTCTCTTTGGACATATTTATTTCTTTATTTTAAAAAAAGTCCATTTGTTGTCAATTCTTTGGAAATCCTAACATATTTTCTGCTATAGATGTTTTAAAATATTGCTCAATTCCAAGAACATATCAGAAATATTCATTTTAACTCATGACATACCTGGGATTATGTTCATAATTCAATTTTACCTATTCGTAGAAAATTACAGAAAAATTGTCTCTTGACTTCAAGTCCTAACAATACTCTCTGCCTTAGTTTTAGAGAAGAGCTGATGTTTTGGCAATAACTGTTCAGGTGAAAACATCAGCAGAAGAGAGAGATTTTCTATATGGAGGCATCTTTCAAAATCAATATGATTTCCTAAGTAAAGGAGTATTTCAAAATTCTATTAATAGAAAAATACTACTAAGGACCAATAAGCCCTCCATTGCTCTGAACTAGGGAGCAAAATCGTGTGTATATTTCTGAGAGTGTGTGTCTATTGCTAAAAATAACCACTCAACAAAATTTGAACGTAAGGCTTATTCTGAGCAATTATTCTATATACACATAGGGAGATAATTTTGATTCTAGAAAAAGCAAATGGCTTGAACAAGCTAGGTACAATGACATTTCTAAAGAAAAGAGGAGGGGCACATGTAGAAGATCCACCATTGGTTAACCTTAATATGCAAGATTAAACCCTGCCCTCCCTGTTTTATTGTGTCTTTCAAGACCCCGTTATTTTTTCCTTTTAATTTTTGGTTGATACTATGTGTTTTCAGTAACAGAGGGCATGCTGAATCACTGAGTGTTTCTGAATTTTTGGTAGGTTTTTGTGTATACCTCATCTCACAAATAGTATCCTTGGAATCCAGAGGTACATATGTGTACCCCTTGCCACCCCAAATTATACCCCCAGAGTCCAGAGGTACATATCTGTACCAAATAAAAATTTTCAAAATTTGTGTTTTTCCTAACAAAAATTCAGTGAGTCAGCATTACCTCATCAATATCCTATAAAAACTGTAATTTGCAACACATGCCCATTTTTTTCCATTTCAAACTGTTCTATAGGGCCCTGCCTGCTGGCAGCACGTACTGCCAGTGGTACGATAGCTTCTCAACAAACCGCAGAGGTAGAAAAAGTAAGTGGTGGCTATATGTACCAGGAGTAATGAAAGGGTTATTAATGTTTCCTTTTGTTATACACAAGGTTGCCATGAGTCAGAACCAACTGGTAGGCACCTAACAACAACAAAGGCAATTTGAAGCAATTCAGCCATAGACGGTCCTATTATTGGCAGTAGTTGCTGAAGAAATATGTCAAACTTAATTGTTCAGATAATATTCATCCAGTACATATAATTTCTATACAATCTTTTGGATTAAAGATAAATCGATAACTGTACAGAATGAAATTAATGAATGAGATTACATTAGCATGACACCATTAATAGAGTAAAAAGAAAAGGCACAGAGTGGGAGAAGGCATTTGCAATAACCAACAAAGGGCTATATCGATATATTAAAAAAAAACTCACATGCTTTTATCAGAAAAAGCAGAAATTCCTTTAGAAAAATGTGTAAAAACTT
The DNA here is from genome assembly GCF_030014295.1 of Loxodonta africana. Classification (NCBI taxonomy): domain Eukaryota; kingdom Metazoa; phylum Chordata; class Mammalia; order Proboscidea; family Elephantidae; genus Loxodonta; species Loxodonta africana. Next base: position 42,868,076 of record NC_087352.1, read on the forward strand.
GAACAACCTCTTCTCAGAGAACAACATGCAAAAACCCAATAAACATGAAAAAGTTCTCAACCTCATTTTTCATCAGAAGGAAGTCATGTAAAAACATGATGTCATAGTACTATCCACTGGAAGATAATGGATAAAATAAAAAATAGGCGTGATGGATGGAATCATCCTCCACTACCATGAAGTCAGCTGATATCAGGTCTTACATTGGTCTTTGAGACCTAGCTAGGCCTTATTCATTAGCACAAACCCTCTGGTGTGGTTTAGATAACAAAGGCACCTCAAGTGCTCAAGAAATCCCAAGGGTTTTGATTTATTTCTCAGTAAACAAGGGCAAAGACCAAATTGCTTTGAGTAAAGTTAAATTCTTTTTCCCACAGAGTTCTGATAAAAATAACTTCTTTGTTTGTTGTCCAATATTTGCCTCCCAAGCAAAAGTGTAAATTACTTAATAGTTTCTAGCAAAAAAAAAAAAACAAAACTTTATCTAGTAAGCAATAAATAATTGTTTAATAAATAAATTTTTGTTGTTATGTGGTTGTTAGGTGCCACGGAGTTGGTTTTGACTCATAGCAACCTTATTTACCCCACAGATGGAAACACTGCCCAGTCCTTCTCCACCTCCACAATAGTTGCTACGCTAAAGCCCATTGTTGCAGGCACTGTGTCAATCCATCTTGTTGAGGGTCTTCCTTTCTTTAGATGATCCAAGCATGATGTCTCTCTCCAGGGACTGGTCCCTCCTGATAACATGTCCAAAGTACATGAGATGAAATCTTGCCATCCTTGCTTCTAAGGAGCATTCTGGCTGTACTTTTTCCAAGACAGATTTGTTCATTCTTCTGGCAGTCCACGGTCTCGCCAATATCCTTTGCCAACACCATAATTCAAAGGCATCAATTCTTCGGTCTTCCTTATTCATTGTCTACCTTTCACATGAACGTGAGACAACTGAAAATACCATGGCTTGGGTCAGGTGCACCTTAGTCCTCAAAGTGCTATCTTTGCTTTTAATGCTTTAAAGAAGTGTTTTGCAGTGGATTTGCCCAGTGCAGTACATCATTTGATTTCTTCACTGCTACTTCCATGGGCATTGATTGTGAATGCAAGTAAAATATAAATGGTCATTTAAATATGTAGTTTGACAATACTCATTCTCCAAGGAAGAAGAAAAATAAATTAACAGCAGTGGCTATCATTTTTACTCAAATTATAAGACTAATGTTTCCATGCTAATCAATGTTGTAAATAGTGCTTAAAAATTATCAATCATCTGTCCCTGAGTTATTTAAAAATAGTGCTGTACTGTATAAGATATTGGAGCCCTGGTGGCTCAGTGGTTAAACGCTCGAGTGCTAACTGAAAGGTCAGCAGTGTTGTAGAAAAAAAAAAATCACAAAGTTAGTAAAGCAAAAAAGAAAGTTTTATTTGCCATATATTCAAAAAAAATAAGTAGGAAATTGGACAACCATGCCACCAGATGGCCAAATCCAACGAAATTACAGAATAGACAGAACTGGGAAAACAGACAGCCATGTCTGCCTGAGTCCAAGGAAATATTACAGAATAATCCAGAATGGGAAAACGGACGAGAGTGCTGCTAGAGTCATGTCTGCCTGAGTCTGCGGGTTGTTATAGAATAACCAGTATATATTAACATTACAAAATGGGCAAAACCATTGAAAACGTCACCTTTTCACAGATTGGCTAGAAACTGTGATCCTACATTTTGAATTATCTTTCTTAAAAATCATCCTACATTTTGAATTATCTTTATTAGCAATCATTGGTACAGGTTTAGGTAACAACAGTCAGGGGGGTCTTCACTGGTCTAACACATTTTCTACTCATTAAATAAGAAAGGAAACTCTTCTGTGTTCTATTTGATTGGCTTATGTGAAAAAAAAAGGTTCCCTAAAATATATTTTCCAAGATTATCCTAGCTATTGTCTTTATACCTCAGGGTCCAGTTGATGTGTCTTTGTGAGTCCTTGTGACTCCAGCTCCAGCTGGGTCACATTCTCTATGCTCAAGGATAAGGAGTAATGGCTCCAATATTATTTCCTATATCAACAGTTTGAACTCACCAGCTGCTCTTTGGGAGAAAGATGTGGCAGTCTGCTTCCATAAAGATTTACAACCTTGGAGACCCTATGGGGCAAATCTGCTCTGTCTTATAGGGTCACTCAATCAGGATCCACTTGAAGGCAATGGGGCTTATATAACATATTAATTTTTTTTTTTAATCCCTAGATTCTAATTCTAGTGTTAACAATAATGAAAACTATAAGGTTTATTCTGAGCAGGTATTATGTGTTCATATAAACCCAAACCAAACTTGCTATTGAGTCAATTCCAACTCCTTTTTGATTCCAGTAAAACAAATGGCTTGAAGAAGGTAGGTACAATGGGGCTTTTAAAAAGGAGGAATATTGAAGATTAACCATTGGCTAATCTTAATGTGATTGATTAAACCCTGCCTTCCCTCTTTATGGAGATCAGCTGGCCTGACTGCTAATAATTTGTCCCTTCACTCCTCACTTGCAGCCACAAGACTTTCTGAGATTTAAATTAGGAGGTACTGGCTTGATGACAATCCTTTTCCAGCGGGATAAGACAAATTTACGTTGCTATAGAGCAGTTATAGAGGCTTTTACAGTTTAGGTGAGGATTTTTATGGTTAATATTTTGTTTTATGAATAAGAAAGACCTTAAAATCATATAAGACGTTTGTTATTAGTTTTCCTCTTTATACTAGGAAGGATTTGAGTTTAAGCAAAATGAACAGAGAGATAAATTCATGAACCTGTTGGTAGTAAGGATGATTATTTCAATAAAATACACATAGGCATAAATTCACAAACCATAAGTTTAATATTCAAATAGCAATTTTAAAGTTTAAATGTACATTGTCACAGACTGCGTACCACTTATGTTGCATATTAATAGCTATCATTTATTGAGAATCTACAAAGTACCAAACACTTTAACATGAAACCCACTGCCGTTGTCTAGTCGATTCTGACTCACAGCAACCCTATAGGAACTTCAACTATATCATCTCTAATTCTCACACACACACACACACACAATCCATGAAGCCAACATTATTAGCCCTACTTCACTGTTGAAGAAACTGAAGATTAGAGTTATTACAAAATTTGCCAAGACTATATTCTTAGATTCCAATCTATATTCTTAGATTAGACTTTGAAAGTTTGTCTGTCTGACTCCAAATCCCAGACCTTTCTCATTTCCCAAAGAAGATTGTATTCCATTTTTTGCCTGGGTTAAGTTTTTTAATATCTAGAATGACTATGACTATTTTGGTCAGAAGAAATCTTCTCCAAAGAAATCGTGTTTTATCAAATCTGTTAAATAGGTTAGCATTTAAGGGAAAATGGTTAAGCCCTCAGTTGCTAACCAAAAGGTCTGGAGTTCAAACCTACCCAGCAGCTGTAAGGGAGAAAAGACCTGGACATCTGCTCCCATAAAGATAATAGCGTAGGAAACCCTAAGGGGCAGTTGGAATTGACTTGATGGCAGACTATAACAACAACATGAATAGTGGACTTAACAGAAAAAGATTAAAAAAAAAAAAAAAGCTGCTGCGAATCAATAAAAACTTACACAAGTAAACTAGTTTGTTAAAGGATGTTTTGAGAATAATTTCCAGCTAATCTTGTCTTTCTAAAGCATAAACCTTAAGACCCTGTAATAGATCATTCTGTATCCATTATGATAGTGTAGAGACAAAATCAAAGTTATAAATCAGGAAGAGCTTAAAAATGCAATGTCAGCATATGAGAAAATAACCAAGACAACAAAATTACTGAACTCTTCTAATTATAAGGGCTTGTTATATTAACCTGCATGTTCATATTTTCTTTCCTTGATAGGTAAACAAAAATTACTATTAAGTCCAGGGTAAAAATCAAGTCATCAAAACTATGGCTCATTTTATGCTAGAATGTCAGTGTGAAATGCATTTCCATCTTGGTCCTTAGTCTATGGAGGAAATACTACCAAGTGGAAACCCCAAGTTCTTACTTGGCATGACTCATATTGGCCAATACATGAGAGACCCAGATGGGAGAACAGGAAAGGCACCTTTATTTCATTGTACAAGGAAATGGAGTCAGTCAGTGCTGCTGCTTCCAAGACTGCTTGCCAAGGGTGGGCAGGCAGGTTACTTTCAAAGGGGTTTACGAGTAGGGAGTTCATGCAAGTTAGGTCAGCAACATTCTTAATCATACTACGCAGGTGCAATGGGGTCTACATATAACTTCCAAGCAAAAGCAGGGGAGTTGGGGGGAACCTAGCAAAGGAAACGATTTTTCAATACAACACTGTACGGGAGGAAGCCAGGTAAAGAATACGGCACTGTGGGGGCTCTGTCTCAAAACTATTACGCTAGACATGGAATAAATGGATGAAATCAACATTTTCTTTTAAATGCACATTTTATTTATACTCTTGCCATAAATGCATCCTCTCATAGATAAACGATTTGCACAGAGTTAGAGCATTCCTCCATGACACGAAAGTTATTATTGTGACAGCAGTCTTCTGGAAGCAACAGTAGCTTAATAATCTCCTGCTGAATGCGGACACATGTTTCAAATGTTTTTAGCCATCTGGGAAAGCGAAGTTCTTCATGGGAGCTCTGTATCCCAAATCCTGCCACAATCTTAGCTGTTTTTTTTTTTTTTTTTTAACTTTGTTAGCATAAGTACACCAACCTTCAAAAACTTTTTGTTAACTATTTCATGTCCTGCAGGTCACAATTGATCTTGGTCCCAGAAAACAAGTAGATAAGAGGGGGAAAGAAGAATACAGTTGACGTAAGATGAAAGCATGCATTCATGAAGACTGGTGAAAACAATAGGTATTTTAATAGAATGTTCTAGATATTTTCCTCAACTTTTGGTCACCAGACAGAAACCTAGGTGTAAAAAAAGTATAATTTATCTTCAACGGATTACCTTTGCCCTCTTAATGCCATTATATGAAAGAAAATCATTATCATTTTCATCACATCTCAAGATTTGTAACCACGTACTTGGAGGTCTGAATGTATGAATTTGTTTTTCTTCCACATGAATGACAAACTGTAATACAACACACTCTGTTGAAATCACCTGATACATTTTATGATATAAAAACAAATCTCTCCCAAATAATACATGGTTATGCTGATTGTATACAGGGATTGTTGTGAGTACTGCTTTTCTAAACATCATTAAAACTCAGGAGTATATCTTCATGTTTAGCGATATGCCATAGACCATTTAAAGAATGAAGCCAGTGTGCTTATCTTTGGTGGACCTGCCTTAGTACACTAGTTGCATTGCTCACTAGTCCCACTTTCAGGGACTATTCTGATACATATATTCTTAAAAATATGCATATACCTACCAATACATATACCGAAACTCATACACGTATACACACCGTATGTGTATGCTGTTGGGTGTGCACACACAAACATACACACACACAGATACACATGCATACACTTTTTATCCCCAATGTTGTTATATAATACTACAGGGATTTTAATACTTAAAAAGTCTATAATGAATTTGTACAAAAGAAGATAAAAGTATTTTTTGTATTATTTGGCTAGTTTTAAATACATTTTAATACTTTGGATTATATTTTAATAAAGAAGATAATGGAAGTTAAATTATTTACCTTTTCTTCTGATGTTAAAAACATCACGATAAAGCATAAAAGCAGAGAGATTATCTGAAAGAGAGAGATGAAGAGAGATGGGGGAAAGAAAAAAAAAAGAACTGTAAATGTGTAAATAAAATAACAGAAAGGGTGGAGTGAACAGGGCCCATTTAGTGTCATCTCTCTGTAGCGAGCTTGAAGTGCCATCTGGTCTGCTTCCTTTCAGCTGTCTTCAAAACCCATGCTCAAGACGTTCTTCTCATTAAAATGTCCTTGATAAAATCCAGGTAACTCTAATCACTATTTATTTTTAATGTCTGTGAAAAATTTGTTTACATAATGTAGGTTAAAGTACAAATACATATTAATGTTCTAAGTTTCCTATCTCTTATAATGGACTTTCTCAAATATTCTCGATGATGACAAATTTGTGATACGGTACAGGCCACTAAAACAGAAATTTTAACTGACATACCAAAATATAAAAGAGGATAGATACTGAAGGAAAATGTGAGTCCCACAAACTAGAAATTACACAAACTAGTTTTTTTTTAGTTAGCCTACTAGTGATAACCAGGGTGTAAAGGAATCAGAAGGAAGTATTTTTGAGGAGGATGTCTTTCGAGAGAGCTATTACTGTAATGTGAGTTATTACTTATCCTTCTCATCCCCTATTTCTTTTAAATCTAGACTTGGGAGAGGTTTTGAGCTTCCACTCAGGAAATAAAAAGACTGGAGAATGGTTTATATTTTTATCTTATTTGTACTCCTTGTTCAGAATAGCATTTATGCATGTGAGTATGTAAGGTCATATACATTTGAAAATAACGTACATCTAGAAGTTAGCATGCCTAGTTTGATATAAAGTTCCTGTAAAGCCTAAATACTAATGACAGTGGCTAACGTTTAACAATCCGTACCCTGCCTTCAGTATGAATTACACCTCAACATAAAGAAAACAAAAATCCTCAAAAATGGACCAGTAAGCAACTTCATGTTAAACGGAGAAACTATTGAAGCTGTAAAGGATTTCGTTTTACTTCTATTCACAATCAATACCCAAGGAAACAGCAATCAATAAATCAAATGATTTATTGCATTGGGCAAATCTGCTTCAAAATACCTCTTTAAAATATTAAAAAGTGAACATTTCACTTAGAGGATTAAGGTGCACCTGACCCAAGCCATGGACTTTTCAATTGCTCATATGCATGCATAAGATGGACAATGAATAAGGAAGACTAAAGAAGAATTGGTGTATTTGAATTATATTATGGTGTTGGTGAAGAACATTGAATATACCATGGACTGCCAAAACAACAAAAAAACCTGTCTGGGAAGAAATACAGCCAGAATACTCCTTAGAAGCAAGGATGGCAAGACTCTGACTTACATACTTTGGACATGTTATCAGGAGGCTTCAGTCCCTGGAGAAAGATATCATTTAATGTAAAGTTTAGGATGTAAAAATGGCATGGTGGAGGTATCTGACTTCCTCAAACTTCAAAGTAGGGAAGGAGAATCAAGATCAACAGCACAAGGCTGATTCCTGTGAGGTGGCAGTCAGACATGCCTCCACCCTCCAACCTTTTTACCAATTCTGACCCCAACCATGCCTCTCACAGCTCTCTATCTCTTGGCTGGATTTGATAATTTGTTGCAATGGCTACACAGAACTCAGAGACCATGCTCACAGTTACATGGTTTATTACGGAAGGAACAGGTTACGATTCAAGTTCAGGAATGCTCAGGATGCTTATTCTTCCATCAAGACAGCCTCTACTCAGCCATGCCTGCAGGCAGGTCACTCTGCCTCTCCGCTGCTCTGCTTGGGCAAGTATTACAAAGTTCTTTTAGCTCTGCCAATAAGTGCCCAGAGGTACCCCACTCCACCAGTAAGCCTCAGCCTGAAGGCACTCAGTTCTAGCTCTGTGGGTCCGCATACCTAGCTCCACCAAGTGCCTAGATACACCCTACTGCACCAGCAAGCCTCCTGCCTGAAGGAGCTCAGCTTTCTCTTTCTGTGGGCCGAGAAGCCCATGGTGCCATCTCCTGCTGGCCTCCTGCCTGTCACCTGCTTCTCCTACTGCTATTTCTCTGCGACTGCTTCTCACTATCTCACTATTTCTCTGTTACAGCTCTCTCTCTGTCTCCTGGATCTAGGATGTTCTCAGTTCAGTGATCCTGGGTCCAAAGGACATGTTTCACTCCTGGCTCTTCTTTTTTGGTGGTGGTTAGATCCTCCCTTCCTGCCTCTGGGATGGCTCATTTTAAGCGTAGTAGAATGACAAAAATGATGAATCCCCTCATTAAGGTTCCGTACACCTTATTTGCATGGTTCCACCCCCACAAGGATGCCATGCATTTTATTTACATTATTAATAAGCTATCTAATCCCCTTGGTGGGCTACAAGTACCTCAAGTGGATAGTCTCACCTAGTCTTTTGGTGGGAGATACAAAAGCCATGGTTAGAGAGTCATATTAATTAATGCACGGCACTGCAGAGGGTCAGCAAAAGAGAGGAAGACCCTCAATGAGATGAATTGGCCCAGTGGCTACAAAGATGGACCCAAACATAGCAACAGTTGTAAGGGTGGTGCAGGACTGGGCAACGTTTTATTCCGTTGTGCATGCGGTCCCTATGAATAGGAACGAACTCAACAGCACCTAACAACAACAACAACCCTGCTCTCAAGGGATTTTCTTGTTTTATGTTAGTCTAAAGGCAAGATACCCACAGATAATAAAGTCTGCTTGAAATGAAGAGTAAGCTGATAGAAGGATGAATATGAAATCTTAAAATGATTGTGTTCTCGTTCTCCAGATTTTCTACCTCTTGGGTATGACAGCTATATTCATAGAATATGAAAATTCTATGACCACCAGTATTCAGTCCTCCTGGCCTTTTGCCAAGTAACTATTATCTTTCCTCTAAGAGAAAATAACTTTTAGGAATTATTTATTTGCAATATTTCAGACTAGAATGTTTTTCTTTGATGTATTTATTTAGCTGTTTTAATTTTCTGTAAATTTTTTTTGGTATACTTTATTAATTATTAGCTATCAAATTTAGTTTACTTTTTTTTTTTTAAGAGTAACTATAGTTTATGAACTAAGGAAGAAAAGGAAGTACAGAACAGTGTTCACGATTTCTGATTTAAGGAAAAAAAAACTCTTTCCCCAAATATTTGTATTGTAAATATTTTATGTATAAATGAGTAATATCACAAAGCTTAACATATCTCACAGCTTAACATATATTGGTATTTCTTTAGATGGGTGTCAGAGTAGACGTTGAAGGCTTCACAGGAAAGAAAATAGCAAAAGCTGAGTGTATTCACAGAGAAATGAGGCACTTTAAGCTGTGCTGTTGCCGTGGAATAAGTTGGCATTAATTAAATATCTATTCATTGTTAATGAATGCCCAATAACATTAAGCAGTTAGTAGAATATTAATCACACACTTAAGGACTAATTGTACCATATTAACAATTTATGGTGCTGTAAGAAACCAGATATACTATAATACATAATTGGCATCAATTGAAAGCTATTCTAAGAGTGTACTTTTCTATTTCCTAACGGGACAGTAGCACAATATACACATAATTACTGAATTTTTATTTCTCAAACATGGTGGTAAGTGTTATGGTACTACTGATATATCCAAAATATGTTCCTGTTTTTGTGTGTCATCTAGTCAGTTCCGACTTATAGTGATCCCATGTGATGGAGTAGAACGGCCCCATAGGGTTTCCTAGGCTGTGATCTTTGTGGGAGCAGACTGCCAGGTCTTTTCTCCTGTGGAGCCACTGGTGGGTTCAAATCGGCAAGTTTTGGGTAACAGTCAAGCACTTAACCATTGCACTACCAGGGCTTCTATATTCGGATATTCCCCCTGTTAATATTTAAGAACAAACAGTAAAAAAATAAATAAATAAAAATAAAAACTAACACTAAAAATCATACTTTCAATTTTTGCCTCCCTCTTGACAAGAGAAACCTCATTTCATGTCTAAAATTACTTTCCACTTAAGGTGCATTGGTAACTTAGAGCATATAAACCCTTAAAAAAGTAAAAATGAACAAGACACTCATATTGAAGAAGTCTATCTCCTTCAGAGTGTGCATCATTAAATTTTGTCTCTTTTTACAGAGTTAGACATATGTACGTGTACCTTTATTATATACCTTATACTTTTTATTCTAAATTCCTAGAAGTGAAATTTATCACAGAGTATTCATATTTTGGAAACCCTGGTGGCGTACTGGTTAAGTGCTACGGCTGCTAACTCAAGCGTCGGCAGTTCCAATTTGCCAGGCGCTCCTTGGAAACTCTATGGGGCAGTTCTACTCTGTCCTCTAGGATCGCTATGAGTCAGAATCAACTTGACGGCACTGGGTTGGGCAATTCACATTTTAAGACTTTTGAGATATATTTCACTGTGAGTCAGAATTGACTGCATGGCAATGGGGTTTAGTAGTATACAAGGAGCCCTGGTAGCATGATAGTTAAAACCTTTGGCTGCTAAATTAACAACGGTTTAGTGGTTTGAAACCAACAGACCCTCCATGGAAGAAAAGACCTGGTAATCTGCTCTTAAAAAGATTACAGCCCAGGAAATCATATGGGACAGCTCTACTCTGTTCTATCGGGTTGCTATGAGTCAGAATCAACTCGACGGCAGACAAAAACAGCAATGTACAACTGAAATTGAGTTTGCACAGTAGATGCTATAGGGATGCTTATCACTCACTCCCTCAATGGTCCATTCTTTCCTTCTGTAGTGATAGAACCCCAGATTTTTACCTATGCATATGTACACTCAGAAAGCAGCTACATTACCAGGCTCCCTTGAAGATAAACAGCTGTGACCATATATCTGAGAGACAAATTCTACAAAGTTTTCTTTTCAAGAGAGGCTTCGCTTTCTCATCTCATTCCCTCCTTCCAGATGGTTGGGTGTGGTCATCAGAATTGGTAGATGAAGAGGCTGTCGTTAACCATGAGTTGATTTTGGGAATAAAGAGGCAAAAAATGAGTTTGAGTTGAAACATCATAGAGCACCATACAGTCCTAGACTGTCTACCTCTGAATTGTATGTCAGAGAAAATAAAAACAAACAAGTCCTACCCCCCAAAAATTCTATCTTCTTTAAGGCACTGCCAAAAATAACCCCAAACCTAATTCTAGCCAATATAAGGAATACTTAATTTGACAAATCTATGCAAATACTTTTTTTTCTTTTTCTAACCATAATTGAATGAAATCTTCAGCAAAATGTTGCTTGTGTGTGATATTAATGCTATTGTTCTATAATTTCCACATTCGGTTGGATCACCTTTCTTGGAAATAGGCATAAATATGGATCTCTTCCAGTCAGTTGGCCAGGAAGCTGTCTTCCATATTTCTTGGCATAGACAAGTGAGCACCTCCAGCCCTGCATCTGTGTGTTGGCACATCTCGATTGATAATCCATAAATTCCTGGAGCCTTGATTTCTGCCAATGCCTTCAGAGCAGGTTGGACTTCTTCCTTCAGTACCATCGGTCCCTGATCATATGTCACCTCTTGAAATGGTTGAACATCCACTAATTCTTTTTGGTAAAATGACTCTGTGTATGCCTTCCATCTTTTTTGATGCTCCCTGCATCATTTAATATTTCCCCATAGAATCCATCACTATTGCAATTCGAGGCTTGAATTTTCTCTTCAGCTCTTTCAGCTTGAGAAACGCTGAGTGTGTTCTTCGTTTTTGGTTTTCCATCTCCAGCTCTTTGCACATGTCGTTATAATACTTTGTCCTCTCAAAATGCCCTTTGAAATCTTCAGTTCTTTTACTTCTTCAATTCTTCCTTTTGCTTTAGCTGCTTGATGTTTGAGAGCAAGTTTCAGAGTCTCCTCTGACATCCATCTTGGTCTTTTTTTCTTTTCTGTATTTTCAATGACCTCTTACTTTCTTCATGTATGATGTCCTTGATGTCATTCCACAACTCGTCTGGTCTTCGGTCACTAGTGTTCAATGCGCCAAATCTATTCTTCAGATGGTTTCTAAATTCAGGTGGGATATACTCAAGGTCATATTTTGGCTCTCCTGGCCTTGCTCTGATTTTCTTCAGTTTCAGCTTGAACTTGTATATGAGCAATTGATGGTCTGTTCCACAGTCGGCCCCTGGCCTTGTTCTAACTGATGATATTGAGCTTTTCCATCGTCTCTTTCCACAGATGTAGTCAATTTGATTTCTGTGTGTTCCATCTGGCGAGGTCCATGTGTATAGTCGCCGTTTATGCTGGTGAAAGAAGGTATTTGCAATGAAGAAGTCGTTGGTCTTGCAAAATTCTATCATTTGGTCTCTGGCATTGTTTCTGTCACCAAGGACGTATTTCCCAACTACTGATCCTTCTTCTTTGTTTCCAACTTTCACATTCCAATCGCCGGTAATTATCAACGCATCTTGATTGCATGCTCCATCAATTTCAGACTGGAGTAGCTGATAAAAATCTTCTATTTCTTCATCTTTGGCCTTAGTGGTTGGTGCGTAAATTTGAATAATATTCGTATTAACTGGTCTTCCTTATAGGCATATGGATATTATCCTATCACAGACAGCGTTGTACTTCAGGATAGATCTTGAAACATTCTTTTTGACAATGAATGCAACACCATTCCTCTTCAAGTTGTCATTCCCAGCATAGAAGACTATATGATTGTCAGATTCAAAATGGCCAACACCAGTCCATTTCAGCTTACTAATGCCTAGGATATCTATGTTTACTTGTTCTATTTCATTTTTGATGATTTCCAATTTTCCTGGATTCATACTTCGTACATTCCAGGTTCCGATTATTAATGGATGTTTACAGCTGTTTCTCCTCATTTTGAGTTGCGCCAAATCAGCAAATGAAAGTCCCGAAAGCTTTACTCCATCCACATCATTAAGGTCGACACTACTTTGATGAGGCAGCTCTTCCCCAGTCACGTTTTGAGTGCCTTCCAACCTGGGGGCTCATCTTCCAGCACTATATCGGATAATGTTCCGCTTCTATTCATAAGGTTTTCACTGGCTAATGCTTTTCAGATTTGCTGAAGATCATTCAAAAATGGCTGCACCATTATCTCGACAGGGAACTGCCAGCAATTCAGGCCAGTTTCAGAAGAGGACGTGGAGCGGGGATATCATTGCTGATGTCAGAGAGACGACCCTGGCTGAAAGCAGAGAATACCACAAGGATGTTTACCTGTGTTTTATTGACTATGCAAAGGCATTCGACTGTGTGGATCATAACAAATTATGGATATCATTGGGAAGAATGGGAACTCCAGAACACTTAATTGTGCTCATGAGGAGCCTTTACACAGATAAAGAGGCAGTCATTTGGACAGAACAAGGGGATACTGATTGGTTTAAAGTCAGGAAAGATGTGGGTCAGGGTTGTATCCTTTCACCATACCTATTCAATCTGTATGCTGAGCAAATAATATGAGAAGCTGGACTATACGAAGAAAAACGGGGCATCAGGATTGGAGTAAGACTCATTAACAACCTGCATTATGCAGATGACAGAACCTTGCTTGCTGAAACTGCAGAGGACTTGAAGCGCTTACTAATGAATATCAAAGACCACAGCCTTCAGTATGGATTGGACCTCAACATAAAAAAAAACAAAAAATCCTCACAACTGGACCAATGAGCAACATCATGATAAACGGAGAAAAGATTGAAGTTGTCAAGGATTTCATTTTACTTGGACCCACAATCAAGAGCCCTGGAAGCAGCAGTCAAGAAATCAAAAGACACATTTCATTGGGTAAATCTGCTGGAAGGGACATCTTTAAAGTGTTGAAGAGCAAAGATGTCACCTTGAAGATACAGTTATCCTCCATTTTGTGACATAATGTAATCATCTACATAATGTGGTCTGATATGGTAAGCCAATCAGTTGTAAGGGGAATTTCCTTAGGGCTATAGCCTGCATTTTTTTTTTTTATAGCCTGCATTCAGTATATATGAACATTCTGGCAAATCTTGCTGATTTTTGCTCCCTCTGGATCCTGTATCCAGCTAGTCACCATCTGACAGCTGGTTCTTGAGCCTTGAGCCAGCTGCCAGTTGTATTGCCTGCCACTCTTGTGAGTTGTCAGCCTCTGCAGCCTGTGAGCCAGAAGTCTGCAGTTTGATCTGCTGATCTTGGGTTCATCAGCCCTTGCAGCTATATAAGTCAGGAGAAGCCTCCAGCCTGATGCCTGACCCAAAGACTTGGGACTTGCCAGCCTCTAAACCACATGAGTCATTTCCTACAGATAAATCTCTCTCTCTCTCTCCCTATACATATGCTTCACTGGTTTTGCTTCTGTAGAGAACCCAGCCTAAGACAGAATATAATTTACTTGTTTTCTCCTTAGGTATGTTGTTAGGTTCTGTAGAGTCTGTTGCGACTCATACTGACCCTATGCACAACAGAACAAAACACTGCCTGGACCTGCGCCATCCTGAAAATTGTTAGTATACTTGAGCCCATTGTTGCAGCCATAGTATTAATTCATCTCGTTGAGGGTCTTTCTCTTTTTCAGTGACCCTCTGCTTTACTAAGCATGATGTCCTTCTCCAGGGACTGATCCCTCGGTGACAACATGTCCAAAGTATGTAGACGTAGTCTCGCTGTCCTTGCTTCTAAGGAGCATCTTGGTTGTACTTCTTCCAAGACAGATTTGTTCATTTTTTGGCAGTCCATGGTATATTCAATATTCTTCCCCAACACCACAATTCAAAGGCATCAATTTTTCTTCGGTCTTCCTTATTCATTGTCCACCTTTCACATGCATAAGACACTATTAAAAATACCATGGCTTCCATAAGGAGCACCTTAGTCTTCAAGGTGGCATCTTTACTTTTCCACACTTTAAGGAGGTCTTTTGCAGCAGATTTGCCCAATGCAATCTGTCTTTTGATTTGTTGACTGCTGCTTCCATGGCTGTTGATTATATATCCAAGTAAAATGAAGTCCTTGACGACCTCAATCTTTTCTCTGTTTACAATGACGTTGCTTATTGGTCCAGTTGTGGGGGGTTTTTATTTTCTTTATGTTGAGGTGTAACCCATACTGAAGGGTCTGATCTTTGATCTTCATTAGTAAGTGCTTCAAGTCCTCTTCACTTTCAGCAAGCAAGGTTGTGTCATTTGCGTAACGCAGGTTGTTAATGAGTCTTCCTCCAATCCTGTTGGCCCATTGTTCTTCATATAGACCAGTTTCTTAGATTATCTGCTCAGCATACAGATTGAATAGGTATGGTGAAAGGATACAACCCTAACCCACACCTTTCCTGACTTTAAACCATGCAGTATTCCTTTGTTCTGTTCAAACTACTGCCTCTTGGTCCATGCAGATTCCTCATGAGCACAATTAAGTGTTCTGGAATTCTCATGCTCTGCAATTTTATCCATAATTTGTTATGATCCACACAGTTGAATGCCTTAGCATAGTCAATAAAACACAGGTAAACATCTTTCTTGTATTCTCTGCTTTCAGCCATGATCCATTTGGACAACAGCAATGACATCCCTGGGTCCATGTATCTTCTAAATCTGCCTTGAATTTCTGGCAGTTTCCCTGTCAATATACTGCTGCAGCCTCTTTTGAATCATCTTTAGCAAAATTTTGCTTGAATGTGATATTAATGATATTTGATAATTCTGCATTCAGTTGAAGCACCCTTCTCAGGAATACACATAAATATAAATGTCTTCCAAATTTCTTGGCATAGACAAGTGAGCACTTTCAGTGCTGCATCCATTTCTTGAAACATCTCAACTGGTATTCCATCAATTCCCGGAACCTTGTTTTTCTCTAATGCCTTCAGTGCAGCTTGGACTTCTTTCTTCAGTACCATTGGCTCCTGATCATATGTTACCTCCTGAAACAGTTGAACACTGACCAATTTTTTTTGGTATAATGACTCTATGTATTCCTTCCATCTTCTATTGATGTTTCCTTTGTCGTTTTACATTTTCTCTATAGAATCCTTCAGTACTGCAACTTGAGGCTTGAATTTTTTCTTCAGTTCTTTCAGCTTGAGAAATGCTGAGCATGTCTTTCCTTTTGGTTTTCTATCTCCAGCTGTTTGCACATGTCATTATAATACTTTACTTTGTCTTCTCAAGCCACCCTTTGAAATCTTCTGTTCAGTTCTTTTACTTCGTCATGTCTTCCTTTTTCTTTATCTACTCCATGTACAAGAGCAAGTTTCAGAGTCTCTTCTGACATCTGTTTTGGTCTTTTCTTTCTCTCTTTTCTTTTTAATGACCTCTTAATTTCTTCATATATGTCATTTTTGTCATTCCACAACTCATCTGGTCTTTGGTCACTGGTGTTCAATGTGTCAGATCTATTCTTAAGATGGTCTTTAAATTCAGGTGGGATATAGGCAAGGGGTCATAGTTTGGTTTTCTTGGAGCTGTTCTAATTTTCTTCCACGTCGGCTTGAACTTGCCTATGAGTAATTGATGGTCTGATTTGCAGTAGCCCCCTGGACTTGTTTTAACTGATAACATTGAGCTTTTCCATTGTCTGTTTCCACAGATGTAGTAGATTTGATTCCTGTGTATTCCATCTTGCAAGGTCCACGTGTATAGTCACAGCTTATGTTGGTTAAAAAAGGTATTTGCAATGACGAAGTCATCAGTCTTGCAAAATTGTATCATGCTATCTCCAGCATACTTTTTACTACCAAGGCCATATTTTCCAACTGCTGATCCTTCTTCTTTGTTTCCAACTTTCACATGCCAATCACCAGTAATTATCAGTGCATCCCGATTGCACGTTTGATCCATTTCAGACTGCAGAAGTTGGTAAAAATCTTCAATTTCTTCATCTTTGGCATTAGTGGTTGGTGCATAAATTTGAATAATAGTCGTATTAACTGGTCTTCCTTGTAGACATATGGATATTATCCTATCACTGGCAGCGTTGTATTTCAGGATAGACTTTGAAAAGTTCTTTTTGACAATGAATGCAATGTCATTCCTCTCCAATTTTTCATTCCTGGCATAGTAGACCACATGATTGTCTGATTCAAAATGACCAGTACCAGTACATTTTGCCTCACTAATGCCTAGGGTATAGATGTTTATGCATTCCATTTCATTTTTGATGATTTCCAGTTTTCCTAGATTCATACTTCATATACCCCACATTCTGATTATTAATGGATGTTTTAGCTGTTTCTTCTCATTTTGAGTCACGCCACATCAGAAAATGAAGGTTCCGAAAGCTTTACTCCATCCACGTCACTAAGGTCGACTCTTCTTTGAGGAAGCAGCTCTTCCCCAGTCATCCTTTGAGTGCCTTCCAACCTGAGGGGCTCATCTTCCGGCACTATATCAGACAATGTTCCGCTGCTATTCATATGGTTTTCACTGGCTGATGCTTTTCTGAAGTAGACTGCTGGGTCCTTCTTCCTAGCCTGTCTTAGTCTGGAAGCTCAGCTGAAACCTGTCCACCATGGGTGACCCTGCTGGTATCTGAATACCAGTGGCATAACTTCCAGCATCACAGCAACACACAAGCCCCCACAGTATGGCTAACTGATAGACGTGTCAGTTACAACAGTTATAAATTTCTTCCTAGGCACTTTGATTCCAAGTTAAACTGAGTATCCTTATGATGATCAACTATTCATCAAAATTGACGTCTTGCTTTCCAAATCTATTAACCTATTAATACATGCTAAGGTACATACCAAAATTACAGTGTGATATTATGTACATTGCTGCTTTTTAGGAGTTCTGAAAGCTGAGGTTTTATGGCAAAAATTTTATTTGTAGCACAATTAATTTCTTCTAAAAGCTGATCAGTGATTTTGATAGCAGTTTGCCAGTTACTTACTTTCTTGTGAGAGTGGCATAGCCGGAAATCTTTGAATGTGCTGACGATTTAACTCAACTTACTTCTTACTGTGCTTGATATTTTCTTTGATCACTTTGATGGATTTTCTCACATCAATGAAAGAAAGTGAAGGCATGGGAATGATAACACTATGAGAGCTGAAGAAACATCTGTCAAAGAGGCAGAAAAATAGATTCTTTAAGAAATTACTTTCCGTCATAAAGCAAGAATATAACTACATTATTGAGATTTAGAAAACAATAACCCCACAGAGGCTAATCTTTTTCTTAGTTACCATTTCAATTTTATAAAATAGCATTAAAATGAAAATATTATATAATAGTTTGCATTTTATAAACCCCGTGCCGTTGAGTCGATTCTGACTCATAGCAACCCTATAGGACAGAGTAGAACTGCCCCATAGAGTTTCCTAGGAGCACCTGGCGGATTCAGACAGCTGACCCTTTGGTTAGCATCCGTAGTGCTTAACTGGTACGCCACCAGGGTTTCCTTGGGGGTTACAATTTAGAAAATATCTTCATAAGCATTCACAATAATTATGATGGTTTCTTTTATTTTGAAATTAAGGAAACTTAGGTTACAAGAGAGGTTGAGTGACTTCTAAGGTCTAATGACAATTAAAGTATGGAGCTCAGAGGTAAGCCCAGGTGTTTGACTTCAAAGCACATGCTACAGATCCTGGCGTTGATGCCACCATTTCAAAGTGGTGCAAAACTACAAATTGAATCTAGAAACTCCTGGTGTTCCATCAACATTTCTCTCCAATTAATTAACTCCCAGTGATCCACTAGGATTAAGATGATTCTTTGAAAATTCTTTATATTGAAAAAATATAATTACAATCTCAAAGACTCGAGATACAAAATTTAAAACAGTGGAAAATGTGAATGCAATCTGTTTAATAACAACAATACACAGGAATAATTACAATTGTGGTTTTTTGCCTTATCTATGAAAAATTATATTATTTTCATAGGTTAATTTTTTTAACTAACATTTTTAGTGATTTAGCACATACAGTAGGTATTTATTTCAGGATCCATGTTTTTAATCTAATAATATGATTAAAAAAAAAAAAGAATCCATTGCCATCCTGTGGATTCCAACTCATAGCAACCCTATAGGACAGAGTAGAACTGCTGCATAGGGTTCCCAAGGCTAAATCTTTATGTAAGCAGACTGCCACATCTTTGTCCCATGGAGTGGCTGGTAGGTTTGAACAGCAACTTTTTGGTTAGCAGCTGAGTGCATAACCACTGTGACACCTACTTGGGTTTTTATAAATTCACTTTATGCTGTTTTATTTTTTCCTTTAAATGCTTTTAATCGACTTATTTTAAAAAATTATTACTGAGTATATGGAAACCCTGGTGGCATAGTGGTTAAGTGCTACGGCTGCTAACCAAAAAGTTGGCAGTTCAAATCCATCAGGCTTTTCTTGGAAACTCCATGGGGCAGTTCTACTCTGTCCTACAGGGTCAGTATGAGTTGGAATCGACTTGACAGCAGTGGGTTTGGGTTTTTGGGGGGTTTATATAGAAAAATGAGAGACAACACAGCCTTTACTGTCAAGTCAACCCCAACTCATGGCAACCCCATGGACAATGGAAGGAAACACTAGGTGGTTCTGTGCCACCCCCATAACTGGTTGCCAATTTAACCATTGTGATCTAGAGTGTTTTAACCGGTTGATTTTCAGGAGTGGATAGCCAGGTCTGTCTTCCCAGTACATCTTTGTCTGAGACTTCACTGAGACTTGTTCAGCATCAGAACAACATAAAGCCTCCACTGAGAGACAGGAAGTGGTTGCTCTTGAGGTACATTGGCTGGGAATTGAACCCGTCTTCCATATGGAAGCAAGAATTTTACCACCGAACCACCAATGCCTCATAAAATCAGTATTACTAGCGTGTTTTTTCATAGAGTTTCAAGGATAATTCTATAACTCAGAAGGGGAGATTTATTTACATCAGATTATTTGAAAAGGCACTAAGTGGGTTTTCTACTAACTGTTTAGAATGTATCAATTGTGGCAGGGAAAAAAATATCATAAGATTTAGTAAAGCAAAAAGAAAGTTTTATTCAGCATATGTTTAAAAAGTCAAAAGTGGGAAGTGGACAAGCATGCTGCTGGAGCTAATATCTGCCCTAATCCAAGGAAATATTACAGAATAGGCCGAAGTGGGAAAATGGACAAGCATGCTGCCACAGCCATTTCTGCCCAAGTCCAAGGAATATTACAGAATGACCAATGTATATTAACATTACAAAATGGGCAAACTGTTGAAAGCTTCATCTTTTTACAGATTGGCTAGACACTGTGATCCTACATTTTGAATTCTTTCTTATCAATCACTGCTACCAGTTTCAGTAATGACAGGAGGGTCTTCGTTGGTCCAACAAATTTTCTATTTACAAAATACTAATAGAAAAACATAAGAGTGGAAAGTCTTTTGTGCACTGTTTGATCAGCTTACGTGAAAGGTTCCCTAAAAGATTTCTTAGCTATTGTCTTTGTATCTCAGGACCCAGTTGATGCATCTTTAGGAGTCTTTGCGAGCCCTTGTGATCCCTTGTGAGCCCAGCTCCAGCTGGGTCACATTCTCTATGCTCAAGAACAGGGAATAATGTTTCCAATATTATTTCCTAAATCACAATATAGACAAAAACAAAGAAAATCTGTTACCACAATAGCTTTATTCTTGCAGCCCCAAAAATGTGACACATTTATAGAGCAATGAGTTTATCTTGTTTGGAAGCATTAGTGCAGAACTCTTTCTAGAGAAAAGAGGAGAGAGGATGCAAAATAGGAATTTCACTGATCTAGGGGTTAGAAAACTTGGGTTCTCATCCTGACTTTGACATCAATCAGTTTTGTGATCTTGTAAGTCATTCAGTTTTTCTCAATCTCATTTGTCATGTCTACAAATTAAAAAGGCAAGAATAAATTACTGCCCAGCCCTTGGTGATATTGAAATATGTGATTTTAGTCACTGTGGGTTACTGCTACAGTGGCTTTTCTTACAACTTTTCCATATATGGCAAAGAGCTTAGGTCGTTTGATGACACTGGTTGATGGTTGAGAGATGTGGTAAATCATTGAGAATGGGAAAGCATAAAACCATCCAAATCTCAACAATTCCTTCTTCTTTGCTTGTTTTTGCTTAGAATCAACTAAAAGCGAACAAAGGGAATAAAACTAGGCTTGCTTTGATTTGTTACGTGCTGCGGTAGGTAGAGACATTCTTATTTTTACCCAACCAGATCCTTATCTCTAATTCTGTATTTGATGAAAGAAGTAACTATAGAGTGATAAGATTCATTTCTGATTTTAATTCATTCTGGGCCCCAAATTTCAAGTAAATTTAAGTGTGTAAATGCAGGCTTCACTGACAAGGATACCACAGAAATATTTTTAAAGTAGCAACAGAGGATGCAAACAGAGTGCATCTGTAGTGCTTACTAAAATGCTAAGATTATTTTATTTTCTCTTTGTGCAAGTATTCCTCAGCTATGCTGTTCCCATTCACTGTAATGGACTCACAGATGCTCACCCTGCCTGAAATCTAGATGTGTAACAAAGAGAAAGGTTCCTCATATGTAAAGGCATTTCCACCCTCAGGGTATTCTACAAGAGGTATTCTACACCCTCAGGGTATTCTATAATCCTGTACAGGCAGGATTAACTGATGAGAGGTAGATTGTTGACCTCTCTCTTCAGGGGCTTAGCCCTGGTGGTGCAGTGGTTAAAGCGATCAACTGTAAACTGAAAGGTGTGGGGTTAGAAACCACCAGCAGCTCCAAGGGAAAAAGATATGGCAGTCTGTTTCCGTAGAGATTTATGGCCTTGGAAACCTTTGGGCTCGCTGTGAATTGGAATTGACTCCATAGTGTAGTGGGTTTTCTTTGGATTTGCTTCAGGAGTTTGGTGCCAGGATCTCCTTCTGCCTCTTCCTTAAGTAAGTGGTGGTTAAACACCTCTCAAGCAGCTCAGCCATTATTAAATCAATACTTGCGCTCTGGGCTGCTGTGTCTTCTTGTTCCTTTTTCTCTCTTCTTTTTTCTTTTTCCTTCTCAGAGAAAGTTATCAAGAGGCAACTGCACCTTCAACTCTACTCTCTGTAGTTCCCTGATCTTCTGTTGGGGTTCAGACCCATATTTGCAATTCCTTATGCTCTGCTTTGCATATTCCTGGGATAAGCAGCTTCGGCCAGCACTGAATGCAAAGGTGACACTCACCTTAGAATCTCTTAAAAGAAACAAGACACAGTTTCATTAAAGAATTCCACTGTGCGAAAGTGTGGCACTGATGATGACGATTTAAAAAAAGGAACACTTAAATATGACTGTAAATTTCATAAAGCTGTTTCATAATATTATGGAGCCTGATCTCCCCAATGTCCCAGGGAGATAAACAAGGTCATTTTTATCCTAATTTTACAAATGTGCAAACCAAACCCAAGGAAATTAAGTGTATTCCTCAAGGTCTCCAGGGTAGGAAGCATCAGAACGGAAAAGAAAATCTAGAAGATCTTATGCGCAATCCAATTCCTTATTCATTTCATTTATGCTTTGTGTCTCTATGTTGCCCCAATTAACATGGGATTCCAGACAATATGCTCCTCTGCAGAGGACTGGAGTATTTTCAGCAGTGTTTTCTCCTCCATTTTACTCCAAGATGACATTTAACTGTTGTTCTTTACTGCCGGTTTACAGCATGTTTACCAATGTCTGTGTTGGGCTCTTTGGTCTCTAAGTCAATTACACCAAGGCTTATTGGTAAGATCCAGTGAGTACATGAAGAACAGGTGCTCATGGGACTCCACAAACAAGTGGTTCAATTAGTGCTGGGCTCACGACAGCAGTGCCTAATCGAGAGTCCTCTGGTATTTCTCTACTGTCAGTTGGTTGATAGAACTCAGCTAGATTCCACATGTTTGTTTCTTTATTCCCCACAAAGAACATCATCACTTAACTCTTTAGTTACTATTGGTTTAAGGGTATACCAAAACCAAAATCCAAACCCAATGCCGTCGAGTCGATTCCAACTCATAGCGACCCTACAGGACAGAGTAGAACTGCCCCATAGACTTTCCAAGGAGCGCCTGGTGGATTCAACCTGCCAACATTTTTGTTAGCAGCCCTAGGTCTTAACCACTACTCCACCACGGTTTCCACTACACAATCAGGGATCCAAAATTCAAAATTCCTGGTGGCGTAGTGGCTAAGAGCTTGGCTGCTAACCAAAGGTCAGTAGTTTGAAACCACCAGCCATTTCCTGGAAATCCTATGGGCAGTTTTACCCTGTCCTATAGGGTCACTCACAACAGGTTTTTAAAATCCATATTACCAGCCAAAATTTTAAACACACTCAGTAAGCATACACTCCAATACTTAAAACACATACCATTTAAAATAATTTTTTTAAAATAAAATTTGATAACGAAAAGACCATCATTGAAAATTAACAACCTCTCTTCGTCCTTCTAAATAATGACTTTTGATAGTAAATGCTTAAAAGCCCAGTGCCGTCGAGTCGATTCCAACTCATAGCGACCCTACAGGACAGAATAGAACTAGAGTTTCCAAGGAGCACCTGGTGGATTCAAACTGCTGACCATTTGGTTAGCAGCCGTAGCACTTAACCACTACGCCACCAGGGTTTCTGGTAAATGCTCACTACTAACAAATTATTTCTTTCTTTGGTTTTTCATAAAGATTCTTAAAAGAGTATCTGGCAGTAAACATTGTAGCTTCCAATGTTCTTTGGGGCCTTTTTAACACACACTAAACCTCATTATGATCCAGACACTGTTTCAGGTACTAATGCCAAAGCAGTAAATACAACAAATACTCTGCATCTCTGGTCTTGTGTTTTGGTAACGTAAGTTTCTTGACAACTCAAGGATAATGAGAAGGTGCAGACAAAAAGGAAAACATGAGTGTAATGGATTGAATTGTGTCCCCCTAAAATATGTGTCAACTTGGTTAGGCTATGTGTGGTTGTCCTCCATTTTGTAATTTTCCCGTGTGTTATAAATCCTAATCTCTGCCTGTGGTTAAAGAGGATTAGGGTGGGCTGTAACACCCTTGCTCAGGCCACATCCCTGATCCAATGTAAAGGGAGTTTTCCTGGAGTGTAGCCTGCACCACCTTTTATCTTACAAGAGATTAAAAAAAAAGGAAGCAAGCGGAGAGTTAGAAACCTCATACCACCAAGAAAGCAGCACTGGGAGCAGAGTGCATCCTTTGGACCTGAGCTTCCTGTCCTGAGATGCTCCCAGACCAAGGGAAAACAGATAACAAAGACCTTCCTTCAGAGCCGACAGAGAAAGAAAGCTTTCTCCTGGAGCTGACACCTTGAATTTGGACTTGTATCCTAGTAGACTGAGAGAATAAATTTCTCTTTGTTAAAGCCATCCAATTGTGGTATTTCTGTTATAGCAACACTAGACAGAAGCTAAGGGAAGAGTGTGTTTCTTTTTTAGCTCTCAACACATTTTTAAACTGCTAGGTTTGGGGTTGGCAAGAACATATGGAAGACAATATGTAAGACCCATGGGTGGTATTCTTTCTATTAGAAAGGTGTGCTTATAAAGGACTAGCTCAGGAAATGAAAGATGCACTATAGGTCATGAGTACTCTGGTGGTCACAGAGTATTATTCTATTCTTTCTTTGGGAATTTTGAGTTTGACAGACCTTCAGTCCTTGATTTAATGCACGTACACATGGTCCCATTTTAATAACTGGTGCATAACTGACTACACTAACAAAATTAATCTAACATATGGAAAAAAAATATTTAGGTAAGCATGAAGGAAAATTCTAGGTTAATTTGAGATTGAAGAGATTACAATTAAGTGTTTAAAAATGTTTATCTAGCTGTTTTTGTGTGAGGGGTTGTAGATTGGTAGGGAGAAATGTTAAAGTCAGGACTCAGCTAAGAAGGCTGGAACAGCATCCAGGCAATTAATAACTGTTGCATGGACAGTTAATGACAAGATAATTGAAGGGGCATAAACTAATTAGAAGCTTATTTAGGAGGTAGAATTCACAGGACATGGTAATTGATAGTATGAAGAGAGAGAGTGGGGAAGTTCAGCATAACTCCCACATTCATGGCTTGGGTAACTGGGTATAAATAAAGGTGTTTATTGAAAGAGAGAAAATCGTGAGGAGAAAATGTGCTGGTAGGTAAATATTAGGTGACTGCCATGTTGAATTTGAGTTGGCTGTGGGGCAGTCCATTAGAGGTAATCATTGTGGAGTTGTGTATGTGAGTCTGGAGCTCACAAAAGTGATCTGAGCTTGAGGTATCAATGGTGTTCAAATAACTGGAAAGCAGTTAAAACATGTGATTACCCAGGGAAGTTGTTAAGTTAAGACCTAAGTCAGAGCCCTTAGAAAAACCAAAAGTTTAAAGACAGAAAACCTACAAAAAGAATCTTTGAAAATCTGCAGTCAGAGAAATAAGAAGGTACAAGAGCATAGTATCCAAAAGCTAGGGGGAACTAGTGGCTGTATTTGGCATTCTTAATTTAATACTCCTAAATTTTTTTAATTGTGAAATATACATATAAAAAAGGTCATAAAACATGAATATTCCTATTAATGAAGCATTTCAGAGTGAACTCATGAACCAAAATTTTAGTCAAGAGATAAAAATTTCCAGCCTGCTAGAAGGACTTTACATGCCCCTTTCCAATTTCAACCCCTCTTGCAACAATAAAATAATGATTCTCCTGAATCCCTAAGCATAATTTAGTTTTGCCTGTATTTTGAACTTATATAACTTTCAAAAAAGAAAAAATTGCGTGTGATTTATTTCACTTAACCTTAATTTTTTGAAATTTATCCATGTGGGTACGTGTAGATGAAGTCCATTTTTTTTATTAGTACATAATACTTTATTAACTAAAACTACCACAATTTATTCATTCTAACTCAGATGGATATTTGACTCTTTCCAGTTTGAAGCTATTATAAAAATACTGCCATAAACATTCTTGAACATGTCTCTTGGTGCAAATATGCAGGCATTAAGAAGAGATTCTTTTGAAAAGAAGGTAACAGTCAACAGAAGCAAAGGTCACTGAAAAATCTGGTAAATAAAGAAGACTCTTCACTAGGTTTATTCAAAGAGGGGTCATTGATTATTTTGGTTAGAGTGTGTTCACTGGAATTCATAGAGTTAATAGCAAATTGTAATGGGGTGAGGAGTAAGATGCATGTGTGGAAAATTCTGATGAAGTTTGGTTCTGGAGGAGAGAAGAGAATAGCGACAAGCTTTACTGTAGTTACAAGGGAGCAGAAGGAAAGTGTCTATGTCACTTTTGAAATTATCTCTTCTTCTTCCTGATATTTCAACTTCTTCCTTTTATTCAATTCTCCTCATCAGTAATAAACATGTGCAGTCTCCGCTGTCTTAAAAGACTCTTTCCTTCACCCTAACTCCTTGCCTAGCGTTATAAATCCTTTCCCGATATGAGCTGACCCGATTCTCTGGAATCATCCACATCTATTCCTAACCTTATACTCCAATGTCAAGAGATTGAACTCCTTTCAGTTCTTCAAATATGCTAAGCATTCTGCCACACCTCCAAGTGTATGCACATGCTAGTGCTTGTAACCCTACTGTCTGGACATCTCTTTCTCTTCTCCTGGATAATTTCTATGAATTCTTCTGCTGAGAAGTTACTTCTTCTTAAAAGTTACTTGAAATTTAATTAACTTTATCAATAAATATGTATGTATATTAGTGCATAGATGATAGATAGATAGACAGGTAGATAGAGGATGATAGATAGATAGATGATAGATATAGATAAATAGATAGATGATAGAGAGAGAGAGAGAGATGATAGGCAGATAGACAGACAGACAGATAGATAGATAGACAGACAGACAGATAGGTTAATAGATATTGATCTCTTTTTTTGGACTGGTCACAACATTCTCAGAGATCACTGCAATCTAACAGTCTTTTGTACACAACCCTCCTTCCTTCCCTCTTGTACTTCCTTTACAGACTTCAGACCTGCATAGTTATCAAGTTGTTGAATTATCCCCACGCAAGTGGCTGATGGATCACACGTTGAAAAATGTGAACTTTACTAAATAAAGGGCTATGCATGGGCTTAAATTTCAAGACACCTCACTGTTTTCTTCTTTTTCTGTTTTTCTTTTCTACCATTCCATACATGTCAGATTTGCCTAAAAGAATTAGATCTGTTACATGTATCTGTCAGACCTCAGGAGCCCAAGAAAGGACACTTCCTCACTTCCCATACAGCACCAACTATTAAAGGATTCTGGGCTTGAGCAGGCTTATTTTTCATATATACACTTGCAATCTTAAGGTAGATTCCAATAGTAAAAATGTGTTCAACCTCAAACGTGAATTAAAAAAATATTGTAGGGATGTTGCACTTGACAACTAAGACATATGCTTCTTATATATAGTTTCTGGAAAGATACATATGTTGGTGTATAAGTATGAATATATACATGTAGCTTCACACACATAAATATGTGTATATATATATTTAGATATATATACACACCCACGAATGTGTACACACACTAGCTATATTGCATTGTTAGGGAACAAACTACTTCACATAAGAGAAATTTCTAGAAAACTAAAGTTTACCAGACTAGTGAAATGTATTATTAATTTTAAACCTTTATTTATAACCTTGGAGAAATCATTAAATTCCTATTGTCTCATCTGCAAGATGAGAACTTATAGTCTCAAATAATTTCTTCCATCCTTCCCCGGTTTAATATTCTATGATTTCATGACATCTTTTAAAAATGCATTATAAATTTTACTGAGTTCTTAATCAGTTGTTGTTGTTAGGTGCCCTTGAATCCGTTACGATTCATAGCGACCCTAAGCACAACAGAACGAAACACCTCCCAGTCCTGCACCATCCTCACAATCGTTGCCATGTTTGAGCCCATTGTTGAAGCCGCTGTGTCAATCCATCTCGTTGAGGGTCTTCCTCTTTTCTGCTGACCCTATGCATTATCAAGCATGATGTCCTTCTCCAGGGAATGATACCTCCTGACAATATGTCCAAAATATGTAAGACACATTCTAACTATCCTTGCTTCTGAGGAGGATTCTGCTTGTACTTCTTCCAAGAGAGATTTGTCTGATATCAGAACATTTTCTGATATAGTGCCAGAAGAAGAGCCCCCCAGTTTGGAAAGCACTCAAAGGACACCTGGGAAAGAGCTACCTCCTCAAAGAAGAGTTGACCTTAATGAAGTGGATCAAATAAAGCTTTTGGAACCTTCATTTGCTGATGTGGTGTGACTCAAAATAAGAAGAAACAACTGCAAACATCCGTTAATAATTGGAACCTGGAATGTACAAAGTATGAATCTAGGAAAACTGGAAATTGTCAAAAATGAAATGGAAGGCATAAACATTGATATCCTAGGCATTAGTGAGCTGAAATGGACTGGTATTTGTTATTTTGAATCAGATAATCACATGGTCTACTATGCCAGTAATGACAACTTGAAGAGGAATGGCATTGCGTTCATGGTCAAAAACAACTTTTCAAGATCTGTCTTGAAGTACAACGCTGTCAGGGATAGGATAATATCCATATGCCTACAAGGAAGACCAGTTAATACGACTATTATTCAAATTTACACACCAACCACTAAGGCCAAAGATGAAGAAATAGATTTTTATCAGCTGCTGCAGTCTGAAATTGATTGAACATGAAATCGGGATGCATTGATAATTACTGGTGATTGGCATGCAAAAGTTGGAAATGATGAAGGATCAGTAGTTGGAAAATATGGCCTCGGTGAGAGAAACAATGCCAGAGATGGAATGATAGAATTCTGCAAGACCAACAACTTCTTCATTGCAAATAATTTTTCACCAACATAACCAAGCCCAAAATCAAACCCAGTGCCGTCGAGTCGATTCCGACTCATAGCGACCCTACAGGACAGAGTAGAACTGCCCCATAGTTTCCAAGGATCACCTGGTGGATTTGAACTGCCGATCCTTTGGTTAGCAGACATAGCATTTAACCACTATGCCACAACGGTGACTATACACATGGACCTCGCCAGGTGGAACATGCAGGAATCAAATCGACTACATCTGTGGAAAGAGACAATGGAAAAGCTCAATATCATTGATCAGAATAAGACTGGGGCCTGACTGTGGAACAGACCATCTTAATCAGAGGATATCAAAAACGATTTCATCTTCCTTGTTTTGTTTTTGATTCAGGGTCATCCATAGGAAAACTTATCATACTGCATTACTCTTTATAGATTTTTTATCTCATTCTTTGATATCCAATTGTCAAATTGTCATTTCACCTCACCTCAAACTGAGTTTTTACAACTGTCATCCTTCCCAATCCCTGTGTGCTCAATTGTTTCCTACTTTGTTGTGGATTGTGAAGAAAATAGCCAAAACTACAAACAATAAAATGCTAAGTTGTCAATAGTCAATAAGAATCTGAAGGAAAATAAAAAAAAAGTTCTTAAGTGGGCTTGACAATACCTATTTTAGGTCTTGGTATCTTTGCATATTCAGATTCTATTGCAGAAGAATAAACTGGCTGGAAAACAAACCACTGAATAAGCAGCCTAATATTGGACACTGACCTCAAAGAATATATTTAGTATGAACTAGTGCTTTGGTTTTTCAGCTTATTAATGCCCAGGATATCATCTTTATTGTGGCCCATTTCAATTTTTATGACTTCCAATTTTTCTAGAATCCTACTTTGTACATTTCATGTTCCAATTATTAATGGATGTTTGCAGCTGTTTCTTCGAGTTGTACTACCTCAGTGAATGAAGATCCTGAAAGCTTTACTTCATCCACATCATTACAGCCAACTCTACTTTGAGGAGACAGCTCTTCCCCAGTCGTATTTTGAATGCCTTCTAACCTGAGGCACTCATCTTCTGGCAGGATACCAGACAATGTTCTGCTGCTATTCATCAGGATTTCACTGGACAATATTTTTCAGAAGTAGATCGTCAGGACCTTCTTCCCAGTCCATCCTAGTCTGGAAGCTCCTCTGAAACCAGTACACCATGGATGACCCTGTTGGTATTTGAAATAATCGGTGGTATTTTTTTTATAGCTTCCAGCATCAAGAAAAATGCAAACTAACAAAGTAAGACAAACTGATAGACAAATGAGGCCAACTGTGGAATAGTTCATCAATTACTCCTATGCAAGTTCAGGTTGAAGTTGAAGAAAATTAGATCAAGTCCAAGAGAGGCAAATGCGAGTTTGAATATATCCCACCTGAATATATGGACCATCTCAAAAATAGATTTGACACATTGAACACTAATAATTGAAGAACAGATGAGTTGTGGAATGACATCAGTGACATCATACATGAAGAAAGCAAAAGGTCATTAAAAAGACAAGAAAGAAAGAAAAAACCAAAATGGATGTCAGAAGAGACTCTGAAACTTGCTCTTGAAAGTAAAGTAGCTAAAGCTTATGGCGGAAATGTTGATGCTAAAGCAAACAAAAGAAATTATGAAGTAAAATTACTGAACAGAAGATTTCAAAGGGTGACTCGAGAAGACAAAGTAAAGTACTATAATGACGAGTGCAAAGACCCGGAGATAGAAAACCAAAAGGAAAGAACACATTCAGTATTTCCCAAGTTGAAAGACTGAAGAAAAAATTCAAGCCTCGAGTTGCAACAGTTAAGGATTCTATGAGGAAAACATTGAACGACACAGGAAGAGTCAAAAGAAGATGGAAGTAATACACAGACTTGCTATATCAAAAAGAATTAGTTGACTTTCAACCATTTCAGGAGGTAACATATGATCAAGAATGGATGGTTCTGAAGGAAAAAGTCCAAGCTGCACTGAAGGCATTAGGGAAAAACAAGGCTACAAGAATTGTTGGAATACCAATTGAGATGTTTCAACAAGCACAGCTCTGGATGTGCTTACTTTTCTATGTCAAAAATTTGGAAGACAGCTTTGTAGACAATCAACTGTAAGAGATCCATATTTCTGCCCTTCCAAGGAAAGGTGATCCAACAGAATGTGGAAATTATCAATCAATATCATTAATATCACAAAAAAACCCAAACCCAGTGCCGTCGAGTCAATTCCGACTCATATCACACACAAGTAAAATTTTGCTGAATATCATTCAAAAGCAGTTCCAGCAGTACATCGACAAGGAACTGCCAGATGTTCAATCTGGATTCACAAGAGGATGTGAAACGGGGGATATCATTGCTGATTTCAAATGGATATTGGCTGAAAGCAGAGAATAATAAAAAGAAAGATGTTTAAAAAAAAACTAGTAGTTTTTTTTTTTTTAAAACAACCTATGTTTTATTGACTATGCAAAAACATTCAACTATGTAGATCATAACAAATTACGGATAACATTGCTAAGAATGAGAATTCCAGAATACTTAACTGTGCTCATAAGGAACCTGTGCATACACCAAGAGGCACTGGTTTGAAAAGAACAAGGGGATGCTGTGTGGTTTAAAGACAAGAAACGTGTGCATCAGGGTTGTATCCTTTCACCATACTTATTCACTCTGCACCCTGAGCAAATAATTCAAGAAAGACTGTATGAAGAAGAAAGGGGCATCAGGATTGGAGGAAGACTCATTAACCTGTGATAAGCAGATATGAGAACCTTGAAGAGAACTTAAAGCACTCACTGATGAAGATCAAAGACTACAGCCTTCAGTATGGGTTACACCTCAACATAAAGAAAACAAAAACCCTCACAACTAGACCAATAAGCAACATCATGATAAACAGAGAAAAGATTAACGTTGTCATGATTTTATTGTACTTGGTTCCACAATGAATGCTGATGGAAGCAGCAGTCAGGAAATCAAATGACGCATTGAACTTGGGCACATCTGCTGCAAAAGACCTCTTTAAAGTGTTAAAAAGCAAAGATATTACTTTCAGGAATAAGGTGTGCCTTTGCTATGAGTCGGAATCGACTCAACAGCAGTGGGTTTTGGTTTGGAACCAAGCCATGGTTCACCTCATATGGTTGAGAAAACTGGACAATGAATAAGGAAGACCTAAGAAGAAGTCATGCATTTGAATTATGGCATTTTTGAAGAATATTGAATATACCATGGACTGCCAGAAGGATGAACAAATTCGTCTTGGAAGAAATACAACAAGAATGCTTCTTAGAAGCAAGGATTGTGATACTTTGTCTCATGTACTTTGGAAATGTTATCAGAAGGGACCAGTCTCTGTAGAAGGACATCATGCTTGATAAAATAGAAGGTCAACAAAAAAGAGGAAGACCCTCAATGAAAGGGATTAATACGGTGGCTGCAACAATGGGCTCAAGCGTAACGACTGTGATGATGGCATAGGACTTGGCAGTGATTCATTCTGTTATACATGGGGTCACTATGAGTTGGAACAGACTCAACAGCACCTAACAACAAGTGCCCTGATATTTTACCCATGTTGTAGCATCCACTATAAAAATTTGACCAGAACTTAAATCAATTTATTTTACCATATCATGCAAATAATGCACCAGGCTCTTGCCTTTCAGTTCAATTGTTTATTTATTTATAGTACTATTTATTACTATTATTTATTAATAGTACTATTCCTTTCATTTAGGTAGAACCCCTGCCTTCAAAATGTCTCTCCTAGCAGCGATAAAGCTATGAAGTAAAGAAATATTTTACTTTTTATACATATTATAAAGCAGAGGCAAAATAAGGAAAGTGACTTGTCCAAGGTCACAGGAGAGGGGATGGATTGAAAATGAAAACCCAGGGACTTCTGGTTCTCTCTACTACTTCCTACGTTGATCAACACTTGAGCCCTGTTGTCAATGTGAGTTTATGAACTTTAGAAGAGATGTATTTCCACTGTTTAATTTATGTACATTGCAAATAATATCAGTGCTATGGACTTTTAAGAAAATCTAGTTTATATGATTTGAAAACATTAAACAGATTGCTTTTCTTGTAGTGACAGGTTAAAAGGTGATTATCATATTTGGCTGTTAGTTAACAAGACAAGTGATAGACACTTTAACCCTAATCGTCATCAATCGCTAACCGATACTTAAACTTGTTAATTCTACTGTGCACCCATATGAACAGTAATTAGCAGAATCTTCAGATCTGCATGGAAATCCATCCGTATTGAGTATATTTACCTAAAACCCTTTTTCAGCCAAAAGCTGTCATTGACCCATTGCTGCAGTGGTTAAGCTCTCAGGTGCTAACCGAAAGGTTGGTGGTTTGAAACCACCAGCCACTTTGTGGGATAAAGTTGTAGCAGTCTGCTTCTGTGAAGGTTTACAGCCTTGGAAACCCTACGGGGCAGTTCTACTCTGTCCTACAGGGTCGCTATGGGTTGGAATCGACTCGATGGTAGTGGGTTTGGTTAAATCACCAATATAACAAAATAAAAGATACACAGCTACTCTCGCTAAGTATCTGTTTATGTTATGGAAAATGAAAACATCAGGAGATAATAGTCACCTTCATAAAACCAATGATTACCTTTTTTTAAGAATGATTAACTGTACCTAAATATGAGAGAATCATGGCAGTTTTTCAATAAGTAAAGGCATGCACTTATTAGTATACACACAATTCTGTTTCTTTAAGCTGTAAATGAAGCATCTAAGCCGTGTTAAATGAGTATTTCCCTATTCATGTCCTGTGTCGGATCTCTCTTTTTTTTTTTTTTTTTTTTGATATATCTCATGGGAGGTCCCTAATCAGTGAACAGTCATAACCTTTCGTTTTTCTTTGGTTCTTACATATATCACTAAGTACACAAAATGCTGTATCTGAGAAAATCAATAAATGCAATGCTTAGATGATGAATGTTTACAATTTACTCCTCCATTGCTACTGTGTTCTAGTAAAAACAACACCTAAGAAAGAAAAGCGAGGTTACAAATATAAAACAGAGACCTTCTCCCCACTAAATATTTTCCTTTTGGTTCAATACAAGAACACTTCCATTGCTAGCAATTTACCTCATTGTACATAAATTGCAGACTGAACATAACTCATCCACTGCACTCACCAAGAAAATGCACAGAGTTTAGAGAAAAGTTGAAATCAACTTCATTATACAGTTGGCCAAATCATTTATGCATTCAACAAAAGCAAACAGTAAATATGAATGAATTCAGTTGGGTTATCTGTAACTCTGTCTCAAAAAAACTTTCTTTTTTTTATGGATGAAATATCTCAAAAGTTAAATTACCCAGTGTCACGATATTTTATGCATAACAGCTGCAGAAAGTTTCACATCTTTTTGAAAGGTAGGACAATATTATGTGCATTTGCAATGTGGCAAGGAATTTTCATTACATATGAGTGTTTTTCTAAGCCTCCAAAGTAAATTCTTTGTTTTGGGAAAACTGTCATGCAATTAATGAAAGGAATCCCATTTCCCTCCTGCTGATAACATAGTTTCTTACAGTAACAAGGCAGAAATCATTTCCCTTGTTAATACTTAAAAAGAGAAGAGTATTTTCTTTTTGAACAATTCTAAAGGATGTCCCAAAAGATATAATATTTCTATTTTGAAAACAACACCACACATAATGATTCTTTATACATTTTCAGTGAAAAAAAAAAAAAAAGCCCAGCATAAACTTCACAATGTAAAGCCTGATTTCTTTCCTTTAGGTTGTGTTTACTATTTGCTAAACCAAACAGTGAATGAAAGTGCCTTACAAAGTAGCCAAGCAGCAGAGAGTGTGAGTTCATAATTAACCTACTGTTCAAAATGCTGTCAGAACTTAACATATGGACCCACGCAGGGGGGCCCAGGTTACTTATTTTTATATGATGCTGTTACTCCCTTTGCCATCTCTTTCAATTTAAGCCACAATTTATTTTCAATGTAATTTAAGGAAAAATTTTATCTAGATTCAAAAAATAAATAAATAAAAAACAAAAAAACCCACTGCTGTCGAATCAATGGAAACCCTGGTGGCGTAGTGATTAACTGCTATGGCTGCTAACCAAAGGGTCAACAGTTTGAATCCACCAGGCGTTCCTTGGAAACTCTGTGGAGCAGTTCTACTTTGTCCTATAGGGTCGCTATGAGTCAAAATTGACTAGATGGCAACGGGTTTGGTCCCATCAATTCCAACTCATAACGACTCTACAGGACAGAATAGAAGTTCCCCATAGGGCTTCCAAGGCCGTAATCTTTAAGGGCACAGACTGGCACTTCTTTCTTCTACAAAGGGGCTGGTGGGTTCAAACTGTCAACCTCTTGGTTAGTGGATGAGAGCTTTAACTACTGCACCACCAGGACTCTTTCAGTTAGGAAGACCAAATAAAATGTTTGAAAAATCAAACCTTTGGAAAAGGGTGCTAGAATCAATATACAGAGTAGGATACCAGGCAATTCAGAGTTAGATGATGTCAAATAAGGAAGTAATCCATAATTTATTTTTATGATTTGCATTTGGTCGCAGTTTTCTAAAGTTGGCCTATAATATTCAAATCATATCTGCAGTGAATAAATGATACCTGATTGATGGCATAGTGGTTAAGTGCTATGGCTGCTAGCCAAAGGGTCGGCAGTTCGAATCCACCAGGCACTCCTCGGGAACTCTTCAGGGCAGTTCTACTCTGTCCTATAGGGTCGCTATGAGTTGGAATCGACTCGACAGCACTGGTTTTTTTTTTTTTTTTTCTTAATCATTCACTAAAGAGCGGGCCATATATTAGATGATACATAAGTATTAAAGAGCATGTTTTTCTGTTGCAATATAAGCATCACATTTTCAGAACAATATATTGTTTAAGTTCCTAGATACTTTAGAAAATTCCACAAGTCATCTTTAATAATTGGCGTTAAGATGTCAATTATTAAACTCTATGTATTATATGGAAACCCTTGTGGCATAGTGGTTAAGTGCTATGGCTGCTAACCAAGAGGTCAGGAGTTCAAATCCACCAGGTGCTCCTTGGAAACTCTATGGGGTAGTTCTACTCTGTCCTATAGGGTCGCTACGAGTCGGAATCGACTCAACGGCAGCGGCTTTTTTGGTTTTATGTGTTATATTGAATGTTGACTATATCAAGAACTGCCAGAAGAACAAACAAATCTGTCTTGGAAGAAGTACAATCAGAATGCTCCTTAGAAGCTAGGATGGCAAGACTTCATATCATGTACTTTGGGCATGTTATCAGGAGAGACTAGTCCCTGGAGTAAGACATCATGCTTGGTAACACAGAGGGTCAGCGAAAAAGAGGAAGATCCTCAACGAGATGGACTGACACAATGGCTGCAACAATGGGCTCTAGCATAGAAATGATTGTGAGGATGGCGCAGGACCAGGCAGTGTTTCATTCCGTTGTACACAGGGTCGCTATGAGTTGGAACCAACTTAATAGCACCTAATAACAACAACAAAACCATGTATTATATAAACAATCATTATCAAAAATAATATTTCTCACCTTATAACTTTCTTGTGCTTTTATTACCATTTATCTTTCATTCTTAGATTTTCAGCAAATAGTAAATGATATCCATACACACATACACACACACAGCTGTACGTCATATGTATAGAAGAAAAAAACAAATCTACTGCCATTGAGTTAATTCAGACTCATAACGACACTATAAGGAAGCTGACTGCCACATCTTTCTCCCATGGAGCAGCTGGTGGGTTGGAACCATCAACAATTTGGTTGGCAGCTGAGCACTTTAACCGTGCCACCAGTGTTCCTCCTACATCATATCTAGACCAAAACCAAATCTCTTGCCCTCGAGTCGATTCTGACTCATAGTGACCCTATAAGGCAAAGTAGAACTGCTTCATATGGTTTCCAAGGAGTGGCTGGTGGATTTGAACTGCCAACCTTTTAGTTAGCAGTCTGAATTCTTAACCACTGCAGCACCAAGACTCTACACCATACATATCAAGATATGTATGCTTGAATCTGATGAACCTGAAACTCTTTATCTCCCTCTTTATATCTTCCTTTAAGCCTGGCTTGATTCTTTTTTTCTAATTCTTTCAATAAATAAACACATCAGTTTAATTTAAAGCACTAACTTGTATATTGCATCAAGCAATGGTTGAAAATGACCCTGGGTGCTCACTGTGGATAAACTAAACAATCAACTACTGGGGACCAGGGGCACTTCTTTATCTAAATGTTGGAGCGTCACCCAAGCTCAACTTCTAAGCTTTCTATATGATCCTTTTGTTATGGATTGAATCTTGTTCCCCCAAAATAATGTGTCGCAAAGCCTAACCTCTATGCCTGTGGTTTAAACCCATTTGAGAACGAGTTTTCTGTTATGTTAATGAGGCAGGATTAGTGTAAAGTTAATCTCTCTTTTTTTTTTGTTCACCTAGTAAGCCTTTACCTTTATTTTAATTTTTTTTTTTTAGTATTTTTTTTATGTTAAATATAACCAAACCCAACCAAACCCAGTGCTGTCGATTCCGACTCATAGTGACCCTAGAATAGACAATATAAAATTTGTCATTTTAACCATTTTTTAGTGTATAATCAATGACATTAATTACATTCCCCATGTTGTGCAAACATCGCTATTATATATTTCCAAAACCTTTCTCATCACCACAAACAGAAACTCAGTATGCCTTAACCCATAACTCCTCATTTTCTCCTCCCTCTAGTCCCTGGTAACTGCTAATCTACTTTCTATCTCTGTGCATTTGCCTATTCTGGGGTCATGCAATATTTGTTCTTTTGTGTTTTTTATTTTATTTTTTGTTGTACTTTAGATGAAGGTTTACAGAACAAACTAGCTTCTCATTAACAATTAGTACACATCTTGTTTTGTGACATTGGTTACCAACCCCACAACATGTCACCACTCTTTCTTTCTTGACCTTTGGTTCCCCATTACCAACTTTCTGTCCCCTCCTGCTTTTTAATCCTTGACCCTGGGCTGGTGTGCCCCTTTAGTCTCATTTTGTTTTATGAGCCTGTCTAATATTTGGCTGAAGGGTGAACCTCAGGAGTGACTCCATTACTGAGGTAAAAGAGTGTCTTGGGGCCATACTCTTGGGGTTTCTCCAGTCTCTGTCAGGGCATTAACTCTGGTCTCTTTTTGTGAGTTAGAATTTTGTTCTACATTTTTTTTCTAGCTCTGTTGTAATCCTCTATTGTGATCCCTGTCAGAGCAGTCAGTGGTGGTACCCAGGCACTGTCTAGTTGCGCTGGACTCAGTCTGGTGGAGGCTGTGGTAAGTGTAGTCCGTTAGTTCTGTGGACCAATCTTTCCCTTGCATCTTTGCTTTTCTTCATTCTCACTTGCTCCAGCTGGGGTGAGACAAGTGGAGTATCTTAGATGGCTGTTCACAAGCTTTTAAGTCCCCAGATGCTACTCACCAACATAGAATGTAGAACATTTTTTTAATAAACTATGTTATGCCAATTGAGCTAGATGTTCCCAGACCTTGTTTGCTATATCCCTCAGCCCAGTAATTCAGCCCCTCAGGGAGTTTAGATGTATCTATGAAGCTTCCATATCCTTACCTTGGTCAAGTTGTGCTGACTTCTCCAGTATTGTATACTGTCTTACCCTTCACCAAAGCTACCACTTATCTATTGCCCATTTAGTGTTTTTCCATCCCCATCCTTCCTCTCCCTTGTAACCATCAAAGATTGTTTTTTTTTGTATATAAATATTTTCATTAGTTTTTATAGCAATGGTCTCATACAATATTAGTTCTTTTGTGATTGACTCATTTCACTCAGCATAATACACTCCAGATTCATCCATGTTGTGAGATGCTTTGTAGATTCATCATTGTTCTTTATGGTCGTGTAGTGCTCTATTGTGTATATCTACCACAGTTTGTTTTCCGTTCATCTGTTGATGGACATCCAGGTTGCTTCCATCTTTTTGCTATTGTAAACAATGCTGCAGTGAACATGAGTGTGCATATGTCTAGTTGTGTGATGGCTCTTATTTCTCTAGGATATATTCCTAGGAGTGAGATTGCTGGATCATATGGTATTTCTATTTCTCGCTTTCTAGAAAGCACCATATCACTTTCTAAAACGGTTGTACCATTTTGCATTCCTACCAGCAGTGCATAAGAGTTCCAATCTCCCCACAGCCTTTTCAACATTTGATATTTTCTTTAATTTGTGCCAGTAATGCTGGTGTGAGATGGTATCTCATTGTAGTTTTGATTTGTGTTTCTCAATTTTTTTTTTTTAATGGCTAGTGGGAAACCCTGGTGGTGTAGTGGTTAAGAGCTATGGCTGCTAACCAAAAGGTTGACTGTTCAGATCCACCACGGGTGCCTTAGAAACCCTATGGGGCAGTTCTACTCTGTCCTATAGGGTTACTGTGAGTCAAAAGGCAGTGGGTTTGGTAATGGCTAGTGATTGTGAGCATTTCTTCATGTGTATGTTAACTGCATAGATGTCTTCTTTGGTGAAGTGTTTGTTTATTTCCTTTGCCCATTTTTTAAATGGATTTTTTGTCTTTTTGTTATAGAGGTGTTGAATTTTCCTGAGATTTTAGAGATTAGACCTTTGTGTGAGTTAATCTCTTACAAGAGATAAAAAGAACATGTTAGGCAAGCAGAGATGGGGTAAGAGAGACGCCAAGCCATATGAAGATTGCCCTGGAGCAGAAGCTGAAACAGATGAGGACCTCCCTCCAGAGTCAACAGAGAGAGAAAGCCTTCCCCTGGAGCTGGCACCTGAATTCAGGCTTCTAGCCTACTTTAATGTGAGAAAATAAATTTCTTGTTTGTTAAAGCCATCCATTTGTGGTATTTCTGTTATAGCATCACTAGATAAATACAACAGAATTTGGTATCAAGAAGTGGTGGTGCTGCTCTAACAGATACTTAAAATGTGGAAGCAGTTTTGGAATTGGGTAATGGGTGAGGCTGGAGGACTTTTAAGGGGTCTAATAGTAAAAGCCCCGGTGATGCTGTGGTTAAGTGTTTGACTGCTAGCCAAAAAGTCCACCAGCTGTTCCTCGGAATCCCTATGGGGCAGTTCTATTCTTCTTATAGAGTCACTATGAGTAGGAATAGACTCGACGGTATTTTTTTTTTTTAAATGGTAAAATCCTAGATCGCCTTGAAAAGACTATTGCTAGAATTATGAATGTCAAAGGCAATTCTGGTGAGTGCTCAGAAGAAAGTAAGGAGAGCTACAGAGAAAGTGTCTGTTTTCTTAGAATACATATAGTGCCAGTAACAGAATGTTGCTAGAAATGTGGATGTTTAATGTGTTTCTGGTGAGGCTTTAAAAGAAAATAGTAGACATGTGATTGGAAAATGTAGAAAGGGTGACGGCTTTTATGCAGTGGCAAAGAACTTGTCTTAATTATGTTCAAATGTTTGGTGAAAGGTAGAACTCGTAGGTGATGAACCTGGATATCTGGCTGAGAATTCTAAGCAACATCTTCAAGAGGGAGCATGATTTCTCCTTACTGTTTATAGTAAAATGTGAAAGGAAAGGAATGGACTTAAAAATGAACTGTGCAAAATGAAAACAGAACTTAAAGATTTGTTGTAAAAACTAAGGACATGTGCCCTAGAATGTTAACCAAAGATTTGACTACATGATCTTTTGTTAAAGAGATTAATCTTGTTACTGATGGATCTAATCAACTACTGTAGCAGAAAACCCATCAACCTAGACTAAAAATGACAGCGAAAGAACAAAAGGAAAGAATGCTGCCTGCCTCTTAGAATTCTACAGGCAGGAAACAGGCCAAAGGAGCTATATCTGTTTTCTTCTAAGAAAGGAAAAGAACTATCCCTGGAGCTGCTCAAAGATCAGGGAAGTAGGGACTTCTCAGTTTCAAAGGGTGGGGCCATGGTCTCCTGGGTCTCAAAGGGTGGGTCCGTGGCCTCCCAGGTTTCAAAGAGTCAGATCTTTGCAAATTCGGTTCTAGAGATTGGGCTGCCATTTAATTATGCTGAGGGTGTGGCTGCTGCCCAAACCTAAGTGGATGGGACTGCTATACCCAAAGTGCAGAAGAAAGGGGACTCTCGGGCTGAAGGGGTAAGGTTGCCACTCAGATGGAATAGGAGAATGGGGCTGCCTAAAGCTGAGGGAGCAGAGTTGCCATCCCAGAGGGTCTAGAAGGCAGAGCTGAAGCCCAGGACCAAGATGCCTCCACCTAAAATCCAGAGAGCATGACCAACACCCAGAACCCTGAGAACAGAGTCATTGCTTACATGATTCTCAGAGAACAGAGAAATATTTTCAAGACTTGAAAACTCTAATACAGGGATTCCTGCTGGGTTTTGAACTTGTTTGGTGCCTGTTATACCTTCTTTTCCTCCGATTTCTCCCATTTAAATGGAAAAGTCTACTTTGTACCTGTTCCATCATTGTACTTTGGAAACAGATAACTTGTAGTCTAGATTTCACAGGTTCACAGATGAAGAGAAATTTTGCTCCAGGATGGAATTTGCCTATAGTCTCACCCATGTTTGATTTAGATCATTCAGAGGATGAGATTTTGGACTGGGAATTGATTTAAGATTTTTGGGATAAATTGATGAGGTGAATGTGTTTCGCATGTGGGGTCAATCTTTTTTGAGATATATAAGAGAAAAGCAAACTAGTAAGCAGAGGTGGGGGAAGAAAGATGTCAAGCACTTGAATATTGCTTGGGAGAAAAGCTCAGGAAAGACAAGGACCTTATCCAGAGCCAATAGAGAGAAAGGCTTCCTTTATAGCCGGTGCCCTGAATTTGTACTCCTAGCCTCTTAAACTGTGAGAAAGTAAATTTCTGTTCATCAAAGCCATCCACTTGTGGCATTTCTGTTATAACAGCACTAG
This sequence comes from Loxodonta africana, assembly GCF_030014295.1. NCBI lineage: Eukaryota > Metazoa > Chordata > Mammalia > Proboscidea > Elephantidae > Loxodonta > Loxodonta africana. The sequence continues at coordinate 42,909,494 of NC_087352.1, forward strand.
ATAACTAAGACATATGGAAAGATTTTAAAAAAGAACGTTCTTTGCAACATGGAAATTAGTACTTGTAAGCACTGATTGTTTTTCTATGACTATAAAACCTGCAGCTAATGTACTAAAAATAGCTAGGTTGTGCTATGCTATGTACATAGCAATTATCATGAGGGCATTTGATTATATTCATTCATATTAATGGTGTAGTCTTCATTTATAGGTTTGTTTGTAAACATTTTAGACTCTATTACCTAGTAGCATTAGTTCATTCTGTTGACAGAATACATTATCTTTCGTTTTATGGCTGAAGTAGAGTATAGCAAGCAAAGAAGCAACCAAATGGGCATAGTCAAAACACTTGGAATGCTGACTGTAAAATCAAACTGAGCATTGGCTCAGTTGCTTACTTGTTGTTATTTGTATTTATTAGTAAATATAGGTCAATGTGACAGTCACTAAATAAACTAATAATCCCCTTTACTTAGAATGTCAGCAAATATTCAGTAGAGTAGCATTATATGAGGTTGTCTACATGCTAATGTTAATTGTCCATTTAGGTAATTTAAGCATCGATGAAAGTTTGAAGATATTCTTAATATTTATTAACTTAAAAATAGTTACACTATGAAAATATTATGCTTTTAATTCCATAAAAAAAAGGTATTTTTAGTTTAATGTATTAGTGGTTAAAATTCAACCATAAGGTAACCAGAAGGCTCCTTTCAAAGACAATCATCAAGGAACATGGACAGTTGCCTGGCATTGTTTGAAAGGTGAGCTTACTACCCTGAGGAATAAGAAAACACATCCTTTCATATATCCCTGCTGGCAATTTCTTGACAAAATCATACACAGATATGGGCCTGCTTTATATGGTTTTCCCATGTGGCTCGGTTGAAGTCACATAGGAAGTCTCTTGGATAGTATGTCTCCTCTCTTTGTAATGTTTTCCATACTGAGAACAATTGTAGGCTTATCTGTCAGTCTTATCTTCCACCCTTTTTACCAAGCATAGAGTTCTGAGTTCTTGGTACTCTACACTAATAGAAAAATAAGAATTTGTTTAATGAAAAGTTTATCATTAGCATTACCTGCTACACACCATTTCTGATAGTGCTGATACTGTTGTCAAATTGCTAATGGTCTAAGAATAATTATGATTAAAAACTTTATTAGTGAATTCGTACTAAGACAGTAAAGAGAAAGCTTGTGGAAGAAATTAGATGATATGTATTTTTTTTGCATGTGATTTCACAAGTCCTAGCCCGGAGATAATTTTTTAAAAATATCTCCTTTGAAAACAATGAAACCATTCTTTCTCTCCAACTGAATTATAAATTATTAGCTGCTGTCTCTCATAAATAGTTTAGCTTATGGTCTAATTTATCTCAATTTGAGTGTTGATTACTTTAATGGATGAATGCATTAATTTTAATTGGGTAATGACTAAATTGGATCGGTGGTAGCCTACAAAATTGTTTTGCTTGTTAAAAAAAGTTCAGAAGTAATGCTAGACCTAAACAACACCAAAACGAACAAACAAACAAAAACTGCCTTAGAATCCATTCCAACTCATAGCAACTGCATAGGACAGAGTAGAGCTGTTATTGTCATCTTAAATATTAGCAAACTGAACCACAAAAAGACAAAATGTTTTTTATACCATCTTCCCTTGCAAGTACTTTGGGGGATATATGCTGTGAACATTCTGGCTGCAGTTCTATGGCCTACTTAAGTACTAGGGATAGAGAGAACTGAAATAATAATGGCAATTATTTTTTCATGTTAAAACTCAAAAGAGTTCATATATGTTTACAATTAATTTCTTAATTACTAATTAATCTGTGAATTATGAAGAAGTAAAATCAAAAGCGTCAATACTCCAAAGGTTCCTCTGTGTTACTCAATCAGTACTTGACTTAAATTAGTAAGAAATGCAATACAAGCTTTTTAAAACAAAAATGTAAAATAACATTCAAAATATAAATCAAACTGTGTACCCATTGCTGTTGAGTCGACTGCAACTCAAAGAGACCCTATAGGACAGAGTAGAACTGCTTCATGGTGTTTCCAAGGAGCAACTGGTAGATTTGAACTGCCGACTTTTTGGTTAGCAGCTCAACCCTTATCCACTGCACTACCAGGGCTTCATCAAACTGTGTAATAATACCAAAATTTGAAGTTTATTTCATATTTCTATGTTCATATGTTTATCTTAATTTTTTCATTCTTAAAACTAGTGTGTATAGCAATGCCACAGGATAAAAGGTTAATACACAAAAGTCAATTTCTTTCCCACCTATATACCAGTAAAGAAAAGTTGAACTTCACAATTAAAAAAAAAAAAAAAAAAAACACACACACAAAATACAATATCCCATAATTAAATGTTGAAGTATAAATCTAACAAAATATGCTAAGGATCAATAAGAAAAAAATCTACAATATTCTGATTAAAAAAAAAAATCAAAGTGGATCTAAGTATATATAGAGCCAATGAAAATCCAGTCAAAATCCAGCAATCTATTTTCTCGGTATTGACAGACTCTGAAGTTCACATGGAAAGGCAAAAAAAAAAAAAAACCTATAATAGCCAACACAATACTGAAGGAGAATAGTACTCTAGACAGAGTGGAATTTGCAAAACAATAGATCAATAGAATAGATCCTACAGATCTAAACAAATATAATCAACTATCTTTTACTAAAGAGCAAATGCAATTCAATGGATAAACAATGACTTTTTCAACAAATGCTGCTGGGTCAATTTGACATCCTTAAGCAAAAAGAAAAAGTGAACCTAGACACAGACCTTATTATGTCTTTCACAAAAATGAACTCAAAATGGATCATAGGCCTACATGTAAAATGCAAAACTCTAAAACTTCTAGTACAAAACAGGAGAAAATCTGGGTGAGTTTGAGTTTGCTGATGAGTTTTTAGACACAAATCAAACAGCGCAATCTATGAATGAAAAAAAGTGATAAGTTGGACTTCGTTAAAAAAAAAAAACTGCTCAGTGAGAGGTAGTGTTAAAATACAAGCTACAGACAAGGAGAAACTATTTGCAAAACTAATATCTGATAAAGGACCTGGATATCCAAATCACACAAAGAATTCTTACAATTCAACTGTAAGAAGAAAAAGAAGCAATACCCAGTTGCAAAATGATTAGCCCTAAACTAAAGATAGTCAAAGAACTTTGCCTTTCTAACTATGTACATTGCTTAGACATTACCACCCATGATTAGGTACTTCATGAACATACTTTGAAGGTGGTGTAAATAAATGTTGGAATACTAATATAGTGATGTTTTAACTCAGAGGTATAAGAACTTGTGACTCGCTAGTATCTATTCTGCCATAGTGAAAACCTATTGCTTATGCTATTATCTGTCTTTTTATTATTGATAAGGTATTTAGTTCAGTACAATTAAAAGCTATATAGCATACCAACTATACTGGTGGGGAACAAATTCTCCATCATTATCAAGATGTACTATACCTGACTGGGTCCTCACTAGCCAGTTTACTGGAATAGTTAATTAAATATATGCCTGAATTTGCTTGTATGAAAAGTGAAGTTTTAGTAACTATATTGTGTTCCTTCTAGGTTATTGCAGTATTAATGAGATAAAGTATATGAAAGTAGTTATCTTTGCGATTTAAAATATTCAGCACTCAACAGTATTTGTTTAATAACTGGTGAGTTATTGACTCATAAGCTCTCAGTAAATAATTATATTTGGTAAATAGGCATAGTAATTGAACTCTGAGCCAAAAAAAACTCTCCTAATAAATGTCACCTTTGAAAATGTATTCTAGACATTGATGCCTCTTTTGAATTTCTCAGTCACTGGAATAATATATAAAGTATAAAAATAAAAAATGTTATGTTTTTCCTGCCAATATGAATCTGTGCCAGTCCTAAAGAAAACATATTTAAAACGACACATGGTGACAGATTACAATAGTGTCTAAAGGCGGCACAAAGTTCTGCAAAGTCCAAACTTTGGCAGGTTTTTTGGTTTTCCTGCCAGTTGCTTGCCAAAATTCTATTTGATAGATGAGAACAATTTGTCTTTTTGGACATTCATGAATTAGGCACTGCAGGCATTGAATTATACATACAGAGGTGAAATTTACTTTTCATATCTGAATTTGGTAAATGAATATGCAAGTAGAATTAAATGTCCCAGATGTCTTGCCAGTTTAAACTACAATAAATCTAAATGTTCAGACTAGTTCAACTAAATCAATGTATTTTGTACACAGAAGGCACTGCTTGTATGTTCATTGTTGATATCGATGATATTAATTGCTTCTTTAAAAATATACATATAAAATACCTTACTCATTATTGAGTACGTACTCCCCACTGTACACAACAATCTCATGTGAAGTGCAAATTTTGTTGTATCGCGAAGATATTAGGCATTTGCAAATACAGGTTGAAATCTCAGGTAAGATTATCAGTAACAAAAAGACCTGAGATTCTGTGTAACTGAGAATTCAAGGCATGGGCACTTTAAGATATTGTTCATAAAGTAAAGCCAGGAGAGGGTTAGGAAAACCAACTAATATGTAAGAGTAAAAAAACATATACACAAATGTCCACAGTATGAGGGGTAAGTGCTTAACAAAGGTATGTCAAAAATTTTGCAATATCTTTCTAAGAGAATATACTTACAGAGATAAGCAAAACAAAACAAAAACAAAGAGACACATTTTCCAAGTGGAAAGGTGACAATGTTTCTGAGTAGAGTAGATCCATAGCAAAGCAGAATTGTAAAAGATCATGACTTTCTTTCACTGTGGCTTACATATGAAAACCATACATGGTTGAGTGTGAAATATCATTAGGTGACCAGAAACTAAACTGTTTGTGTATCTTACTCTGGGGTTTAAATCTTATTCTTTCTGCAGTAGAGATTCTTTAAAAGATTGTAATCAGAAGAATGACAAGAATTAACCAGTGTTTCAGAACATATTTAGAGTCACAATATTGTGGACCAACTAACCAGAAGGAGTAAAGAGGAGAGACTTACAGAACTGTTAGGAAGCTATTGCAATTATTGAAGTGAAAATTATAAAATATTGAACTCACTTAGTAACAATAAAACATGACTCATGAAAATTATTTGAGTCATATTTGAGAAGGAAAAATGATAGAAATTTTCGAACTATTAAATATGGAAGTTAAGAAAAGGAAGTAAGAGGAGATATATTCATCAATATACCTATTGTCGTTGAGTCTGACTCATAGTGACCCTATAGGACAGAATAGATCTTGCCCATATAGTGACTCATAGCGGCCCTCTAGGACAGAGTAGAAATGCCCCATAGGGTTTCCAAGGTAGATTTGAACTTCTGACTTTTTGGTTAGCAGCTGTAAATTGCCGTAGCTCTTTACACTGTGCCACCAGGGCACCATCAATACAAGCATTTTCAATTAATGTCTATAGAACTCTTTTTGGTATTTTAAGCTTAGATATCTACATAGTACCATTTCAAAAGTAAAAACATATAGGATGATTGGAGATTTAATGGAAAAAAAAGGAAAGTTCAGTTTCTTGTATGTGGTTATTGGCATACCAATAAACGATGAAATGGCTGTCCATTACATATTACAAATAAAGAATTAAACCTTAAGAAAGGTTAGAACAGTAAAGAAATATGTTGGACTTAACAAAATTGAAAGTCGAAGACATGAGCATTTATAAAATGTCACCAGTGGAGCAAACCTATGCAGAAATAAGGAGAGAAGAATCTGTAGGGAGGAGTTTTCAAGTTCTTACAGAAAGATATTACAGATGATTATCTGAGTGTATCAGTTTCTAGATAGACTTACAAAATGAAATAGAGAAAAATAAAAGATGAGCTAGAAAAGCTATCTTTAATAAAGTTTGGTTTCATAGTCTCCTAGGGCTTTTAATCTTTTTTTTTTTTTTTCCTTCTTAGATCTGAGTCTGATAGTGAGACTTAGAGACTTTGGAGGGTTTAAATGATGATTAACTCAGATAAAGAAAAGCCTTTTCTCCTGCACCCTTCAGCAAAATTTGAATTTAGCAAAATACAGCTTAAATGACATTCTATGGCCTTGATTTTTGTCAGAGCTTTTATAAAGAGATAAGTCCAACAATTCTCCATGAGAGGATTTAAACTACTTGTGAGTACTTTGTATTTTTCTATCTGGAGAATAATATGTGTTCTTCAAAGGATAATTTAAAATAGAATTTGCAATGACTTAAGGCAATTTGCTGAGGGAATGCATGAATACAAAAAAACTGGTACTATAAGCATTTTTTAACTCTCCAGTTTAGGATTGCAGATGACATAACGAATCTAAGGGCCTTAAGCTTTCTTATGTGAAAGTAGTTCTACTAATCTAGAAGAATAAACATTTTCTGTCAATATTTTCATACCACAAACATACCCACGTTAGATAACAAGGAGATTTTGCATGTTTGCATATACATATACTTATAACCATGAGTACGTATCCCTTGGAGTATCTCTACAAAATATTATCTATAAGAAGTGAAAATAAAATCTGTATAATTGCCTGTACTATGGATTATTTTCATTGCTGCCAATAAGTTGTATGCCTATAAAAAGCAGAAGTTGTGTGATAGATATATTTACAATACACACACACACACACACACGCAGACAGAAATGAGTAGCTGCTGAGGCTGCTTATGTACAACGAAAAACCTCATAGAATTTGGTTTCTTGGTTTGGAGGTTTAAGGTCATGATTTCTTGGGACATTCCAGCTAATTGGCCTAATAAACTGTTTAGTGCTTCTGTCCTACCTCCTAGTTCCTTGTGTAGTGCCTGGGGTCTTAAAAGCTTGAAAATGGCCATCCAAGACAGAAAAATTGGTCTCTATTCACCAGGAGCAATAAATGAAGAAGTGTCAAGAATAGAAGGAAGAAATGGAATATATGGCTAATTGTTTCCGTGAACAACTGCCTCCTTGATATGAGACCAGAAGAGCTGGATGGTGCCTGACTACCATTACTGAACGTTTTGATCAAAGATTCTAAAGAAGAATTCTGGCCAAAATAGGGAAAATGCAGAACATGATTTCAAAAAATTCTCGTGAACTCTAGACTTCCTGGAGCCCTGAATGTTGAATGAACCCCTGGAACTATTGCTCTGAGATAGTCTTTAAACCTTAAACCAGAAATATCTCCAAAGTCTTCCTAAAACCAATCAACAGTTTATCTTAACCGGTAAAAAAAATGCCTGCCTTGAGCATTATGCTCTTTTAAGAATTATCTACATGGGATCAAATTGATAACAGCAACTTGAAAGATTAGATAGGAACCTGAGGGGGCAATGAATTTATGTTAATGGGGGAGGAACAACTCAGAAAAGGAGGTTAAGAATGATTGTATAACTCAAAGGATGTAATTAATGTCACTAAATTGTACATGTAGAAGCAATTTAATTGGTGTATGTTTTGCTGTGTATATTTTCAGCAACACAACGAAATAAATAAAACTAAATAAATGCCCATGCTAATACTTTATAGTTTTTAATCTAAGTGCTCAATTTTGACAAATTCTCAGAATTAACATAATGCAATGTATACCAATTGTCCTGCAAAATATTTACTTAAGAGTCAATATTTGTTCTAATTTCACTGCAATGGCTCAAAATCTCTTGGGAGCTCCTCTTTTGGAAACACATTTTTCTGGTGAATGAAGAAAATCAATCTCAATTACTTTAAATTCATACTTCATTTTAAATTCCAAATGGATTTTCTCAAAGTGATTTCTCACCTTATTTACTAGACTTAGTACTGAAAGATTTTTGACTATTAAAAACAATGAAATTCACCCTCAAAAGATGCTTCAACAAAAGATATTCAGGAACACTCTAAAATATCTGAAGGCAATTGTAGAAGAGTTCTAAAAATACAATTTTAAAGTGTTTTTAATATTCACATGTGTTATTTTTATATGTTCAAATGATCAGAAGAATTTGATTTTTTTGTGTATTTATTAAGATTCTGGCTTATTGTAGCTAAACTCCAAGCTGTACTATAGTATATATAAATATATCAGGTCATGGATCAGATATCAAACTGATATCAAACTGATATCTGATCCATGTTGAAAATATCCCCACCATAATCATTGAATTATGCATTAGGCTAACTTATTAGCAGAAATGAGAGAATAATTTAGGGTTGGTAAATATTTTTAAGTGCAGTATAATATAAAAATCAAGAAATGTTTTCCATAAATCAGGTTTCAAGTCAGTAATTTAAACCAAAGGTTTTTATGACAATATTTCCTAAATAGCATATATAAATTTACAAATAAAAGAGAAAAATACATAAGTGAGTATTGGAAAACAGAGAAAAGTGCAATCAATAAGTTAAAATAATTTCTACAAGAAGTGGAGCAAGCAGGGCTGGACCTGCACCAGTTAATGAGAACAAGCCCTCTCAAAGGTAAATGGATGAAGAACACAAATATAGGACTAGATACCTCCAGTTGCATCAATAGGCTGTACAAGAGCAAGTTGGGCATCAAAGTGTTGGGAGGGAACAAATGAAAGGACTTCCAGAAATGCATCTGTATTTCATACATGCCTGTTATGGCTGGACATGACATTCACAGTTAATTCTAGTCCGATACATTTGACCAAGTCTAGAACTCAGACATTTTGTTAGGAAAGTAAATTACTACAGTAACTTGACGAAAATTAAAATTTTGTAAAACTTTATCCACCACCATGATCTTGAGAGTTGTCTCATACTTAAAGGTTTTTTTTTTCTAAGGTGAACAAAGTTGTATTATCTAATGTGATTGATTTATATTTCATAATGAAATATTTCAACATCTGTAAGATCTTTATAACACTGAATCAATATTTTCCAAATGACCAATGAGGCATCAAAATCAGATGTGAGTACAAGTTCCATAAAAAAAAAGTGCAAAATAGATCAATACATTTTAAAATGGATTAATAATAATGTATTGATACTGTTTTATTCCCCATTGTAACTACCTTTGAAGAAATGATCCATGTTGAGTTTTAGTATAGCATCAAATAAAAACATCCAAAAATACCAGTAAAGCCTATTAAAATAAACTTCCTTTTTCCAACTGAATATCTGTGTGGGGCTGGATTTCTTCATATACGTCAATCAAACAAATGAATACACATATACACAAATCTACTTATATTTATATGTATCCAGCTATCCTTATTTTTTTTTTGTTTTTTATTTTTAGCTATCCTTATTAAACCAGTCTTTAATAAGATTTATAAAAATGTGAAGCAATGGCACTGTTCTCAAGATTTTTTAGAAAATAAAAATATATTAATGTTAACATATAATGTGTATTTTGTTATTTTTAAATAAGTTTGTAAATATATTTCTAAAATTCTATATGGGAAATATAGGTCAAATCCACTTTGGAAGAAGAACAACAGGAATGCTCCTTAGAAGTAACTATGGCGAGACTACGTCTCACATACTTTGGACATGTTATCAGACGGATCAGTCCCTGGAGAAGGACATCATGATTGGTAAAGTAGACAGTCAGTGAAAAAGAGGAAGATTCTCAAAGAGATGGATTGCTACAGTGGCTGCAGCAATGGGCTCAAGCATAACAACGATTGTGAGGATGATGCAGGACCAGGCAGCATTTCATTCTGTTGTACATAGGGTTGCTATAAGTCAGAACCAGCTCAACAGCACCCAATAACAACAACATATGGTAAATATTGGTAAGTATAGCCAACAATAAAAAACACTTGGAGGTGTTTTCTATATTTTTTAAGAATATAAAGATGACCTAATATAAAAAAGTTTGTGAAAACAATGAAACACTCCCCTGTTTACTCTGACTATAGCAACTCCTGTGTCTCCATGATATTCATCGTTGGGGAAAAAGAACAGATAGTCTGGCTCATCCTCAAGGGGTTGATGGACTTCAACTGTTTTTTAATATACATATCCAATCTAAGGGGCTAATTGAAAAACTGAGGGGATAGAATAACTCCATTTTTTTTTTTTTTGCTTTGTTTTGTTTTTTTCTAACAAAGAAATGAGTTAAAGCTCTAGATGGCCTTCTACAGCTTTTCCAGATAATAACTTATAAAGTGAACTTCTGAGCCAACTGGATATATCTGACCCAATACATTGGTCCTATCTGACCCACGTGCATGGGCCTTATTAATAACTCACTCCCAAACAATACTGCAGGAACCACTACATATATCACCCTTCAATTATTTTATGTACAATGGCTGAAAGAAAATATAAAATAACTAGATCTGCAAAAAGGTAAGACCATGTGATTGATAATAATAAGGGAAAACACGGACAATAGAAGCTTACTCACCAATGATCCAGACATCAAAGTTAGCAGGCAAGACATTTAAAACATTATTATGTTCAAGAAAATAAAGTAAAAGCATAGACAATATAGATAAAATATGGAGACATTTACCAGATAATTTGAATTAATATTAAAAAATCAACTAGGTATTATAGAGTGTATCAGTTGAAATTAAGAATTGAATGGATAACTTTAACAGCGTATCAGGTACTGGAAAACTTAGAATTGGGGATATCAGAGAGAAATCACTAGCTAAAAAGCAAACTGAAGCACAGGAAGAAAAACAAAAAAATAAAAACAGATGGACACAAAAAATACATACTCAAAAGCTTTAGCTTATGTATAAGCCCCCAGAAAGAGAGGACAAAGAGAATATAAAGGAGGAGAAATAGTCAAGGAAATAATGAGTCAAGATTTTCAAAAATTAATGAAAAACGTCATTGTTGTTGTTAGGTGCCATCGAGTAGGTTCTGACTCATAGCAACTCTATGTACAACAGCATGAAATACTGCCCTGTCCTGCACCATCCTCTCAATCTTTGATATATTTGAACCCATTGTTGCAGTCACTGTGTCAATCTGTCTCACTGAGGGTATTCTTTTATGCTGACCCTTTACTTTACTAAGCCTGATGTCCTTCTCCAGGGACTTGTATCTCCTGATAACTTGTCCAAAGTACGTAAGAAGTATTGCCGTCCTTGCTTCCCAGAAACACTCTGGCTGTACTTCCAAGACAGATTTGTTGGTTCTCCTGGCAATCCATGATATATTTAATATTCTTTGCCAGCACCATAATTTAAATGCATCAATGTTCTTTAGTCTTCTGTATCCATTGTTCAGCTTTTGCATGCATATGAGGTGATTGAAAATATCATGGCTTATGTTAGGCTCACCTTAGTCCTCAAAGTGACATCTTTACTTTTTAACACTTTAAAGAGGACTTTTGCAGCAGATTTTCCCAATGCAATATATCGTTTGATTTTTTGATTGCTGCTTCCATGGACATTGACTGTAGATCCAAGTAGAAGGAAATCCCTGACAACTTAAATCTTTTCTCCGTTTATCATGATGTTGCTTATTGGTCCAATTGTGAGGATTTTTATTTTCTTTATATTGAGGTGTAATCTATACTGAAGGCTGTAGTCTTTGATTCTCATCAATGAATGCTTCAAATTCTCTTCACTTTCAAGCAAGAAAAGCATTATTTGTATATTTAAGGTTGTTAATGAGTCTTCCTCCAATCATGATGCCACATTCTTCTTCATATAGTCTGGCTTCTCAAATTATTTGCTCAGCATACATATTGAATAAGTATGATGAAAGGATACAACCCTGACACGCACCTTTCCTGATTTTAAACCAGGTAGTATCCCCTTGTTCTGTTCAAACAAATGCCTCTTGGTCTATGTACGTGTTCCTCACGAGCACAATAAAGTGTTCTGGAATTCTCATTCTTTGCAATGTTATCCATAATTTGTTATGATCCACACAGTCGAATGCCTTTGCATAGTCAATAAGACACAGGTAAACATCTTTCTGGTGTTCTCTGCTTTCAGCTAAGATCCATCTGACATCAGCAACGGTACCCCTCATTGCATGTCCTCTTCTGAATTAGGCTTGGACTTCTGGCAGTTCCCTATCAATGTACTGCTTCAACCATTTTTTAATTATCTTATGCAAAATTTTACTTACTTTGGATATTAATGGTATTGTTTGATAATTTTCACATTCTGTTGGATCGCCTTTCTTTGAAATGGGCACAAACATGGATCACTTCCAGTTAGTTGACCAGAAAACTGCCTTCCAAATTTCTTGATAAAGACATGTGAGCACCTCCAAGACTGCACCCATTTGTTGAAACATCGCAATTGGTATTCCATCAGTTCCTGGAGGTTTGATTTTCACTAGTGCCTGCAGTGCAGCTTGGACTTCTTCCTTGAATACCATCAGTCCTTGATCATGTGCTACCTCCTAAAATGGTTGAACGTTGATCAATTCTTTATAACGATAAATGAAAAACATCCAAGAATCAAGAAATTCAGTGAACTCAAAGGATAAATGCAAAGAATACCATAAGTAGACACATAAGAATAAAACTGTTGAAAGCCAAAGACAATGAAAATATTATAAAAAACAACTAAAGGGAAAAAAGGTATGTTATTATCAAAGAAGCTACACTAAATATGGCAAATGACCTTCTGCAAAAACATTGTAAACCAAAAGTCAATACAATGACACATTTCAATTGCCGAAATAAAAAAAATTCCCAACATATCATTTAAATATGAAAGTAAGATAAAGATTTTTCAGAAGAAAAAACAATGGGAATTTGTTAATAGCATTCCTGCACAAAAATTATATATACATATATAAAGAAAATTAACCCAGATGGAAACAATAAAATACAAGCAGGAACCCCAGAAAAAATAAATACATGGGCAATTATAAATTATTAGTGAAAATTGATTCCATAATACAATAATTAATCATGATATCTTGTGAAGTTTAAAATATAACTATCATAAACTCATTGCCATAGAGTTGATTCTGACTCACAGCAACCCTACTGAGGAGAGTAGAACTGCACCATAGGGTTTCTAAGGCTATAATCTTTACAGAAGCAGGCTGCCACATCTTTCTCCCACAGAGTGCCTGGTGGACTTGAACCTTAGATCTTTCAGTTAGCAGCTGAGTGCTTAACCACTGTGCCACCAGGGCTCCTATAACTATCATAAATGCAAGCGATAACATAAAAAACTAAACCCCATTGCAGTCGAGTTGATTCCGACTCACAGCAACCCTATAGAACAGAGTAGAACTGCCCCATAGGGTTTCCAAGGAGCAGCTGGTGGCTTTCAACTGCCAACATTTGGTTAGCAGCTGAGCTCTTAGCCACTGCGCCACCAGGGCTTCAATATAAAATATATATATATATATAAATATTTCTTAAAGAGTCTAAAGTTTTAGTAATTTTGGGAAAAACTTTCTATATATGTACTTAGGAATTTGTAAAAATTATTCCTGTGTAAATAATATGGAATATATTAGCACAACATATTTTATAGGTATATGCATATATAATACACAATATGTGCATTGAAGAAGTTTGGAAAGATGTACATTGATATTGTCACTCGTGGCTACTTCTTAGTGTTGGAATGATTGACTTATTTTCTTCTTTTTTAGCTTTTAAAAACATTTTTCTATAAAGATAAGCTATTACATTATAGAATTAAAAGAGGAAAGGCAAAAACAGTGGAGCAAAGAAGAGAAGAAAATAAAAAGAAAGGCAGAAAATTGCGCGAGTGTAGATCATAGTCTCCAAAGGCTTATGATTGCTCCCTGACTTCCACCCTTTTGATTGCTGAAAACATACAGGCAAGTAATTTCATTTCCTGATCCATAAAGTGGTGATGGTTATAATACATAACACACCAAGGGGGAAAGATCAAATGAAGTAATGTTTGTGGCACTGCTTCATAAGTAGAAAGTTGACACAGGGCTGGAAATAGGTGAGCTTATTGGAAAAATACGTTAGGAATTTCTACAAGCAAAATGGCAGTTTTGAGACACCTATCTAATAAACATGCTGCTCTTTATTAACTTAGTTTCTATCTTATCTTGGAAGGCATGTTCCAGAAACACTAATTCCAGAACTCAAGAGAGATTTGTTTACCTTTGATAAAGCAAAGACAAAGAATGAGAAGTTTTGAATAAGAAGTTTTAGTGACAAAAAGCCTAAAGATTTATTTTTTGGAAAAAAATTTTAAAATTCAGTAGAAACACTATTACTTTAAATATAGCTCTGAGTGTTAGCAGAAATAAAACCAGAGTTCTCAGGACCAGAATACCACAATCACTTGGGATTCAATTTGTTTACCTATATTAAAAAAAAAAAAATCCAGTTAAAAATGGCTTAACAAAATACCGGATATTTTATTACACTTTTCTCACATAATACCTGGCCGAGACTATAGGTTTGCTATCGGGCTCCATGTCATTACCAATGCCCTAGTATCCTTTATATCTTTCTTCTCTAACACTCACAGTGTATGGCTTTCTCCTCATGCTTGTACTTTCTGGGAGACAATGATTGACCTAGTTCTAGCATTATGGCCAGTTTCTGGAGAGCAAGAAGAAGAAAAGTTGATGGTTGGAGGAGGACATACCTATACCGAGAAAGCAAAATCCCTGTCAGATCTCCCCAGCAGACTACTGCTAATATGCCGTCAATCATAAGGATGCTCTTAGGGTTAGAGCCACCATCTAGCTGTCAGTTTGTTGTACTGTGGTAGCTTGTATGTTGCTATGATGCTCGAAGTATGGCACTAATATTTAAAATACCAGCAGGGTCCCGTAGTGGACAGGTTTCAGCAATGATTCCAGACTAAGACAGACTAGGAAAAAAGGCCTGTCAATCTCCTTCTAAAAATTAGCCAATTGAATTTTATGGACTTCAACAGAACACTGTCTGGCTCATTTGCTTTGAATCCATTATCAAGAAGGACCAGTTGCTAGAGGAAGATATCATGTTTGATGAAGTAGAGAATCTGAGAGATCGTCAGTGAGGTGGATTGGCACAATAACTGAAATGCTGGACTTGAACATGCTGGCAATTGTGAAGATGATGCAGGACCAGGCAATGTTTTGCTCTGCTGTACATTAGGTCAACATGAATCAGAGTCAACTCAATGTCAGCTAACAACAATAGTGGTTAGAGTGATGGAGGAATCTCATTTTTTAGCTGGGCACAATGTTATACAAAACAAAACTGGAATTTGGTCAGTAAAGAAGGATACGTAGTTAGGAGCATTTTCCACAACACCTTAATGTTCTTCTTAGAATCTCTTGCAGTTATGAAAATAATCAGAGAGTTCTGATAAATTATCACGCTGATCTCAAAGATTGAATGATCTCACCTCAGGCTACAGATAAAGGCTGACCTAGACGGCACTAGGTTTTTTTTCTTAGTCAAACATCGCCTAATGCATGAATATATATTTAGGCACATAAGGTCAATAGATTCAAAATCTTGATTCTATTTCAACTTACCAGTGAGTACACCCACTCCTCACATATTGACATGGTTAGGTTCCAAAGACCAGGTCATTATGTGAAAATTGACATTGTACAAAAATGGAGGATAATCACATCAGATCACAAAATGGAGGATGACTGCATAATTATATTACTGCCAAACTACATCATTACATAGTTGCCAAACCTTTGAGAATCAAGGCCCAGCGAAGTTGACACATAACCACGACAGCCAGCTTTTACCCTCTTCTTGCACCTTAGTGGTTGTTACTGACAACATACATCATTAATGCTTGAAATAGTCAGGTAGTACATTTTTTACTAAAGTTGTAAATGTGAAATGTCAGATAAAGAGACAGACAATACGTGAGGAGCAGGAGCATATATTTTGTTAAAGGCTTTATTAGGTATTACTGCCTGAATGCCTGTTATGCAGACACTGTGCAGAAGCGCATTGACTTTAATTCTTAATCTACCCTGTTGAAATGGATATTCATTCTTTTCAGAGATGAGAAAGCTGATAATTCAAAAATGTGCCCATCTATATCAATGGGGCTACCTTCATTAATGAATTAACTTCTGAATTTCTGACCTGATATGGTCAAATAAAGACACTTATTCAAGATTTTTCTATTAGCTAAATTTCTAGAACTTTGTCAACTAATTTTTTGAATGATTCTGAAATTACAGAATACACGCTCAAAGTACTAGAATTTAACTTTGTTGTATATAGGTGTGTATGTGTGGATGTATGTTTGCATTTGTGTGTGTATACTTGTGGGTTGTATAAAAGAGAAAGTTTGAAACAACCCTGTGATTTCTACCTATGAACCCCTTTGTAATATAGCAGTTAATGTATGCTAATTTCTCTCTTTCAAATGTTTTAAGCTCTAATCAAAATATTTCCCCAAATCAGTAATTAATATCATATAGGTTATAATATCTGTCAATAAAATTTTTCAGATTTCATAATACTGTATTGTCAATAGAATTCACCTAACACAATCATGTCACGCACATTTATTAATAGAATATTTCCCTTGATTTTTACTAACTTCTATTAATAATATTGAGCTCTTCTGTTTACACTGACTGAAGTCAGATTCAGGACTTTTTGGGAGGCCAAAAAAAATCGAGGCCAAGAAGCCTTTTATTTCTTCTAATGGAAAATACACTTTAAAGGCTATTCTGGAGGAGATTCCCAAACACCGTATGCAAAAATCATTCCTTTTTCTGGGAGTTGTATTCCGTAGTGAAATATCTTCAATAACATAAAATTTAGTGGGGGAAAGCTGGATATGTTAATGTGGCCTCTTCTGGTTAAGTAGAGTACATAGCTAAAGATTAGGAGATACTTTTAAAAATCAACTATAAACAATTAGGCTGACTTGTATTGTGAGGGCTGTAGCCTTGTGTTTAGCAACTGAGGAGCTAGGAAAAAAAAAAAATCCTGAATTAAATAGCGCAAATTTGCAATGTAAAATTAAGAATTAACACACCATTTATAAAGACAAAGTAGTAATTGCTGAAAAGATGTTCCTTTGTTTCTGAAATATAGCAAAAGACAAATAGTGTTTTATTTTATGTTAATCAATTTGGGTAAACAGCTAACAACGTTATGGTTCTGAAAGCATAGTTCTATTGAAGGAAACACCAGATTGCCTCTAAAATGTATTCTCCCCCAGTGCTTAATTTGTCACTACTCTACTCATTTGGTCTTTCCATCCCATCTTGCAAAGAAGTGGGAGTAATGCAAGATAGCGGCAAGAATCATCCTAAAAAACAGAAAAGATACCTTTATAATTGCAATGGACTTTACTGTTAGTTTTAGACTTGGCAGACAGTCAAAATTTTGGGGGAAGCTAAAATTTCTCCTCACATGCTTTCCTACTTTGTTCCTAAGATAAATGCATACATTTGTCTATGTGTATGTATATTTCGGAAATCTTTCTGTGACCCATATGGTAACAGGGAATAGCATAGTAGATACATTTCATTATTCTTAGGGGCTGATTCAAATTTTGCTTAAAGGATGAAAGCTATTTTGAGGTGGGACATAAGATAAAAACCTTGGACTCTAGTTGCAGAAAAATTTTTGTTTTTAATCGCACTTTCTGTATATGCTCTTACATACATTTATTTAATTATTCTGAGTCTCATTATCCTTATCTTGATAAACCGAATTACTGAGACAGTTGTCTTAAGGCTGCCGTGAGGATCATTTAGTAAATAATAAATCATCAATAATGTTAACAATTTGTGTCATTTTCAAAATAACTCCAAAGGAAAATCTTTTTTTGTTTTGTGTGTGTGCTGTTTTTCCAAGTGGTTAATAGGGATTATTTTGTATAGCCGTTCAACAAATTGGAGCCCTAGTGGCTCAGTGGTAAAGATCTTGGCTGCTAACCAAAAGGTCGGCAGTTCAAATCCAAAAGCAGCTCCTTGGAAACCCTATGGGGGTAGTTGTACTCTGTCCAATAAGGTCACTGTGAGTTGGAATCAACTCCACAGCAGGTTTTCGAAAATTAGTGACACTTAAGGCATACGTGCACAGAGCACTTTAATATTTGAAATGAAGAATGTAAATGTAAGATACTATCATTATTATAATAACAATTTATTTAAAATGCATTAGGCATGTTTTCTCAGCAAAACACTGGATAAAGATTATAAAGTCAAAATCATCTGTTTCGTTTTAAATAGTTATTTAGTCAAAATAAAGCAAGAAGAATAGCCAAATTCAAATCAGATAACCGAGGTTTTGAAATCTGACTGTATTAGATACAAACTTTTGTGTACTTGGGAAGATTGCTTAATCTTTCAAATTTCAGTTTAGGTTAGTTTAACCATCCGAAATGAAACTACTGGTACCGATCTTTTAGCATTCTTGTAAGGGTTAAAATAAAGTTTGAGGAAGCACCCAATATAGTAACTTGTTTCGTAGCAGGTACTAAAAAAATATTATTTTCCATTCTTTAGTCTGGAGGAAGCAAGACAAATTGATATATTCTCCTATCTACATGTAATTTTTATGCCCAATGCTTTATATCCTTATTTTGATTAATATTTGTGGAAAGACTCGAGAAGAGTAAAATAAATCACATACCCATAACATTTATCAGACGGATGAAGCTCAAAATACTTGTTAAGGAAGGTACACTGAACATATTAGGCAATAATTTTCCATCCTATTCTTAAACTACTTAAACTGGAAACCCTGGTGGCCTAGTGGTTAAGTGCTACGGCTACTAACCAAAAAGGTTGGCAGTTCAAATTTGCCCAGAGCTCCTCGGAAACCCTGTGGGGCAGTTCTACTCTGCCCTGTGGGGCAGTTCTACTCTGCCCTGTAGGGTCGCTATGAGTCAAAATTGACCCGACGGCAATGAGTTTTTTTTTTTTTTTCTCAAGCACATTTCAAAAATGAGATTATAGTACAGCATATTTCTGAAGATTAAAATATTCAAAACAGTACTATATAAACACAATTACAACATAATCACAACTACAATCTTATCGACAAGCTATGAAAACATTCATAATTAGTATCAATTATTCCTTTGTTGCCATTATTTGAGTAGACCCATTTACATCCCTGGTTATACTCTCACAGGTTGATAAATTGCAACTCTCCTATGTTGTGGTGGTAGTGTTCCTTCTTAGAGGTATCTTGGTGTTGCCTTTTACTCACAAAAGGCAACATGTCATTATATGTTACACAGCATGCTGTGTTCATTTAAAGGTCCTGTCTTTAACACTATTTATGCCCCATGTTACGTAACTAAGTTTGACATATTGATAAACATGTACACTCATGTGCTACAATTGAGCATCACAAAGTAAGGGAATAAATAAAGCTTTCTATTCATATATATATTTTATTTATAATATTAACAATAATGGTAATTCATTTTAACTTTTATTCAAAAAACATTTTAAAAGCATCCTGTGTGCTTTCTTTTTTTTTTTTTAATATAGTGATGAACCAATGGATATAATCCTTTCAAAGGGCTTAGTGGCACAATGGTTAAGTGCTTGGCTGCTAACTGAAGGGTCAGCAGTTTGAACCAGCAGACCTGGCCATCTGCTCCGGTAAAGATTTCAGCCAAGGAAACCCTATGGGGCAGTTCTACTCTGTCACAGGCAGTCAACAACCACAGGAGCAATATCATCCTTTCCATCAAGAAGAGAACGCAGGAGATGGACATTACACAAATAAACACATAAAATATCATAAAATACGATTTCTAGTAAGTTCTATTGTGAAGAATTGAATGTTTTGAAAGAGCAACAGGAGAACATCATTGAGATTGATGAGCTTAGGGAAAAGCTCTCTGAGGAAGTGACGTTCAGGATCAGAAGAGTCAATTAGAGATACCCAGGAAAGGAGCTCAAATAGAGCTTACCAGCAGAGATCATACTCACTGGACATCCCTGGAGCAACCACCAAAAGACGGGGTGGCTGGACAGAGTTACTGGTAGGTATAAAGTGATATAGGAGTGTATGTGAGATTAGGTTATGCAAGCTGTGTCCAAGAGTTAAAATGTTACTCTAAGGATAATGGAAAAATTGAAGTGTTAAGCAGGTGAATAACCATTATCAGTTTAAAATGCATTGATAATGAAATTATCCTTCACATTCTAGGGTAGATATATTTCATCCAATTTGAAATGAAGAGGCTTTCTGAAAGTCAATATACATTTTCCACTGACTTCCTTTATAAAACCAGACATTTTCCTAAGAACAGACTCTACCTATTAAAAGGTGGATTAAAAACCTCCCAGTGAAGGTAGGATTAATATGGTGACAGGATCTCCTTGGGGTCAGGTGCTCTAATACTGGCTTGCTTCCACTGAAATTAATTTTCTTTTTCTTCTCCATCATATCCAAAATTTTGAGATAAGCACATTCTTTGCTTTTTGTTTTTCTAATTATCAACCAAACTAAATATTTGCATGTTCCATAATTCTCAATTTGCAGTATACGAGACTTTATATTGTTTTTAATCTTACAACAGCTAACATCGTCTACTTGCAAATATTCACTACCAGAAAGTGCCTCCTCCCAAAAAATCTATCCCATCAAAAAAAGGAGTTAATGTTTTACTTAAAATGATACTGAAAAAAGTCTTATTTAAAATTTTGCATATTATATTTACTCAAAATGAAGGATAAAAATTTGAAAATGCTTTGTCAGCAAATTATTATACCAGAAAAAATACATGGGAAAAAAATTCATTGCTCTATAAATGAAATATATTTTTCTTAATTCAAAATTGCATTAGCAGATTGAGTTCACAATTAGAGTAGTGCACAAAATATTTATGTTGTTTTGCCTTGTGGATATCCAAAAATAAATACATAGATTTCAACACGTGGTAGGAAAGCAAAATATATTCATCTTTATGGGAATAGTCTAGAAGTAGAGGTAAATTTTGAAACAGTGAAAACATTTCTGAAATCCAGTGTACCTCTATGTTCAACACAATTGCTTTCCTGAGAAGAAGAGATCAGCCCTTACTGTTACAATTTCCTTACACAAGGATGAGTTACTACTATCTGAACCAAAAATTAATTTGCACCTCAAGAAATGTAAGTGAAAAAAGAGTTACCCATCTTCCAGGTAAGAAACTGTTTTAAAATAGAATAAAAGTGTTAGCTTTCCTTAAAATTGAATTTACGCCTTGCTTCAGTGGGGTGGAGGATAAGTAATGAGTTCACTCTATTATGTGATTTATGGTGTCTGCACAATTTTTCTATACTTTCCCACAGGACTCCATGTCCTATTTTTATGAAAACATAGACAGACACCTGTAGGCAGAGTCGAGAGCAGCATACACAGAAGAAAAAAAGCTATTCAGGAGGACAAAAGGTAATTCAGCCACTCTATCTGCTCTATCTTGGGCCATTTCTCAGCTGATTGCCAATAAGTGAAGCAATTAGAGAACAATCTTTAAGTACCACTTTACAGGTGCTACCAAAAGGTCACAATTTATTGCTGTTGTAAACTGCTGCTGAGTTTGAGCTGGCATGTTGGATCCAAAACATTCTACTGCCCCTTTTTCTGTAATTATTACTTTTCCTTGAGGCTTTGACGCGGGCCTTCATTACGTGCTGGATTAAAGTCAAAAAACGTTAATCTAATGCAGTAGTTTGTATGCAGGTTACCAGCTGTGTAGCACAGAACATGCTGGACTGTTCCAAAAACTGTGAGTATTGATTATGGGGGTATTGGGTCCATTAGGGTGCCCAGCGGACTAAGTGCAGGCAGTCCCCCGGTTAGGAGCATCCAATTTACACACAACTCGTACTTGCCCTTTAACGTTCTGTAAATTTGCCCTCACTTTGAAAATCAACTGCTACTTGCAACAAGTTCTTCATCACAGTCGCCTTCACCTGTTGCACATGCAGCTTTTAAATCATCGAAAAGGCTTCCGGACTTTTCTTGCACTATACCGAGAACCAAACTCGTTGCTGTGGAGTCAATTTCAACCCACAGTATAGGACAGAGTAGAACTTCCCCACAGGGTTTTCAAGGAGCAGCTGGTGGATTTGAACGGTCAACCTTTTGGTTAGCAGCCGTCTCTTAACCACTGTGCCACCAGGGCCCTTGCACTATAAAAAAAAAAAAAATAGTAAGGTTAAATAAGAACCATATGCATCTCTTTTGATTTACCTACAAATTAGTCTTAAAGACATCTTTAGGACCAGATCTTGTTCGAAACCTGGGGACTGCCTGTAATGGAATCACTGGAAAAGCCAGTAGGGGTTAAACAAAATACTCAGGCACATGAACCTACTTAGTTTACAGGTCAGGCAGTATCCCCTGCTCCTGGGTGCTAGTAGTATCTGTATTCATTTCATTCTCTTCCCTGGAATGTTCTTAGGTTATAATCAGTTTGACATTTCTCAGGGTGTAATCACTCATTTATCCAGGAGATATTGCCACCTTTTCTGTGTTTGGGGCACAGATCAAAGTACCAGGAAAATACTGACAACAGTTTAGAGCAAATGCACAATTTAAAAAAATGGGGATCTAAATAAGGTTGTAAACTTTATTATGACGCGTTACAGCTTTGAAAAAATATAAAGAAGAAAGACAGGGAAAAAGGGAGGGAGAGGGGAAGGAAAGAGTTAATAAAATAAACAATGGCAGCTGTCATCATCACCATTTCATAAAGAAAGGGACATTTTAACAACCGCACCCCCCTACAAAAAAAAAACATATTGAGAAACACTTAGATAAGAATGGATGATATTGCACTATATCCCCTAATGGAGCTTCATGGAAAACTCCCTAAGTTACCTTTATTTTTTCATTTCTTTTTGAAGTATGTATGTACGAGTAAGTGTGACATAAAAGAGAGTAAAAACTTGGATATAGATTCATACCAAGCTGTAGACCACCATTTGGGAAACACTGATCAAGAAAGAGAGACAGAAAACAGTGACAAAGAGTATATACCAGAGGGTGGTGTTTCTAGTAAAAGGAGAGAATGTTTTCAGGAGAAAGCAGAGAACTTGTTACTTGAAGTTAGAGTGCAATTTGATTAGGCAGGGGTACATGTAATGTGTACACAGAGGCCCGAGAGGCACGACACATTGGGGAGATATAAATAGTTCTATAGATCTGGGTGCAGGTTGTGCTTCTGGGACATCTGAGGGAAATGGAAAGGTCATGTTGAAATGGATGAATCTGGGAACTCATAGTGCTGCAGATCTAACATAGTATGGTGATTTTATACTAAAATTTACAGGGAGTCAGTAAAGAATTTTAAGTGATGAAAAATAACGTAAGAGGGTATGTGATCAAGAAGATAAGAATACAAAAACGTAAGGGGATGTTTATTAATCTGAAGCACTCTCTCAGGATTCAGGATTTAACAAACTTATAAGAAACAGGAGATTGTATAAAGACACCAAAGGATAATAATTAGAAGCATGAAAAATGAAGATCCATACTAAAGAATGTAGAAATGTCAGAGCTGCTAGGGCAGATGGCAAGGGATGGGGTTAAATACCGACAGAAGTCAGCACATTAGAGTGGATATAGTCTGTGAGGCCAAATAACCCAACATTCACTAAAGAAATAAAAAAGATGCTAGAGAAACAAATAGCTCCCCTCTGTTGCCCAGGGTTGATGAGAGCAAATGTTGCCTACAGCTGATAGCAATGGAGATGATAGTCCCCCAAAACAATAGAGACTAGGTATGATACTCAAACGTCAGAAACCGAGTGGATACAATAACCTACTGAGTGACAAGGTCTAGGAGTTGCCAGAGTTCTCTGCCCCACAGAGTATTATAAAGATGACAATAAAACCGTATCTTTGGGGACAAAATAGATGGACAGCCAAAAGAGTGTTCCTGAATCTGTATATAAAAAAAAAAGAATCTGTATAGTCAAAAGAAATTGAGGATGAATGATCACAAAGAAGAGAGTAATTGGCCAATAAAAGGTCACCGTGCTCTCCTCAGTCTCCGGGTTTAACCCAGTTTCCAGACCTAGATCCACTGACTGAAGGAAGAACAAAGTTCCAGAAGAAAGGAACTTGTTACACTTCAGCAAATATGTATGGTAATGATAGTCTTGGACCTTCTTCAAAAGGATCTTTGGACATTTACTTGGGTAAATTCACACTACAGAAACAGTGATACTCAAATATCTAGAAGACTCCTGAACACAGTATCAATGTGGACATTGTTAACCAGAGAATTAAAGTGTCATCACACTTTCCCCCACCATATGAGGACTTATGGGGGCCAGGAACACATGCAGTCCTGCTCAAAGTCCACTTTTCGGTGGGTCTACAGTCAATAAAACTGTCTCAGAGTCATTCCCTAGTCCCCAAAACTGGAATAGGCATACTGGGTGGTTTACATAGCCCCTATATTGAGCCCTGTTCTTGTCCTGTGTAGTAAGAATTTTCACAGTAGGAAAGGCAAGTTATATATAGCCTCTAAAATCCCACCTCCTCCCAATAGTAAATCAACAACATCACATACCGGGGGGAAATGGAAAAATATACTGCAAATCTAAGGTTGCATGGCTGGTGATCCAGTTTATCTCTGTTTAGCTTACAAGTCAGGATTCTGAAAGAACCAGAAAGATTGTGGAGGATGATGGTAGACTACCACCTGCCCAAGTAACAGTCCTAATTGACTCCTTCATACCAAATACAGCATCTTTAGGAGAGCAGATTAACAAAGCCTCAGGTACTTGATGTACAACCATTGATCTGGGTAATGTGTTCTTTTCCAACCCTACCAGAAATTCCCCACAGGGTGGTCTAGGCTGTCATCTTTATAGGAGAAGATCACAATGTCTTTCTGATGGATCCTGGCTGAAAGCAGAGAATACCAGAAAGATGTTTACTTGTGTTTTATTGACTGTGAAAAGGCATTTGGCTGTGTGAATCATAATAAATTATGGATAACATTGCGAAGAATGGGAATTCCAAAACGTTTAATTGTGCTCATGAGGAACCTGTACATAGATCAAGAAGCAGTTGTTCGAACAGAACAAGGGGTTACTGCATTTAAAGTCAGGAAAGGTGTGTGGCAGGGTTGTATCCTTTCACCATACCTATTCAACCTGTATACTGAGCAAATAATCTGAGAAACTGGATGGTTTGAAGAAAAATGGGGCATCAGGATTGGAGGAAGACTCATTAACAACCTATGTTATACAGATGACACAACCTTGCTTGCTGAAAGTAAAGAGCATTTGAAGCATTTACTGATGAAGATCAAAGACCACAGTCTTCAATATGGATTACATCTCAGCATAAAACAAAATTCCTCACAATTGGACCTTATAAGCAATATCATGACAAACAGAGAAAAGATTGAAGTTGTCAAGGATTTCATTTTACTTGGATCCACAATCAACATCCATAGAAGCAGCAGTCAAGAAATCAAGAGACACATTGTGATAGGAAAATCTGCTTCTAAAGACCTCTTTAAAGTGTTGAAAAGCAAAGATGTCACCTTGAAGAGTAAGATGTGCCTGACCCAAGCCATGGTATGTTCAATCGCATCATATGCATGCAAAAAATGGACAATGAATAAGGAAGACGGAAGAAGAATTGACACCTTTGAATTATGGCATTGGTGAAGAATGTTGAATATGCCACGAACTGACAAAAGAACAAACAAATCTATCTTGGAAAAAGTAAAACCAGAGTGCTTCTTAGAAGCAAGGATGGCGAGACTAAGTCTTACATACTTTGGACATGTTATCAGGAGGGATCAATCCCTGGAGAAGGGCATCATGCTTGGTAAAGTAGAGGGTCAGTGATAAAGAGGAAGACCCTCAACAAGATAGGTTGACACAGTGGCTGCAACAATGGGCTTAAGCATAACAACAATTGTGAGCATGGTGCAGGATCGGGCAGTTTTTCATTCTGTAGGGTCTCTATGAGTTGAAACCGACTAGGCGGCACCTAAGAAAAATAACATGTGATTATTTGTTTTGGAGATCATTGGCTTATATTTTCAGATTTTTATAAAAGTGATATTATGGCTCTCTAAATTTTATTTTCCTTTTTTATCCTTTTAGTAAATTTTTTGAAAGCTTAATTTATTTTCAGTATTTCTAATTTGTTAATAAATGCCTTTAAGTGTAAAATATCTTTAAGCCAAGAGCTTTTCACAAGTATTTATATTTAATATTTTTTATTGTAAAATAGTTCTAAAATAACATGTAGTTTAAATTTTTATTTTCCCATAACCTCTCAGTTATTGTTTGTTTGTTTGTTTTGCTTTATTTTCAGTTCCTGTGGCAGAGATAGACCAGATAATTATTAAAGAGATGTCCTTTTCTCCCTGGAATATTTCCCAAAATTTTCCACAATTGCTCATGGACTGAGATTTAGCCAATAGAATGTGAAGAATGGTGATATGTGCCTCTTCTAGGTGTGGTCTATAAAAATATGCCTTGTATAGTTTCCTATGTCCTGTCCCTTTCCACCGCTCAATGCTGAAATGCGTAGTGAATGTGGAAGCCACATGTTGGAAGTGGCAGAGCAACAAGATCTATACTATATTATACTGTACACACTACTATACTAATACTATACTATATTATACATACTGCAATATACTCTACTATATTATACATACTACGCTATACTATAGTGTATACACTATACTATACACTACAGTCTATACTATTCTGTAGCATATGTACTATAATGTATTGTACTTTACTGTACTGTCTATACTGTACACACTACACTATACTGTGTTATACTGTTCAATTCTTCTATAATTTGCTGCTTGACCTTTTAATTGAAATTGTTCTAATAGTTCTAATAGACCTTTTAATTTTGACCCCAAAAAATTACTTAAAATCACTTTCAGTGTTTGTTTTCTTGTTAATGTTATATCTGGCTTACAGATTTGGATTGAATACTTTGTAAAACAATGTTCATAATTGCTACATCTTTATGAATGATTTTCCCTTTTATAAAAGTGTAGTTGTGGTCAACATCTATGCTTATCAAATTTCTGTTTATTTTCTTCTGCTAGATATTTGAAAGTGCTATGTTTCTCTGCCCTGTGGAAGTTAGGTATGGCACATGGCTTGCTTTGGCCAATGAGATGAGAAAAGAATTGGCATAGGTCACTTCCTGTTGGAAGCATTTAGTGGCTGATACAAGAGTCTCTATGTACTTTTCAGCTGCTAAACCAAACTCTGGCATCTTGTGTTGGAAGGCAGTAGCAGAACACTAGAGCAAACCCGAGTACGTGGGTGAATTTTTCTCCCAGTCAACCCACATTGGGTATGAGCGAGAAATAAATCCTTGAGGAGTTCTCTCAAGCTAAATTTTAGAATTCGTTTTACTGCAGCATAAACGAGCTTATCGTGAGTGACAATAATTACTATTTTACTGCTGCTAATGCATTTTTTTTGCCTTAATTCTATTTTAACTATACTATATCAAATTTCTTTTGCTTTGTATTAGAATGGTTTAAGATTTTCTTTTTCAGCCTTTCCTTATGTTATTTTAATGTTACCCTTGCCAAGAATCATATGGTTGGATCATTATTTTTCTACTTTACTAAATACATTTAATTTACTTACACTTATTGCCAGTGTTATATTCAAGATTATTTCTACCATCTTGTTTTGGACTTTCTGCTAATCATTGGTTTTCTTTATTACTTATTTTCTTTTTGCCCAAAAGTTATTATTTTTAATATATTTCATTTTGTCAATACTGTATTGGAAGGGGTAGGTTTTATTTCATTTTATCAATACTTTACTAGAAGTGGTAGGCTTTATTTCTTTTGAATTATGGCATTGTGGTCAACAAATATTTCAAAGTTTTTTTTAACATAAATATAATGACAAATATTTCAAGAAAGTATAAAATTATTAAGATTTCAAAGTCCTTTCCAAAATAGAAAATAAATAGATAAAGGCATGCTTTACCAACGAGACCAAGATATAGGATGATTATAAGAAAACATGTCTAGATTTTTTATTATTTAGAGTTTTGATTTCACACCTAAATAAAAATATTACTATCATTATTTTGAATATAATTGTATTTTTTTTACATGCACCCCAGCAAACGTATATACACATTAGCTTTCAAATTAACTGCTCTTTTTGTATTCTTAATCTCTTTTATCTTCCATTGCGTGTGTATGTGTGTGTGTATAGTTGTTGTTAGGTGCCATCGAGTCAGTTTCAACTCTTAGCAAGTGCATTAATAACAGAACAAAATGCTGCCCGGTCGTGTGCCACCTGCACAATAATAGGTATGCTTGAGCCCATTGTTGCAGCCACTGTGTCAGTCCATCTCTTTGAGGGTCTTCCCCCTTTTCGCTGACCCCCTACTTTACAAAGCATGATGTCCTTCTCCAGGGACTGATCTCTCCTGATAACATGTCCAAAGTAAGTGAGATGAAGTCTTGCCATTCTAGCTTTAAAGGAGCATTCCAGCTGTACATCTTCCAAGACAGATTTTTTTCATTCTTCTGCCAGTCCATGGTATATTCAACATAAATCACCAACACCATAATTCAAATTTATCAATTCTTCAGTCTTCCTTTTTTCCTGTCCAGCTTTCACGTGCATATGAGGCAACTGAAAATACCATGGCTTGCGTTAGGGGCACCTTAGTCATCAAAGTGACATCTTTGCTTTTTGACACATTAAAGAGGTCTTTAGTATGTGTATACTTTCCATTGCTATTGTTTGAAGCTAAGGGTGCACAGCCTTCAAACTTTACTTTTCAGTATTATAAGTAGTCTGTGTGGGAAAGTCACAGTATCTGTAATTATTTACTTTTCCTCATACCAAAGGAAAAAAAAAACTTGTTGCCGTTGAGTCAATTCCAACTCATTGTGACCCTATAGGACAGAGTAGAACTGCCCCACAGAGTTTCCAAGGAGAGCCTGGTGGATTCTAACTGCTGACCTTTTGGCTAGCAGCTGTAGCACTTAACCACTATGCCACCAGGGCCAAGCTTTTCCTCATAGTCATCCAAATTTATAGTTATTCACGGGAATAATCTGGATAATATATTTTATTCTTTATTGTAAAATATTGAATCCCATGCTAGGTAATATGATTCCTAAGATGGTCTGCTAGTATATATTAAAAAACAAACCTAGAAGTCAAGAAGTATCATACATTATTTTGAATATAACAGCAATGACCAGACAAGAAAACCCAGAATGGGGCACATAGTAGATGTTGTCAGTGCCCCACTCACATGCCTTCATACTTAGCTTTCCAGTGCACAACCATTTAACTTCACCTGCATGAGGATATTCTCTGGAATAAGAGCTGGTTTCGCTGCATGGGGAGCAGGCTTGAAGTACCCCAGAATTAACTAACCCATGCCAGGAAGATTTTCAAACAAAGAGTAACAGGACTTGGTGTACGTGTTCCCCAACTCCCTCATACTATAGCTCTGAGGTATGCATCTTACATTGCTGAGGGGAATCTCCAGTTATAGCAGTAACCAGCTTGATAAAGAACTCTATTGACTGTATTACCTATTTCTCTTCCTTGTTCCTTTCACCACTCTCCTACTGGTGTAGGATCACCTACAATATCAACTAGTAACAATTAAATCTTTGTCTCAGGACATGCTTCTAGGTGAGCATAAATTAAGACAGACTACAATAAAGGGAACGGACAATTCCGCCTTCATCTTTGTTGGGGTTAGGGGTTCTGGACAGGCTTAAAGTTCAGGAACCCCATGTCTGGAAACCAAGAGAAGCCACGGCTCCTGCTGGGCGCTTCGGTGGCAACTCACTGCTCAGATTTCAGTGGTCACTCAGGAAGTAATTACTGAAGGAAATTTGAGTCACTAGTGAACTTGATTTGAAAGACAAGTTGGTGCCAGTAGATGGGATAATAGGATAGAAAAGGAAAAGTGTTACAGCTAGTTTATCACAATCCGTCAACTAAAGTTCAGGCAATAGTATAGCAAAACAGGAAAATATAAATAAAACAAATTTCCTTAACTGACAAATGGAAAACCCAATTTAATTTTTCTGATCAGCATTATGGGAGTAAGAGATTTAAATCAAAGAATGAATTATGCATAATAACACCCTAACATGAATCAAATTGACTGATTTTCCCCTCTTTTTCCTACTCTTGTTTTGGAACATTTAAATACTGCCTAAATTCTCCTAGCCACCCATTCCCAGGTGATTTTTTAAAAATACATGAGCAATTCAATGCCATTCTTACACGAGTTCAAGTAGTCATTGAATTTTTTTTTAAGAAATATATATTAGGGGCATTCTGATTTGAACGAGATTACCTAAAAGCCATCTTCAGTTTGGAAGATTCATGAAACCATTTGTTTTCAATTTTATCATGATATGAGCACTCTATCCTGATCTAGATATGGTGTACTGAAATTGTAGGGAGATTCTTTTTTTTTTTGTTAGCTCGTCACAGGTCAAATAAAATGAAAACTTGTAATGAGAATTTAGATGTGGAAAAGTCTTCATGGACCATGGATGCTATATCCTCCCGAGGTCTCAGAACCCAAATGAAGAGAAACTATGAAGCTCCAAGAACCTAATAAAGTGTATATCACATAAATAGTTATGAAAACGAACTTTCTAGTAGAGTTTAAGTGATATGGATGCTCAGAATATGATTTAAGTAAAGCGTAGCAATGTTTTCACTTACAGCTTCTATTGAAAAGGCATTCCCAGGCACGGATTTAGAGTATAATGAGATTGTCTAAAGCAAACCTTGTGCAATTTATTACCATACACGGGAAATTGTTCATCTGAGATAGTGTCAGTAAAGTGTTTTATTTTCTGAATGCTGTTTTTCATATGGAGGACATCTTTGTTTTCAAGAAGCTTAAGCAACTTTCTTGTTGCTAAAAAGAAGTAGAAGTAAGATTGTTAAAAAAAAAAATATATATATATATATATATATATTACCTTCGAGTTAATTATGACACATAGTGGCCCTATATTAATCCTACTATAATCTCAAGGGAGCCCTGGTGGCACAGTGGTTGAGACCTCCACTGCTAATCAAAAAAGTTGGCAGTTTGAATCCACCAGGCCCTCTTGGAAACTCTATGGGGCAGTTCTAGTCTGCCTTTAAGGTCACTATGAGTTGGAATTGACTAGATGGCAATGGATTTATAATCTTATGAGTAAGATTATGGTAGGATTAATATTATTTCCATAAGGAAAACTGGTGGCACAATGGGTAAGCACTTGGCTGCCAACCAAAAGCTTGGTGGTTCAACCCCACAAGTGCCATCATGGGTGAAAAAAAATGCTTCCATAAGATTAAAAAAAAAATAAATAAGATTACAGCCTAGGAAATGCTATGGAGCTGTTCTCCTCTATGTAGGGTTGAAACTGACTCGACTGCACACAATACACACACCACAATATTATTTCCAGCTTGTATTTTACTGCTTAGTCCATATGAGGAATAATCCCATAAAATCCCATTAGCTAATATAAATTTATATTAAAAATTAGCTAATATAAATTTAAGAATTAGTTTTAAAGAAAACACTATATGTTTATATTTATAGTTTAAATGTAGTATTATTTTAAAGACAAGATGTAGAGAAACAGAAGCCAAATATATCTCACTGAACATAATCAAGATATAAGAATTTATAATACAGTTTTGAAAAGCCATGTAAGTTACCAACAGTAATTATCATGACACTGTAGTAATTATTTGGGGCGGGGGGGAGGATGGAAAATATGAAGCATTTCATTTTAAGAGCAAAAGTTGTAATGTCAGAAATGGAAGTAGGACTTAAAAGTTATATGCTTATTTCCTTTGTCATAATCTAAACATCAAGGGACAAAAAGCTTTCCTTGAAACTGAAGTTGGTTTTGATACAATCACAAAGACATTGTTCCTGTGTTAAATATACATATATATACATATGAAGTATATGCCCAGGTACAAAAAAGAGAATACAAAGCTAGAGACGTAGCAGCAAAGTATAATGACAAATAGCACTACATCAAGTTGAAGGGACATGCCCAGCGGATCAGTGGGTTTAGATTTGAGTCAACAGACAAGAGATTATAGGAACACATGAGAGGCAACCTTAGACTTCAAAACAAGGTTACCCACAGACAACAAAGTTTTGTTAGCTACAAATATCTTTAGAAAAGCAAAATGTGCACAGAGTCAAATGCTTAAAAGTCTGATTTTAAAACAGAGATTTGGAAAATCTCAATAACTCTCAAACTACCAGACTGAATAAGTCAGAAACGCATGGATTGTCAGGGGAGGGGATCTAGCAGATGAGCACAGTTATTTAAACACCAGGAAGAAATAAATAATAGTGTTATGTTTCTACCTCTGCTTCTATGATTGAAAGAATTCTCTTTCATAGAGAGTCTCTACTCATAAAATTGTACACTTACTGACCCTGAAGTTAGCTTAGGTTATTTGATTTGTTCCCACATCAGGCAACATGGGAAGATCAAAAATTTAATTAACTTATCTGTTTTTGTGAACATGGATCCAGGAAAACCATTTTCATATTGTCTTATGGTTTGTTCTTTGCTGTGAGTGAAGGGAGAATTATCACACAGAGAGAACAACAGGGTTGACAGCCAGGATGTTTCAAAAGCAGTACAAGTGAGGTTGCGAGCATCTCTTTACAGAGGGGGAGCACTTCACATGGACACAGCTGTTCACAACCCCAACCAAGCTCTCGTTGAGAGGTGAATGCCTGAAAAGACAACAAAACGCACTGCCTGGGTAGTAAGGTCCTCTTGAAACAAGTTTAACTTTTGAATACCCTAATTTCTGTGTGGAGGAATGAGAGAATGAACTCTTTAAAAGGCGCAGTGGGTAAAGACACAGCAATTGGTCTCTCTTAGCCTGGAACATCAGAGGAGGAGAGAGATCGAGGAATCACGGAAGGTAAAGAACTGCAGGTTTTATTGCTTCCATGAACTACTACCTCCATTACCATGAGACCAGGATAACTGGATGGCGCCTGGCTAGTATTATCAAACATTTTGATCAAGGACCCAATATACAAATCCTGATCAAAAAGAGGAAAGGCATAGGGCAAAATTTCAAATTCGTGTGGAAACCAGACTTACTGGATCTACTGAAACGGGGGGAGCCCCAGAATCTCATGCCCAGAAATTATCTTTAAACCTTGATCTGAAGCTATCCCATGAGCCCATCATTAAAATAAAGAACAGTTCAGTCCAATTAATAAAGAACGTTTGCCTCGAGATAGCATTCTTGAATTATCAATATGAGTGTAAGCTGACAACAGTTAAAGTACAGAAGAGAACTTTAAGGGGCAGAGTCTAAATTAATGGTGATGAAACAATATGGGTAGAGATAGAATGATGGTACAGTATGAAATATGTAACCAGTGTTATTGAACTAGTCATGCAAAAATTGTGAATGGGTGTTGGTTTGGTTGTGTGCCATAGTTTTCACAAATAACCCATGCCTTCTGCGTTTGTTTGCCAGGCGTACCACCCCTATGAGGTATTTTCATAGGTGCTGCTATTCCAGTCTTTTTTTTTTTTTTAACATGTTGCTGTAAAGGATGCCTCATGGGAGGAGAGCACAGCAGAGAAACAAATATAGAAGGCGCATGTTATTTGGGTAAAAATACAGTATATTGCTACCAAATGTAAATAAAATAGTTTTCAAAAGTTACAGTGGGTGATATGGAGAGAGATGAAAACTCAAATGCACTTTTCTGGATTCCATACTTTTAGGTGGAAAAAATAAAAATACACACCCTTCAATTGTTCATTACCCTGGCTTTATTTAAAAAAAAAAAAATCTTAAAAAGTTATCCTTCCTCTTCGTTTGCTTTGCTTTATCTACATATTCCTCTGATTGTCCTTCAACATAACCAAGTGTGTTCCTGCCTGGCCCTTGCATTGGCTCTTTCTCAGAGTTCTCCTGCCCCAGTTATCTACCAGGTTCCTCACATCATTCGTTTAAGACTTTTCTCAACTTTCGTTTTCTAACAGAGTCCTGACATAAACATTCTATTTAAAATAGAAACCCTGTTGGATTTTTACACATGTAATTGTATTTCATAGCACTTTCCTTTTGACCTCAGTTAATTACAGTTTGTTTGTTCTACCCCTCGTGAATGTTTTTCATTAGGGCAAAACCTTTACGGGTTTTATTTACCACCTTTTCACAGTATTTTAGAACTCCCTGGCATATTCAACAAGTATTTAAATTTTGGAGGAATATTTCCACATGGAGAGACAGCACTCATGTCAGTGTTCCTGGGCTCTGGATCCTGACGTGGAGGCTGCCTGAGGAGAGAGTCTATAAATAACTGAGGGAACTTCAGCTATAGGAATTGGGGAAGATAGTGGACTTTCTGTTTTCTGGGCAAGTTAATGGTGGTGGTAGCAAGCAGGAGACTCATAGGCAGCTGGAGTATGATGTCAGGGACCAGGTCACTTAGCTTCCCAGCAGCAGTAACAGGAAGAGACTCCGAACCTATTTGCACTTCAGATGTACAAACTTATTTTTTAGCCCACACTGCCAGTGGAAGAGAAAAAGAAATAAATATCATGATTCTGACTTGTGCTGAAGAGGGAATTCTGGCTGATACATGTCGTCTTGGGAAGCTGAGAATATGCCTTTAGTTTTCCTTTCTTTGGCTAAAATGATAGTGATCTCCTATA
Organism: Loxodonta africana; assembly: GCF_030014295.1. Lineage (NCBI taxonomy): Eukaryota > Metazoa > Chordata > Mammalia > Proboscidea > Elephantidae > Loxodonta > Loxodonta africana. The sequence goes on from NC_087352.1 coordinate 42,944,056, forward strand.
AATAGAAAAGTTTAGCCCTCTCAACTTCTCTTCCAGTTCCCTGAAGGGGATGGTGGTCTACTCACCATCTTATTTCCATCCCTGGAGAAGGCTGGGAGTCCCTGGGTGGAGCAAACCATTAATGTGCTTGGATACTACAGAAGGGTTGGGGATTTAAGTCCACAAAGAGATGACAGAAGAAAGGCTTAACAATCTACTCTCAATAAATCAGCCATTAAAAAGACTATGGAGAACAGTTCTACTCTGACACACATGGAGTTCCCACGAGTTGGACTCACACAACCACAACTGGTTGGTTGGTGGGATGCTTGGTTTGTCGGTTGGTTGGTTGGTGGGTTAGTGGTTTGTTGGTTGGTTGGGGACTGAGCCCCATTTCCCAGGTACCACCATCCTCTTCACAGGATTCTTGACTCCTCCCCTTTACTTCACGGCACTTTGCGTGCTTTAACATAAAACTCTGAATCCATGAATTTGTCAAAGAAAATGTTATTGAACACCAACTATGTACCAGTAATTTTCCTAGATGCTGGGGTTGCAAGAGTGACTCGAACAGGAAAAAAAAAAAAAAATCATGCCCTCACAGAGCTTATTGTCTAGTGAGGAAAAATGTGCTCCTGCTCAAGCTCAAGCGGGGGCTCGGACCCTGGACCTTCACATTACGAATGTTAACGCTCAACTCTACAAGATGTTCTGAGTATAAATTGAACATGGACTTTACTTTTCTCATGAAGGAAAAAAAAATCTTAGGTAGAGAAAGAAAATGTACTTATTTCTTATTGACATATGAAAATAAATACATGTTTAATGAGGTCTATAAGCCATGAAAAGCAGGGAAAAATAATTATGCCTAGAATTCAAACTCAAAGGTAAAAAGTGACAATGGACAATTTGGACCAACTCTAGGGCCATTAGAAGAAAACTGACTACATTTGGGGAAGAATAAATTGAGGAGAAATAAAATAATGCACGATTTTCTGAGAGAAAGCAGATGTTCAAAAATAGTCATATCTGCTCAACTTGACATTATTATATAATCCATCTTATGGAAGCTGCTGCATTTTTATCCAATGACAGATTTCAGCTAGAGCAGCTAGGTAGTGTTCAGGAATAGAGATAGATGAGGTGACAAGTCTTCCAATTTCTGATCACCTTCAAATTTATATAGCCAGTTTGATGCAAGTCCTGTCTGGGTGAAATGGATGTGCCTGTCTGAGTCCCCTACTACTCAAACCTGTCCTCTGGTCCCTCTAATTCACCCAGCTACCAGATTATATTTCCCCATCACTTGAACCACCATACTCCTCTATGCACATGCTCAATTACACTTTAAATTTAGTTTAACTTATCCATAAAGGGTAAAGATAATGATTCAAAACACTTCTCAGATAATTACAGATTTTATTTAGAGGTTGTCATTGTTCTTAGGTGCCAACGAGTCTGTTCCAACTCATAGTGACCCTATGTACCACAGAAAGAAACATTGCCTGGTCCTGTGCCATCCTCACAATCTTTGCTATGATTGAGCCCGTTGTTACAGTCACTGTGTCAATCTATCTCACTGAGGGACTTGTTTTTTTTTGTTGGCCCTCTACTTTCTCAAGCATGATGTCCTTCTCCAAGGACTGATCCCTCCTGATAACATGTCCAAAGTAAAAGAGACAAAGTCTCGCTATCCTTGCTTCTAAGAAGCACTCTGGTCGTACTTCTGCCAAGATGAACTTATTAGTTCTTCTGGCAGTGTATAGTATATTCACTTCTTCGTCAACACCGTAATTCAAAGGCATCAGCTCTTGTTCGGTCTTCCATATTCATAGCTCAGTTTTCTTGTGTATATAAGGCAATTGAAAATATCAGCTTGGGTCAGGCACAATTTAGTCCTAAAGGTAACATCTTTGCTTTTTAGCTCTTTAAAAGAGGTCTTTTGCAGTGGTTTTGCCCAATACAATACGTTGGTTGATATCTTGACTGCTGCTTCCATGGGTGTTGATTGTAGATACAAGTAAAAAGAAATCCTTGACAACTTTGATATTTTCTCCAATTATGATGATATTGCTTATGGGTTCAGTTGTGAAGATTTTTGTTTTCTTTATGTTGAGGTACAATCTGTAATGAAGACTGTGTAGTCTCTGACCATTGTTAAGTGCTTCAAGTTCTCTTCACCTTCAGCAAACGAAGTTGTGTCATATGCATATCATAGGTTGTTAATGAGTATTTCACAAATCCTGATGCCAAGTTCTTCTTCATATAGTCCAACTTCACTGATTATTTGCTCAGCATGCAGATTGAATAAGTATGGTGAAATGATACAACCCTGATGCATAGCATTTCTGATTTTAAACCATGCAATATCCCCTTGTTCTGTTTGAATAACTATCTCTTGGTCTATGTACAAGTTCTAAATGAGCACAATTAAGTGTGCTAGAATTCCCATTTTTCACAATGTTATCCATAATTTGTTACGGTCCACACAATTGAATGCCCTTTCAAAATCAATAAAACATAGGTAAACATCTTTCTGGTATTTTCTGTTTTCAAACATGATCCATCTGACATCCAGCAATGATATTTGTCATTCTATGTCCTGAATCCAGTTTGAATTTATAGCAGTTCCCTGTTGATGCACTGCTGCAACTGCTTTTGAATGATATTCAGCAAAATTTTACTTGTGTGTGATATTAATGATATTGCTTGATAATTTCCATGTTACGTTGCATCAACTTTCTTTGGAATGGGCACAAATATGGATCTTTTCCAGTCAGTTGGCCAGGTAGTTTTTTTCCACATTTCTTGGCATAGATGAGTGAGCACTTCCAGAGCTGCATCCATTTGTTGAAACATCTCAACTGGTATTCAGTCAATTCCTGGAGTATTGTTTATCACCAATGCCTCCATTGCAGCTTGAATGTCTTTCTTCAATATGGTAGATTCTTAATCATATGCTACCTCCTGAAATGGTTGATCATTGACCAATTCTTTTTGGTACAGTGACTCTGTATGCCTTCCATCTTATTCTGGTGCTTTCTGCATCATGCAATATTTTGCTTATAGGAGATTTCTGTATTGCAACCCCAAGTTTGAATTTTTTCTTCATTTCTTTCAGCTTGAGAAATGCCAAGTTTGTTCTTCTCTTTTGGTTTTCTATCTTCAGGTCTTTGCACATTTCCTTATAACACTTTTCTTTGTCTTCTCTTGCTGCCCTTTGAAATCTTCTGTTCAACTCTTTTACTTCATCATTTCTTCCTTTTGCTTTAGCTACTCAAAGTTCAAGAGCAAGTTTCAGAGTCTCTTCTGACATCCATTTTGGTTTTTTCTTTCTTCCTGTCTTTTTAATGACCTTTTGTTTTCTTCATGTATGATGTCCTTGTTGTCATTCCACAACTTGTCTGGGCTTCAGTCATTATTGTTCAATGTGTAAAATCTGTTCTTGAGATGTTCTCTAAATTCAGGTGGGATATACTCAAGATTGTATTTTGGTTCTCATGGACTTGTTTTAATTTTCTTCAGTTTCAACTTGAACTTGCATATGAGAAATTGACTTTCTGTTCCATAGTTGGCCCCTAGCCTTGTTCTGAGCTGATGATATTGAGGCTGTCCATCATCTCTTCACAGACATAGTCACTTTGATCCCTGTTTATTCCATCCATTGAGGTCTACATGTATAGTCACCATTTATGTTGTTGAACAAAGGTATTTGAAATGAATAAGTCGTTGGTCTTTCAAAATTAGCATTCCAATCACCAGTAATTATCAGCGCATCTTAATTGCGTGTTTGATCAACTTCAGGCACTGGAAGTTGGTAAAAGTGTTCAATTTCCTCACCTTTGGTATTGGTGGCTGGCGCATAAATTTGAATAATGGTCGTATTAACTGGTCTTCCTTGTAGCTGTATGATATTATCCTATCACTGACAGCTTTGTACTTCAGGACAGATCTTGAAATGTTCTTTTTGACAATGAATGTGATGCCATTCCTCTTCAATTTGTCATTCCCAGAATAGTAAACCATATGATTGTCTGATTCAAAATGGCCAGCACCAGTCCATTTCCACTCATTAAAGCCTGGGATATCGATCTTTATGTGTTCCATTTCATTTCTGATGACTTTCAGTTTTCCTAGATTCGTACTTTGTACATTCCATGTTCCAATTATTGATGGATGTTTGAAGATGTTTCTTCTCATTTAGTGTCATGCCACATCAGCAGATGAAGGTCCTGAAAGCTTGCCTCCATCTATGATATTAAGGTTGACTGTACTTTGAGGAGGCAGCTCTTCCCCAGTCATCTTTCGAGTGACTTCCAACCTGAGGGGCTCATCTTCTACCGCTATGTTAGAAAATGTTCCACTGCTATTTATAAGGTTTTCACTGGCCAGTTTTTTGGAAGTAGATCCCAGGTCCTTCTTCCTAGTCTGTCTTAGTCTGGAAGCTTTGTTGAAGCCTGTCTACCATCGGTGACCTTACTGGTATTTGAAATACTGGTGGCATATCTTCCAGAACCCAGCAATACACAAGTGATCACAGTACAACAAATTGACAGATGCAAGGGACTTAGAGGTTACATTTTCTAATTCACTGTTAACTATAAGATCACATTAATTTTTTTTAACTACTGGCATGGAATGCCAATGTGGAACCTGAGCGTTAGTCTGTGTTAAGTTTACCTTTTACATCAGGTTCATAAACCAAAGTTCTGACTGGAATTTTATGGATGTAACATAAAGGAGCACAGAGCCGTTTTACAGATTTATTGACTCCACTATGCTAACCTTGGGCCAGAATCATATTCTCCAGTGACCTATAGGAAATTAGAACATGTATGAAAGCTGAAGATGGTTTCTATGAAATGTTATATGCAAACAGAAGGGACAGATAAGTAAAAGAATTATATTTTAATAATTAATATCTACTAATTGTTTTAAAGCCTTTTTAACAAGGAGCCCTGGTTGGTGCAGTGGTTAAGAGCTCGGCTGCTCACTGAAATGTTGGCTGTTCAAATCCACCAGCTGCCCAGGGGAAGAAAGATGAGCCATCTGCTTGCATAAGGATTATACTCTTGGGAACCCTATGGGGCAGTTCTACTCTGTCCTATCTTGTCTCTATGAGCTAGAATCAATTGGAGGGCAGTGGGAATGGGTAAAGCCTTGAACAAAGTCCTTAGAGACTTTCATAAGTGATATATTTGGCCCACTAACATTATGTGGAGCTCTGGTGGTGTAGTGGTTAAGGGCTTGGCTGCTAACTGAAAGGTCAGCAGTTCAAATCCACCAGCCGCTCCGTGGAAAACCTATGGGGCAGTTCTACTCTGTAATTTGGGCCACTATGAGTTGGAAACAACTCGACAGCACCCAACAACAACAATAATATTATGTACTGGATGAGCTAAATTTAAATTATTTGAGATAAGAAGATCAACTTTCAAATTTAGGGTTTGAAATAATTTGGTAGTGGGCAAATTACTTAAAATAGCTCTATTTAAATTCTTTTATAGAAGAAAAGAAAAATGGCAAGGGTGTTCACTTAGCTCTCTGTACTTCTATCTCAAGGTACAGTATTTTGTGATTACTAGCATAAATTAAAAATGTGAAAGCTGTTATTGTTTTTAATGACACATTTTTATATTGATACGCTTTATTTCGTAAACTTAGTCAAAATTTTGGTAGCATATCAGGAGTTATTATGAATTAAGTTACAGATGGCCATGCTTGCTTATATTTTTGCCCTTTATCCTACATTTCATGTTGCTCTATTGCACACAAAAAGCACATTGATTTCTTTAGCTACATGCAAAGATACCCTCCTAAATTTCCACCCAGCAAATAAAGTTTCTGTTAAAGTTCCACAGTAAAATTTAGAAATGATGTTATCAGTCCTGTGTGGCCAATGCTGAATTCTTTGTTCAATAAGACAGAAGCTTTGCATAGTTTTCAAGTGTTGGCAACTTTCCTGTATCAACCGTAAGTGTCCCAGATGGGTTTGGGGTTCTGTCCTCTAGAATTTAGTAGCCTGTGTGGAAATACGTCTGACTTTTATTGAATCTGGTCTTATTTTTCCACCATCAGTATTCCATTCATCATCATCTCCTGCTGTGGCCATACCACCTGTTTGCTCCATCTGTGTTATTTCTCTATCGGTTGCTTGCATCCTCTCTTTGCTTAGTTTTACATCTACTCATGCATTAGCTGGAAATGAAGCCCCTTGCTTCCAGTCTGCCAAAAGTGTATTGGGAATCTTCATTTCTCTTTTCATAATCTTGCTTTACATAAAAATTAATGAAAACCTCTGGTTTCTTCATACAGTTGTAATGCCTACTGACAGCTTCATCAATTAAATATCTAGGGGAATTCAGTTGGTTTAAAGCAAGTAAAGATCAGGACATGTTGTTATGCCTTGAGCAAGAGGTGGATATTTTGAAACTCCTGCAGTGGGTTACTAAGAGACACCCACTGGCTTAAATGCTTTCATAAATTATCACATGAGATATTGAGATGAAGTGCATGTGCTGTCACCTTTTTATATTAATTAGGAATCCCTTAACAAACCAAGGCAAATCTTTGAGGCCTATTCTAATCACCTTTTTTTTTTCCTGAAAATAATACTAAAAAGATCTTAGAATAAATGATTTTTCAACTACCACTTTAAACACTTCGGTAAATATATTTTACTTGATCTTCTAAAAACAGCTACAATTGTTTTATTACGTCATTTGTTCATAGAATTATTTACTCACTTGATTATTTCATAAATATTTATATAGCTTCAAAAATATGACAACCATTGCATTGGACGCTTGCTGTTAAAGAACTCACAGTTTAGGAGAAGAGAGAGTAGCAAACACGAGGTATGGAAGACACAAAAACTGCTCCGATAGAGCTAAAAACAGGGAGCAAAGGGAGCTCACAAGGGGCCTTGACCTCCTCCTGGGAAAAGTGCTGGGTCCGAACTGGGGGTGCGGGAACTTTTGTAGGAAAGATTCTAGTAAAAGGAGTATAACTGGCTTAATGAGGCATTTCACTGCTTGGAAACATAAAAATGGGGGGAAAAAAGTACCACTAAGAACTATCTGTCTGGGATCAAATTGACAACAGCAGTGATTTATGTTAATGCAGGAGGAACAACTCAGAAAAGGAGGGTGAGAATGGTTGCACAACTTGAAGAATGTAATTAGTGTCACTGAATTGTAAGTGTAAAAACTGTCGAATTGGTGAATGTTTTACCGTGTATATTCTCAACAACAACAAAATAAAGTAAAATTGCTTAAATAATTTTTTTTTAAATAGTCCCTATAAAATCACCTCTCCCTTTTAGTTCATTCTACCTAATGCTCTTTTATCATAAATAATTTAAATGTTTAATGAATGCACGCACACATATAAAAAACGTGAAAGAAAAAATAATGCAAATACTTCCACAATCACTACCCAACTTAAATATACAGAACTATGCCAATCTTCTAGGAGCCCGCTGTCCCAGATTCCTTTCTGATCCCTTCCCCCTAGTATCCCACTCTACAGAAGTCTGTGATATATAGAATTTTGTATTTAACTTCCACTTGTCCTTTATTTAACAGATTTATCATTTATGTATGCATCCCAAAACAAGATAGCACTCTCTTTTGCAATCTATAGGGTATTATTTCTTTTTCTGAAATTTACTTGTTTCTCCCACTCAGTGTTATATTTGTGAGGTTTATGTGTGCAACTGTAGTTTATCCATTTTCATGATAGTATTGCATTCCATTGTTTCTCTATAGCTGAGAATGTCAAATTTTTGACCACTACATCTGGTAACGCAATACATTTCACATTTCTCTTTGATATTAGTAGAGTGATCTGTAGGATGATATTTTAAGAACATAGGAATATTCTGTTTAAAATTTTTAACCCTGGTGATTTTTTGGTTTTACTATTAACCTTTCATGTCTCTATGTTTTCGTTTACTATCTTTGAAGCTGAATGTAATTAAATGCTTTTAAAAAAAACCTATCAAGAAAGATTTTTTCAGTTAATGGGGTACTCATAATTTGGGTTATAATAGATTTATTCCTACCTGCGTTCTTTGAGCTTACATTTGTTCAGCTTTTACAATGTGTTTTTTCTTCTTCTTTTTCAATAACTCGTTTTTTCTTTTAGTATTTCCAATCTTTTTCTCTGTTTTTGAATTTACACTCTTTTTTATTCTTTAGTGGTTTTTCCAGCTATTTTAATACACACTTAACAAAGTCTAACTTTGATCAGTATATTTTAATCTCCTCCTTAACATATTAATACAGAACAAACAAAAACTGTTGCCATCGAGTAGATTCCAACTCATAGCGACCCTATACGACGGAGTAGAACTGCCTCATGGGGTTTCTGAGGAGCAGTTGGATGATTCGAACTGCTGACCTTTTGATTAACAGCCAAGCTCTTAACTATGGCACCACAAGGGCTCCTATTAGCAGAAGGACTGTAAATCATACCTCTGCAATTTACGTGATGTTGTTTGTTGTCCAGAATTTTTTGTCTAACTTGTGTTTTAGACCCACAAATTAGACACTATTATAGTTGTTGTTTGTTGAGTGCATGCTTATTTATATTCATTCATATATTTCCCCGATTCTTTAATTACCATTTCGTCTTGCAACTCAGACCTTCTTGGGTTCATTTTGTTTACTTATAAAGTAATTCCTTTAGAAATTTTGATTGTGTAATGTGTGATAAAATTTTTCAGAATTTGTTTATGTGAAAAAGTACTAACTTCACACTTGTTCATGAAATGTAAGTTGCTAGTTATTTCTTTTTGGGATACTAAAGTCATCACCCTACTGATATCTAGCTTTCAATCTAGTTGTTCTCATAAAGTAAGTAAGCAAAATTTCCTTTCTCTCTGTCTTTTTTTTCACTTGAACTTTTTATCTTGAAATAATTTTATGTTAATGTGCAGTTTTAAGTTTTAATAATAACACTGCATTTTAGCCAGTTTCCCTAATGGTAATCATTTGCGAAATTCTAGTACAATGTCATAATAAGGAAAGGGATCTTGGTATAATCAATCTTTCTTCATAGATTTCCCCAGTTTTGTATATACTTATCTGTGTGTGTGTTTAGATCTACGGAATTTCATTAGAGGTGTACTGTCCTCCTGGTTTATGGGGAAATAAAGTTATTTTTGTGAATACAGCAAGTTCCAAGTCTCCTGGAACTAGAATTGAGCAAGGACCCTGTGACATTGGTAGCTGGACCTGTTCTACACTGGTACCTATTGTCAAGCCCTGTTGGGAGGTGCCTGCCTACAAATGCTAGAGGAGAGCTTTAGTTGGTGGGGACACTTAGCATCTTTTGCTTGTAGACACAATTGTAAGAACTCAAAAATTAATCAATTTGCTGTTGTAATTTAAAAGAAAACGCAATCATGCCCCACATCCAGAGGATTCTAACTTCCTTATTATAGTTATTTTTTTAAACAGTAACCTTTGAATTTTTTTTTCAGGTCAAATTTTCATATAAACAGTTATCATTTTTCATATTTAAGGGGCACTTGACTTGCAGTGCCAAAGTAGTTTATATAAAAATACAAACGAGATAAACATATAAAGAATGTAGCCCATTGCTTACTATAAGACACACAATCTGCACTTAATAGTTCTTATTTTTTCTCCCATCTAATAGGATTCAGTGAAAAAAAAAAGGGGGGGTTGCCAGGGAAATAATCTTATCTTAAAAATCCAATAAATATCATAGCCCATTGTATGTTACAGTTTTTTAATAAAAGCATCCATTGTAAGGTTTCAGTATAGGTCACGAAAAGTATAACCCTTACAATAGCAGATTATCTGATAATGAATTATTGTCTTGGCCAGAACCAAACAGAAGTAATCCTGAGGCAAGACTCTTGACAAATATCAGCCATTCCTTCTCAAGAACTTGTATTTTGCAGGTGGATATGTAGCACAAGCTGTGGAAACAATCAATCTTGTGGACAGAAGTATCTATCTGGAGGTCAAGAGCCATACAGAGATATTTGAGCACCACTGTGACTCGATTTAAAACAACTAAAAGGTCAACACAGTTATATAATAGTATCTGTAGCTAAATGGTCAGAATAGCCTTGTTAATCACAGCTATGAATTCATTAGTAGCTACTTACGAAAGATATGGGATTTGCTGAACTGGTTTGGATAACATTCAAAGGCAGAGAAGGGCTGTCAAAATAATCCTCACTTTAAAAAATAGATCAATTGCCTGTGTGTTTTAATTAAATTTGGAGTAAGTTTTTTTTTTAACCTTAAGTTGTTTCTATAGTGAGATAATACAGGCCATTTAGGTTCTCTCTTGCAGATAGAAAAAAAGAAAGTCATTAAATCAAATTTTAAGATTGACATAAACATAAAGAAAAACACACATTTAAAAATTAAGCGAAATATGAAAATCCATTGAGCTGCGCACTTACACTATGTGCGGTGTTTTATATATATACTTCATTAAAATTTTAAAAATAAGCAAAACAATATATTTATGTGCATTTGGGGGAGCCATAGTTATCATTTTCATTCAGTATTTTTCCCCAAATTATACACTAATAAAATATACTGAATACAATATCTAAGTCACATAGGTTGTCAAGGATGCACATATCACAGGCATTCAATGAATGTGATAGCTACCCTGGTATGAAATGTCTGCCCGTGGATAACCCAATACCTGTACAATTGACAATGAATCATAAAACCCACATATCTTCCTTTAGAAACTTGAGATTTTCTAGAATAAAACTGTTAGCGAAATTATCAGTTTACATGCATTTTAGTTGGAGTATTGCTTGTCCAAATATGGGATTGTTTAACTTCTGACTTTATTTTATCTCTTGATCAGTTGAGTCCACTTTAAGAGCTCTTAACTGTAGTAATTTGAATCATAAAGCCACAGGACATGTGTGTGTGTGTACTTACATATGTGTACGCATGTATATGTGTGTGTGTATGATAACAAAAATTTCTCTTCACTTGTACTATATTCAACACGTCTCCATTTGGTGGATGCCTACAATTCATAAAACTCCTGAATTAAAAAATAAATTTATCTTCTCACTCTGTGACAATTTCTGTTCATCTTAATAAGTTGTTGAAAAGAGGCCTACTTCAAGACTTTTAAAACCTATATTTACTCTAAAAAGCATCAGATAGGTTTAGTATTTTTCTATTTTTATCTTTTAAATAAAACCATAAAATATTTAATAAACTAATTTTAATTGAATTCTATCAATATTAGCATAAAATAATATACAAGTAAACTCCTGACTTTACTTAGAATCCTGATGGACTTTACAGCTCTATCTTTTGTATGTATTCAAAATGCCAGTTGGTCATTTCAAACAAAAACATAATAAAATACACATATGGAAATGAAAGCTAGGCATGAGAATACATTACAAAGAAGGATAAACACTAGAAATTTAAGGAGAAATCTCTATAATCTGCATGTAATAAGAAAGGCCATGTCGACATGAACTATTCAGGTTTTATCTAACCTCGGAACCTAAGTCTTTTATAGGTAGGGTTTGAAATGAAACAGGCTCTATGTTCCCACACTCACCTACTGTGTATCCGCCACAATTTTAATCTGCCTAAACAAGAGAAACAAAGAAGATAGAGATATTTTCTTCCTATTTTGGGATCTTCTGTACCCCCCATAAAAATCCTCTTCTTTTCAAGTGATAGAAATACAAGGTATGTTTTAACTATTGTCACAAACAGCTGAGACCATGATTTCTCTGCAGACAGATTTTTTTAAAGTTTCCCATCAATTTGCCACAGTAACTAAGTGGCTAAAGCCACACTGTTATCCTTGATTTGTCCCATGGCTGTATACCTCTAAATAAATGTATTTATTTATATAGAGAATTTTTTTTATTTAAAATATTCTCTTGTTTAATTTTAGTGTATTAAAGTATGTAATTCACTTAACGTCTTGCTGATTTATATCATATAGCCATTTCTTCTGCAGAAGACCTCTTTAAAGTGTTAAAAAGCAGATATCACTTTGAGGACTAAGGTGCACCTGACCCAAGCCATGTCTTTTCAATTGCCTCAGATGCATGTGATAGCTGAACAATGAATAAGAAAGACTGAAAAATAATTGATGCATTTAGATTGTAGTTTTGGTGAAGAATATTAATATTGAATACACATGGGCTGTCAGAAGAATGAACAAATCTGTCTTGGAAAATGGAAAGCCAGAATGCGCCTTAGAAGCAAAGATGGCGAGACTTTGTCTCATTTACTTTGGACATGTTACCAGGAGGGATCAGTCCCTGGAGAAGGACATCATGCTTCGTAAAGAAGAGGGTCAGCAAAAAAGAGGAAGGCCTTGAAAGAGATAGATTGGCACAATGGCTGCAACAATGGGCTCGAACAGCAGTGATAGTGAGGATGGCCCAGGACCAGACAGTGTTTCATTCTGTTGTATATAGGGTCATTGTGAGTTGAAACAGACTTGAAGGTATCTAATAACAACAACAGTCACTTCCTATCTGTGAATAATTTTAAAACAACCTGTGGTCTCTTTATCTACAGCTCCAATAAGATTGATACATTATATTGAAATTTAAAGCCAAAGCTCTCACCTTGGCTTTGAAGCATCAGCATGACCTGGCTCTCACCTACCTCTCCATTCCCCTCTCCTGTCCTTGATCTCTATTTTCATGACAGACACAGTGGCATATTTTTAAAATTTTTTTTTTTTCCTTCTTCACAAGTACAACAGTTTCTTTGGACTGTTTAAATCTTTAGATGGCTTACATTCTGCCTTTCTATTTAAAACTAGTATGCATTGTAAAAATATAAGAACTTATTAATTTGACAGTGTTGTATTTATTGTTTTATTTATTTATTTTTAATTTGATCTTCAAGTGACTGCATTAAATGAAGCCATGACAAATAATTATCCCCGAATTGACTAAAATCCAGTACTTCATTGATTGCAGCTTGATTGTAGAAGTTCAAATGCTTTGGGCATTTTTGAAAACTTGCAGTTTCCAAACAGCATCCTCAATAAACAAATTATTCAATCTTTAAACATTGACATACATCATGGATTGAACTGTGACCTCAAAAATATGTTAAGCCATGATTCCCAGTGTTGTGTGATTGTCCACCATTTTGTCAGCTGATATGATTTCCCTGTGTGTTGTAAATCCTGTCTCTATAATGTTGATGAGATGGGGTTAGTGGCAGTTATGCTAATGAGGCAGGACTCAATCTATAAGATTGGGTTGTGTCTTTAGCCAAACTCTTTTGAGAAATAAAACAGAGAAGCCAGCAGAGAGAGACTGGGACCTCATAACACCAAGAAAGCAACACTGGGAGCAGAGGGTGTCCTTTGAACCCGGGGTTCCTGTGCAGAGAAGCTCCTAGACCGGGGAAGATTGATGACAAGCACCTTCACCCAGAGCCGAAAGAGAGAGAAAGCCTTTCCCTGGGGATGGCACCCTGAATTCTGACTTCTAGAGTCCTAAACTGTGAGAGAATAAATTTCACTTTGTTAAAGCCATCCACTTGTGTTATATCTGTTATAGCAGCATTAGATTACTAAGACAATATATGATATTTTGTATCAAAGACACGGTTAAAAAAGTCAAACTAGTAGTTTTTATACAGCTAAATTTTACTAATTTTTCTTTGTACTATTAAGTGTTGATGATTTTAGAAGAAACTAAATTTCATTTAACAACTTAGGTCCTCACAGTGTTAAAAAAAAAAAAAACCTAAATCTTGGAAATAGAAAGAAATTATATTTTCCTAAATTATACCAAAAAAATTATACATAACTGTAAAAAATTGAATAATTATTATTAAATTTTTGTAGTAAATCCCATTTTAGTAAACCATAATCTATACATGTATGTATGTATTGATCTATCATCTCTATCAGCCATCTCTTATTTTTCCTATATATATGCATAGAGATATGTCTACAATGATGTTGACTTGATAATTATTTCTGAGTTATGAGATTTCAGATATTTTTATGGATTATACTATTTTTTATAATTTATTATAATGAGTAGTTATTACTCACACATAAAGGAGGCCTGGTGGCACAACAGTTAAGCATTTAGCTGCTCACTAAAAGTTTCGTAGTTCGAACCCACTCAGCAGCTCCATAGGAAACAGACCTGCTGGTCTGCTTCTAGAAAACCCTATGGGGTAGTTCTACTCTTTCACATGGGGTCATTCTGAGTCAAAATCGACTGGGAGGCACCTAACAACAACAAATTATATAACTAAAACACTCATTTTATTATTTTAAGGAATATCCACCATCCAGAACAAAGCATTATAAAAGTCAAATTTATTCTGACAGCATTGTTCAGAAGACAGTCCTTTCACTGAGGTTGTGAGAATATGCCTCACATAAGTAGAAGGAACATTCCAAATCTTAAAGGATATATAAAATTCAGGGATAGAAAATAAAGCTTTGCAGAAAAAGGGACAAACACAAGAAAAAAAAAACACAAATGATAAAAAGTATGTTGGAAAAAATATAATAAACAACTGAACTTCAAAACACCAGTTATTGAAGAGTTGACTCAAACTCATGATGACCCCACATGTGTTAGAGTAGAACAGTGCTCTATAGGACGTTTAATGGCTGATTTATTTAGAAGCAGATCACCAAGCATTCTTCCCAGGCACTTCTGGGTGGATTCGAACCTCTAACCTTTTGTGAGCAGTTGAGTTCATTAACCATTTGTACTACCCAAGGATTCCAAATTTCAAAAGCAGTTTCAAATAAAGGGCTAGTGGTTGATTAAGGAGGAAAATATGAGTTGGGAACAGTTTGCCGAAAGCATTTTTCATAGAAAAAAATTAAAATAAAACAAAATGAGGAAAGAAAATACAAAAGATTAAAAAAAATGATACAAATACAAAAGATAACAAAAACCTTCTGAGGCGTCTCCAGTTCAAGCCTTTTCCCTAAGGGTGCACATGTAATAGGTAATGAAGCCACTAGCAATCAGTTCATTTTATGCACATCAGGAAACCACATTGTACTCTTCAGGAAATGGACAGACACTGAGTATCTTTAAATTCAATAATCAACTTCACTGGTCAGCCTCCTAGCAGAGTAGGGCAGGGATGAGAAGACAGAACAGGAAGACCTCCTGAGGGCTGAGGCAAGGCTAATACCCATGAAAGAGATTATGAAGAAGAACACAGAAGACCTCGCTGCTTCTGAGCCTGACCTACTCACAGTTTCACTTGATATATTTTTCCTCCCACAAATTTAAGTCAATTTAAGTTTCCGACACATCATTAAATCCTTAAATGGACTAAGACCTGAGTTTCTAATAGCCATCTTACTTTCTACTTAGAGGTGGCATGTAGTTTTTTATATATTCTAGGACTTAATATGCAAACTAGTTGAAGGGCATAAGAAAAAGTTAGAGTGGGGAACTTAAATGCTAAATTTAACTTATGCTGAACACCAAGGTGTTCAAGCTAAAGAAAGCCAGTCAATTCTCCAAACAAAAGCAAAGTTTTCTAATATGCACGTATATGCATGGAGGAAGACTCATTAACAACCTGCAATATGCAAATGGCACAACCTTGATTGCTTCCTTGCAAAGACTACATACTTCAGTATGGATTACACCTCAACATAAACAAAAATTATCCCAACTGGACCAATAAGCAACATCACAGTAAATGGAGAAAAGATTAAAGTTGTCAAAGATTTCATTTTACTTGGCTCGACAATCAATGCCCGTGGGAGCAGCAGTCAAAAAATCAAATGATGTATTGCATTGGTAAAATCTGCTGCAAAAGACCTCTTTAAAGTGTTGAAAAGCAACGACGTCACTTTGAGGACTAATGTGCACCTAACCCAAGCCACGGTATTTTCAATCACACCATATACATGGGGAAGCTGGGTAATGAATAAGGAAGACTGAAGAAAAATTGATGCCTTTAAATTATGCTGTTGGAGAAGAATACCGAATATATACCATGGACTGCCAGAAGAATGAACTAATCTGTTTTGAAAGAAGTACAGCCAGAATTCTCCTTAGAGGTGAAGATGGAGTCTCACATAATTTGGATATGTTATCAGGAGGGACCAATCCCTGCAGAAGGATATCATGCCTGGTAAAGTGGAAGTTCGTAGAAAGAAAGACCCTCAACAAAATGAATTGACACAGTGGCTGCAACAAGGATGGCACAGAACTACACGGTGTTTTGTTTTGTTGTAAATAGAGTCGCTATGAGTTGGAAACGACTCAAAGGTAACTAACAACATGTATGTGTGTAAGGAACTCTAGTGGCACAATGGCTAAGGGCTTAGCTGGTAACCAAAAGGTTGGTGGTTTGTACTCACCCCATGCTCTGTAGGAGAAAGATCTGGTATTCTGCTCCTATAAAGATTGTTGTTGTTGTTGTTGTTAGGTGCCTATGAGTAGGTTCTGACTCATAGTGACCCTGTGTACAAAACAAAACAGTGCCTGGTCCTGCACCATCCTCAAAACCGTTGTTACGTTTGAGTCCATTTGATGTAGCCACTGTGTCAATTCATCTTGTTGATGACCTTCCTCTTTTTTGCTGACTCTCCACCTTACCAAGCATTACATACTTCTCCAGAAACTGATCCCTCTTGATAAAACATCAAAGTATGTGAGACTTAATCTTGCCATCCTTGTTTCAAAGGAGCTTTCTGGTTACACTTCCTCCAAGACAGGTTTCTTTCTCCTTTATTCTTTTGGCAGTCCATGGTGTATTCAATATTCTTTGCCAGCACCACAATTCTAAGGTGTCAATTCTTCTTCGGTCTTCCTTATTCATTGCCCAGGTTTTGCATGCATATGAGGCAACTGAAAACACCATGTCTTGGATCAGGCTTACGTACCATAGTCTTCGAAGTGACATCTTTGCTTTTCAACACTTTAAAAAGGTCTTTTGGGGGGAGAGGCCAAGATGGCAGACTAGGTAGATGCTACCTCGGATCCCTCTTGCAACAAAGACTCAGAAAAACAAGTGAATCGATCACATACATAACAATCTACAAACTCTGAACAACAAACACAGATTTAGAGATGGAGAAAGAACAAACACGGGGAAGCAGCAACTGTTTTTGGAGCCTGGAGCCAGTGTCCCAGTCAGGTAAGCTTGGTGCCGGGCTTAGGCCTGGGCCCAGGGGAGCTGAACACAAAATCTTGTGATGGCCCAAACAAGGAGCACAGCGCTACCCCCTGAACTGACTCCGGGAGGGGACCCAGCCGGTCCACGCGGGTGGCTTGGCGAAGCGGCTGGTGGGATAAGTCCCCGGGAGGCAGTGACTGGTTTTGGAGCCAGGAGTGCAGCGTCCCAGCCGGGGAACCTTGGCGTCAGGCTTTTGACTGGGCGCTGTCACAGCCCAAGCACGGGGCGCAGCCCTACTCCCCTGAACTAACCCCGGGAGGGGGCCCAGCCATTCCGCGGAGGCGGCGCGGCCACGCGGCTGGCCAGACGAGAAATCCCCAGGAGGCAGCTACTGATTTTGGAGCAGGGAGTGCAGCGTCCCAGCAGGGGACCCTTGACGCTGGGCTTCGCACTGGCAGTGGAGGATCTGACCACGGCTTCAGCAGGCCAGACCCTCAGGGGTAATCTCCACACAGCCAGCACACATAGATGACACGCCCCTCAGGAATCTCAGATAAAATAGTCATTCCAAGCAAGATAAGCAACTTTGGCTATATTCCGGGTTTCTCTGAACCCTCCCCCACCCTTCCCAGGCAGCTTCATTAACATTGGAATTTCCTGAGCCAGAGGGAGAACGGCTCCAGCTCCGCAGCCGCTTTGTTTTCCCCTTTTTTCTTTTTTTTTTTTTTGGTCTTTTCCTGACCCATTCTTCCGGCCTGAGAGAAGGAACCACAAAAAACCCAGGGACCAAAAATCCATCCTTAATTGGATTAAAAACACAGAAACAGCTACAGCCAAGCATATATGATCCAAATCTCAGACCTTCATCCTTACAGGGAACAAGGTGGTGGTTATAATCCAAAGGCAATTCTGATAGGGATCTGACTGCATTTTTTTTTTTAGCGGATTTTCTGGAAAAACAAGTTTCACAGGTCTGATATCTCTGCTTATTCAACAGAGCCCTAACTGACCCACAACAGGGAACTGAGGGCTGAAGCTCCCCCCACACCATCTAGCCTCTTGCCTTAGGGGTCTAAGGAGGGTGACACCAACCAATTAGTAGAGGTACTTGCATTGGGGGCCTAAGGTAAAGATGCAGTGCCCTCCCACCAAGGTGCTATAGGAAGAGAGACAGACCTACCTCACTGACACTTGGGGGAAGCCTGGCAGCATCCTGCCCCCCCGGAGGGTGAACCCCAGCTGGTAATAGAATCTGGTGCACACAACTATCACCACTACTTCTCGAGGTGGATAGGTGTTAGGGTGCAGCACACACTTGATGACCCAAAATCAGATTCTACTCAAGAATAGTGAATAGACTCAGGCATATATATCTGGCAACAGCTCAAACCAGCTGGTAATAGATCATAAGTAAGTCAAGGGCTACAACAAAAAAGACAGCACAATCTAGTAGCCCATCCACGTATATTGAAAGAAAACAAAACAAGATAAGACTCAGTGAGCAATTATAGAATAAACCACTACTATATCTTTTTTATATCTTAGTGATGGCTCGGAGACAGCAGGCAGTATCAAACCACATAAAGAAGCAGACCATGACAGCTTCTCCAACCCCCCAAACAAAAGAATCAAAATCTTTCCCAAATGAAGATACAATCCTGGAATTATCAGATACAGAATATTAAAAACTAATTTACAGAATGCTTCAAGACATCAGAAACGAAATAAGGCAAACTGCAGAAAAAGCCAAAGAACACACTGATAAAACAGTTGAAGAACTCAAAAAGATTATTCAAGAACATAGTGGAAAAGTTAATAAGTTGCAAGAATCCATAGAGAGACAACATGTAGAAATCCAAAAGATTAACAATAAAATTACAGAATTACACAATGCAATAGGAAGTCAGAGGAGCAGACTCGAGCAATTAGAATATAGAGTGGGAAATCTGGAGGACCAGGGAATTAACACCAACATAGCTGAAAAAAAATCAGATAAAAGAATTAAAAAAAATGAAGAAACCCTAAGAATCATGTGGGACTCTATCAAGAAGGATAACTTGTGTGTGATTGAAGTCCCAGAACAGGGAGGGAAGACAGAAAACAAAGAGAAAATAGTTGAAGATCTGCTGACAGAAAACTTCCCTGACATCATGAAAGATGAAAGGATATCTATCCAAGATGCTCATTGAACCCCATTTAAGATTGATCCAAAAAGAAAAACACCAAGACATATTATCATCAAACTCACCAAAAACAAAGATAAAGAGAAAATTTTAAAAGCAGCCAGGGAGAAAAGAAAGGTCACCTTCAAAGGAGAATCAATAAGAATAAGTTCAGACTACTCAGCAGAAACCATGCAGGCAAGAAGGCAAGGTGATGACATATACAGAACACTGAAGGAGAAAAACTGCCAGCCAAGGATCATATATCCAGCAAAACTCTCTCTGAAATATGAAGGTGAAATTAAGACTTTTACAGATAAACACAAGCTTAGAGAGTTTGCAAAAACCAAACCAAAGCTACAAGATATACTAAAGGAAATTGTTTGGTCAGAAAACCAATAATATCAGATACCAGCACAACACAAGGTCACAAAACAGAACATCCTGGTATCAACTCAAATAGGGAAATCACAAAAACAAATTAAGATTAATTAAAAAAAAATGCTCATAACAGGGAATCATTGAAGTCAATACGTAAAAGATCACAATAAGCAAAAAGAGAGACTAAATACAGGTGGCATAGAACTGCCATATGGAGAGTGATACAAGGTGATATAGGACAATACAAGTTAGGTTTTTACTTAGAAAAATAGGGGTAAATATTAAGGTAACCACAAAGAGGTATAACAACTCCATAACTCAAGATAAAAGCCAAGAAAAACGTAATGACTCAACAAACATAAAGTCGAACACTATGAAAATGAGGATCTCACAATTTACTAAGATAAACGTCTCAGCACAAAAAAGTAAGTGGAAAAATGAAATTGTCAACAACACACATAAAAAGGCATCAAAATGACAACACTAAACACTTATTTATCTATAATTATGCTGAATGTAAATGGACTAAATGCACCAATAAAGAGACAGAGAGTCTCGGACTGGATAAAGAAACATGATCCGTCTATACGCTGCCTACAAGAGACACACCTTAGACTTAGAGACACAAACAAACTAAAACTCAAAGGATGGAAAAAAATATATCAAGCAAACAATAAGCAAAAAAGAGGAGTAGCAATATTAATTTCTGACAAAATAGACTTTAGACGTAAATCCACCACAAAGGATAAAGAAGGACACTATATAATGATAAAAGGGACAATTGATCAGGAAGACACAGCCATATTAAATATTTATGCACCCAATGACAGGGCTGCAAGATACATAAATCAAATTTTAACAGAACTGAAAAGTGAGATAGACACCCCTACAATTGTAGTAGGAGACTTCAACACACCACTTTTGGAGAAGGACAGGACATCCAGTAATAAGCTCAATAGAGACACGGAAGACCTAATTACAACAATCAACCAACTTGACCTCATTGACTTATACAGAACTCTCCACCCAACTGCTGCAAAGTATACTTTTTTTTCTAGCGCACATGGAACATTCTCTAGAATAGACCACATATTAGGTCATAAAACAAACCTTTGCAGAATCAAAAAAAAAAAATCTTTTTTTTTTTTTGCAGAATCCAAAACATCGAAATATTACAAAGCATCTTCTCAGACCACAAGGCAATAAAACTAGAAATCAATAACAGAAAAACTAGGGAAAAGAAATCGAAGACTTGGAAACTGAACAATACCCTCCTGAAAAAAGACTGGGTTATAGAAGACATCAAGGAGGGAATAAGGAAATTCATAGAATACAACAAGAATGAAAATACTTCCTATCAAAACCTCTGGGACACAGCAAAAGCAGTGCTCAGAGGCCAATTTATATCGATAAATGCACACACACAAAAAGAAGAAAGAGCCAAAATCAGAGAACTGTCCCTACAACTTGAACAAATAGAAAGTAAGCAACAAAAGAATCCATCAGGCACCAGAAGAAAACAAATAATAAAAATTAGAGCTGAACTAAATGAATTTCAGAGAACAAAAAAACAATTGAAAGAATTAACAAAGCCAAAAGCTAGTTCTTTGAAAAAATTAACAAAATTGATAAACCATTGGCTAGACTGACTAAAGAAATACAGGAAAGGAAACAAATAACCCGAATAAGAAACGAGAAGGGCCACATCACAACAGACCCAACTGAAATTAAAAGAATCATATCAAATTATTACGAAAAATTGTACTCTAACAAATTTGCAAACCTAGAAGAAATGGATGAATTCCTGGAAAAATACTACCTACCTAAACTATCACACTCAGAAGTAGAACAACTAAATAGACCCATAACAAAAAAAGAGATTGAAAAGGTAATCAAAAAACTCCCAAAAAAAAAGCCCTGGCCTGGACGGCTTCACTGCAGAGTTCTACCAAACTTTCGGAGAAGAGTTAACACCACTACTACTAAAGGTACTTCAAAGCATAGAAAATGACGGAATACTACCCAACTCATTCTATGAAGCCACCATCTCCCTGATACCAAAACCAGGTAAAGACATTACAAAAAAAGAAAATTACAGACCTATACCCCTCATGAACATTGATGCAAAAATCCTCAACAAAATTCTAGCCAATAGAATTCAACAACATATCAAAAAAATAATTCACCACGACCAAGTGGGATTTATACCAGGTATGCAAGGCTGGTTTAATATTAGAAAAACCGTTAATGTAATCCACCACATAAATAAAACAAAAGACAAAAACCACATGATCTTATCAATTGATGCAGAAAAGGCATTTGACAAAGTCCAACACCTATTTATGATAAAAACTCTCACCAAATAGGAATTGAAGGAAAATTCCTCAACATAATAAAGAGCATCTATGCAAAGCCAACAGCCAACATCACTCTAAATGGAGAGAACTTGAAAGTATTTCCCTTGAGAACGGGAACCAGACAAGGATGCCCTTTATCACCGCTCTTATTCAACATTGTGCTAGAAGTCCTAGCCAGAGCAATTAGGCTAGACAAAGAAATAAAGGGCATCCAGATTGGCAAAGAGGAAGTAAAATTATCTCTATTTGCAGATGACATGATCTTATACACGGAAAACCCCAACGAATCCACCAGAAAACTACTGAAACTAACAGAAGAGTTTGGCAGAGTCTCAGGTTATAAGATAAACATACAAAAATCACTTGGATTCCTCTACATCCACAAAAAGAACATCGAAGAGGAAATCACCAAATCAATACCATTCACAGTAGCCCCCAAGAAGATAAAATATTTAGGAATAAATCTTACCAAGGATGTAAAAGACCTATACAAAGAAAACCACAAAGCTCTACTACAAGAAATTCAAAAGGACATACCTAAGTGGAAAAACATAGCCTGCTCATGGATAGGAAGACTTAACATAGTAAAAATGTCTATTCTACCAAAAGCCATCTATACATACAATGCACTTCCGATCCAAATTCCAATGTCATTTTTTAAGGTGATAGAGAAACAAATCACCAACTTCATATGGAAGGGAAAGAAGTCTCGGATAAGCAAAGCATTACTGAAAAAGAAGAAGAAAGTGGGATGCCTCACTCTACCTGATTTCAGAACCTATTATACAGCCACAGTAGTCAAAACAGCCTGGTATTGGTACAACAGACACATAGACCAGTGGAACAGAATTGAGAACCCAGATAGAAATCCATCCACGTATGAGCAGCTGATATTTGACAAAGGCCCAGTGTCAGTCAATTGGGGAAAAGATAGTCTTTTTAAGAAATGGTGCTGGCATAACTGGATACCCATTTGCAAAAAAATGAAACAGGATCCATACCTCACACCAAGCACAAAAACTAACTCCAAGTGGATCAAAGACCTAAACATAAAGACTAAAACGATAAAGATCATGGAAGAAAAAATTGGGACAACCCTAGGAGCCCTAATACAAGGCATAAACAGAATTGAGAACGTTACCAAAAATGACAAAGAGAAACCCGGTAACTGAGAGCTCCTAAAAATCAAACACCTATGCTCATCTAAAGACTTCACCAAAAGAGTAAAAAGACCACCTACAGACTGGGAAAGAATTTTCAGCTATGACATCTCAGACCAGCGCCTGATCTCTAAAATCTATATGATTCTGTCAAAACTCAACCACAAAAAAACAAACAACCCAATCAAGAAGTGGGCAAAGGATATGAAGACACACTTCACTAAAGAAGATATTCAGGCAGCTAACAGATACATGAGAAAATGCTCTCGATCATTAGCCATTAGAGAAATGCAAATTAAAACCACAATGAGATTCCATCTCACGCCAACAAGGCTGGCATTAATCCAAAAAACACAAAATAATAAATGTTGGAGAGGCTGCGGAGAGATTGGAACTCATACACTGCTGGTGGGAATGTAAAATGGTACAACCACTTTGGAAATCTATCTGGCGTTATCTTAAACAGTTAGAAATAGAACTACCATACAACCCAGAAATCCCACTCCTGGGAATATACCCTAGAGAAATAAGAGCCTTCACACAAACAGATATATGCACACCCATGTTTATTGCAGCTCTGTTTACAATAGCAAAAAGCTGAAAGCAACCAAGGTGTCCATCAACGGATGAATGGGTAAATAAATTGTGGTATATTCACACAATGGAATACTACGCATCAATAAAGAACAGTGACGAATCTGTGAAACATTTCATAACATGGAGGAACCTGGAAGGCATTATGCTGAGCGAAATGAGTCAGAGGCAAAAGGACAAATATTGTATAAGACCACTATTATAAGATCCTGAGAAATAGTATAAACTGAGAAGAACACATACTTTTGTGGTTACGACGGCGGGAGGGAGGGGAGGTGGGAGAGGGGTTTTTACTGATTAATTAGTGGATAAGAACTGCTTTAGGTGAAGGGAAGGACAATACTCAATACATGGAAGGTCAGCTCAACTGGATTGGACCAAAAGCAAAGAAGTTTCCGGGATAAAATGAATGCTTCAAAGGTCAGCGGAGCAAGGGCGGGGGTTTGGGGACCATGGTTTAAGGGGACTTCTAAGTTAATTGGCAAAATAATTCTATTATGAAAACATTCTGCATCCCACTTTGAAATGTGGCGTCTGGGGTCTTAAATGCTAACAAGCGGCCATCTAAGATGCATCAATTGGTCTCAACCCACCTGGAGCAAAGGAAAATGAAGAACACCAAGGTCACACGACAACTAAGAGCCCAAGAGACAGAAAGGGCCACATGAACCAGAGACCTACATCATCCTGAGACCAGAAGAACTAGTTGGTGCCCAGCCACAATCGATGACTGCCCTGACAGGGAGCACAACAGAGAACCCCTGAGGGAGCAGGAGATCAGTGGGATGCAGACCCCAAATTCTCATAAAAAGGCCATACTTAATGGTCTGGCTGATACTAGAGGAATCCCGGCGGTCATGGTCCCCAAACCTTCTGTTGGCACAGGACAGGAACCATCCCTGAAGACAACTCATCAGACATGAAAGGGACTGGACAGTGGGTAGGTGAGAGATGCTGATGAAGAGTGAGCTAATTATATCAAGTGGTCACTTGAGACTGTGTTGGCATCTCCTGTCTGGAGAGGGGATGGGAGGATAGAGAGAGTTGGAAGCTGGCAAAATTGTCACGAAAGGAGAGACTGGAAGGGTTGACTCATTAGGGGGAGAGTAAGTGGGAGTATGGAGTAAGGTGTATATAAACTTATATGTGACAGTCTGACTTGATTTGTAAACGTTCACTTGAAGCTCAATAAAAGTTAATCTAAAAAAAAAAGGTCTTTTCAGCAGATTTGCCCAAAGCAATGCGTCGTTTGATTTCCTGACCCCTGCTTCCACAGGTGTTGATTATGAATGGAAGTAAAATGGAAACCTTGACAACTTCAATCTTTTCTCAATTTATCATGATGTTGCTTATTGGTCCAGTTGTGAGGATTTTTGTTTTCTTTATGTTGAGGTGTAATCCATACTGAAAATTGTAGTCTTCGATCTTCATCAGTGATTCCTTCAAGTCCTCTTCACTTTCAGCGAGCAAGGTTGTATTATCTGCATAATGTAGGTGGTAAATGAGCCTTCCTCCAATCTTGATGCCCCATTCTTCTTCATAGAGTCCAGCTTCTCGGATTATTTGCTCAGTGTACAGATTGAATAGTCATGGTGAAAGGATAAAACCCTGACACACACCTTTCCTGACTTTAAACCATGCAGTATCCCCTTAAATGACTGCCTCTTGATCTATGTACTGGCTCCTCACAAGCACACTTAAGCAATCTGAAATTCCCATTCTTCAAAATGTATACATAATTTGTTATGATCCAAACAGTTGAATGTCTGTACATAATCAATAAAACACAGATAAACACCTTTCTGGTATTCTCTGCTTTCAGCCAGGATCCATCTGACACCAGCAATGATATCTCTTTTTCTATATCCTCTTCTGAATCCAGCAATCCAGCTTGAATTCCTGTCAGTTCCCTGTTGATATTCTGCTGCAGCCACTTTTGAATGATCTTCAGCAAAATTTTACTTGTGTGTGATATTGTTCAATAATTTTCGCATTTGATTGGATCACCTTTCTATGAAATAGGCATAAATATGTATCTCTTCTAGTTGGTTGGCCAAGTAGCTGTCTTTCAAATTTGGGGGGATAGACAAGTGAGCACTTCGAGCACTGCTTCCCTTTGTTGAAACATCTCGGTTGATATTCTGACAGTCATTGGAGCCTTGTTTTTCACCAATGCCTTCAGTGCGCTTTGGACCTCTTCCTTCAGTACTATCAGTTTCTGATCATATGCTACCTCCTGAAATGGCTGAATGTCAACCAATTCTTTTTGGTACAGTGACTCTGTGTATTCCTTCCATCTTTTTTTGATGCTTCCTGTATTGTTTAATATTTTCCCCATAGAATCCTTCACTATTGCAACTCGAGGCTTTTATTTTTTCTTCATTTTTTTCAGCTTGAGAAATGCTGGGTGTGTTAATTGTATTAATTATCACTTTTCCAGATTTATTTTGCTATTGGAGGAATAAATATGAAGAAATAACAAGAAGTTTTGCCATTTATACCCTGACACCTTACTGCTTTAGTTCCTGGATGGCACAGATAGTTCAGCTCTCAACTACTAACAAAAAGGTCGTAGTTCTAACTCACCCATAGAAACCTCAGAAGAAGGACCTGGAGATCTGTTTCCCAAAGATCATAACCATTGAGAACCCTGTGGAGCTCAGTTCTGCTCTGTAACACACGGGGTTGCCATGAGTCAGAATTAACTCAATGGCAGCTTTTTTTTTTTTTTTTAACTCTACTACTTTAGAACCTGACTTGGAAGCCATGTCCCCATCCTTCTTTGGGAACAAGACATGAAAAAACAGGATTTGTAGATAAACAGGGAGAGACGCAGAGAGACAGAGAATATTCTAATCACCTCTGAGTTTAGCGCGTTTATGATTACCCTCAAGCTTCTTCCCTGACTCCTTGCCTTCTGATAAGGCAGTTTGAAAATGCGATGGACCAAAAGATTTAAACATGTGTTTAAGAAAGAAGCACGGCACCTGTAGGAAATGGTAATGAACCTAAAGGTAAGGCCTTACCCAAATTCCATGTAATCCAAATGCAAATGGTGTGAAATGAAGACAGACATTATGGCACTTTGGGTAGTTTGTTAAATGAAAGAAAAACTCAGTGAGTCTGAAGTATCTCTGTATTTTAGTTTATTATTTTAAAGCAAAAACGATGATTGACATGGATGCCTGAACTAGTCTGAATGTTAGGTAACCTTGTAAATTACAATACTTGGTGACTCAAAGTAGACATTTCTTAAATTAATGTAATTAAGTGAAGCTTTCTGACACCGGAAATGTTTTGTTCTGACCTCTACAGACTGGTAATCACTTCTCATTTGTTTGATTGGGAGGTAGTTGATAGTGCTTTTCAGAAATTTGTGATCATAGGTCTCAAACCTTGAGAATTCTCTTCTTAAAACCAAAAAACCAAATCAGTTGCCATCAAGTCGATTCCGATTCATAGCAATCCTATAGGACAGAGTAGAACTGCCCTATAGAGTTTCCAAGGGGCGTCTGGTGGATTCGAACTGCTGACCTCTTGGTTAACAGCAATGACACTTAACCACTAGGCCACCAGGGTTTCCATTCTCTTCCCTAGATCTATATAAACATTAAGATGACTGTTCTAGACATAGATGACGACAAAAAAATTGAAGAGTGTCCTGGGATGGAGTAGAAAACATTGTTGGAACAAAGCCTCAGGTAAAAAGGTAGACTATTATATGTCAAATAGAATACAGCCCCTCCAAGCCCTGTTAGAAACCTCCCTACCCGATTCCACCCTCTTTTGGTCACGTTCACTAACTGTTGCTTAACATACATCTGTTTGATGAGTATGTGGTGAGAAATATAGAATTTGTTTTCAGAATTCTTAGCATCGCATATTCACACATGACAAGTGTTTCTAACTATCACTGCTACTGCCAGCAGACTGTCCAAAACCAAGGCTGGGCTCTGAGTTAAAACATCAACAAGTGTTAAAAGGGATCAACTAAAGACATAGAAGTGTTTCAGTGAGGTTTTTTTCCCCCTCCCCTTTTGAAGTCATTGGAAAGGAGAGTTCTTTGTAGGAAATGTGAGCAACTCTCTGAGGTATTTAATTGTAATTGCCCCTGCCTGAGGAGGTTAGTAGGCCTGGTCAGGTATGTTTATAAACAGACAAGTATTTTATTCTTACTAAAAGGACCAAACGTGACTGATTAGTCACCACATGCTTAATAGTCCACCTTCTTTATGTGTCCTGGATCCTGTTCTGTCTGCATTCCCCTGCATTGCTCTGGTTTACGTGAAGTGTGAAGCGTGCTGTCCTGGACAAATGCAAACATTGTCTCAGTGTTAACATTGTTTAAACTTTTTCCTGACAAACCGTGGTCTATACATAGTGTCTCTTTTTAAAACCGACAAGATGTTCCATAGGACACCAATATTCTTGAGAGTGGAGACCCTGTTATACCTCCCTAAAGATCATAATTTGACACTCCCACAAGGTGGCCTTGCCTGTCACCTTAGCAAGCTCTATGCCGTTGTAGCCATGCTGAGACACGTACATTGTCTAGGACCTAGACTAATAGATGAGATCTGTATGTCCCTTTTAAAGCCTGGATAAAATACCACACTCTTTATGAAACATTTTTTCAGTCCCTTTCCCCAAGTTGTCCCAGACTTAAAATAATTCATTTGTTCTTTGAGTGCCAAAAGCTTATATATACTGGGTTTAAGTCACATTAGATAGAAGAGATATAGAGAGAAACAAGATATAGAAAGAAGGAGAAGGAGAGTAAGGGAGAAAAGAGAAAAGACATCTCCTACTAGGTTCTAAGTTCATTCAGTGCTGAGACCTTATATGGTATCTTGAATATACACAAAGCCTAATACACACTAGGAGCCTCAATAAGGAAACAGATAAATAATTGAGTGTTTTTTTTTAATCTGTTACAGTGAGAAGCAAAATGCCTTAACAGTAATTTGTAAGAAAATATTTTGAGTACATGAACATCAACCATCACCTTTACCCCTTAGACTTAGGGATGACTATGGGGAGCAGCCATTATCTGGTCCTCTGAAGTAGAAAAGAACACATGGAGTCAACAACGTCTACGACTTGCCCAAACTCACCCAGACAGGAACAGTGCAAGGACCAGAATCCATGCCCTGGACATTAATTAGCCATTAAACAATATCAACCTGCTTTTTCACTAAAATCAGAGAAAGTATTTTCAAAAAGAAATCCATTATGGCCAAAAGATGAGTTAAGACCTTTGAGTAATTTGAACTTACTTCTCATGATTTTCCTAATATATACATATACACATATGTATGTATTTTTTTTTTTTCCTAAAATTAACATCTTCACGGACCCAGGAGGCAGAGTGACTTCAGGATGATAGCTTCAGGAAATGCTGCCCTGAAACATCATCAGGTGTTTCTTTATCTGTAGTGCAAATGATTTGAAAAGTCAAGGTGGAGATTCATCAACCTCTACAGTACTCTAAGGATCTGACAACAAGAGAAACCAGACACTCTGAGGTGCTTTATGTTACAATATGTTAATTTTCGACTTTTTAAATCACAAACACCTTTTCAAAATTTTGGAGGGAAAATGTCATAGAAATCAAGTTGATTTGTATTCTCCTTACTTTACCGCTAGGAAACTTTAAGGGGCCTTGGGTACTGAAAATCACAGCATAGGAATGTGTTCCTGTTGCTCAGTTAAGAATAAATTCTATGTTATCTTCCAAAAACTTGGTAGTTTTCGATTTAACATTTACCATCCTTGAAGATAACATAGGGAGGGACAAAGCTAGGGGTTTTAATTTATGGCATAAATATGCTATCAAATGTATGTAAAAATACACAAATGACAGAAGATAAACTAGATAACTGGGACCTTCTAAAAACTGAATATTTATGCTCATTAAAACTCTTCATCAAAAGAGTAGAAAGAGAATCTACAGACTGGGAAAAAAATGGCAATGACATATCTGACAAAAGTCTAATCTCTAAAATATGTAGAAAATTTCAGCAACAACAAAAATCCAATCAAAAATCGGGGCAAGGTCATGAATAGACATGTCACCCGAGAAGACATTCAGGGGACTAACAAAACCTTGAGAAGATGCTTGTGATCATTAGCCATTTGAGAGATGCAAATCAAGACTACACTGAGATACCATCTCACCCTGCAAAAAAGGTACTGATCAAAAAAACAGAAAACAACAAATGCTGGCAAGGTTTTGGGGAGATTGGAACTCTTACAAACTGCTGGTGGGATGGTAAAATGGTACAACCTCTATGGAAAATGGTATGGTGCTTCCCCAAAAATCTAGAAATAGAAATACCATATGCTCCAGAAATCCCACTCCTAGGTATATATCTTAGAGAAGAAATAGCAGTGACATGAATAAACATATACACTCCCATGTTCATTGCAGTATTATTCACAATAGCAACAAGATGGAAACAACTTAAGTGTCCATCAGTGAATGAATGGGTAAGCAAAATGTGGTACCTTACAATGGAATACTACACGACAATACCGAATAATGATGAATCCATGAAATATCTCACAACAGAGATGAACCTGGAGGACATTAAGGTGAGTGAAATAAGCCAATCACAAGAGGCCAAATATTGTGTGATACCACTTTCATAAAAAGTCAAAATAGTTTTACACACAGAAAACAACATTCTTTGATGGTTACCAGAGATGGGAGGGGAAGGGAAGGGGAATCGCTCACTAGATAGCAGACACGTGTTAATTCTGGTGAAGGGAAAAGCAATACACAACATGGGAGAAGTCAGCAAAATGTGACCTAGGTAAATGAAGACAAGTATGCAAAGATAAAGGACAACTAAGGTAAATGTTATAACATACACAATTCTGCAACAACAGTAATAACAGCCAAAATTTTGCATGTAGTTACATAGATAGATATGTATGCTATATATGTAATGGTGAGTGTAGGGGACTACATGCACATGCATGTATAGGTACAGTTGTGGGCATTGGTATATATATATCAGTATGTGCTGCATATATATTCACATATATAATAGACCACATAGTGAGTACAGTTATGGAAACTTCTTAGACATACTGAGATATTGAGCTTGAAGGCTAAGGACAATGGTCTCCAGGGACATCTAGGTCAATTCGAGACAGATAGGGTTAACTGTGCCTACAGCTGAACAAAAGAGGTGTTAAAAATTACCACCTAGAAGTTGGTTAAACAGGAACCCATCCAGTCAACATGAGATAAGATTGAAACGACCCATGAATTACTATCTCCTTCTTATTATTTTTTTTTCTAGTTCCCTCCTCCTTTACAGGCTCTGCGCCTGCAGAAGAACAAAGTGTGACCACTGTTTAACCTTCCTTAGGCCTCCAAAGATGATGACGTAGTGCAGAAGATCAAGTGCACTTGCGCTATATCCCATAAAAAGTGATCTCAAGGGTTGCCGAGAGGACTCTATCTTGAATATCAGCGGGTTCCATCTTAGATTCCAGATGCTTGCACAACCTAATTAGCATACACTACCATTCTGAGAAGTACTCGCCCCTTGAAAGAAGCCCACTAAATATTCATTACTCTGTTGTCTCCACCGAACCCATATAAGCCCTAGCCTTGTTTCCCTTTTTGAGTCAGTCTTTTGGAGAGGCTTAGGTCTGCGCTGACTCCTTTTGCTTGACTCAAGCAAAATAAAGCTTGCTGAAGATAAAGTCTGTCTTTCACGTGTATTCTTACTTGGGAAAAGACAGGGACCTTTTGTGTCAGATTGGCAATTGGTCACAAATTGGCACAACATAGTTTATAAAGATAACGTTCTACATCGTAGTTTGTTGACTAGCATCTGGGGTCTTAAAAGTTTGTGAGAGGCCATGTAAGATACAACTACTTGTCTCTTCTCATTTGGAGCAAAGGAGAGTGAAGGAAACCAAAGACTCAAGAAAGTAGTCCATAGAACTAATGGCCCACATGAACCACAGCATCCTCTAGCCTGAGACAAGCCAGGTAGGTAGTGGTGCCTGGCTACCACAACCAACAACCCTGACGAAGGACACAACAGAAGATCCTGATTAGAACTGGAGAAAAATGTAGAAAAAAACTCAAATTCATACAAAGGTCCTGACTTACTGGACTGATAAAGACCAAAGGAACCCCCAAGACTATCATTGTAAGGTGCCCTTTGTCATAGATTGAATTATGTCCCCCCAAAAATCTGTGTATCAACTTGGTTAGGCCATGATTCCCAGTATTATGTGGTTGTCCTCCATTTTGTGATTATAATTTTATGTTGAGAGGATTAGAGTGGGATTGTAACACCACCCTTACTCCCTGATCCAATGTAAAGGGAGTTTCCCTGGGGTGTGGCCTGTACAACCTTTTCTCTTTCAAGAGATAAAAAGGAAAGGGAAGCAAGCAGAGAGGGGGGGACCTCATACCACCAAGAAAGCAGTACCAGGAGCACAGCACGTCATTTGGACACAAGGTCCCTGCACCAGAGAAGCTCCTTGACCAGGGGACAAAGACCTTCCTCCACAGCTGACAGAAAAGAAAGCCTTCCCCTGGAACTGAAGCCCTGAATTTGGACTTGTAACCTTCTAGACTGTGAGAAAATAAATTTCCCTTTCTTAAAGCCATTTCTTGTGATATTTCTGTTATAGCAGTATTAGATGACTAAGACACCCTTTTAACCTGGAACTGAAGACATTCCCAGAGGCCACCTTTTGGCCAAATAGTAGTTTGGCCTATAAAATAAACAATAACACCTGTGAGGAAAGTACTCCTTAGAACAATCAACATTTGCCCAAAAACAAAGATGAGAAGGAAAGAAGGGGCAGAGAAACTGGAGGTATGGAGACAGAGAAGGCAAGGTAGCAAAGAGGAGAGTGTTGACACATCTTGGGGATAGCAACCAATGTCACAGAAACAATTTGTGTATGAGTTGCTGAATGGGAAACTAATTTGCTGTATAAGCTTTCACCTAAAACACAATAAGATGTTTAAAAATAAAATTTAAGAAGATAAATTCTACCATTTATTAGTTCAGTCTTCACACCCATACCTGTACCCATTGCTGTCAAGTTGATTCCGAATTGTAGCAACATTTTAGGACAGAGTAGAACTGTCCCACATGGTTTCCAAAGCTCTAATATTTACAAAAGCAGACAGTCACATATTTCTCCTGCTGAAAGTCTGGGGGGTTCGAACTGGCAACTGTTCAGTGAGTGTTTAACCACTGAGCCACCAAGGCTTCTTCAATCTTCACAAGAAATTTTTAAATCAGTTTTTGCTATTCAAAAGAGCACTCTTAGAAAAAGTTTCTGTCTAATATTTACTCTTTATTGGCAATTATTTTTAAAAAGTAGTTCTGTTGAAATAATCAATCATAAAAATTGGACAAGTTTTATTGATACATGAATTAACAGCACTGTGAAACACTATTTATTGAGGACAATGTTTGGGGCAATAGCACACTGAACAAACTTACTTATCCCTAGTGTCAATGTTATTTGAATATGTGGAAATTTAGTTGGGGAACTTAAAATTGCATAGAACACAGGGGTTTGAGAGTAATTTCTGCATTGTGGAAGCTGTGCTTTATAATTAAAAAGCATTTTTCACTAATGCATTTGACAAATATTTAAGGAATGCCTCCTATATATTGCTGTTTGAGATTTTAGGAATATAGCAATGAAACAGAAAGACGTACTCCCTAAGGAAGCTTATATTCTATTTTGGTGAGAGAGACAATAAAAGAGCAAGCAACTAAATAAACAGAAAAGCTAATGAAATGTTGGGAAGGGAATTCGTAGTGTGAAATTGTATAGAAAGTGTTAGAGGGAAGGTAGTAGTCGCCTATCTCTGATAGGATGTTCAAGGTAAACTCCTCTCTAAGAAGGTGACATTTCATCTAGGAAGTGAAGAATAAAAAGAAACCAGTAATAAAGAAAACTTGAAAAAGAGCATTGCAATAAGATAGTGTAAGGAGCAGAGTGCAAATCATATGGGTGGACTGTATGAATCACCATTTTTCCAATTATGTTCTATGAAACTCTCTAAAGACTGAGTGCACACACACACATACAAATTAAATACATGATCAAAAAAGCATGAAAAATATTAGTGGAGAGAAATAATGTTCTTTAGAACACTAAAGAATCTAAAAATTTTGCAGGGGAAAAATTGATGATTTTTGTGAGTGTTTCCAAAATTCTTTAACCATATCTCAGATAACTTCCCCTGTTTTAGATATTTATTGCACGTTAACATTATTGGAACTAGAAAAATTCTGGTATAGGTAAATCATCATCATTCTGGCCATGTAGAGGTGGACCTCATTAGAAGAGTGTATAAAGTTATCTCTATAGAGTCATTCAAGTTCCATTACTCCATCAAATCATGTAGATTTTCTGTCCTTCATTTTAACAGATATTTACACACTAATCTATGCCTCACTGGTTATGATCTAGTTCATTAATCCCTCTTCTCTTTCCTAGACTACTGCAACTGCCCCCTAATAGGAATCCTTATTTTCTGTTATGGATTGAATTGTGTCCCCCAAAAATATGTGCTGTAAATCCTAACCTCTGTGCCTGTATAAAAAAAAAAAAAAAAGAACCCTAATGGCATATTGGTTAAGTGCTACAGCTGCTAACCAAAAGGTCTGCAATTTGAATCCACCAGGTGCTCCTTGGACACTATATGAGGCAGTTCTACTCTGTCCTATAGGTTCACTGTGACTCAGAATCAACTTGATGGTAATTTTTTTTTTTTTTTTTTGTCTGTGATTATAATCCCATTTGAGAATGGGTGGTCTTTGTTAGGTTAATGAGGCAGGATTAGCATAGGGTGTATTTTGAGTCAATCTCTTACAAAACAAAAAAGGAGCAGATTATGCAAGCAGAGATGGGGAAAGATAGATGCCAAGCTACAATGAAATCTCCCAGGAACCAGGAAAAGAATCAGAAGAGACAAGGACTTTCTCCCAGAGCCCGCAGAGAGTGAAAGCCTTCCCCTAAAACCAAGTGCCCCGGATTTGGACTTCTATCCACCTAGACAGTGAGAAAATAAATTTCTTTTTTGTTAAAGCCATTCACTCATGGTATTCCTGTTATAGCAGCACTAGGTAACTAAGACAGCTTCATTTATTTTTTTCCTCAGATGTGTCCTCTATCAGTTTTCAGACTTTTCTCTCTAAAAATGCTAATATAACCATATCATTTCCCTTTAAAGCATTATGCCACTCACAGTAAATCCTAACTGCTTAACATTTCCCATAAAAGACTTCATAAACTTGTGGCCCTACTTTTTTCTCACACCTTGATCTTCCTTATATAAATGCCTCTGCTCATATTCTCCCATCAGCTTGGAATGAATCTCGCCATCAATTTCACTACCCCATTCCTTATTCTAACTACTCCCTTCTCATTTATTGTTATTGCTGTTGTTGTTACTACTGCCAATATTAATAGGTCCATTGATTATGCGACAGGTCTTAGAAAAGATGTGATGGAAAGTAACTTAAAAACAGGATATGAATTCAGACTGTACTTAAAAAAAAGATCTAGTTTACATAACTCTTCACCTCTATTTTTTGATTTGCAACATAAGGGTAATCAAGCTTCCTATTTTGCTGATGTTTTTAGTGAATTATATGAATTAATGATGTAAAGAGTTTAAAAGAGTGTTTGTCTGATTATAAATAGCCAATAGCATCTATTAATTTGCTAAACCCTTTTTATATGCTTGACACCTTTTAATCCTCACTGCAAGCCTTCAGCTCATCAACTGTTGCAAATGAAGAAAAAGAGATTTGGAGAAGTTCAGTAGTTTTCATTAGACCATTGTAATGGTTAATGTTATGTGTTAACTTGGCTAGGCTATCATTCTCAGTGGTTTCGCAGACATTATGTATCATCTCCCATTTTGTGATCTTATGTGCACACCCAATCAGTTGGACAAGGAGTTTCCTTTGGAGTGTGGCCTGCATTAATGGTATAAACCAATGTTTTGGCAAAGCTCTCTCTCTCTCACGATCCTGCATTCATCTCATCATCTTCTGACCTCCAGTTCTTGGGACATGAGAAGCCTTCAGCCTGCTGCCTGGCCTGCACATTTTGGATTTTCCAGCCCTTGCAACCTGTGAGCCAGCAGTCTGCCACCTGATTTGCAGATTTTGGGTTTGTCAGCCCCTGCAACCACATGACTTAGGAGAAGCATCCAGCCTGCCACCTGACTCATGGACTTGGGACTTTTTAGCCTCCACAATTGTGTGAGCCATTTCCTTGAAACAAATCTCTCTATATGTATTGGTTTTGCTGTCTAGAGAATCCATCCTAAGACAGTCATATAGTGAGTAAATGGTAGAGATGGGTTATGAGCCCAGGCTCTCTAATATCTAAACCTGTGCCTTTAACCTCTCTACCATCCTTCCACCTAATACTCGCTTAAAGGAACTGCATCTAGAGAGAACTCGATGATGTGCCCATCTTCTTGGTTCTGAAATATTTTGCTGATAGCCCTATCATTGCACTGTATCATTAGATATTAAACTATAACTATCTGATTATGTAGCTATCACTTTCAATAAACTATTAAAATGGATATTTTGGAGCCTTGAGTCTAAGATCAGCATGTCTTTTTCTTCTTTGTACTCCCAGCACATAAAATAACTTTCATAAAGTAAGCAGTCAATATGTTATTAAAAACGAAAGAAGGAATGGCTGGATGGATAAAAGCAGAAATTGTTGTTGTTAGTTGCTGTTCAGTCCATTTCAACTCACGGTGACCCCATGTGTTCAGAGTAGAACTGCTCCATAGAATTTTCAAGGCTGCGACCTTTTGGAAGCAGATCTCTAGGCCTGTCTTCTGAGGTGCCTCTGGGCTGGTTTGAACTACCAATCTTTTGGCTATTAGTCAAATGCATATTGAAAATCAGCCTTCGGATAAAGTGCTGAGTTTATAAAGATGTGTGTGTGTGTGTGTGTGTGTGTGTGAAAGAGAAAGATCTGAATTGCCTAATACAGATATCCTTCTGTAAGAAAATGTTATTTTTTTCAAGTTGATTATGAAACATTAGTGCTTAAAGAGACTTTTTTCACTGGTTTATATTGAGTTCATTATAACCATAAAGGAATTACCCCTCACATTCCCTAAGGTATACAGTGGATGATGAGTTTCCATTTCACCAAATGATAATTTCCTGAACAAGCTCACACATTTTTAAAAAAAGAAGACTAATTAAGCTTTTTTTTCCACTACTTAAGCTAATTCAAATAATAATCTTTTCATAACCTTGAAAAATTGTGTATATTAACAAGCTTAAGAGGGGGAAATGTGAAAGGAAACCTTTATTCAATAATGGAAAACCTAATGATTTTATAAATAAGTAACACATCTCCTAGCATAATTCATCTAATTATGCTTAAAGTACAGTGTGTTCTTTCAACTCTTCCTTTGAAGTGAGATGCTGCAAAAGTATTTCCACTTACATAACAGAGGCTTAGTTGAACTGTATTTTAGACTGTGGACAGACACTATTATTGTCATCACCTCCATTTCATTCCTATACCTGGTTGGGTAGGTGCACAGCCTTTAATTCCCTCTCCCCTCAAACATATCCATTATTTATTATAAAACTAATTTCTTGAATTTCATCTGGAATGAGCTCTAAAGTGAGAGAATACATTAATGTTAGTGTGCTTCCTTTATTTCTGACCTTAATAATGTAGAAATGAAGGCATAACTTTCCATGTTGATCAGCTGTAGATGAACTTCTAGGTGCTTAATTAACACAGACATTTAAAAACATTATAAAACAATGGAAATCCACAGAAATGTCTTATTAATTCACTTACTCAAAAAGTAAATCATCTTTTATAATCAATATTTCATGTAAGACAAGGAATATTTGGCATAGATGTGTCAAAGGAGAAAATTGCGTTAGGAGTGAAAGGAATTTTACTGAGGAATATTACAGCTCGAACTGGGCAGTGCTAAGTAAAAACACAAATCACTTTGCTATCTGTATGGAGTTAGAGGTTTTGATGCACAGAGAACAAAGGAAAGGCAGAGGATTAATGTCTGATTCAGCTTTAGCTTTGGAGTCCTTTGAGATGTAAAGGTTGGACTTTTGGCTGTGGGGGAGTCAGCTTTACTCCCTAGGTGAGTGGCGCCAGATGATTTGGTTATACACCTTCTTCCTAGAAAAAATTGTTTATGTCCTGATGTTCTTCTTCCTGAGAATGCATGTTAATCCCACCATTCTTGTCCTGAGATGATTGCCTCTATGTTTGAAAATTTCTTTCTGAAGAGGTAAGACACTAAGTGGGCTGCCCTTGTCAGGGGATCTTAGATAAATCTGAGACCTCCTGAATTAGTCTAAATAAGTTATGCCATGTGCTCTGAATTCTTTCAGATACTGCTTCTCTTGCTATAATATTATGCTAACAATCATAAAAATAAAATTTGAAGAATTGGTGCCTAATTCAATATAACAAATAATTTTCAGTTTAAAATACACAAAATGTACTATTTATTATGTTGTTATTATTGTGTGCCACAGAGTTGATTCCAACTCACAGCAACCCTATACGAGAGTTTCCTAGGCTGTAATCTTTAAGGGAGCAGCACACCAGGTCTTTTCTATTGCAGAGTAGCTGATGGGTTCAAACCACCTACATTTCATATAGTAGCCCAACACTTTACCGTTGTGTCACCAGGGCTCCTTTTATTTATCATTATACTAAGATAGAAAGTACAGAGATATATGAGTGAGTTCATTTTTATCCTGAATACTTTATTGTCTTTTATCAAGCAACTTGGTATGCCTTGTAAGACTCAGCTTGTATTTTGCAAGACTCAGCTTATATAAATTGTCCAAAAAGTTATGCACAAAAGCAGTCAAAATGCTTATGCTGCCAAAAGGTGGAAACAAGGAAATGTCTCCCAAGAGTAGGCACTAGACTACTACACAGAACTGAGAATTAATGATTCGCCATTAAACACAACAACATGGATCCATCTCAAACAATGAGTGAGAGAAAACTAGACACTTGGTTTTAAAACTGCATGCTTCCATTTACATATATTATAAAAGCTAGCAACATGAACTCATAGCATGAGAAGTCAGCATAGTGTTTACCCCTGAGGGGGTAGGGACTGTCAGGGAACAGAGAGTGTGCTGGATCATTTGAATGTTATGATCCTTGATCTGAATGCAAATTACATGGACGTGCTGTCTCTGTGAAAATTTATAGAACATTTCACTTCTGATTTGTGTACTTCTCTGCATATGCTCTATATTTCAAAGAAAAATGTATTCCAAACCTATACCTAGAATTAAGTGGCAGCATCAGAAATTTTATTAACACTTAAAATAATTTATTACAAATTAAGAGATATAATGCATACTTATGTAATCATTCATGCCTATGTCTTTTGCCTTTTGGAAAACTCTTGGTTCCTTAAAAATTTAATGAAAAAACAATACTAAGGAAAGTAATATTAATCTAGTGCTGTAATTTGGAAAAAGGAGTCCTGGTGGTGCTACGGTTAAAACACTCAGCTGTTAAGTGAAAGTTCGGTGGTTTGAAGCCATTAGCCTCTTTTAGGGAGACAGATGTGGCAGTCTGCTTCCATAAAGGTTACAGCCTTGGAAACCCTATGGAGCAGTTCTACTATGTCCTATAAGTAAGTACACTGAATAAAATGGGTAGAAATTAGGAACCTTAATTTAGTGTTTCGTTTGATTGATTCTGAATGAGGAAACAAAAATGTGGTTGTCCTTGTATTAAATGGGGGTTAGGCTGTCTTTCTCATCTTCCACTCAATTGAGTTCTAGGGGAGTAGTAACGGATCTCATTTTAATTAGAAAATAAACATGTTGATGGCATATTAATTTTCATATTTTATATATTTTTTCAAATTATTCATAACCTCACTCACCTCCTTTTTCAGGATGTAATGTATGATTTACTAGCAATTTTACTAATATTTTTATGAAGTATAATCTAAAAATCAGTGTTATTTTATTGAGTTGACATCTTACAATCTTTTGCAAATAATTCTGAATTATGCTTGAAATAGTGCTTCTTTGAGTATCTTGTGGTCTTGTGATTAAGCTTATTCTACATTTAAAAATCTATTTCAATAAGAAATAGCCAGACTAATACCTCTGCTCTGGAAGAATGGAGAAATTATACATGTATACATACACACACACATACAACATGCATATGTTTTGTATTATGTGCACAAAATGTAAAGTTTACTAGCCAAGTAAGAAATCAAATGGAAAAATCAGGGTTAGTATTATCAAAGATAAAACGTTGGGGCTTCAATCTCCAGAATGCTCTAGGTCTCCAGTAACTTAGCTTCACAGGAATCTATAAGGATGAGATATGTAATAGCTTCAAAATGTCACCCTCCACTTTATGTAGGTACACAATTAAGTTAATACTGGTGAAAATACTTTTTCAATCTTATTTTTATTTTTTTTTTATTATTTAAGTATTGGGCTTTATTTAAGATAGTTGTAATTGTGCCATGTGAACTCAGTTTTTTCTTTTTTATCATGGTTCATCTCTCTTGCTCACAACCTTGTTAGTTGTTGTGGAGTTGGCTCAGACTCATAGCCACTAGACCTTGCCCAGTCTTGCACCATCTTCATGGTCATTGCCATGTTAGAATCCACTGTTGTGGCTACTGAGAGTGTCTTCCAATGTAGGAGGATTTTTTTTCACCACTGTATTAGACAACTTTCTCTTGTGATCCATAGGGATTTCATTGGGTAATTTTAAGAAGTAGATCACTGGGCCTCTTTTTTCAGTCTTAGTCTAGAAACTCCACTGAAACCTGTCTACGATGGGAGACTCCACTCATATTTGAAACATTAGTGTCATAGCTTCCAGCATCACAACAACACACAAGCCACCACACTGACAGATGGGTGAAGAATTATCAAAATATTTTGAATTGGCTATAGATAGTTTAATAAAAAAAAAAAAAAATCTGTTAAGGCTGAGAATCATAAAAATTATACAGTGACCTCAGCAATTTAGATTAGCTTAGAACGTTTATCTGTGCACTTATTCAACAAAACACTAGCATTTTATTTAACATGAGGCCATTTTCTTTGCAATATTAGTCTTGATTGTATTTCTGCCTCAACTTTCTAGGATGTATAACCCATAATCTATCATCTATAGTTTTCAGCTCAGGTTTCTTTAAAGTGATGGGTAAATGTGTGCATTTTATCCTTTAATATTTCCACGGCACAACTAGTTTAACAACTTTAAATTCAGTGCCATGATGTATTAAGAATTTCCAGAGTGCGCTGCAGGCGAAAGCACCGCAGATGCCATTATCCTCTGCCTCTCTGCCGCACAGACCTCGACGTCTTGCCTGTGCTCCGCTTGTTCGCGGCCTATCGGTGTGTCTGTTTAGTACAAAAAAATGGAAACTGAACAGCCAGAGGAAACCTTTCCCAACACTGAAACCAAGGGTGAATTGGGTAAACGCCCTGCAGAAGGTATGGCAG
The DNA here is from genome assembly GCF_030014295.1 of Loxodonta africana. NCBI lineage: Eukaryota > Metazoa > Chordata > Mammalia > Proboscidea > Elephantidae > Loxodonta > Loxodonta africana. Next base: position 42,985,361 of record NC_087352.1, read on the forward strand.
AGGAACAAGCGTTTAAAAGATCTAGGAACCTGATGAAATGGTTGAGCTGCTCATTCTGCTTCAGAGCAAGAATGCTGGGGCAGTGGTTGGAAAAGGAGGCAAAAATATTAAGGCTTTTCGTACAGAGTACAACGACAGTGTTTCAGTCCCAGACAGCAGTGGCCTCGAGCGCATGTTGAGTATCAGTGCTGATATTGAAACAATTGGAGAAATTCTGAAGAAAACCATCCCTACCTTGGAAGAGGGACTGAAGTTGCCATCACCCACTGCAACCAGCCAGCTCCGGCTCGAATCTGATGCTGTGGAATGCTTAAATTACCAACACTATAAAGGAAGCGAGTTTGACTGCGAGTTGAGACTGTTGATTCATCAGAGTCTGGCGGGAGGAATTATTGGGGTCAAAGATGCTAAAATCAAAGAACTCCGAGAGAACACTCAGACAACAATCAAGCTTTTCCAGGAATGCTGGACTCTTTCCACTGACAGAGTCGTTCTTATTGGAGGAAAGCCAGATAGGGTCGTAGAGTGCATAAAAATCATCCATGATCTTATATCTGAGTTGCCCATCAAAGGACGTGCACAGCCTTATGATGCCAATCTTTAAGATGAAACCTATAATTATGGTGGCTTTACAATGATGTTTGATGACCGGCGTGGACATCCCGTGGGATTCCCTATGCTGGGAAGAGGTGGTTTTGACAGAATGGCTCCTGGTCGGAGTGGACGTCCCATGCCTCCTTCTAGAAGAGGTTATGACGACATGAGCCCTCATCTAGGACCTCCTCCTCCTCCTCCTGGACGAGGTGGCCGGGGTGGTAGCAGAGCTCGGAATCTTCCTCTTCCTCCACCACCACCACCTAGAGGAGGAGATCTAATAGCTTATGACAGAAGAGGGAGACCTGGAGACCGTTACCATGGCATGGTTGGTTTCAGTGCTGATGAAACTTGGGATTCTGCAACAGATACATGGTGACCATCAGAGTGGCAGATGGCTTATGAACCACACGGTGGCTCCGGATATGATTATTCCTATGCAGGGGGTCATGGCTCACATGGTGATCTTGGTGGACCTATCATTACCACACAAGTAACTATTCCCAAAGATTTGGCTGAATCTATTATTGGCAAAGGTGGTCAGCGGATTAAACAAATCCGTCATGAGTCTGGAGCTTCAATCAAAATTGATGAACCTTTAGAAGGATCCGAAGATCGGATCATTACCATCACAGGAACACAGGACCAGACACAGAATGCACAGTGTCTGCTGCAGAACCGTGTGAAGCAGTATGCAGATGTTGAAGGATTCTAATGCAAGATATTTTTTCTTTTTTATAGTGTAAAGCAGTATTCTGGAAACTTTCTCTAAGACTAGTGAAGAACTGAAGGAGTCCTGCATCTTTTTTTTTTTTTTTTTTTTTAATCTGCTTCCGTTTAAAAAGCCAACATTCCTCTGCTTCCTAGGTGTTCTGCATTTGAGGTGTAGTGAAATCTTTGCTGTTCACCAGATGTAATGTTTTAGTTCCTTATAAACAGGGTGGGGGGAGGGTGTGCAAAAACTAACATTGAAATTTTGAAACAGCAGCAGAGTGAGTGAATTTTATTTTTTGTTCATTGTTGGTGGTTTTAAAAAAAATCCCCCCATGTAATTATTGTGAACACCTTGCTTTTGTGGTCACTGTAACACTTGGGGGTGGGGGGTGGGACAGGGAGAAAGAGTAACAATAGTCCACATGTCCCTCGCATTCTCTTCAGAGCAGTGTGCAAAATGTAATGCTCTTTTGTAAGAAACCTTTTATGATTTTTAAAATAAATTTAGTGAACCTATCTTTGGTGGTCTTTTTTTTTTTTTTTTTAAGATTTTTCATATGGCTGAATTCCCCAACTTGCCCCCAAACTAAACACTAAATTTGACTTTCAGCTCCTCTCTTGGATATAAGTGCATCTCTTCTTGGACATAGGCAAAATATCGTGGCAAATTCAGTGCTGCTGACTTGATGGTTTGAAAGTCCATTGTTGGGAAGAAATCCCATCACACATACGCTTACAATAAGCCTGGGTTTTTTTGTTTTGTTATTGCAAATGCTTGCCCCTACTTTGAAACAATTTTCTATATTAATGATGAAGAACTGAGATGGGGAGCAGTACAACAAATTGGGTAGTGATAGAAGTACATACCAGAAGCCTGATTGGCAGCAAGTTTTGTTAATCAGAATAATACTGGGTTACGGACGTGACTGATGGTGAATAAACTCTGATTATTTTTATTAGATAATTTCTAACCTGTAGATTTATGCTGTCAACCTGCTAGTATCTATTAGTTAACTTTGTAAAATACATATATATATATATATTCTTGTTTTCTATTGTATGCAAATTGAAAGATAAAGAGGTACCATTTCTCTGTTGTATGTTGGATTATGTAGGAAATGTTTGTAAACAATTCAAAAAAAGATGAAAAAAGTTCTTGTGGATGTTTTTGTGTAGTATCTTGGCCTTCGTATTGCTAGTTTAAAGTTCACTTCCAAATAAAACTCCCATGGTGCTAGATTTGTGTGCCCAGTTTGAACTAGGGTTGATTGACACCTGTAAAAGTTGTTGAAACATTCCTCTTATAAGGAAATACAGAGATTTTAAATTAAAAAAAAAAAAAAAAGAATTTCCAAAGCATTCGGCTGTTTTTTTTTTTTTAAACAGAAACATCAATTCTCTTTCTTTTTTATTTGGTTCATGTAGGATTTAATTAAGTTATGTAATTGCAATAGCTAGAACAGTAGGAATACACCAGTTTAGGACCAAATGTGATGACTTTCAATAAACATACAGCTCAACTGTGAGACCAGGAGGTCACCAGCACATTAGAGAGTGGTCAATGGCAGCAAGAACTAGCCTGCCAAGAGCATCACTCCATATGCTTCACAGAAGAAATGGAGGAATAGGTTATCCAAATGAGTCAGTTAAATGGCTGTGGGTTAGCACAGCTTCAACTGTACCTCTCATTTTCATTAAAATCTGAACATACATTTTCATTGCTTTTGGATAAGAATATATAACTGTTTTGCCTAATACATATCTCCAAGTATTAGAAGATTGCTAACCAGTTGTCTTTGAGTCAAAAGAAGATCACCAGGCCTTTTTTCCAAGGCACTTCTTGGTGAGTTTGAGCCTCCAAACTTTCAGTTAATAGTCAAGCACCTAACCCTCTTGTTTCCTAAAAAAGGTCTTTGTTTTAGCTCTTCTGACTGACAAGCCTAGAGGTGTAAAGTAACCATGAGAATTTTACAATCACTATGAGAGCCAACTTCATCATCACCCAGAGGGTAAACCACCTGAGAAGTGGGTTGACTGTTTCTCCACACTTAACAGCATAAATACTATGATGATGGCAACACAGTTCCAAGTAGGTGAAACAAAGAGGTCAACATGCACTGGAACAAGAAGTTCTTAAGGTAGAATGCCTCTGCTACCTTGGTCCCTCGGCCCTTTATCCATTTGCAGATAAGTCTTTACAAGAAAAATATTCAGAAATCCACTGAGCTGATATTAGAGAGAAAACAAGCATTATCATCAAGCAGTAATGCCTGGAAATTTTTTAAAATAGCAAAAAAAAAAAAAAAAAAAACAACTCTTTAAAATACTTGTGTCATAGAAATTTTCTCATTTGTGATAGAGTAGAGGGATTGAAATACTGATGCTTTGGCTGCATACTGATGGAGTATGGGGTTACAAACTTATTAGACCTTAGGTATCACATCCAGTTACAAACAAGACTCAAAACCCACTAAAATGCATGTGTGGGATTTAAGTTCCCACAGGATCACGTGCCTATCTCTGCCATTATTCTTTTCATCCTGTAGTACAATTGATGACTGTTCTTGCCTCTTACCAACAAGAAAGCAATGTCTTAATAGAGGAAATTCTGTTCTTCTCTTTATGTCTCTTACATCTAGTTTAATAAATAATATATGTTGGTTTAGTAAATAATTAAATGCATGGACAGTAATCAAGCAATATCTAGATTAATGAAATTAGTGCAGAGACAACAGCATATTGCTTTTCAACTAGAGCTCAATAGCCTTTCCTTGATATCTGTTTTAGTTATCTAGTGCTGCACAGGAAACCCTGGTGGCATAGTGGTTAAGTGCTGCATAACAGAAATACCACAAGTAGATGGCTTTAAAAAACAGAAAGCTATTCTCTCACAGTTTGGGAAGCTAGAAATCTGAATTCAGCATACCAGCTCTAAGGGGAAGCCTTTCTCTTTCTGTTGACTCTGGGGGCAGGGCTTTGTCATCAATCTTTCCCTGGGTCTAGGAGTTTCTTAGTGCAGGGAGCCTGGGCCCAAGGGATGTGCTCCACTCCTGGTTCTTCTTTCTTGGTGGTAGGAGGTCACTCTCATTTTGCTCACTTCATTCTGCTTTTCTCTCTTGTAGGGCAGTGAAGAACAGCGACTCAAGGTACATCCCACTATAATCCTACCTCATTAGCATAACGAACATAACCTAGTCCGCATTAACATGACCTAGTCGATGTCTGTAGAGGGTCAGTGGAAAAAAAAGGAAGATCCTCAATGAAATGGATTAACACACTGGTCGCAACAATAGGCTCAAGGATAATAACAATTATGAGGATGGCACAGGATTGGGCAGTGTGTCATTCTGTTATACATAGGGTCACTATGAGTTGGAACTGACTCAATGGCACCTAAAAATAACAATCCTGCCTCACTAATGTAACAGACAGCTCACTACCAAATGAGGCTATAACCACAGGCATAGAGGCTAGGATTTACAAAACATCACAAAATGAAGGATAATCAGATCACAAAATGGAGGACAACCACACAATACTGGGAAGCATGGCCTAGGCAAGTATTTTGGGGGATACTTCAATCCATGACAATATTCAAGGATAAACTCAAAACATAACTATCTATAGATAAGGGTTGTCTATGCTATCATAATGCTCTGAGAACTCTTTTAAAAGAAGACAGTTTAATGTGAAAACCCATTGTAAACTTGAAAATATTTTGAATTATAATGCTACATAAAATACTCATTTATAAAAGCTGGCCTATATACTCATAATTTCATCTCTTAAACGGTTATAAAAATCAAAATGAATTTAAAATATAATTACAAGCAAACTATAAAACTAAACTCCATTTAATTAATAAAATTTTAATTTTTAATAAAATTAAAATTGTTTTTATAAAACCATTTAAATTCATTAATTTCATTACGCATTAGTTTGATGTGGCTAATTGTGTTTTGCTACAATTTAATCACAAATAATGGGATGCATATCAGGTATACATAGCCAAGTTTTTAAATTCCCCTTGCTTTTCACTTTTGAGCAGGTTAACTGTCATTTATATAAAGATCAATATCATGCCCATTGCATTTTCTTTTTTATAATACATGTTTAATCACTAAGTCATTTATCAATTTAATAACCCACTGCCACCGAGTCAATTCCAACTCATAGCAACCCTACAGGACAGAATAGGACTGCCCCATAGAGTTTCCAAGGAGCACCTGGTGGATTCAAACTGCTGACCTTTTGGTTAGCAGCTGTAGCTCTTAACCACTATGCCACCAGGGTTTCCATCAGTTTAATAGTTCCTCCCAAATATAATACTGAAAGATAAACTTTCTGGTGAAAAGCCTAATTTCACACTTATTAATTATGTTGGGGTAATAAAAATATAAATAAATAAATATGAGTCATAAAATTATCTAGCATAGAATTTACTATTTTATACTCACAAAAACCTTAAGAAAGCAAGCCTTAGTCTTCCCATTAGAGCTGAGAAAACTGAGATTTAAGAAAGCAACAGCTAACAAGTGTCGTAGCTGAGCTTCACAAGCAAGCAATTTGACTCAAGATGTATGCATTGTCTGAATAATATAGTGCAAATATCTGAACATTGTGTTAGTTTCCAAATATCACCGAGTCAATAATACAATTAGAATAAGAACCTATATTTGTATAGATTTTAGATTAAAACTCTTTTCATATACCATATTCTGATCTACCTTATTTAGTTTTTACGGCAGTTGAGTTATTATGTTCTTTTTATTTGGTCTACTTGTTCTCATGGAATAAGAATTGTTGGCTAATTTTATCTACAATGACATTTGCAAACAGGATGCTTGAGATAGTGGTATAAGAAAGAAAAAATTAGCTTCTGACAGCAATGCAAAAATGCACTTAAATTTCAGAATGTTTCATTATTAAATGTTAAAGTAAAATATCACAGCACACCAAAAACCTTTGTATTTGATTAAGCACTACTGTCATTGGTGGTAGGCATGACTTATTAAAGTAGTAAAATAAATGTGTGAAACTTGATGTAAGAAATTCTGTAACATTTATTATACTGAGCTGCTTCTGCAGTAGAACACACTGCAGACACATGGTCAAGTAGTAGTAGAGGTTATAAATGCTAGATAATTATTACTACTTCTATTAAGAGAAATTAAAAGTGAAAAATAAAAATATTTTTAGAGAAAAACTGCATTTCTGAATAAGGCTACATAGGTTATAGTTGGAAACCCTGGTAGCGCAATTGTTAAGTGCTATGGCTGCTAACCAAAAGGTCGGCAGTTCAAATCTACCAGGCGCTCCTTGGAAGCTCTATGGGGCAGTTCTACTCTGTCCTATAGGGTCACTATGAGTCAGAATCAACTAGATGACAACCAGTCAGGTTTAGGTTATAGTTAAGTTTCTGTGGATGGTTGTATCAGGTATCCTTCTGGTGGAAGTTTAAGAATAAATGAATTTATAAATGCCCATTCCACAAAATATTCCGGGGATGGGGAGGGGGAATCCAGTTATTTACTAGCTCATCTTGCTAAATAATTCTCAAGGGATGAAAAAGTGGAACAAGTATGTTGGGAAAGAAATACGAAAGATAACTACGGGTATTCAAAACACTACATATGATGCTTCATTTATATTACCTCACTTATGGACATAATTGATAATAGAGATATTTGTTTGTGACTGCTGGTAGAAAATTATAAAGCATTATAATAATAATAAACTTAAATAGCATCTCCTAGGATTCTTTGGTTTATAAAGTACTCTCTTTGTTTCATTTAATTATTATAATACCCTTAAGAGGCAATATTATAGCCTATTTACAGCAAAAAATCAATGTACCACAAGTACAGGGGAAGCCATGTTTCAGAAGCCAGATTTTGTTTCTAAGAGAACCATGGAAATAAGGCAGATCCTTGTAACTGGATGACCTCAGATGCTGTGTTGTATGGGTAAGTCCATTAATATGACAGACTGTATTCTATTTTGTAAACATTTTATATGAGTCATCTCTATTCAGAAACTAGATAGTAAAGAGAGACCTCATGTAATATTAATCTACTTAGGGCCACTCACTAACTTTACATTGCGTTATCTGTTAAGAGCAGGATTAAGTAAGTGTAACTGAGTTTGCCACTTAGAATGCTGCCTTAAACATCAGGGTCTAGTATCAGAGCTATAAAGCATGCATTCGTGTTTTCCTTTTAAGAGAAGCTAAAGAGAGTTATGAGGTACTCACATTAAAACAAGAAAACCCAGGTTCAAATTCTGGATCAACATCATACTTGTCAACATTGTGAATAAAATCAATGAAAACTTATATTTATAAACAGATACCAAAAATAAATCACAGTTCTCATAGTAGTTTATTTTAGTAGAACTGAAGTAAGGTGTCACATCATAAGCAGTGGAAGGAAATGAATTGAAATTTTACCGAGATGCTTTTAGTGATGTTTGGTATATGTATGCAGGTATATTGCGTATTTATGTAAGAAAGAATAGCTTCTCCCACTGCCTTAAGGAAGAGCCCACTGCATTCCATCACCAAGTGCAACCAAGATGTCTGAAGTCAGAAAATGGATCTGTTCCTCCAGAAAACATCCCAAAAGGGTAGCTAAATAAAAGGTCGAGTTATTTCTATCACAGTATTAAAATATTTCCTTTCTACCTGTTTAAATTCACAATCTATGTTAATGTGGTGATATATAACATTGTCTACCACATGTCTCTTTCTTTTCTATAGATATTTGGAATCTTCCCAGGTAGACATTAGAAAATATAATTTTTCAGATTATGTCATATTCAATTAACCTTGTTACGTGAATGGCAGATCTCACTTAACATAAAAAGATACACATCATTCATGAAACAACACAAAGAAGGCTGAATTTTGTATCCTTTGTGACTGTTTTCAACAAGTCTCTTAACTTACCTGCTCCTGAGTAGGGATATATCTAGTCAGTCATCAGATATTTACTGGGAGGCAACTAATTGCTAGAATCTACTTTAAAAGATGCAAATATAATTAAAACACAATGTCTTTACAAAGAACTACTGAAGATAGTTTTGGTTTAAGGTTTAAAGTTTAAAAAATAGCTTATTTTAATGAGTAAAGTATGTCTTCTTTGAATCTTGTACCCTTTGAAAGAATTATCTATGTGAGATCAAACTGACAGAAGCAACAAGAAAGGTTGGTTGGAAAACTTAGAAGGCAATGAATTTAAGATCATGGTGGTGGAATAATGTGGAACAGGATAGCAAAAATGGTAGCACAACTTGAATGAAATCAATGTCACTGAATTGTGAATATACAAATTGTTGAAACGGTGTATTTTTAGCTGTATATTATCACCAAAATAAAGAAATAAATAAAACAGCCCCACAAACTACTGAAAATATGTTACTAAACATCGAAATGGAAACTCTATAACCATTATTTTCTCTATCTTAAAATCATAAATGCTTTAATCATCTCCATGTCCTAAAAAAAAAAAAAATTTTTTTTTTTTTTTTATGTCCTAGCAATTCAGTTCATTGATCATGGCAGTGAACAACAACACTTCTAGAGGTCTACAGAATTATAGATTTGAAGCACTGAGGGAATGGCATGAGACTATAAGTAGGCGTTCAGTTTGTGGTCCAAAAGTAAAGGGAGGGAGAGATGTTGATCATTCCATATCTTTGACTAGCCAAAATTGTGTGGTATAAGAATATTTACATCATAATCAGACAGCCTTTCCATGAATAGAAGCTAAGCTGATGACATTCTTCTCAATGCGAATTTTTGGCAAACTGCCTCCATGAAAAAGCCAGGAACCAAGGTTTTAACACATTCCGTGTCAATTCAACCTTGTTCTTCATTTGCAGAGGAGTTAATTTTACCCCATTGTTATGTAAATCTTTCTTTAAAAGACTTTCTTGAATTGGTATATTACTCATTTTACAGCTATAATTGGAAATGAGAAGCTCTGGTGTCACAGTGGTTAAGAGCTATGGCTGCTAACCAAAAGGTTGGCAGTTCGAATTCACCAGCCGCTCCTGGAAAACCCTACTGAGTAGTTCTATTCTGTCCTATAGGGTCTCTATAAGTCAGAATTGACTGGACGGCAACGGGTTTGGTTTGGTTTTGGTTTAATTGGAAATGAATCTAAGTTTATCATTGATACTTTAGGGAAAGAAATACAGTATTTTATAGTCAACTCTATGCCTCATTACATTGTTTGTTTTTAATTACTCTACCCATCTAAAAATATATTCCAAAAGACAAGAAAGGAAAATGTTTCTTATCAGAGAAAACACAGCATGAAACAAATTTGATGCCAGCCTTTGAAAGGATTTCTTGAATGCAGGTAGCTAAGTAGATATTATCTAAAATAGCTGCCATGGGCAAGAGAATATCTTCATCAATATTAGAGTTTGTGCTCAGGTACTCCAATAAAGACTACAGTTCCACTTCATCTTTATCAGCTACCATGATTTTCTTTCTTTTGTCAGGAGCCTTGCATATAAGTTGTCACTTCCTGTTTAACTACAGTAGATAAATGAAGAGTCACATTGATTTATGAAGTTATTTTTATATTAAAAAAGCTCAATATTAGGGATTAGTAGATTTTAAAAAAATATATTAAATATAGACAATAAAACAACTGAAAAATACAAAGAAGATTGAGCAAATATGCCAATGTTTTCACTGCAATATAAAGCTCAGCAAATTAAAATTTAACTGATTAGAGATGAAAAAGAAAATGCAAGATGTGAATTCTACATGAAAATTATTCCTAATTTTGCTTCCTTTATTTCCTGCAATTAAGAACTACTTGTTAAAATACTGTGATTGGCATGACTTTGAATTATGGGACACAATTGATTGTAAAGCATACAGAGATTTGCTAATTAGTAAAATTCAAAAGGAAGTCTTTCGTGGTTGATTCTCCAACTATTTAATTTTCTTTCCATTCTAATCTTTAATCTATTTCAGCGTTCATCAAATCAGCGAACAGAATAATTAATAAGCAAAACAAAGTATGGCAGACTGCTACCATAGAAAGCAAAAGGAAACCTGACAAACAAAAAACAAAACAAAAAAACGTGAATATGAGGCTACCCACTGAAGCATAACAGTGACAGGTAACACAACGCTCTTATTTAATCATTTTAAACTGAATTCAATATTCCCATTATATACAGGCCATAATTACCTATCTAAGTGTTGAATGGTAGCCAAATGCATCTAATCAGAAAAGCCTAGGAAGACCCTGTTATCAGGGTTAAGCTAGGGATCAGAACATTTGCACAGGAGCCATCCTTCTTGTAAGTGCAGAGGAATATTAATCTATTAAACCAGAATGTATAGTAAGGACGCCCTATGTGTAGATTTTGCAGAAACCCTGCTGGTGCAGTGGTTAAGCTCTCAGATGCTAACTGAAAGGTCGGTGGCTTGAATCAACAAGTTGCTTCATGGGAAAAAGATGTAGCAGTCTGCTTTCATAAAGATTATAGCCTTGGAAACCCTGTGAGATAGGTCTCTGTCCTATAGGATTACTATGAGTCGAAACGGACTCGGAGGCAAGTTTTTTTTTTGTTGTTTGTTTTTTTGTTTTGCACGTAAGCTTTAGACTCTCTGGGAGAATAATCATTGGGTGATATAACGTCTGCACTTAAAGAATGAGATGATATACTTCTGAAGCACTGTGACCAGGCTCTACATAACAGGATTTGCAAACTACTTGTCATTGTTAGTTACCATCTAGTCAACCCAGATTCATGGCGACCTTAGGTGTGACAGGATAATACATTGCCCAGCCTGCACCATCCTCATTACAGCTGACATGTTTAAGTCCATCACTGCAGCTATTATGCCAATCCAATTCACTGAGGGTCTCCCTTACCCTTCGTGGCCCTCTGCTTTACCAAACAATGTGCCCTGCTTTAAGATTGATCCCACCTGATAACATGTCCAAAGCAAGAGTCAGACAATGTTCTGTTGTAATCCATAAGATTTTCATTGGCTAATTTTTTAAACTAAATTGCAGACCTTTCTTCTTAGTCTGTCTTATCTGGAAGTCTGTCATGGATTGAATTATGTCCCCCCAAAAATGTGTGTATCAACTTGGTTAGGCCACGATTCCCAGTATTGCATGGCTGTCTTCCATTTTGTGACTGTAATTTTATGTTGAGAGGATTAGGGTGGGATTGTAACACCACCCTCACTCAGGTCACCTCCTTGATCCAAGGTAAAGGGAGTTTCCCTGGGGTATGGCCTGCACCACCTTTTATCTCTCAAGAGATGAAAAGAAAGGGAAGCAAGCAGAGAGTGAGGGACTTCGTACCACCGAGAAAGCAGAGTTAGGAGCAGAGAATGTCCTTTGGACCCAGGGTCCCTGTGCCTGAGAAGCTCCTTGACCAGATGAAGTTTGATGACAAGAAATCTTCCTCCAGAGCCAAAAGAGAAAGAAAGCTATCCCCTGAAGCTGACACACTGAATTTGGATTTGTAACCTACTAGACTGAGAGAATAAATTTTTCTTTGTTAAACCCATCCACTTGTGGTATTTCTGTTATAGCAGCACCAGATGACTAAAACAAAGTCCCACTGAAACCTGTCTACCATGTTGACACTGTTGGTGTTTGAAATACTAGTAGAATAGTTTCCAGCATCATAGCAACATGCAAGCCACCACAGTACAACAAATTGACAAATGGGTGGTGGTTATAACCTATAGTTCAGAGCACATTATAAAATATGTGTTTGTAAATATTTTGTAAAATCAATCTAGACTCTAGTAAGGGAAAGAAAGTGACTTCGAGCCTAGGAAATTTGTATGCAGAAAAGGATAAGAGAGAAATGATAGGAAATAACTATCTGATGCCTAAATGGAGATGTAATTGGCACTGAAGAGCTCTGGAATCAAAAGGAAAGAAAATAGAAGGTGAAATAAACAAAAGGCCATGCACATAAAGACCTAATCTCTAGTAGGTCAATTTCTAAGCACCTAACTGCAGAGGGAAGAATATTAAAATTTATGCATCTAATAGGGTTTATGTGTATGTGCGCACACAAAGTATTTCAAGATAGAATACAGAAACAAAGCTGCCATTCCTTGTTATCAATACATGTCATAATATTGGCTATGCAAAGTGTTTGGCATTTAGCCACCATCAGAATCCTATGTGCTTTTTAGATGCCTTGTTTTCTCCAAGTATGATGTAGAAATTTGATCAATATTTGTTCTTCGTATTCCAGCTAGATGACCTGTATCTACAAGATGGATTGTCAGAGCTGGTGAAAGGACCTGGGCCAGACACTGGAGCAAAGCTAATGGAACTGGGCTGTGCTCACAGGCAGTTCACACCTGAAGACAGCAGATGGGACCATTCTGTGAGCAGGGTCCTCTGTAAGTGCAAGACTAATGAAGACCCTGTTTTGTTCAGCAAAAAAAGCACCCGTACAATACACTAAGGTAGTTCCATAAGGCACTTGGCTTAAATTGTTGAAAAACATCAGGAGATCTACGATTCAAACTTTCCAAAATCCGTGAATCTGAGATCTGTGAATAGAGCATCATGTTTCACCAAGATTTCCATCGAACACAAAGGATTGTCAGTCTTTATAACAGCAGGATAACTGAGAGTATTCTTAAGCCAATTAGATTCACTGCATTGTAGATTTGCTCGGCATGGCTATTTCAACAGCTCATTACTACATTAATGAATACAGCTTCATAGGCAGGCATTTGTACAATTGGTGATGGTTCGACCTCTCCAAAAGTGAGCGCCTAATTATTTCTTCATGTGGAGTCCTAATTTAAAGGTTATTGCTCATTCTCTAAGACAGATGCAAAACTTGGTATTGATTCACCTGGATTTGGAATAACAATGGGGATTGTCAGTGCTTAATGGCTAGATGCCTTTGTGCCCAAAATGTCTTTAATATTGAATTCTGATTGACAACTGAGTAGCACTATTTTATAAGTGCAAAATCTAATATGTGGTCATTTGGCCTCAGAAGCTAAAACGTAATTTTTTAGAGTGGCTGACACATTTGTTGTTGTTTTTGTGTGCCCTCAAGTCTATGCCAATTTATAGTGACCTATTTTTTTTTTTTTTTTTATAGGACAAAGTAGAGCTGCCCGATAGGATTTCCTAGGCTAAAATCCTTACCAGAGCAGATCACCAAGTCTTTTCTCCAGCAGAGTGGCTAGTGGGTTTGAAATGCTGACCTTTCCACTGGCAGCTAAGTGCTGAACTGTTGCACAACGAGGCCTCCTTTTCTGACACATACGAGGCACAGAATAAATACTTTTTCAATGAAATGAAGGAAGCTAAGTTACAAGCCAGGAATATTCAAGCAATAGAAATAAATTAGAGTTATTTGTTGCATTTTTAATAGTGATTTTAATGTTGGAGGTATCTACAAAAACAAAGAAGCATTGAATAATTCAACTAATAAATCTTTTTGCTATTTTAGTTAGTTGCTTTTTTAAACTCAGACTGATTCTTTCTCAGGTAATTTTTATTGTTGCTCTACTATTTGACAATTTCATTTTGCATTTCCTTTGTTTGCTTACTCTTGGCCTAATTCCTGCCTAACCCCAATACTATAACAATATTGTGAATAGTTTGTTTTCTGCTATTGTCCATTTTCTGGTCCTACCCCATCTTCACAATCGTTGCTATGTTTGGGTCCATTGCTGCAACCACTGTGTCAATCCATCTCTTTGAGGGTCTTCCTTCTTTGTGCTGACCTTCTACTTTACCAAGCAAGATGTCCTTCTTCAGTGACTGATGCCTCATGATAACATGTCAAAAGTACATGAGACAAAGTCTTGCCACCCTCACTTCTAAGGAGAATTCTGGCTGTGCTTTGTCCGAGGCATATTTGTCTGTTCTTCTGGCAGTCCATGTTATATTCAACATTCTTCGCCAACACCACAGTTCAAAGGCATCCATTCTTCTTTGGTCTTCGTTATTCATTGTCCAGCTTTTGAATGTGTATGAGGCGATTGAAAACACAATGGTCAGGTACACCTTAGTCCTCAAGGTGACATCTTTGCTTTTTAATGCTTTAAAGAGATCTCTTGCAGCAGATTTGCCCAGTGCAATGCGTCTTTTGATTTCTTGACTAGTGCTTCCATGGGTGTTGATTGTGGATGCAAGTAAAATGAAATCCTTCATAACTTCAATATTTTCTCCATTTATGATGATGTTGCTCATTGGTCCAGTTGTGAGGATTTTTATTTTCTTTATGTTGAGGTGTAATCCATACTGAAGGCTGTAGTCTTTGATCTTCATTAGTAAGTGCTTCAAGTTCTCTTCATTTTCAGCAAGCAAGGCTGTGTCATCTGCATATGGTAGGTTGTTAATGACTATAGCTCTAATTCTGATGCCAAATTCTTCTTCATATAGCCTGACTTCTCGGATTAGTTGATCAGCATATAGATTGAATAATATGGTGAAAGGATACAATCATGATGTGCTTTTCTGATTTTAAACCACTCAGTATTCCTTGTTTCATTCAAAAGACTGCCTTTTTGTCTATGTACAGGTTCCTCATGAGCACAATCAAATATTCTTTCCCATTTTTGCAGTGTAATGGTATCCAAAATTTGTTATGATACACATAGTCGAATGCCTTTGTAGAGTCAATAAAACACAGGTAAATATCTTTCTTGTATTCCCTGCTTTCAGGCAAGATCATCTATTGTCAGCCATGATATCCCTCATTCCACATCGCTTCTGAATCTGGCTTGAATTTCTGCATTTTCCCATCTTCAGCAAAATTTTCCCTGTGTGTGACATTAATGATATCATTTCATAACTTCCACATTCTACTGGATCCTCTTTCTTTGAAATGGACACAAATATGGACCTCTTCCAGTTAGTTGGCCAGGAAGCTGTCTTCCAAATTTCTTGGCATAGATGAGTGCTTCCAGCATTTCATCCGTTTGTTGAAACATGTCAACTAGTATTCCGTTATTCAAAAATGAATAAATTGAAGATTTTTACCAACTTCTGCTGTCTGAAATTGATCAAACATGCAATCAAGATGCACTGATAATTACTTGTGGTTGGAATGTGTAACTTGGAAACAAAGAAGGAAGATCCATAGTTGGAAAACATGGTCTTGGTGACAGAAACAACACCAGAAATTGCATGATAGAATTTTTCAAGGCCAACAATTTACTCATTACAAATATCTTTTTTCAACAATGTAAATGGTGACTATACATGTAGACCTCACCAGATTGAATACCCAGGAATCGAATCAACTACATCTGCAGAAAGATACAATGGAGAAGCTCATTATCATCAGTCAGAACAAAATATAGGGGCCAACTGTGGAACAGAACATCAATTGCTCATATGCAAGTTCAAGTTGAAGCTGAAGAAAATTAAAACAAATCCATGAGAGCCAAGGTAAAACCTTGAGTACCTCCCTCCTGAATTTAGAGACCACCTCAAGAATAGATTTGACACATTGAACACTAGTGGCCAAAGACCAGATGAGTTGTGCAATAACATTGAGGACATCATACAAGAAGAAAGCAAGAGGTCATTAAAAAGACAGGAAAGAAAGAAAAGACCAAAAGGGATGTCAGAAGAGACTCTGAAACTTGTTGTTGAACATAGAGTAGCTAATGAGAAATGAAGAAATGATGAAGTAAAAGAGTCGAACAGAAGATTTTAAAGGGCCGCTACAGAAGACAAAGTAAAGTATTATTATGAAATGTGCAAAGACTTAGAGTTAGAAAACCAAAAGGGAAGAACACACTTAGCATTTCTCAAGCTGGGGGATCTGAAGAAAAAATTCAAGGCTCAAGTCGCAATATTGAAGGATTGTATGGACAAAACATTGAACTATGCAGGCGACATCAAAGGGAAACGGAAGGAATACAGAGTCACTGTACCAAAAAGAATCGGTCAATGTTCAACCATGTCAGTTGGTAGCATATGATGAAGAACCATTGGTACTGAAGTAAGAAATCCAAGCTACACTGAAGGCACCAGCAAAAAACAAAACCATCGTCCATAGAAATGACAAAGAATTCAGTATACTAATGGGTTTTTTTTTAAGTTTCTTCCCAAGAAGCAACTTCAATACCCTTATCAGAAATGCTTTGTAATAAATTTTTCAACAATAATGATTAAAGTTAAATGAAATTTCATTTGTTCATTATTAGAATTATTTTAAAAATTGATAACTTCAAAGTATTTTTCTATTTAAGATATTAAATCTCCTTCATATGATTTTTTGGTGCATCAAATGATCTGTCAGAAGAGGATATTTTTGCTGACCCTTGGTTTACCTCAAATCCACAGGCTTTAAAGGAATCAAGTCAAATTGCAGATTCCAAGTCCTCAGCCTTGAAACAGCTCTTGCTATGCTTATCGCCTGACACATCCATCAGGCAGTCCCCGTGATTGATTGCAGTGTTTCTCTGGCTTTGGAACTGTTCACCAGAATGAAGGATTTTCTGTCTGCATTAAAGCACAAAGTCATTTTAAAGACCAATTTTCAGAAGGTGAGCAATAACTGTCATCAACAGCTAAAATTTCACAACCACTTGAAAAGTGTCACAGGAGCCTAAAGTAGAAAAGAAGAACAGCTTTCCGTTAACAGCCTGACACCTCTCCTCTATTGGGAGCTCATGGGGTATTTATTAATAGACTTTAAATTAGAGCCTCTTTTCATAATGACAGCTTTTCTCTTTATGATTTTTACCTGATATTTTGTTTCCCTTTTGAAGTAATGCTTTTTTTTTTTTGAGTAAGGAAACTTAGAAACCTTTGAGCTTTACTCTCTTGGCCAGATTTAATACAATCTTTCTTCTCTCATTGTCTGTCCTTAAAAGTCAAGTCTCTTTACATTTGACCAGTTTGAGCAAGCCTGGGAGTCTTGCACAGTTGATGTAATCTTGCACAAAGCTTTCAGGTTTGTATACCCCTTTTCTGCATAATTAACTGTGTAGATGAAATAGTGTGTTCCAGCCTCAGATCTCCCCAGCTCTACAATAAGACCAAAAACCAAACCCATTGCCATCCAGTCGATTCCAACTCATAGGGACCCTATAGCCACGTGTAAATAAACATAGCCTTGGTTACATTTTTCCAGATATCACTACTTTTTTCTTTACCTTAACACTTTTTTGTTCACTATGCATGTTGCGTTGTTCTTGTTTTGCTCTATTTCCATTTATACTTAGAACATTTTGGCAATCATTTATTTTAGATCTCAAAACTTTTTTGCCCACCGAACTAAAAGAGTATCCCTGAGTGTGTTGATGTTTCAGGTTTTAGGAAGTTTTATATGTTTAAAGAAGTAGACGCAGAATGCTCCTTAGAAGTGAGGATGGCAAGACTTCATCTTACATACTTTTGACATGTTATCAAGGAAGACCAGTCCCTGGAGCAAGACATCATGCTTGGTAAAGTAGAGGGTCACGAAAAAAGAGGAAGGCCCTCAAGAAGATAGATTGGTAGAATGATTGCAATAATGGGCTCAAATATAGCAAAGTTTGTGAGGATAGCACAGGATTTAGCTGTGTTTCATTCTGTTGTACATGGGATTGAAATGAATCAGAACCGACTTGATAAGAAGAATGTGGCATTAGGATTGGAGAATTGGAGGAAGACCCATTAACAACCTGCATTATGCAGCTGACACAACCTTGCTTGCTGAAAATGAAGAGGAGTTGAAGCACTTACTGATGAATATCAAAGACTACAGCCTTCAGTATAGATTACACCTTAACATGAAGAAAACAAAAATCCTCACAACTGGATCAATAAGCAGCATCATGACAAATGGAGAAAAGATTGAAGTTGTCAAGGATTTCATTTTACTTGGATCCACAACCCACACCCATGGAACCAGCAGTCAAGAAATGAAATGACACATTGCATTAGGAAAATATGGTGCAAAAGGCCTCTTTGAAGTGTTAAAAAGCAAAGATGTCACTTCTAAGGTGCGCCTGATCCAAGAGTGTTTCCAATTTATTCATATGCGTGTGAAAGCTGGACAATGAATAAGGATGACTGAAGGAGAATTGAAACCTTTGAATTATGTTGCTGGTGAAGAATATTAAATATATCACGGATTACCAAAAGAAGGAACAAATCCGTCCTGGAAGAAGTACAGCCAGAATACTCCTTAGAAGAGCGGATGGTGAGATTTCATCTCACATATTTTGGACATGTTATGAGGAGAGATCAGTTCCTGGAGAAGGATATCATGCTCGGCAAAGTAGAGGGTCAGCGAAAAAGAGGAAGACCCTCACTTAGGTAGACTGACACAATGGCTGCAACAGTGGGCTCAAGTATGACAATGACCATGAGGATGGTGCAGAACTGGGCATTGTTTTGTTCTGGTGTACATACGGTCACTATAAGTCAGAACCAACACAGCAGCACCTAACAACAACAGGAAGAAATAGTCATCCCACATGGAATCATTAAGTTTTCAGCATATAAAATGAGATAAATATATTAAATTAAAATGGTAGTTGATCCATTAGTCAAACACACCTGGACTTAGACCTTGGATTTTATCACTCACTTGGTTATCTCTTTAAGCAAGCTAGTTTATCTGTCTAAATCTCAGTTCATTCTCCTTAAAATATAGAAATAAGGGCAATTTAACATAATTGTGAAGATTAAGTGGCATAATATGTGCAAAATACAAAGGAAGGGTATAGGAACATAGTAAGTACTCAATGATTGCATCAATTTTAATATCTCAGGTTAGTGTTTGAACAAAGGAATATCTGTTCTGATTTGATCTTTTGCACCAAGCCAATCTTTTCCACAGGCTTCCTTTACAATATATTGTCATAATAATATTTTGAAGTGGAAAAAATTAATAAATTACCATAAGCAGTATTGTGTTGAACTCATTTTTATATTCTTGATGATCTGCATTATACAAGCAAAGGATAGATAGGTATGACTATCACACACACACACTCCTTAAAATTAAATAAGTTCTATATATCAGAAAAAAAAGTAATGTACATTCACTTAAAGGTTATCATTGTGTGATATTTAATGTCATGATTCAATCTGATGCTAACTCCACAGAGAAATACTCATTGGTTAATATATATATTGAGGCCAACATGGCAAGCTAGACAGATGCATCATGCTGTCCCTCTGCAGCAAAGATTTAAAAAAAAAAAAACTAAGTAAAACAGATACAAATGATTGTAGAACCCTAAGCAACAAATGAAGGGATAAATAACTAGATCAAACACCAAATGGAAGAATAAACTGAAGGAAAACAAAGAATGAGGAGAAATGCAAAGTGGAGGTACCCTGTTAACTAATGTGGCACAGTGTCATCATCTTGGAGTTCAGCCACTAACAACCCCAGACAGGATGTACAAGAAGGCAAATTCACAGAGCTCCCAACAGGAAACAGAGCATCCCATAACCAGAGAAACATGCTTTCCCACCCCTCACCCTTCTGCCCCATAATCTGCCATGACCTCTTTCCTGATGGGATATGCCTCATCACTTGGCTAGAGAGCTACCAGCCCACCGTCACCCTGGGTCTGCCCTGTTCCTACCCGCCAGCTGTCACCAAGTCATTATTTTTTTTTCTTTTCTTCTTTCTTCCTTTTCTTCCTCCCTCCCACCTAGCCCCATATGCCACCTCTACCCCGTCCTGCTGGGCCAAGCCTCATCATTGTGGCTAGAGAGCTTCTGGCCCACCACCACTCAAGGTCCACCTTGCCCCTACCTGCTAACTCACACTATGTCATTTTTTATCTTTTTTTTCTATTCTTTTCCCTGTCTTCCTTTTCTTTCTCCCTCCCACTTAGCCTCATAAGCCACCTCCCCCTCCTTCCAGCTGCGCCATGCTAGACCACCACGGCTAGAGACCCATCAGCCCTCCACTTTCTACCTTCCAACTAGCCATGTATGCCACCTCTCCCCATTCCTGACAGCCCTCTCCTTGCCACTGAGGCTATAGTGTCTCCAGACCAGGTCCGGAATTGATAGGTCCTGCATTTTCCCTCCCTTCTCGCCACTCATCCAGCTTTGGACAGAGGAAAGTGAGCCTGCACCACTCCCTATCTGTCACCACAGCCTATCTGGAGAGGGGCTGTGAACACTCCCACACTGCTGCACCAAAATCAGGAGGCAGACACATCCTCCCAGTCTTCCGTCAGCCACCATGCCAAACCAGGGTATAGCAAAGCAGGCTTGCCCTGACTGCTGATGCCCTGCCAAACCAGACAAGTAGGTGAGAGGTATTGTGCCCACAGACAAACAGCAGCAAAGCATGCTTGGCCTGCCCACCTGCCCAGACATATCAAAACAAAACAAAGAAGCATGATGAAACAAATGAATGTATAGTCAATAAATAAAGAAAATAATACCATAATGTGTAGGAAGCAGGAGACAATATCAAAATATACAAAAATACAAATTAAAAAAAAAAAAAAAGGACATGATGGCTCCAGTAAGTAACCAAAATAATCAGATGACATTCATTAGAAGAAAAGGTAGTGGAACTACCTGATATGGAATTCAAAAGACTAATATTTAGAGTTTTCCAAGAGATAAGGAAAGTGATCAAGGAAAACACATCAAAACCAAGGAAAAAATAAACAAAATCATGGAAAACTGACAAAACCTACAAAAACATAGCCAAAATCAAGGAAAACACAAACCAGTAGAAAAATTCAGGAAAACAATACAGAAACAAAATGTCAAAATAAGTAAACAATTAGAAATCATACAAAAACAGTAACTGGAAATCCAAAAGACAAACAACAAAATTTCAGAAACAGACAATCCAATAGAAGGCTTTAGGAGTAAATTTGAAGCAATGGAAGACAGAATCAGCATGATTAGAGACAAATCCATGGATGACACTTTGAGGAAAAACCAAAGAAAATAAATGAAGAAAAAATTTTAAAAACCTAACAACTATGTGGGACACAATCAAGAGCAAAACTTTGTGCATGGTTGGAGTTCCAGAACAGGGGGAGAAAATGGTAAACACAGGGAAGATTGTTGAAGATTTGCTGGCAGAAAACCTCTCAAATATCATGAAAAACAAAAAGGTGATCATCCAAGAAGTGCAACAAAACCCATATAGAATACATTCCAAAATAAATTCACCAAAGCATATCATAATCACACTTGCCAAAACCAAAGACAAAGAAAGAATCCTGAGAGCAGCTCAAGAAAAACAATAAAATCACAAAGGGGAAAAAATAAGACTAAGCCCTGATTACTAGGCAGAAACTATGCAGGTAAGAAGGAATGGAATGACATATATAATACCTTGAAAGGAAAAAAAAAAAAAACTGCCAACCAAGAATAATATCCTGCAAAACACTCTCTCAAATACAATGGTAAAATTTCCATATGAACAGAAATTAAGGGAATTGGTAAAAACATCAAACTAAACTTAAAAGAAATATTAAAGAGAGTACTTTGGTTAGAGAACCAACAATATCAGACAACAAGCAGAATCTAGGACATGGCACAGCATAAATCAGATACCAGCCTAAGAACTCTCAAGAACAAAAAAAGTTAAAAGACTTAAAACAGGGAAAAAGAGACGTCAATCTGTAAATGACAACATCAAAACAATTAAAAGGGGAATAAACAGTGTAGGTATAAAACTTCCAAATGGAGAGGAAGTCAAAGTGATATCACGTAATAAAAGAGTGCTTCAAATTTAGGAAAATAAGGGTAAATCTCAAAGTAACCACAAAGAAAGTTAACAAACCTATACATCAGAATAAAAAAGAAGAAAAACAAAGCCTCGGTAAACAAGGTATCTATAAAAAAGGAACTCAGCAAAGGAGAGTGAGAAAAACTAAAAAAAAAAAGTAAGCACCACAAAAAAAAGAACAGCATGACAGCAATAAACTCATTCCTATTGATGATCACATTGAATAAATGGCTTTAATGCACCTGTAAAGAGACAGAAAGTGGGAGAATGGATAAAAAAGCATGACCCATCAATATGCTGTCTACAAGAGACACACCTCAGACACAAAGACAAAAATATATTAAAAATCAAAGGATAGAAAAAATATATCAAGCAAGCAATGACCAAAAAAAAGGCAGGAGTGGCAATATTAATCTCACACAAAATAGGCTTTAAGGCAAAATCAACCATAACAGACAAAGAAGGGCATTATATGATGATTAAAGAGACAATCCACCGAGAAGTCATAACCTTAATAAATATCTATGCACCCAGTGACATATCTATGACCTCATAGACATATATAGAACACTCAGCCCAACAGCAGCAAAGTATACCTTCTTGTCCAATACATGTGAAACATTCTCCAGAATAGACCACATTTTAGGCCACAAAACAACCCTCAATAAAATTCCAAACATCAAAATAACACTGAGAATTCTCTCTGCTCACAATGCCACAAAAGTAGAAATCAATAACGTGAAGAGCAAGGAAAAAAACAATCAAATATATAGAAACTGAGTAACATCTTACTTAAAAACAACTGGATAACAGAAGAAATCAGAGGGAATAAAAAAAATTCCTAGAATTAAATGAGAATGAAAACACGTCATACCAAAATCTTTGGGACACAGTAAAGGCAGTGCTCAGAAGTTAATTTATAGCAATAAACACACACATCAAAAAAGAACTAGACAAAATCAAAACATTAGCCCTATAACTCAAATAAATAGTAAGAGAATAGTGAAAGAAGGCTACAGCCACCAAAAGAAAGGAACTAATAAATATTCCCCAAAACAAACAAAAAATATTAGAGCAGAAATAAAATAGAAAACAGAAAAACAATAGGAAGAATAAACAAGACCAAAAGTTGGTTCTTTGAAAATATCGACAAGAAAAAACCACTGACCAAATCAACAAAAGAAAAACTGGAGAGGAAGCAAATATCCCAAGTAAGAAATGAGTTGGGGGACATTGCAACAGAACCAACTGAAATAAAAAGGATCATAAAAAAAAAAAAAAAAATGCTAAAAGAATACCATGAAAAATTGTACACCAAAAAATTTGAGAAACCATAGGAAATGAACAAATTTCTACCCAAACTAACACAAGCTGAGGTAGAAAATCTGAACAGACCCATAACAAAAGAAGAGATTGAAGAGGTAATTTAAAAAAGGCCAAAAAAAAAAAAAAAAAAAATCCTGGCCTGGACAGCTTGATTGGAAAATTCTATCAAACATTCAGGGAAGAGCTCACACCAATGTTACTCAAACTATTTTAGAGTAAAAAAAAAAAAAACGGGGGGGGGGAATACTCCTGAATTCATTCTATGAAGCCAGCATAATCCTGATACCAAAGCCAGATAATAAAAAAACTCCTTGCAGTCGAGTCAATTCTGACATATAACGATCCCAAAGGACAGAGTACAACTGCCCCATAGGGGTTCCAAGGAGTGCCTGGTGGATTCAAACCTTCCGGTTAGCAGTCATAGCTCTTAACCTCTGAGCCACCAGGGTTTCCAAAAAAAAAAAAAAAGCCAGGTTAAAAAAAAAAAAGGCTCCACAATAAAGACTATTATAGATGAATTCTCATGAATATGGATGCAAAAATTCTTAACAAAATTCTAGTCAAAAGAATTCAGTATTATATTAAAAAAAAAAAGACCACCACCACCAAGTGGGATTTATACCAGGTGTGCAAGGACGTTTCGACTTTAGAAACTCAGTCAAATAATCCACCACATAAATGTTGTTAGGTGTCTTCCAGTCAGTTCCAACCCATAGTGACCCTATGTACGACAGAATGAAAGGCTGCCTGGTCCTGCACCATTCTCACAATGACTGTTATGATTGAGCCCATTGTTGCAGCCACTGTGTCAATCCATCTCATTGAAGGTCTTTCTCTTTTTTGATGACCCTCTATTCTACCAAGCATGATGTCCCTCTCCAGGGATGGGTCCCTCCTAATAACACATCCAAAGTACGTGAGACAAAGTCTCGCCATCCTCACTTCTAAAGAGCATTCTGTCTGTACTTCTCCCAAGACAGATTTGTTTTCTCTTCTGGCAGTCCATGATATAGTCAATATTCTTCACCAACACCATAATCCAATGGCATCACTTCTTCTTCGGTCTTCTTTATTCATTGTTCAGCTTTGGTGTTTTTAATTACCTTATATGCATTTTTTTTTTTTTTAAATGCATATAAGGTAATTAAAAACACCATAGCATGGGTCAGGTGCACCTTAGTCCTTAGAGTGACATCTTTTTTTTTAGCACTTTAAAGAGATCTTTTGCAGTAGATTTGTCCAATGCACTGTGTCGTTAGATTTGACTGCCTCTTCCATGATTATGGACCCAAGTAAATGAAATCCTTGACAGCTTCAATCTCTCTGTTAATCATGATGTCGTTTATTGGTCCAGTTGTGCGGATATTTGTTTTCTTTATGTTGATATGTAATCCATCTGAAGGCTGCGGTCTTCTTTTTTTTTTTTTTTAATTTTTATTGTGCTTTAAGTGAAAGTTTACAAATCAAGTCAATCTCTAATACAAAAATTTGTATACACCTTGCTATATACTCCTAGTTGCTCTCGCCCTAATAAGACAGCACACTCCTTCTTTCCACTGTCCCTTTTCGTGTCCATTTGGCTAGCTTCTGACCCCCTCTGCCATCTCATCTCCCATCCGGACAGGAGCTGCCCACATAGTCTCATGTGTCTACTTGATCCAAGAAGCTCATTTCTCACCAGTATCTTTTTCTATCCCATAGTCCAGTCCAATCCCTGTCTGAAGAGTTGGCTTCGAGAATGGTTCCAGTCTTGGGCTAACAGAAGTTCTGGGGACCATGACCTCCATGGTCCCTCCAGTCTCATTCAGGCCAATAAGTCTGGTCTTTTTATGAAAATTTGACACATGCATCCCACTGTTCTCCTGCTCCATCAGGGACTCAGTGTTGTGTTCCCTGTCAGGGCAGTCATCGGTGGTAGCCGGGCTAAAATCCTCAATTTTTGAAATTTTTGGTTAATGCTGTAGTGCTGTCATTTTGATGTCTTTTTTTGTGTGTTGTTGACAGTTTCTTTTTCCCACTTAATTTTTTTGTGCCGAGTAGTTTACATATTGTCTTTTCCTCTTATTTATTGTTCTTAATTTTGTTTCTGCTGAGTCTCTATTTTTTTCTTGTAGTTTATTTTGATGAGTAGGATTGTTAGTCTCCTTTGGGGTTACCTTAATATTTACCCCTATTTTTCTAAGTTTAAACCTAACTTTTATGTCCTTATATCGTCTTGTCTTCCTCTCCATATGAAAGATCTATGACTACATTTCTTATCCCCTCTTTATTGTTTTAATGTTGTCTTCTTTACATAATGCTATTGCTGTTTCCTTTTTTGAACATTTTTTTATCTTGATTTATTTTAGGGATTTCCCTATGTGAGTTGACATCTGGTTGCTCTGTCTTGTGTTCTAGTCTTGGGTTGATATCTGACATTATTGATTTTCTAACCAGAGAACTCCCTTTAGTATTTCTTGTAGTTTAGTTTTGTTTTGTTTTTTATGAATTTCCTAAACTTCTGTTTATCTGGAAATGTCCTAATTTCTCCTTCATATTTGAGAGATAGTTTTGCTGGGTATATGATTCTTTGCTGGCAATTTTTTTGCTTCAATGCTTTATATAAGTCATCCCATTGCCTTCTGGCCTGCATGGTTTCTGCCAAGTAGTCGGAGTTTATTCTTATTGGCTCTCTTTTGTAAGTGACTTTTCATTTATCCCTAGCTGCTCTTAAAATTCTCTCTTTATCTTTGGTTTTGGAAAGTTTGATTACAATATGTCTTGGTGAATTTCTTTTAAGATGTATCTTATGTGGCGTTCAATGAGCATTTTTGATAGATATCTTCTCATCTTTCACAATATCAGGAAAGCTTTCTGCCAACAAATCTTCAACAGTTCTCTGTGTATTTTTTGCTATTCCTCCCTGTTCTGGTGCTCCAATTCTCATAGGTTATTTCTGCTGATAAAGTCCCACAAGATTCTTAGGATTTCTTCATTTTTAAAGTTTTTTTCTCTGAGTTTTCTTCAGACATATTTGTGCCAAATATTTTATCTGCATATCTCACTTATTCTGACTTCCACTTCCACAATTCTGCTTCTTTGACTTTGTATGGAGTTGTCTAATTCTGTAATTTTATTGTTAATCTTCTGAACTGCTGTCTTTCTATGGATTCTCACTTATTAATTTTTTCATTATATCCTTTAATAACCTTTTTAATTTCTTCAGCTGCTTTATCTTTGTGTTCCTTGGCTTGTTCTGTGTATTATCTGATCTCCTTCCTGATTTTGTTCCTGATGTCTTGAAGAGTTCTGTATATTATTCTTTTGTATTCTGCATCTGGCAATGCCAGGAAGGCAACTTCATCCAGAAGATACCTTGATTTTTTGTCTTGAGAGCTTGTTGAAGAGATCATTGTCTGCTTCTTTATGTGATTTCATTTTGACTGTTGTCTCTGAGCCATCTATAAGTTATTGTATTAGATTATTTTATGTTTGCTTACTATATCCAAGCTTCTTGCTTTGTTTTGTTTTGATATGCCCAAATGGGTTGTTTGACTGAACTAGCTTGATTATTTTTGCTTTTGAAGCTCTAACATCCTGTCACCAGATAGCTAGAGCTGTTATCAGGTATATGAGGCTAGGAGTCCATTCACTTTTTTTGTATTGATTCAGCTTAGGTGTCCAGGTAGTTGGTCACCAATTGTTTTGGTACAGGCTCTGTCCTACATTCTTAGAGGCGCAGTGGTGATTGATGTAGGTACAGGTGTCTAGTTGCAGCAGGGCATCACACTCTGAACAAGGCAGGGGGCTGACAACCATTCCCTGAGTGTCTGTGAGGAAAGTGCATCCCTGCTCCCTAGAGCACACAGGTGGGTGGGTTCTGCAGATGGTCCATGGGCACCCAATGCTTTTGGTTTAAGGACTGAGAAGTACCAGTTACCCTTGGACCCCTATCGAGGGTGGTTGGGTGACATTGATGTGAGTGGAGCCACCCGTCCTTAGGCCCCTGGTGTGGGTAGGTGAGGGACCTGTTTAATAGGTAAAGCGATGTCAAACATAAAACACCCACCTCTCTGCAGCACAGCTGAAACATTTGCTATCTGCCAACAAGGGCCTATTCTCCTGAAATAGGCCCACACAGGTCTATGCAGGGGTGAAAGGTATTCAAAGTCCAAGAACTGTTTATGCCTGTACAGGAATTGCTTCTGTCCTGAGCTTCCCAGTTTAGTGGAACTGGCAG
This sequence comes from Loxodonta africana, assembly GCF_030014295.1. Lineage (NCBI taxonomy): Eukaryota > Metazoa > Chordata > Mammalia > Proboscidea > Elephantidae > Loxodonta > Loxodonta africana. The sequence goes on from NC_087352.1 coordinate 43,012,917, forward strand.
ATTATCTTTTCCCCCAGCTGTGAATTTATCCCTTCTTCAAGGCCAGGATAATGGCTCAGAGAGCTCAGCAGGACCTATCTCTGGCCCAATGAAATTGACAGCCATTGAAGCTGGCTTGGGGGCTGGGGGTATGGTAAAATAAATGCGAATACTTAGCTTTTGCCAAGAGCACTGTTCTTCTCTGTTTCCAGAGGCGTGATTAGACTGTGTGGTTGGCTGTTTCTACCTGAGGAAACTGTGGCTGAAGGCTACCTTCAGCCCATTGCAGTTATTCCCAGGAATGGTTCCTGAGGGTTCCTGGAGATTCAGGTGCAGCAAGTCCTCACTGCTTCTGAACCATCTTTCCCTCCACCTGCCACTCAGTCCATTTTCTAACTTTGCCTTTGATGTTCAGATCTCCTAGCTTGTCATAAATATGATTGTTTCAGTTGTTTGGAGGGGTCTTTGTTGTAAGAGGGATCACTGGAAGAGTCTGACTACTCCAAACCTGTGGTCTTTGATCTTCATCAGTAAATGCTTCAAGTCCTCTTCACTTTCAGCAAGCAAAGTTGTGTCCTCTGCATAATACAGGCTGTTAATTACCCTTCTTCCTATTCTGATGCTGCAGTCTTCATATAGCCCAGCTTCTCAGATTATTTGCTCAGCATATAAATTGAATAAGTATGGTAAAAGTATACAACCCTGAAGCACACCTTTCCTGACTTTAAACCACACAGTATCCCTTTGTTGTATTCGAACAACTGCCTATTGGTCTAAGTATAGGTTTCTCATGAGCACAACTAAGTGTTTTGGAATGCCCATTCTTAGCAACATTATCCATAATTTATTATGATACATACAGCCAAATACCTTTGCATAGTCAATAAAACAGAGGTAAATATCTTTTGGTGTTCACTGCTTTCAGCGTGATCCATCTGACGTCAGCAATGATATCCCTTGTTACATGTCCTTTTTTGAATCTGGCTTGAATTTCTGGCAGTTCCCTGTCAATGTACTGCTGCAACCATTTTTGAATGATGTTCAGCAAAATTTGACTTGTGCATGATATTAATTGTACTGTTCTATAATTTCTGCATTCTGTTGGATCACCTTTCTTCGGAATGGGTCCTAATATGGATCTCCTCCAGTTAGTTGGCCAGGTAGCTGTCTTCCAAATTTCTTGGCATAGACAAGTGACCACCTCCAGTGCTGTGTATGTTTGTTGAAACATCTCAATTGGAATTTCATCATTTCCTGGAGCTTTGTTTTTCACGAATGCTTTCAGTGAAGCTTGAACCTGTTCCTTTAGTACTATCTGTTTTTGAATATATGCTACCTCCTGAAATGGTTTAATGTCTACCAATTCTTTTTGTACAGTGACTCTGTGTATTCCTTCCACCTTGTTTTGATGCTTCATGCATAGTTCAATATTTTGCCCGTAGAATTCTTCAATATTGCAATTCAAGGCTTGAACATTTTTTTCTTCAATTTCTTCACTTGAGGAATGCTGAGCATGTTCTTCCATTTTGGTTTTCTTTCTTCAGGTCTTTGCACTTTTCATTACCATACTCTACTTTGTCTTCTTAAACAGCTGTTTGGAATATTCTATTCAGCTCTTTTACTTTATAATTTCTTCCTTTCACTTTAGCTGCTCTGTGTTTAAAAGCAAGTTTCAGATTCTCTTCAGACCACATATATAGAACAAAAGAAAAGAATGATAGAACCATCTCAATCGATGCAGAAAAGGTATTTGATACAGTCTAACTCTCAATCCTGATAAAAAAAAAACTCTCAATAAAATAGGAATAGAAAGGAAATTCCCCAACATAATAAAAGGCATCTATACAAAACCAATGGTCAACATCATTCTCAATGGAGAGAGGCTGAAAGCATTTCCCCTGAGAATGAGGACAAGGCAAGGATGCCCTTTATCACCACTGCTACTTAACATTGTGCTGGAAGTCCTAGCTAGAGTGATAAGGCAAGAAAAAGGAATAAAGGGCATCCAATTTGGAAAGGAAGAAGTAAAATTATCCCTATTCACAGATGATATGATTCTACACATAGAGAACCCTAAAGATTCCACAAGGAAGTTACTGGAACTAACAGATTCAGCAGAGTAGCAGATACATCAACATACAAAAATCAGGTAGATTCCTATACACCAACAAAGAGAACTTTGAAAAAGAAATCAGGAAAATAACACCATTTATAATAGGAAGGTAAAATACTGAAGAATTAAAGCTAACCAGGCATGTAAAACACCTATACAAAGAAAACTACAAAACACTATTGCCAGAAACCAAGAGACCTATGTAAATGGAAAAACATACCACACTCACAGATAGGAAGACTCAACATTGTGAAAATGTCAATGCTACCCAAAGGGATGTACAGATATAATGTAACCCTGATTCAAATACCAACCAACAGCATTCTTTAAAGAGATCAAAAAACTAATCACCAACTATATGGAAAGGAAAGAGGCAAAGCATTATTGAAGAAACAGAAGACAGTAGGAGGCCTCAGACTACCCGGTCTCAGAACCAATGATATCGTCACGGTAGTCAAAACGTCCTGGGAGTGGTACAGACACATAGAACAATGTAACAGAATTCAGAACCCAGATGTAAATGCATCCACCTATGATCAGCTGATATATGACAAAGGATTAAAGCCCATTAAATGGGGAAAAGACAGTCTCTTCAACAAATGGTGCTGGCAAAACTGGATGTTCAACTGTAAAAAAAAAAAAAAAAACAGGGCCCATACCTCACACCATATACAACTAACTCAAAATGGATCAAAGACCTAAATAGAAAATCTAAAATGATAAAGATCATGGAAGAAAAAATATGGACAATGATAGGGGCTCTAATACATGGCATGAACACAATACAAACCATAATTAGCAATGCACAGACACCAGAAGATAAACTAGGTAATTGCAAGCTCCTGAAAATTAAACACTTATGCTCATCAAAAGACTTCACCAAAAGAGTAAAAAGAGAACTTACAGATTTGGAAAAAAAATTTTGCCTGTGACATATCTGACAAGGGCCTTATCTCTAAAATCTATAAAATACTTCAACACCTCAATAAAAAATCCAACTTAAAATTGGGCAAAGGATATGAAGAGATACTTCACTGAAGAGACATTCTGGCAGCTAACTAATGCATAGGAAATGCTCCCAATAATTAGATATTAGAGAAATGCAAATCAAAACTACAATGAGAAGTCATCTCACTCCTGACTGACACTAAACAAAAAAGGAAAATAACAAATGTTGGACAGGTTTGGGGAAGATTAGAACACTTACGCACTGCTGATAGGAATGTAAAATGTTACAACCACTATGGAAAACAATATGGCACCTCCTTAAAAAACTGGGAATAGAAATATCGTACAATCCAGTAACCCCACTCCTAGGAATATATCCTAGAGAAATAAAAGTTGTCACTTGGACAGACATGTGAACACCTATATTCATTGCATTATTGACAATAGTGAAAAGATGGAAAAAAAGAAAATGTGCCCATCAACAGATGAAATGATTAATAAATTATGGTATCTACACAAAATGGAATACTACACAATGATAAAAAAACAATGATGAATCCACAAAACATCTCACAACATGGATGAACCTGGAAGGCATTATGCTGACTGAAGTAAGTTAGTCACAAAAAGACAAATATTGTGTGAGACAACTATTATAAAACTATTGTAAAAACAAACACACACAAAAAATCCTTGATGATTACAAAGAAGGGAAGGCCTGGGGAGAAGTCACTAACTAGATAGTAGACACATTAACTTTGGTGAAAGGAAAGACAACACAAAATATAGGGGAAGGCAAAGTCATACAAGCTTCCTACATACATCCAAACACCTTTTGGGACCGAATTACTGGGGCTGAGAGCTGGGGACCATGGTCTCAGGGACATCTAGGTCAGTTGGCTTAACAGAGTTCACAAAGAAAATGTTCTACATCCTACCTTGGTGAGTAACATCTGGGATCTTAAAAGGTTGCAAGCAGTCATCTAAGATACATCTATTGACTCCATCATGTTCAGAGCAAAGGATAATGAAATAAACCAAAGACACAAGGAAAATATTAGTCCAAAGGACTAATGAACCACATGAACCATAGCCTCCACCAGCGATGAACTAGATGGTGCCTGGCTACCACCACTGACTGCTCTGGCAGGGATCACAATAGAAGGTCCTGGACAGAGCAGAAGAAAAATGTAGAACAAAATTCAGATTTGCAAAGAAAGACCAGATTTACTGGCCTGACGGAGACTGGTGGAACCCCCGAGTCTATGGCTCCTGGACACCCTTCTAACTCGGAACTGAAGCCACTCTCGAAGTTCACCTTTCAGCCAAAGATTACACAGGCCTATAAAACAAACAACAACACACTTGAGGAATGCATTTCTTACTTCAATTAAGTACACTAGACCAAATGGGCAACACCTGCCCCAAAGCAAAGAAGGCAGGGAGGATCAGAAAAACTGGACAAATGGACACAGAGGGCCCAGGGCGCAAAGGGAAGGCGGCAGAGTGCTAACACATTGTGGGGATTGCAACTAATGTCACAAAACCATTTGTGTTTAAATTTTTGAATGAAAAACTAATTTGTGCTATAGCTTTCACTTAAAATACAATAAAATTAAATACACACCCTGGTGGCATAGTGGTTAAGTGCTACAGCTGCTAACCAAAAGGTCAACAGTTCAAATCCACCAGGCACTCCTTGGAAACTCTATGGGACAGTTCTACTCAGTCCTATAGGGTTGCTATGAGTCGGAATTGACTCGACGGCAATGGTTTTTATATTGGTAGGGATAACTATATGAACTAATTTCACAAGTCCTTCTTTCAGCAGTTCAAGTACAACTTTGCACAACATTCCAGTTATTAATATCAGTTTGTATGTTGAAAATGGCAGAAGTTCCTGATATACTGAGGTTTGGTATAGCAGTCTATGAATGACGTCACAGAAATAAACAACAACAACAACAAAAGTACAGTAAAAAAAACTAGCAATGATTAAATTCTCTAGTGGAATATTCATCTTGATTATTTGGGATTCTGTTTATACCATATTCAATATTCTTAAAAGAAAAATCCTTTATACTTAAATGTATATAAAAAAGACCATAAAAATAAAACTATCACTGAATAATTTGGTCTTGTATTATTGTATCATTATGCAACCAAGGTCACAAATATAAAATCATATATTGTAAAAGCGTGTCTGACTTTAAGTTGACAATTTCCTTTTATATGTGTTTAATGGTAATGGCAGACTTGCACAAAAAAAACTGCTATGTATCTTGCAAAGTCAATTTGTAAATATGATATGAAGAATGTTTGTATACTTGTATCTGAATCAGGCATTTCTGTTAACAATTGGGATGCATCTCCTGTGGCTTTTTCCATTTGAGCTGAAAGTTGCAGGGATAATCTAATTCCAAAAGCTAAAAAGAGAGGCTGAAGAATTTGGTTGAGGTTGTTCATTTATTTCTGACAGGATTCAAATGTACTTCCAGAATTTTGAAATGCATTCCAATCATGTATGAAAACTAGTTAAGGAAAAATCACTACTCTTTGCATGTGATTGTGCATTTTGAAAAAAAAAAAATTCCAGATATGGAAATATTAAACTTAACACAGATAAGCAAGGATTGTCACAAAAGCCAAACATAGTGAAGTCTTTGTATATCATTTTTGTCCTGACTTCAAAAAAAAAAAAGATTATAAAGAATGAAGATTTAATATACTAAAGAAAAAAATCATACTCATTAAACATCTGACTCTTAATTCAGTGACATGCAGTTGATTGGGACTCCGTGGCCCTCAGTTCTCACATTTGCCACAGATTCTTGCAAGCTGCATAAACTAGAGAAAGTCACTCAGTGTTTTTGGGCTTCCCTCTTTGAGTTTAAAAACATGAGATTTGTACTAAACGATTCCCTGCAGTCCATTTCAATGCTGTAATGATTTATATTACCAAGTAATGAAGTTCTAAAATCTACTAATTCAATCATGAGATGAAGGAATGCTTTTCTATGCTTTGGTCTATTCAGTTCTTTGGCATGCAAAATTCAAAAATTTACGTAGGTGTTCTTGAATGTAAATGTTATATTTTCTTACAAGTTTTTTTTTTTTTTTCAATAAACTTTCACTGGCTGAATTGGGAAATTGACATCTCTCTTCCCTGTGCCTTGTGGAATTCCCACTTTATTAAAAAAACCTACCAAAACAATATTCAAATAAATCTGATTTCAAAGCCCATGCTATTGCCATTACACAATAATGCTTCCTAAAAAGACCTGGTGGTATAGTGGTTAAGTGCTCAGATGCTAACCAAAAGGTTGCCAATTCGAACCCACCAGCCTCTCCATGGGAGAAAGATTCCAGCTTTGGCAATCCTAAAGGGCAGTTCTAGTCTGTCCTTTAGGGTTGCTATGAGTCAGAATTGACTCGACAGCAATGGGTATAATGCTTCCAGTTACAAATGTCCCTTTCTAAACTCAACTGGACTTTCATTGCTACCTAGAAATCCTTAGATTGTCAGCACAATTTCTTATTGTGCCTTTTTAAAAACCTAGTCTTTTAGGAAATCTCTAGGTTTCATCAATCATTTCACCCATATTTATTCTTTTAACATTCCCATTCAGTAAATGAAAATCCTGGTGGCGTAGTGGTTAAGAGCTACAGCTGCTAACCAAAAGGCTATAGTTTTAATTCACCAGGTGGTCCTTGGAGATCCTATGGGGCAGCTCTACTCTGCCCTATAGGGTTGCTATGAGTCGGAATTGACAGCAAGGGGTTTATTCAGTAAAGAGCAGAATGCCTAGTACATACTAGAAACTCAGTAATTTTATTTTATTAGAAAAATCCACATTATTTCTGATTGCCTACTGTTTTTAAAGGCAATAAAAAAATTTTTTAAACTTCTCCTATTTACCCCATCATACTTCCTCAATATCTCTCTGCATTAGAGTTCTCTTCACCCACAATTCTGATTGCCTTATTTTTTTGCAATGTAGGTATTCTAATAAATTGTCTCATAAGTTACCGTTAACTTTCAAAGTTTAAAAAAAAAAAACTGGTATTTTCTTCAGGCCACATTTTTCTTGACCACTGTACAAATATTATTCGAGAGAACATCTCCTCATGTTGAAGTGCTCTTCTCTCTTGTCCTACAAAACAGCACTGTTATAACTGGTGTGCATCTCTGCTGCTCTTAATGGAAAAAATAAGGGCACAGTGGTTTCATTTTTCAACTTACTGATTAAATCTCAATTGAGTGTAGTCTAGTGCCTCTCTCCAAATCCCTATTGTTATCCTCGAAGATCTCTCTGGTACCTGGAGATCTTTGGATACTGCCCAGAGTTTGCAAACATCAGGGCCTCCTCGTGTCTCTGCAAATCTAATTCTTTGCATTTCACCCACACAGCTCAGACATTGATCCCAAAGGGCAAGCACTGTTGGGGTGTCTGAGTATGGGGAGGGGACTCCAGGAACCTCCCAGGACTTAAAGCCTGCTAGGCTTCAGACCCTCTCAGAGTATATTTTCTTTGAAAACCAAAGATGGCTTTTCTGCCACTTGTGCTCAATCAGGAACAAGCCAATCTCTCAGAATTTCTTTTTGTTCTTTGTTTTTAAGTACTTTTGAATCACAGAAGAGAAGGGGCAATCTCAATCCTATTTCTCTCAGGAAGCTTCTTGGCCTCTGTGCAAATTTCTGCTTCTCCTTCATTCTGAGGAACTTTCCCCAAAGCACAGTTGTGTGAAGAAGAGGACTTTCTGCTTAAAAAAAAAACAAAAACAAAAAACCTCTTGCCATTGAGTAGATTCCGACTCATAGTGACCCTATAGGACAGAGAAGAACTGCCCCCATAGGGTTTCTAAGAAGTGGCTGGTAGATTTGAACTGCTGACTTTTTGCTTAGCAGCCAAGCTCTTAACCACTGTGCCACCAGAGCTTTGAATTTCTGCTAGACTAGTAAAATTCTTGTGAAGCAACTGCTTACTTTACTTGGATTCATACACATAAAAGGGACCAGTACCCTGAGAGCACACTTGCGTATTCTGAATGTAGTTTGGCCTTAAATAATCATACAGAGAGAAGTGCCTCCTAAACCCACTGCCATGGTGATATTATTCCTAGTACAACCTGATGACCTCAGGTGGCATTCTGTACCAACCTAGACCTAAAAGAAGCTGGCAGGTTTCCATACATATGTGATATAAAGATTTGGATGGATGAATAGATGGATGGATGGATCAACAGGCAGATAGACAGAGACTCAGATAGACAGATATCTAGATAGGTAGGCAGGTATCTAGATAGATAGATGATAGACAGACAGATGATAGATAGACAGATGATAGATAGATAGATGGATAGATAGATTAGATAGATAGATAGATGATAGACGGATGGATGATGGATGGATGGATGGATGGATGGATGGATGGATGGATGGATGGAAGGATGGATGGATAGATAGATGACAGATAGATTGAATGATCATCAAAAAGTAGAGCATCACAGGATGATGTCTCCCCATCTTCCCTCCTCTACCTCTGGGTATTCTATGGTTCTCTTTCACATCATACTTGTAAACATAAGTATTTTCCAATATTCTACTCTTTATACTTTTTTTTTGTTTGCTCTATTCTTTCTGTTGACAATCCCATCCATTTTTAGAGCTTCAAACTATACATAAGTCTCCAAATATATGTTTCTATATGCAGCCTAGCTCTTGAGTCTCATATTTTTATTTTCCTCCTAGAAAATTATGATCAGACTTTCCAGCACCACTAACTTAATATATTGCATAACAAACTTACTATATCTTCACCTGTCAGAGCAAAGATACACGAACTTATCTTAAAAGGGGAGAATACATGAATAGTTCACAGATCAGCAAGAATGAAAAGTTATAGAAGAAAGAAAAAAATCAAAACATTAACCCTACAACTCAAACAATTAGAAAGACAGCAGGAAAGAAGCCCACATTTGCCAGAAGAAATGAAATAATGAAAATTAGAGCAGAAATAAATAGAACAGTAAATCAATAGAAAGAATAAACAAGACTAAAAACTAGTTTTTTGAAAGAATTAATAAAATCGACAAACCATTGGCTAAACTGTTGAAAGGAAAACAAGAGTAGATGCAAATAACTTGAATAAGAAATGAGATGGGTGACCTTACAACAGAACCAACCAAAATAAAAAGATCATAATAGAATATTATGAAAAATTGTTCTCCAGAAAATTTGAAAACCTAGAGAAAGTGGACAAATCCCTAGAAACACACCATCTATCTAAACTAACACAAACTGATATAGAAAATTTGAACAAACCCATAACAAAAAGAAGAAATCTAAGGGGTTATATATATATATATATATATAAAAGAAATCTCCTAACAAAAAAAAAAAAGCCCCAGTCCAAACGGCTTCACTGGAGAATTTTACTATTCAGTGAGGAGTTGACACCAATTCTTCTCAAACTATTCCAGAACATAGAAAAGGAAGGGCTACTCCTGAAGTCATTCTAGGAAGTCAGCATAATCCTAATACCAAAGCCAGGCAAAGACATCAGTAAAAAAGAAAACTACAGACCAATATGCCTCATGAATATAGATGCAAAAATTCTCACCAAAATCCTAGACAATAGAATACAATGGCATATCAAAAAACTAATACATCATGAGCAAGTGGGATTCATATTAGGCATGCAAGGTTGGTTCAACATTAGAAAATCAATCAATGTAATCCACAGCATAAATAAAACAAAGGAAAAAAATCACATTATCATATCAGTCAATGTAGACAAGGCATTCGATAAAGTCCAACACCCATTCCTGATTCAGACTGGTTCTTGAGTCTCATATCTTTATTTTCTTCCTAGAAAATTATAATCAGACTTTCCAGTACCACTAACTTAATATGTCCCAAAACAAACTTACTATACCCAAAAACTAAGCTTATTGCCATTGAGTTGACTCCAAATCATAGCCACCCTATAGGACAGAGTAGAACTGCCCTATAGAGTTTCCAAAGAGTGCCTGGTGGATTTGAACTGCCAACTCTCAGCAAAATAGGAATAGAAGAGAAATTTATCAACACAATAAAGAGAATTTCAATAAAACAGCCAGCATTATCCTCAATGGAGAGAATCTAAAAGCATTCCCCTTGAGAACAGGAACCAGACAAGGATGCTGTTTATCACCACTGTTATTCAACATTGTATTGGAAATCCTATCAAGAGCAATAAGCCAAGAAAAGGAAAGAAAGTGCACCCACATTGGTAAGGAAGAAGTAAAACTATCCATATTTGCAGATGATATGATCAACGCACAAAAATCTGTTGAATTCATCTACATGAACAAAGAGAACTATGAAAAGGAAACCAGGAAAACAGTACCATTTACAATAGTCCCCCAAAAGAAAAAATACTTAGGAACAAATCTAACCAAGGATGTAGAAAACTTATACAAAAAAACTACAAAACACTACTACAATAAAACAAAAGAGACCTACATAAATGGAAAAACATACCATGCCCTTGGACAGAAAGACTTAACATTGTGAAAATATCAATATTACTCAAAGTGCTATACAGATATAAAGCAATCCTGATCCAAATCCCAACAGCATTTTTCACTGAGATGGAAAAATTAACTTTATGTGGAAGGGAAAGAGACCCCAAATAAGTGAAGCTTTATTTTTTGTTTTTTATTAAAAAAGAATGAAGTAAGAGGCCTCACACTACCTGATCTCAGAATCTACTATATAGCCGTGGTAGTCAAAATTGTCTGGTAATGGTACAACAGACACATAGACCAAGAGAGCAGAATTGAGAACCCAGACATAAATCCATTCACCTATGTCAGCTGATCTTAGACAAAGGACAAAAGTTTATTGAATAGAGAAGAGATAGTTTCAACAAATGGTGCTGGCAACATTGGATATGTACCTGTAGAAAAATGAAACAGGATCCATACTGCACACCATACACAAAAACTAACTCAAAATGGATCAAAGACCTAAATATAAAACCTGAAACTAAATACCATGGAGGAAAAATTCGGGACAATACTAGAGGCCCTAAATATGGCACACATTGAATACTAAACATAACTAAAAATGCACACACAGAAGAAGATTAACTAGATAAATGGAACCTCCTAAAAATTAAACACTTAATGCTCAGCAAAAGACTTCTCCAAAAGAGTAAAAAGAGAACCTACTGATTGGGAAAATTTTTGGCTACAACATATCTGACAAGAATCTAATCTTTAAAATTTATAGAAAACTTCAACACCTCAACAACAATAACAACAAAAGAGACATATAATCCAATCAAAAAATGGGCAAAAGGTAAGAACAGACACCATCATAGAAGACATTCAGGTTGCTAACAAACTATGAAGAAATGCTGGTGATCACTAGCTATTAGAGAAATGAAAATAAAAACTATGATGAGATACCATCTCACTCTGAAATTACTGGGACTAATTAAAAAATTTAAAAAAAAAAACAACACAAAATAACAAATGTTGGTAAGGATGTGGGGAGATTGTAAATTTTATACACTGCTGGCTGGAATGTAAAATGGTACAACCACCGTAGAAGACAGTATGGCACTTCCTCAAAAAGCTAGAAACAGAAATATCATACAACCCAGCAATCCCACTCCTAGGTTTAAAAAAAAAAAAATAAAAAGGTGTATATATCCTAAAGAAATAAGAGCCATGACACAAATAGACATATGCACATCCATGTTCATTGCAGCATTATTCCTAGTTGCAAAAAGGTGGAAGAAACCTAATTGTCCATCATCAGATGCATGAATTAACAAACTGTAGTACATACATACATACAATGGAATACTATGCAGTGATAAAGAATAATGATGAACCTGTGAAACGTCTCACAACACGGATGAATCTGGAGGGCATTATGCTGAGTGAAATAAGTCAATCACAAAAAGCCAAATACTGTATAAGACCACTTTTATATAGTAACAACAAAAGGCTTATACACAAGAAAAAAAAAAAAAAACTCTAATAATTACCAGTGATGGGAGAGGGAGAGAGAGAAAATTACCAAAGAGATAGTGTTGTTGTTGTTATTAGGTGTCATTGAGTTGGTTTCAACTCATAGCGACCCTATAGGACAGAGTAGAAATGCCCCACAGGGCTTCCAAGGATTGGCTGGTGGATTTGAACTGCCAACTTTTTGGTTAACAGTCAATCTCTTAACCACTACGCCACCACGGCTCTTCAAAAGAGATAGTAGACATGTGTTAATTGGTGAAGGGGAAGGCAACACTTAATATGGGAGAAGTGAGCACAACACAACCAAAACAAGAGAGGACACTGAGAGGAACACAGGAAAAACAACAGCTATGGTAACTACTATAGCATAGGCAGTCCTGAAACAATAGAATCAACAAACAATAATCTATGAATGGATACATAGATAGAGAGATAGATATGCCAAGAACTGAGGGAGGGGGTAAGAGGGACACCCACAGGCAGATACAGTTTCCGTGGTGGAAATTTCCAAATACGGGACTATAGTGTCCTTATATATTAATATATACGGTAAAGTACACAAGCTGCACAGTCAAGGAAATCTCTTAAACATAACTAAACACCTCATGGAATGAAATTCCCGCTTTGGAAGGCAAAGAACTGTAGACATCTACATCGGGGGACATCTACATCAATTGGCACAACATAGTTCTTAAAGGTGATGTTCTACATCCTACTTTGGTGAGTAGAATTGTCGTTGTTGTTAGGTGCCATGGAGTTGATTCTGACTCATAGCGACCCTATGCACAACAGAACAAAACACTGCCCAGTCCTGCACCATCCTCACAATTGTTGCTGTGCTTGAGCCCATTGTTGCAGCCACTTTGTCAATCCATTTCATTGACGGTCTTCCTCTTTTTTGCTGACCTTCTACTTTACCAAGGATGATGACCTTCTCCAGGGACTGATCCCTCCTGACAACATGTCCAAAGTATGTGAGATGCAGTCTCACCATCCTTGCTTCCAAGGAGCGTTCTGGTTATACTTCTTCCAATACAGATTTATTCATTGTTTTGGCAGTCCATGGTATATTCAATATTCTTCACCAAAACCACAATTCAAAGGCATCAGTTACTCTTCAGTCTTCCTTATTCATTGTCCAGCTTTTGCATGCATATAAGGTGATTGAAAACACCATGACTTGGGTCAGGCTCACCTTAGTCCTCAAGGTGACATCTTTGCTTTTTAACACTTTAAAGAGATCTCTTGCAGCAGATTTACCCACTGCAATGTGTCTTTTGATTTCTGGACTGCTGATTCCATGGGTGCTGATTGTGGATTCAAGTAAAATGAAATCCTTGACAATCTCAATCTTTTCTCTGTTTTATCATGATGTTGCTTATTGGTCCAGTTGTGAAGATTTTTGTTTTCCTTATGTTGAGGTGTAATCCATACTGAAAATTGTAGTCTTCGATCTTCATCAGTAAGTGCTTCAAGTCCTCCTCACTTTCAGCAAGCAAGCCTTTGTCTTCTGCATATTGTAGGTTAATGAGTCTTCCTCCAAACCTGATGCCCCATTCTTCTTCATACAATCAAGCTTCTCAGATTATATGCTCAGCATACATATTGAATAGGTATGGTGAAAGAGTACAACCCTGACGCGCACCTTTCCTGGCTTTAAACCATGCAGTATCCCCTTGTTCTATTCAAACGACTGCCTCTTGATCCATGTACAGATTCCTCATGAACACAATTGAGTGTTCAGGAATTTCCATTTTCCACAATGTTACCCACAATTTGTTATGATCCACACAATCGAACTCCTTTCCATAGTCTATAAAACATAGGGAAACATCTTTCTGGTATTCTCTGCTTTCAGCCAAGATCCATGTGACATCAGCAATGATATCCCTGGTTCCACATCGCCTGAATCTAGCTTGAACTTCTGGCAGTTCCCTGTCAATAGACTGCTATAGCCACTTTTGAATGACCTTCAGTAAAATTTTGCTTGCATGTGATATTAATGATACTGTTTGATAATTTCTGCATTTGTTTGGATCACTTTTCTATGAAATAGGCATAAATATGAATCTCTTTCAGTTGGTTGGCCAGGTAGTTGCCTTCCAAATTTCTTGGCACAGACGAGTGAGCACATCCAGTGCTTGATCCATTTGTTGAAACATCTCAATTGGTATTCCATAAACTCCCGGAACCTTATTTTTGCGAATGCCTTCAGTGCAGCTTGACTTTTTCCTTCAGTACTGTGGGTTCCTGATCATATGTTACCTCCTGAAATGGTTGAACATCGACCAATTCTTTTTGGTGTAGTGACTCTGCGTATTCCTTCCATCTTCTTTTGATGCTTCCTACATCATTTAATATTTTACCTGTAGAGCCCTTCAGTATTGCATCCTGGGGCTTGAATTTTTTCTTCAGTTCTTTCAGCTTGAGAAATGCTGAACATGTTCTTCCCTTTTGGTTTTCTATCCCAGCTTTTTACACATCATCACAATACTTCGTCTTCTCGAGCAGCCCTTTGAAATCTTCTGTTTGGCTCTTTTATTTCATTTTTTTCCTTTTGCTTTAGCTACTCGACGTTCAAGAGCAAGCCTCAGAGTCTCTTCTGACATTCATTTAGGTCTTTTCTTTCCCTCCTGTCTTTTTAATGACCTTTTGCTTTCTTCATGGATAATGTCTTTGATGTCATTCCACAACTCTTCTGGTCTTCAGCCATTAGTGTTCAACATGTCAAATGTATTCTTGAGATGGTCTCTAAATTCAGGTGTGATATATTCAAGTTCATACCTTGGCTCTCATTGACTTGTTCTAATTTTCTTCAGTTTCAGCTTGAACTTGCATATGAGTAATTGACGGTCTGATCCACAGTCAGCTTCTGGCGTGGTTCTAACTGATGATATTGAACTTTTCCATCATCTCTTTCCACAGAAGTAGTCAATTTGATTCCTGTGTATTCCATCTGGCAAGATCCATGTGTATGGTCACCATTTATGTTGGTGAAAAAAGGTATTTGCAGTGAAGAAGTTGTTGGTCTTGCCAAATTCAATCATGCGATCTCTGGCATCGTTTCTATCTCCAAGGCCATATTTTCCAACTACCAATCCTTCTTCTTTGTTTCCAACTTCGGCATTCCAATGACCAGTAATTATCGGTGCATCTTGATTGCATTCTTGATCAATTTCAGACACTGGAAGTTGGTAAAAATCTTCAATTTCTTCATCTTTGGCCTTAGTGGTTGGTGCATAAATTTGAATAATAGTTGTATTAACTGATCTTCCTTGTAGGCATGTGGATATTATCCTATCACTGACAGTGTTGTACTTCAGGATAGATCTTGAAATGTTCTTTTTGATGATGAATGCCATACCATTCCTCGTCATCAATCCCGGCAGAGTAGACCATATGATTGTCTGATTTAAAATGAAAAATAGCAGTCCATTTCCCCTCACTATTGCCTAGGATATTGATATTTATGCATTCCATTTCATTTTTAAAGCTTTCCAATTTTCCTAGATTCATACTTCTTACATCCCATGTTCCTATTATTAATGGATATTTACAGCTGTTTTTTCTCATTTTGAGTGATGGTGCATCAGCAAATGAAGGTCCTGAAAGCTTGACTCCCTCCACATCATTAAGGCCCACTCTACTTTGAAGAAGCAGCTCTCCCCCGGTAGTTATTTTGAGTGCCTTCCAACCTGAGGTTCGTCTTCTGGCACTATATCAGACAATGTTCTGCTGTTTTTC
Source organism: Loxodonta africana (assembly GCF_030014295.1). NCBI lineage: Eukaryota > Metazoa > Chordata > Mammalia > Proboscidea > Elephantidae > Loxodonta > Loxodonta africana. The sequence continues at coordinate 43,028,728 of NC_087352.1, forward strand.
ATAAGGTTTTCACTGGCTAATTCTTTTCAAAAATAGACCACTGAGCATGTAGCATATGGGGTCTTAAAAGCTTGCAAGGGGCCAGATATCTGAGATACAACTATTAGTCTTTTCTAGTCCAGAGCAAAGGAGAGTGAAAAAAAATAAGACTCAAGGGAGTAATTGTCCAAAGGACTAATGGTGCACATGAACCAGACCAGAAGAACTAGATGGAGCCTGGCTACCATTACAACTACTGAGGACTCTGACTGGGATTACAACAGAGGGTCCCAGGCAGAGTAGAAGAAAAATGTAGAACAAAAGATCAAATTGGCAAAAAAAAAAAAAAAAAAAGACTGGATTTACTGGTCTGACAGAGACTGGAGGAACCCCCAAGACTATGGCCCCAGACATCCTCCTAACTCAGAATTGAAGCCGCTCCTGAAGTTTACCTTTCAGCCAAAGATTAGACAGCCCTACAAAACAAAAGATAACACACTCAAGGCATGTGCTTCTTCAATCAGTCCAGTACAGAAGATCAAATGGGCAATACCTGCCCAAAAATAAAGACAAAAAGGTGAGAAGGGACAGGAAAACTGGACCAATGGAACCAGAGAACTCAGGGTGGAAAGAGAAAGGGGGAGAGTGATGACATAATGCAGGATTGCAACCAATGTCATGAGACAATTTGTATATAAATTTTTGAATGAGAAGTTAATTTGCTCTGTAAACTTTCACCTAAAGTGCACATACACAGGAAAAATAAAAAGAATGGAAAGTTATCAATGAAAAAATGTTTCACTGACAAGTAAGGAAGTTTTCAACCATAAAAAAGTAAAGGTTAATGACAGGTAGAAGTTTGGCAATGTCACTTAATCAAAACACTATCTGAGAGTAAATGCGCTGTGGACAAAAGATGAAACTGGTACTGTGCTAAAAACAAGAGTATCTTCTCAGGGGGATGGCCAACTTTGGCTATTTTAATGCAATGGTGTTACTCATGTGAATCCTAGAGTATCTTATCTTTTTGTTGTGTTTCTATGTTCACCAACTAGAATAACTTGCTTTCCCCTGCTGCCCAAAAATAGGGAGAGAATATACTACTCAGAGGATTGTGTTCAGTCCCATGGCAGTTATAGTTCTCATAATTCTCATTGTTAATTAAATTGTTGGCATTCTGATTTCATATATCAGTCTTACAAGATTGGTTAATGCAAATCTATTGCTAAGATATGGCTCCAGTTCTGTGTGATGACAAAATTCAATCCTGAGCATCAGGACTGGGTGTCAATATGAACCACGGAAAATTAACTAAGACAGCATTTCTTAAAATCCATTCTGTGGAATGCCAAGTGAAGAAAAACATGTTCGAGAGGGTTTAAGAAATACTATTAACCACATTTTCGACTATTTTGGGTGCACTTTAGCACATTTTAAAAAGAAACATGTTCTTTAAAGTCATCTAACATTATTTAAGCCATTGTTTCTGAATTTATTTTGATTCAGTTGCCTTTTAATCCTATCGTCCTTGTGAGACCAACAGAAACAATCAGCTACCAGACCTAAAAGGGCCTTTTCCCTTTGATACAGCTATAAGAGACACACAACAATGCGATCTCATACCACAGTATACTCAGCTTAAGTACTGTATAACATTTAACCTTTTTCAACTGTTTATTAACTCCTCCATGTCTATCTCACTTCTTCAATGAGAAAATAAGATCTTTATGAACAGTGATTAGATCCCACATATGGAAACAGGCTAGGCATATGCTCAAAAAGAAATCTTATTTTTGTATGGCCCATTTTAGTCATTATAGTTACAGTAAGAATTCTATATACACCACACTAAAGGCATAGGCCAGGAAGAAATATGAAGAACTATCACGGTAAAATTATGGATTCAACAATGTTGTTGTGTGCTGTCAAGTCAATTCCTACTCATGGTAATCCTATGATTAGATCACATTAGAACTCCCTTTAGGGTTTCCTAGGCTGTAATATTTAAGGAAGAAAGTTGCCAGGTCTTTTCTTCCTCAGAGTTGCTGGTTGGGCTCAAACCTCTGACCTTTCTGCCACTAGCTGTGCACTTAACCATTGTGTAACCAAGGTTCCTTTCAACTGTGTTAGCAGACAGTAAAATCAATTCTGGATGCATAATTCTACCACCCTAAATTTTCTTTTTCTCAAATGCCAAAGAGATAGTTTTATTAAACTCTGTATCATTTTTTAGTAACTAAAAGTGGAATAATGTTATGTATCATTTTTTTATCATATATTTTAAGTTATAGATGATATTTTCATCCCAATCCAGTTCCCAAAGCACAGTGTCACACCATCTAGAACCTAGGTCAAATTCCTCAGATTACATAATATACGTGTCAACATTAAAAAAAGAAGAAAACAAATAAACAAAAAACATGCAAAGCTGAAGTATACAAGATAATCCACAGTGTTTAAATTTTAGGAAAAAGATAAATGATTAAGTCTTGAATTAGTTGTTCAGTGATTCTCAGTGTTTTACCATGAAGTGCACTTGTTATAATTTAATCATGAATTAGTAGAAGGGGGTTATAGAATTTTTCATTTCTAGTCCTTACCACATTGAGAAAAATATGTTCCTAGTTTTAGCATGATTTCATTAAAGAAAAAAAAAAGAACAAATATAATGTATTTACCTTTTCCACACTTCTTTAAAATTTAGATAAAAAGTCACGTAATCGTGGGAAAAGATTCACTGATGGCACAGTAGTAAGCACTCAGCTGCTAGCCGAAAGGTCAGTGGTTCAAACCCCCCAGCCACTCCACAGAAGAAAGATGTGGCAGTCAGATTCCATTAAGATTATGGCCTTGGAAACCATAAGGGCAGTTCTACCCTGTTCCTTAGGGTTACTGTGAGTCAGAATTGACTAGGTGACAATAGGTAATGGTCAGGAAGTCACAACAAAATAGACATGAACAATTAGCCAGTTTCACAGCATAGATAATGCCTTATGATTCTTTGAATTCTATACGAATTATGTAAAATTTGAGGAGTCCTGTAGATCTGCGGGAAACCCTGGTGGCATAGTGGTTAAGCATCACAGCTGCTAACGAAAACGTCAGCAGTTTGAATTCAGTAGGCGCTCCTTGGAGACTCTATGGGGCAATTCTACTCTGTCCTATAGGGTCACTATGAGTCAGAATTGACACAGTGGCAATGAGCTGGGTTTGAGTAAATCTGAGATATTATCAACCTTCAAGACATACTTACCAAGTGGACTAAATTCAGTGGTTCCATCTGTTTGGAACTTTTATTAAATATCCACTGTGGATAGGGAAAGGAGCAATGGTGGTACAGTGGTTAAGCACTTGGCTACTAACCCAAAGGTTGAGGTTTGAACCACCAGCCACTCTGCAGGAGAAAGATATAACAGTCTGCTCCTATAAAGATTTACAGCCTTGGAAACCCTACAGGGCAATTCTATTCTGTCCTACAGGGTCGCTGTGAGTTGAAATTGACTCTACGGTGGTGGGTTTTGTTTGGGCAGGTAGGGAATTATATAGACCTTGGCTAAAATAAAATACCAGGTATGCCTGATTCTATTAAGTACATTGTGGATTATGCAGGCCATTTACCTCCCTGGTTAGCTACTACTGAAGATGAACAGAAGCACAGAGAAACACAAGAAACTCAAGTCAAATCATTTGGCAAGGTCTTAAGCTTCAAAAGAGAATGTGTGAGAGAGTGTTTTTTAGCTATTTGCTAAAATCTATTTATACATTTTCTACTCCCAATCATTTTTTAATGGAGGAAAAAGAAAGCATGGAGTGCCTAATTTTGAGTGGCTAATATACACGTAGGGATCTTATGTTTTAATAAAGGGTATCAGAGGAAAAAAATGAGTAAAACAAATATCTGGTCTTCAGGAATTTATAATCTATCTCAGAAAACCGACACAGTAATGAGAAGACACAGGGGAAAAATTTTTAAAATATAGAACAGTTATGGAGACAACATACCCACCGTGGCAGATCCACATTCTCCAAACCACATTATAGTGCGGGCAGAAATGAAGCAAAATCAACACTTTGCTCAAGGCCTTAGCAAGCAGCAAAAGCAGGAACATAACACAGCACATAATGAAAAGAAGTTGTGACTCCCCAAAATAGCATTTTCTGGTTCCAAAACAATGAAAATAAACTATTTAGGATACAGTTGGTTAAAATGGTTTATAGGGTATAGAACATATTGCTAAACGTTATCTAGCTTTTAAAACAGAAAATCAAAGAGAGACTGAAAAACGATTGAAAAGATTGTTTTAAAATGTATGTGAGTGTGTGTATGTGAGTATGTGAATTTCTGCTTGGTAAAGGTGCGCCTGACCTAAGGCATGATATTTTCAATCATTTCATATGCATGTGAAAGCTGGACAATGAATAAAGAAGACTGAAGAAGAGTTGACGCCTTTGAATTATGGCGTTGGTGAAGAATATTGAACATACCATGGACTGCCAGAAGGACAAACAAATATATCTTGGAAGAAGTACAGCCAGAGCTCCCCTTGGAAGTGCGGATGGTGAGACTTTGTCTCAGGTGCTTTGGATGTGTTATCAGGAGGGACCAGTCCCTGGACAAGGACATCATTCTTAGTAAGGTAGAGAGGGTCAGAGAAAAAAAGGAAGGTCCTTGGTGAGGTGGATTGACACAGTGGCTGCAAAAATGGACTCAAGCATAACAACAATCATGAGGGTGGCACAGAACCTGGCAATGTTTTGTTCTGTTATACATAGGGTCCCCATGAGTTGGAACCAACTCGATGGCACCTAACAACAACAACAAAAGCAACAAAGGTATCTATTTATTGACTTTACTCCTGGTGTTTTTAATAATTGTCAGTGTTAATTGATATTTACATTTTTTCATCAGTGTGGTACAGCAGAAGTATTTCTACAAGTTTGTCATTTGGGAACTCTTGACCAAAAGTATCGATGAGACAGAGTTTAGATTGTTTTTGTAGTATTTTACTCTAAATACTTGTTTATACTGTCCAGAACCAGAAAGATCTTTGTCTCTCAATAGTCTTTGACTGTATAATGAATCAGCATTACATTTCTTCATATTCTGACTATGACTGCATTCTCCTCAATAGTTTTATAAGCAACTAAAATAAAACTGTGAAGTACTTTAAATAAATGTGTGTGTATTTATATTTGTATTTATTGGACACTCAATATAAATTTATGAAATCAATGAGACTAACCTTCAATAATTTTAAATAAAGTAAGTTTGCTATTTTTTCTAGGCTTAGCTTTTTCTCCACATATGAAAAGTTAAATCCACCTTACTCATTGACATTATTTTAGTGACAATTATGTTCTATTAAGATTTATTATGACTTAGATATTAATATTAGCACACCAGTAACTACTTTATCAAGAGTAAAGATTTTATATATAATGTTCCATTTGTGTTAAAAAACCGCAAAAAAAAAAAAACTGAAATATTTAAGATGCTGAAACAAAGTTTTCACCTTATATATATTTTTTTAATTTTCTTTTTTTTACTATAAGCATATATATATGTATATAAGTCCTGGTGATGCAGTGATTAAGTGCGTGGCCATTAACAGAAAGGTCAGCGGTTGAAACCCACCAGCTTGAGCTCTGCAGGAGAAAGATGTTGCAGTCTGCTTCCATAAAGATTACAGCCTTGGAACACTTATAGGGCAGTTCCTTTCTGTCCTATAGGGTGGCTATGAGTTGAATAAACTCAAAGGCAATGGATTTTTTGGAGTTTATCCTATATATGGGCATAGAAAAAAGAAAAACCAAACCCATTGCTGTTGAGTTGATTCTGACTCATAGCGACCCTATAGGACAGAGTAGAACTGCCCCATAGAGTTTCCAAGGAGCAGCAGGTGGATTTGAACTGCTGACCTTTTGGTTAGCAGCCATAGCATTTAACCACTATGCCATCAGGTTTTCCTATGGGCATACATACACACATATATGTTGAAATGGCAAATGTTTTTGTTATATATGTGTGTATGTTTGTTTCTATATATACATATATAAGTATTTATTATATATACATACATATTATATATATACAAACCTTTGCCATTTCAACATTTTTGATAGTACAAATCAGCTACTTTGATGTTTATTATGTTATGCAACCAGAACCACCCTTTTTCTCTTTATTCACGTTGGATTGTATATTAATTGTCCTCTTTTTATACACATTTTAAGCATTGAGTAGTTCAGGGTTCTTTTAATTTTATTGGCATCTTAGGCTGTATTCTCTAGAGAAGCAAGACCAGTAAAGCATATAAATATGTATAGAGAGAGATTTATATGGAGGAAATGGCTCACGCAGTTATAGAGGCTGGAAATTCCCAAGTCCACGGATCAGGATAGATACTTCTTTTCATTCACGTTGCTGCAGGGGCTGGAAAACCCAAAACTGGCAGGTCAGAGAGCAGGGCTCCTGCTCTCAGGCTGTGAAGATTGGTGAATCTCAAGGTCTGCAGATAAGCTGGTGGCTCAAGTCCCAATAGCCAGAGGTGAGATGAACGGCAGCAGCAGGGAACCAGAGAGAGCAAAAAAATCAAAACATCTGCTTATATTCAGATGCAGGCCACACCCTCAAGTAAACTCCGTTTTAACTGATTGGCTACTCACAACAGATTCAGTCATGGGAGTGGTAACATAGACACACTGAGAATGATGGCCCAGCCAAGCTGACATACAATCTTAACCATCACAATTGGCAAATATTCAAATCCTAAGAGAAACTTTAAAAGCCCTAGTATCAACACAATATAAGTTTATCAGCCTGATACCAGATAAGGATAATCTAGAAATCAAGTTATCATATCAATTGCTATGCAATTAATAATACAGATGAGCCCCAATGATGCAATGGTTAAATTCTCTGCTGCTAACTGAAAGATTGGTGATTTGAACTCAGCCAGTGGCTCCTCAGGAGAAACGCCAGACAATCTCCTTCCATAAAGATTACAGCCAAGAAAATCCTATGGGGGGCAGTTCTACTATCTCACATGGGTTTGCTATGAGTAGGAATCAACTGGAAGGCACCCAACAACAATAACAGCATTTTCATTCATCTTTCTTTGGTTTACTGTCAGTAGCATAATATATAAATTCAGAAGAACTACTAAGCCTATTTTAAATCGATTAAAAAACCAAACCAAACCCGTTGCTGTCCAGTCGATTTCGACTCATAGCGACCCTACAGGAAAGGGTAGAACAGCCCCATACCATTTCCGAGAAGCAGCCTGTGGATCCGAACTGTTGACCTCTTGGTTAGCAGCCGTAGTAGTTCTTAACCACTATGCTACCAGGGTTTCCTTAAATTGTTTATATGTTGCTAAATGTTGGTCTGCACTAATTTTTATCATACAGACTGACTTAAATTCCCATGAACTCAAGTCATATGTAAGATTTTTGTGAATTCTAAAAAAAAATAACGCTTGCAATTTATATACAGTTTAGTTCAGTGAAAAAGATCTGTGACTATAGCTATAGCTATGTGTACGGAATATTATACATTTTTTAATGGAATATTCCCTGGCATTGATTGGTTTATACTGGCCTCTCCAAATCAGCTTATTGGACACCATTTCATTCAATTACCCACCTGCTTTTGAATTAACCCATGAACTACATTACTTTCTCTAATATTTTTTACTAAATAGAAACTTGGAGGAAATTTCATGCCCAAAGTGCATTTTGGAACAATTTTCCAGTCATGATTCAGCTATACTTTTTTTTCCTTTGAACTGTCCAGATTTTCATGGTGGAGCTATTCAGTGGGGTATTGATTCCATCCTTGTATAGGCAAAATGAAAAAATAGGTTTCATACCCCCCACTAATGCCAATGAATATTTAGTATCTGCTGGAAATGTTGTTTTAGAAATGACATAAGACCAAGCCCAGGCTCAATAAAAAGAGTATAATATCTTTTATGAATATGAGATGAAGGAATAAATGCAGTTGATATAAGATATAATTCATTATTTCAGGTATTTTTTAGTGTTTAACATACCCCAGGCACTTGAAAGACCCCTGAAACTTGCAACCAATATTGCCACAGATCTTTTTCACTGAGCTAAAAGATTTTGAGCTTTGAGGTTGCAACAATAAATTTTTAATTGTAAAACTTAATAGATTTTTCTAAATCTGTTAAATTCGAAATACTGAAATATCCAAGCAAGGGAAATTGTCACACTGTTTTCTCTTTTTAATAAAAAAGAAGGATATGTAGTGGAGTATTTTAAGTGTATAGCATCAAAAACTGCAGGCCTTTTGCATACTTGTGATTCTAGAATTTAGTAAAATAAAACAACAATTTGGCAATGGTTATATAATGGTACATTGGTAATACAGTAATATTGGTCAATTTCCCAGAAAAACTTTCAACCTCTGAATTGTTTATGCCCTGGATGAGTTCACTTCGTTGTATGTATTTCCTGTTCTTGAGAAAAATGGACGGATTTTTGCCAGGCCAAATCCTAAAAATTGTGCATAGCGCTCTGCTTCAGTCCATATCATATTTCACTGAAAGCTATTGGTCTTTTTTTATAAGCACACTAAAAGAGGGACAGATTAAGGATAGCTTTTATGGGATTTATGGGTCTGGCTCATTCATTTTTGTATGTGTAGAATGGTAAGAGAGAGAGTGGGAATGAAAAAAGGATAAGAATGCTGAGAAGATTTACTGGTTCATGTTCTATCTTAATTCTCCAAACCCTGGTTTCAATAGCCTAGTCCACTACTTATTAAAAGAAAAAAAAAAAAAAAACTAGTGCAGTTTAGACCATGTAGTTTCAAAAGTAGTTATCCCAAATAGCTTGTGGTAGCTGTCTTCATGAACAGTCATCTTGGTTTTACCTGTATTTTCTTGTGTTATCATTAAGAGCCTAGCCTTTTAGTAGTATGTCTTGGTCCCCATCTAAGTTTCATCATATAAACTGTATGACCCAAGGCCAAGTGCTTAGCCCCCTGTGAGTCTCCTTTTATAAAACAGGACAATAATATAGAATGAGAATGATAATAGTGCCTATTCCATAGGTTTGTTGTGAGGAATTGTTAAAATTATTCAGATAAAATCTGCAGCACAATTTGTGATTCATAATAAGCTCTTGATACATTTTAAAAAAATCATATGTAAAAAAATCATACCCACCTACTATTTTTTCATTTCTTTTATTCAATTTTTCATCTTTGATATGAATTGCCATTATGATGGCAGGTGCTTCAGCTCCACTGTCCCAGAAAGACAGGGTGAGCGGGCATCCAGGAGAACACAGGTGTCTTTGAAGGGCCGTGAAGATACTACTCCAGTCTCAGCTCAATGAAATGGTATCGTGTATGTAGGGGAGCCCTGGTGGCACAGTGGCTAAGAGGTAAGGCTACTAACCAAGAGGTCATCAGTTGGAATCTACCAGCCACTCTTTGGAAACCCTATGGGGGCAGTTCTACTCTGTCCTATTGGGTCACTATGGGTCAGAATCAACCCAATGGCGATGAGCCTGGTTTTGGTTTGCATGTGTGAGAAGCTTCAGTGAAGCTGCACATCTTCCTGGGTAACCTACATCAAACCACAAGCCAGATGAGCTTCTAACATCCTGAAAGCTTCTGTCTTGCAACTGTGCAGCTGCTAAAGCCCCGTTCCCGTTTGTCATCTCTTTCAGGAGATCCTGGGACTCTGGGTTTAGTTGTTAGACATTCTGTCAAACCTCAAAATGATTTTTTTAAATATAAATAAAATATCTCTTGCAAGCATTACTTGCTTAGATTTTCTCAGATTTATCAGCCTACATTGTATCGTCACTCTAAAAACAAGTACTCTTAAAAGCATTTCTGGAAGACAAAAAAATAATTGCTCAAGCATTACCTGCTAGGGAGAATTCTGTCCAAGTTCAGTCTTATCTGAAAAGGCATCTGTTGGCTGAAAAGGCTGTGCTTCACAATGTTGAGGAAGTGTAACTGAGAAAATATTGATTTCTTGATATTTATGTCTCACTTTTCATTGTTTAGCCCAACCATAATCCTACTGGTTTATAGCTCACTTGCATAAAATGACATATGACCACAAGTGCAGACAGATGCTTATATTCACACTTGTCCTTACGATATGTCATCAAGGCAACAAGTAATCAGAAGCATATTATCAAGAATTATGAAAGACTCACCCCTGCCAGGACGAGGGTTTAAGCAATTAAGTGTTCTCTCTCAGTATTTACTGCCTCCATATTTCAGCTAACATACAATGAGGCACATGCTTATAATTCTTTAACATGTGCAGAAAGGTATATGGTCTCGTTATACTCTGTGCATATCAAATCACATTGGCTAAGGGATACGAAAAATCAAAAGATAAACTCCCCAAGTATTTCATGTGCACAAACATCTTAGGAGGACATGGCCAATATGTGGAATTATTAAAGCCTTGTGTAGGATTGTTACTGTTTATCTTTTGGGAAATACTTTCTTTAAATGATTGCCCTAGAAATAAGGTTATTTAACATATGTGTATGGGCACATATGTTAAATAAAAAAGAAGAACAAATTTAGGAAAGCAGCATTTTCTGGTTGTTATTCAATCAACAATTATTGAACCACGGTTTATTATGTACTAAAATTGTGTGGCTGATGCCTTGGGGAGTATAAATGCATCCATCTACATGTTCAAACTGGGAACTCTAAGATAATAAAACGAGCCCTGCTGGTGCAACAGTTAAGCACTCAGCTGCTAATTGAAAATTTGATGGTTCAAACCCAGCCAAGAACTCCAGAAGAGAAAGACCTGGTGATCTGCTTCTGTACAGACTACAGCCAAGAAAACCCTACGCGGCAGTTCTACTCTGTTCACATGGGATTGCTATGACCCAAAATCTACTTGACAGCACCTACAACAACTACAAGATAATAAAGCATGCATTCATTCAACACCTATATATTGCATGTGTACCAAGTGCCAGATGCTCTGCTTACAGGCTGGTGAAAATAGATAGTATTAAATCATGACTCAAACTTGTAAGTGTAAGCTGTGATAAATGTCGTGACATAAAAGTAGAGGACCATTATAAACACATGAAACACGGGAACCTGATTCTGTGCGAACACTCAGGAAACAGCTTACCAACCAAGTGGCATTTGAGATGTTATGAGAATCAAGATAGAAGATAATTGGAAGAAAGGAGTGGAGGGATCAGGCTGGGTGAGGAAGATAGGGATAAAAAAAAGGTAGGGATAGTCACTAGAAAAAAGAACACGTGAGACTCTAAAATTAAAGGAAGCACACTTAATAGCACTTTCATTTCCATTGGGTTAATGGTATACCAGCCCACATTTTATACCTCTGCACCTCAGAGGCAAGGTGTTACTTCGGTTCTAATGCATATAGCATGAAGGTGGGTCCCATTTGAAATGTGTGAAGTTCACACCAGAGTTGGAACCTCATTATCCTGTAGGTTGAGAATTCTATTAAGTGATGCTTCCCGGATGTTTTAGTTTTGTAAACTTTTGAATTTATTTCTGTGAGAGAAGGCTGACAAGCATAATTACGGCTTTCCTGTATGATAGTTATGGAGCTGTAATGGGTTTGTTTGATTTTTCTCTGTCATGCTTGGAAAACCAGAGGTTCTCCATGTAACCTAATGGAAAGCCACCCACAGTAAATCATTTATATAGATCTCATTAATATATTGTCATACCACAGATTGGTGATGCCAGAGCGCCATTTGCCTTATTGGTGGCTTCTATCACTAAATCATACTTCTCAGAATCCATATTCCCAACCAAAAAAACTTAAATACGCTCAATTACTAAGCTTGCATTTCAATACTGAAAACACACAACTAAGTTGTGTGTCTCCACAGAGAAGTTGAGACACTGATGGCAAATCCAAACAACCATCAGAGTAAGAGGTGTTAGTCACTAGGCAGGGCTGGAGCTTAATACTTCTAAATTTGTGATATGCTTACAGATATAAAGCTGTTAAAGAGAGTATCCTATTATGAGACTATTACCGAAGTCTAGGAGATGAAAGGAGTCCCTGGATAGGGATGTTGTTGTTGTTAGGTACCGACAAGTCTGTTCTGACTCATAGCGACCCTAAGAGCAACAGAATGAAATGCTGCCCAGTCCTGTGCCATTTTCACAATTGTTGCTATGTTTTTTCTTTTCTTTTCTTTTTGCTTTATTATTGTACTTTAGATGAAGGTCTACAGAACGAACTAGCTTCTCATTAAAAAATGAGTATACATAATGCTTTGTGAAATTGGCTACCAACTCCACAACATGTTAACACTCTCCCGTCTCAGCCTCGGGTTCCCTATTTCGCTCTTTTCTATTCTCTCCTGCCTTCTAGTCCTTGCGCCTGGGCTGTTGTACTCCTTTAGTCTCATTTTGTTTTATGGACCTGTCTAATATTCGTCTGGAGGAGTTACTTCATTACTGAGCTAAAACAGTGTCCAGGGTCCATACTCTCAAGATATCTCCAATCTCTGTCAGACCAGTAAGTCTGGTCTTTTTTGTCTGAGTTTGGATTTTGTTCTACATTTTTCTCCAGCTCTGTCTGGGACCCTCTATTGTGATCTCTGTCAGACCAGTCAGTAGTGGTAGCCGGGCACCATCCAGTTGTGCTGGTCTCAGTCTGGTAGAGGGTGTGATAGTTGTGGTCCATTAGTCCTTTGGACAAATCTTTCCCTTGTACCTTTGGTTCTCTTCATTCTCCCTTAACTCTTGATGGGGTGAGACCAGTGGAGTATCTTAGATGGCTGCTCACAAGCATTTAAGACCCGAGACAGTACTCACCAAAGGTAGAACATTTTCTTTATAAACTATGTTATGCCAGTTCAGCCAGATGTTCCCTGAGACCATGTTCCCCACAGCCCTCAGCCCAGTAATTTGGTCCCACAGGGAGTTTCGTTGTGTCTGTGGAGCTTCCATGACCTTGCCTTGTACAAGTTGTGCTGGCTTTTCCAGTATTGTATGCTGTCTTACCCTTCACCAAAGTTATCACTTATCTACTGTCTATTTAGTGTGTTTTCATCTCCACCCCTCCCCTCCCTCATAAACATCAAAGATTGTTTCTTTTTGTGTGTAAATCTTTTCATAAGCTTATTATAGTAGTGGTCTCATATAATATTTATCCTTTTGTGATTGACTTATTTCACTCAGCATAATGTCCTCCAGATTCATCCATGTTGTGAGATGCTAAGCAGATTCATGATTGTTCTTAATAGTTCAATAATACTCCATTTTGTATATGTACCATAGCTTGTTTATCCATTCATCTGTTGATGGGGATCTAGGTTGTTTCCATTTTTTTGCTATTGTGAACAATGCTGCAATGAACATGGGTGTGCATATGTGTATTTGTGTGACGGCTCTTATTTCTCTAGAATGTATTCCTAGGAGTGGGATTGCTGAATAATATGGTATTTCTATTTCTAGCTTTCTAAGGAAGCACCATATCTTGTTCCAAAATGGTTGTACCATTTTGCATTCCCACCAGCAGTGCATAAGCGTTCCAATCTCCCAGCAGCCCCTCCAACATTTGTTATTCTCTGTTTTTTTTATTCATGCCAGTAATGCTGGGGTGAGATGGTATCTTATTGTGGTTTTGATTTGCATTTCTCTACTGGCTAGTAGGCATGTGTCTGTTAGGCACTTGAAGGTCTTCTTTGGTGAAGTGTCTGTTCATTTCCTTTGCCCAGTTTTTAATTGGATTTGTCTTTTTATTGTAGATGCATTGGATTTTTCTATAGATTTTAGAGATTAGAACTTTGTCTAATCTGTCATAGGCAAAATTTTTTTCCCAGTCTGTAGGTTCTCGTTTTACTCTTTTGATGAAGTCTTTTGATAAGCATAAGTATTTAATTTTGAGAAGGTCCTGGTTTTCTAGCTTATCTTCTGGACTTTTTGTGTTGTTAGCTATGCTTTGTATCCTGTTAATACCATGTATTAGGTCCTCTAGCATTGATCCTATTTTTTCCTCTATGATCTTAATAGTTTTTGTTTTATATCTTGGTCTTTGTTCCATTTTGAATTAATTTTAGTGTATGGTGTGAAGTATGGGTCCTGTTTCATTTTTGACATATGACATAGCTCTGTTTGAGCCTATTGTTGCAGTCACTGTGTCAATCCATCTCTTGAGGGTTTTCTTTTTCACTGACCCTCTACTTTATCAAGCATGATGTCCTTCTCCAGGGACTAGTCCCTCCTGATAACATGCCCAAAGTATGTGAGACAAAGTCTCACCCTTCTGGTTTGCAAGGGGAATTCTGACTGTTCTTCTTCCAAGGCAGATCTGATTGTTCTTCTGGTAGTCCATAGTATATTCAATATTCTTTTGCAACACCATAATTCAAAGACATCCATTCTTTTCAGTCTTCCTTATTCATCGTCCAGCTTTCCACATGCATATGAGGTGATTGAAAACACCAAAGCTTGGGTCAGGCACATCTTAGTGCTTAAAGTGACAGCTTTGCCTTATAATGCTTTAAAGAGATTTTTTGTAGCACAGTTACCCCATAAAATGCATCCTTTGATTTCTTGACTGCTGCTTCCATGAGTGTCGATTGTGGATCCCAGTAAAATGAAATCCTTGACTTCAGTCTTTTCTCAGTTACTTATGATTTTGCCTATTGGTCCAATTCTGAAAATTTTTGTTTTCTTTTTGTTGAGGTTTAATCCATACTGAAAGCTGGAGCCTCTGATCTTCATGAAAAAGTTCTTCAAGTCCTCTTCACTTCCAGCAAGCAAGGTTGTATCATTTGCATAAAGCAGGTTGTTAATGAGTCTTCCTCCAATCCTGATGCCTCATTCTTCTTCATACAGTCTGGTTTATTAAATTATTTGCTCAGCATATAGATTGAATAAGTATGGTGAAAGGATACAACCATGAAGCACACCTTTCTTGAATTTAAACTACGCAGCATCCCCTTGTTCTGTTCAAATGACTTTCTTTTGTTCTAAGTACAGGTTCCTCATGAGCACAATTAAGTATTCTGGAATTCCCATGCTTTGCAATGTTACCCATAATGTGTTATAATCCACACAGACAAATGCCTTTGCATAGTCAATAAAACACAGGTAAATATCTTTTTGGTATTCTCTGCTTTCAGCCAGGATATGCCTGTCATCAACAATGATATCCATCGTTCCACATCCTCTTCTGAATCTGGCTTGGATATCTGGCAGTTCCCTGTTGATGTACGGCTGTAAATGCTTTTGAATGATCTTCAGCAAAATACTACTTGTGTGTGATATTAATGATACTGTTAGATAATTTCTGCATTCTGTTGGGTCTCCTCTCTTTGGAATGGAAACAAATATGGATCTCTTCCAGTTGGGCGGCCAGGTAGCTGTCTACCAAATTGTTTGGCATAGAGGAGTGAGTGCTTCCAGCACTGCCTCAGTTTGTTTAAACATCTCAGTTGTATTTCATCAACCCCTGCAGTCTTATTTTTCATCGGTGCAGTCAGTACAGCTTGGATTTCTTCCTTCAGTACCATTGGTTCTTGATCATATGCTACGTCCTAAAATTATTGGACATCGACTGATTCTTTCTAGTACAGTGACTCTGTGTATTCTTTCCATCTTCTTTTGATGCTTTCTGAGTCGTTCAGTATTTTGCCTACAGAATCCTTCACTATTGCAGTTCCAGGCTTGAGCTTTTTCTTCAGTTCGTTCAGCTTGAGAAATGCCGAATACATTCTTCCCTTTTGGTTTCATCTCCAGGTCTTTGTACGTTTCATTATAATACTTTGTCTTCTTGAGCCGCCCTTTGAAGTCTTCTGTTCAACTCTTTTACTTCATTTCTTCCTTTCCTTTCAGCTACTGTATGTTCAAGAGCAACTTTCAGAGTCTCTCCTGACATCCATTTTGGTCTTTTCTTTCCTGTCTTTTTAATAACCTTTTGCTTTCTTCATGCTTGATGGCCTTTATGTTTTTCCACAAGTCAACTGACTTTCGGCCATTAGTGTTCAATGCATCAAATCTATCCCTGAGTTGATCTCTAAATTCAGGTGGGATATACTTGGTGTAGTGCTGTACCTCTCATGGACTTGTTCTAACTTTCTTCAGCTTCAACTTGAACTTTAGTATGAGCAATTGTTGGTCTGTTCCACAATTGGCCCCTGGCTTTTTTTCTGACTTATGATATTGAGCTTTTTTATCATCTCTTCTCACAGATGTAGCCAATTTGATTCATGTGTATTCCATCAGGTGAGATTCACATGTATAGTTGTCATTTATGTTGTTGAAAAAAGATATTTGTAATGAAGAAGTCTTTGGTCTTACAAAATTGTATCTTGTGATCTCTGGCACCATTTCTATCACCAATGCAATACTTTCCAACTATCAGTCTTTATTCTTTGCTTCCAGCTTTCTCCTCCCAATCACCATAATTATTAGTGCACCTTGATTGCAGGTATAATAATTTCAGACTGCAGCTGTTGGTAAAAATCTTCAATTTCTTCATCTTTGGCCTCATAAAGTTGGTGGGTAAATTTGAATAATTGTTGTATTAACTGTTCTTCCTTATAGGTGTATGAATATTATCCTACAACTGACGGTGTTGTACTTCAGTATAGATCTTGAAATGTTCTTTTTGATGATGACTGCGACACAATTCCTCTTTAATCTGTCATTCCCAGCATAGTAGACCATAGGGTTGCCCAATTCAAAATGGCCAGTACCAGTCCATTTCATCTCACTGATGGCTAGGGTATTGGTCTTTATGCATTCTGTTTCCTTTTGATGACTTCCAGTTTTCCTAGATTCATAATTTGTGCATTCCACATTCCAATTATTAATGAATGTTTGCAGCTCTTTCTTCTCATTTTGAGTTGTGTCACCTCAGCAAATGAAGGTCCTGAAAGCTTTACTCCTTTCATGTCATTAAGATTGATTCTACTTTGAGAAGGCAGTTCTTCTCTAGTTATCTTTTGAGTGCCTTCCAACCTGAGGGGCCCATCTTCTGGCACTGTATCAGACAATGTTCTGCTGCTATTTATAAGGTTTTCACTAGCCAATTTTTTCAGAAGTAGACTTTCAGGTCCTTTTTCCTAGTCTGTCTTAGTCTGGAAGCTCAGCTGAAACCTGTCCACCAAGGGTGATGCTGCTGGTATTTGAAATACCTTTGGCAAAATTTGCAGTGTCACAGCAACAGACAAGCCACCACTATATGACAAACTAATAGACACATGATGGTTGGGAGGAATAGTAGAAGTGAAAGATATAGGTAAATATGACAGACGTGAATGTAGAAGCAATGTTTTACTTTACCCTAAATGATAGAACAATTGTTTAGAGTAAAGAGAAGTACAGAAAACCTCTTTTAAAAAGAAAGTATATTTGTGTCAGTGACATTGCTAAATATATAGAAAAGGGTAGGTTCTTGGAAAATGAGCCCTGATGGCACAAGGGTTAAGAATTCAGCTGCTGTCCAAAAGGTTGGAGGTTAGAACCCTCTCAGTGGCTTTGCTGAAGAAAGACCTGGTGATCTGCTCCCATAAAATTTACAGCCTAGAAAACCCTATGAGGCAGTTCTATTCTGTCATATAATGTTACCATGAGTCAAAATCGGCTCAGTGGCATGGAGCAACAACAACAAGTTCTTAGAATGAAAAGAATAGGTTTAATTTTTTTTGTAACATGAGTTTGAAATATTTGTAGAAGATCCTGAAAGAAATGTATAACAGATTATGTTCAGTGGAGTAGAATTGCTGCTCAGGAGAAGTGTCAAAGATAGAGATATGTTTCAGAGTCATCATGTGTATGTAATATGTAAAGCCTTAGTACATAGTTGTACAGACAAGAAAAAAAAAAGTATGGATGAGGAATAATAATGTCAAAGTCAGGATCAGTAAAAAGTTGGTTGAAAATGTAGAACCAGAGGAAATAATGTGCAGCTGAGGAGGTCAGAATAATTCCGGGAGATTAGAACGTTATGGAAGCCAGTGGAGAAGGATTTTAAGGAGGCTGGGAATGCATATTATCAAATTATCCAGAGACACCAATGAGTTTGAGCATAATGGAATTTCATTACCAGAAAGTCACTGGAGCTTTTTAAATAACAGTTTCGGTAGAATAATAGTGATAGGAATGCTAGAGAATTAAATGATGGAAAGCTACCAAAGCATAAGAGAAAGTGAGACACTACTCTTCAGAGATTTCTTTTTCCGCATCTGGGGTAGAAAATGTAAGATAAGAAAATGGCTTAAGGAATAAAAGGGCTGAGAGATCAGTGATATTTGAGTACCTTTAATAGAATAAAAAGGTTAAAAGAAGAGAATATTTTTAAGTATGCAAGCAAGAGGAAGTAATTGATAGACTAAGATATTGAAGAAAGCAGGGAAGATAGTGAAAGGATCAAGAACACACAGGAAGGTTTAGCTTAGAGAGCAGGAGGGCTGAACATGGTTGGTAAAAGGAGACTAAGTGCACCTATGAATAATCATACAAAATAGCACCCCTTGGATGCTAAATAGTGTGGGAAGACTCTGGAAAAGCTCAGGGAGCATTCCAAGAAGAATTTTAAGAAGATAGGTGTGATTACACTCCAATTGGCTCTTCTATTTTCTGTAGTCTATGCCTCCATTTATTCTCTTTTGATTTTTTTTTTTTTTGATATATACTACCTTAGAGAAGGATCACCTTATTTTTTTTTCCTATCATTTTTACTTGAGAACAGATAGTAAAATAAAAGCAATGCAAGATATTTAACTGGAAAAGTTAAAAGAATCCATCATGACAGCTGAAAGTGGAGAGGGGGCAGTACGCATCTTTTTAAATCCTCCTGGGGATCTTTCATGAAGAGAACCAAAAAGCACACAATGTGGCAGGTCAGGGGCAATTCAAACATAAATGAGTCAAAAGAAAATTTTTGGACCACCTTTCAAGGCAATCCAAATCCCAATAATAAAAAGTTCTTTAAATACATCAGAAGGACCAATTCATACAGCCAGCATTTACCCAGTGCCTATTCCATAAGGATCAATAGGACCAAGGGATGATTGTTCATTTAAAGGGTCCTAAAGGAAAAAAAAAAAAAGCTGGAATGAAGGACAGCTATGAAAGCCTGTTCCTCTTTACTGAAGAAAATTCTCAGAAGGTCCCCCAATCCAACTTGCTTTAATGTCACATGATGCATTTAAAAACTTTTTTATTTTGAAATAATTTTAGATTTTTAGAAGAGTTTCAAAGATAATACAGAGAATCCTCATATACCTTCCCCCAGTTATCCTAATGTTCACATCTTATGTAACGATGGTGAATTTATCAAAATTAAGACATTAACTTTGGCATAATACTATTAACTAGAGATTTTATTTGGATTTCATCAGTTTTTTCACTAACGTCCTCCCCCCCCTTTTCCCCATAGCTTGTGTAAGATGTACATTTCACAAATATTATCCCATAAGAAAGCTCCAAATCCTTGTTGGTGACAGCAGGGAGCATAAAAGTGATTACAGATGCTATAGAATTACCATTTTTCCCATATTCTGGAGTCAGAGAGTTGTGTTTCTCACTTCCATGTATTGTGAAGTTATAAAATATAAAATAAAACATTATAAAAAAAATCTTTAAAACAAAGGGGAAAATACAACATAAGTTCTATACAAAGAAATCAGATCTTTTAACTTTTCTTAAAAAGAAAAAAAAACTATACTAATATACAAATGCCTAAACTGCACTGGGTCACTGGGTAAACTCTGTATATTTGCATTTTTAACCAGAACTACTGAACTACTTGCTACTGACATCACAGTATGAAAAAGCAGTTGTAAAAAAGAAAATAGCATTTTTTTTCCAATCTCTGCTAACAAAAATTTAAAACGAAAACTGGATTTAAAACAAAAGATAAGCATCTGTTGAGAATAAGTATCCCTTCTTTCAAGGATACAACTAGAATATTCAGTTGCATTTTTTATTATAGTCTTTACACTTTCAGAATATATTCACTCAACAATTTATTTGCCGTAGCCCTGAATGTTTGTATAAATTCTTTGTGATTTTTTTTCCTGAGACATGCCTAAGCCATCCTGTGAAAAACAAGGATATGCTTGGATGAAAAGAAAATCATTATCTTGTCTTTTTTACATACAGCATACCAAAATTTAGAAAAGACTTAATTATTTTAGACAAAAACAAAATTCATTGTCCAGTTCATCTATTTCTAAAACAACCGGTCAACCAATCAAATATGAAAACTTTGCTCAACAGGATAAAAAACTGCAAGAAATTCAGTGAGGGCTGTACAAGCTTAGACATATATCATTTATGTCCTTCCTTCAAAAGTGTTCATTATATTCTAACTTCTGGTAAGATTGAATAGTTCATATCAGACTATGACTGCTGCCAATAACAGTTAAAATCCTGAACAAATACAAAAATCGACTGTCTAAAAGCACCGAAGAACATTCAATATCAGGTAGAACCTGAAGCATTTCCTTAAAAAAAAAAGTCACGGTGGTTAAGACTCACATTTATCTCATGTTCCCCTGGAGACACTCACTGGTATACATGGTACTTACATACAAGTTTCTCCCGCTATCCGAAAGTAGAGCATTCTTATGAAGCCTTTCATAACCCAAAACGGCATAAACTGAGAAAAATCTCCGTGCATTCTCAGACTCAAAAAATAACCTACCAAATCATATCAAATAACACATAAAATCTAAAAAAAAGCTAACATATAGTCAAAGCAGGAATGATGATAAATATACAGCCTATATAAAGTAGAAACAATGTATGTACAGTACGGTTTCACTCTTGCTGCTTGGCACGTACACTACCTCTTTAATGGCTGGTACGAGTGCCATGGGTGGTGACTGGGTGGGGGGGCAGGGAAAGAAAGTGCAATGGTGGCATGAGTTTATGATCCCCTAGTCCAGAGGAGTGCAACAAAATGTAATCACTAGGAATTGGTCCCTTGAACACACAAAAACCAGGAAGCCCATCTGTTGGAGGCAGCTGGAGGCACCCCTCAGTCCAGCCATTCATCAGAGGCTAGCCAGCCTTCTACAGAGGGAGGGATCCATAAACTGGCATGAGGGAGCCTGTGGCAGGAGGCAAGAATTCTGTCTGGAGACCTGTGGTAGAAGAACCACCAGAAAATTTGCCCCCAGCTTGGCTTATCACCCACCAGAGATGCACCAACCACAACCTGACATTATAAAGAGGTCCACCCCAGCCCAACATTGCTAGAGAAACTTCCCTGATACTGTGGATGCACCAACCCAAACCCAACCCCACTGGTGCACACACCCTGCCCAGAAATCTGACATATCTGGTCTGCACAAGCATAACACCCGCAGCACCACCTCTGGACCAGTGCCACAACAAATGCTGAATGCTGGTTTCACTTTTCACGTAAAAGCAAAAATCCTCTTCAGGTTTCTTTCATACTAAACAGGTACTGATGTAGGTCTTTCATAAAAGGGAAGTAGCGTAAAGCAAACTTTCAAAAAACAGGGGATACCTGTAATAGAATTCATGCTGACAATGCCAGTAGCATTAGATTGAAGAGTAGAGATCTAGATTCAGGCCCAACAGAGTGGCTATAAATTTAGGCAAGAAATCCCGTAACTTTGTGAAAGCCCAAAATATTATAATACAAAATTCACTCAAATACTTGACTAACTCTTAAACTGCACATATTAAAGATGCAAATCTCAGAAGTCCTCACTAAAGAAATATAGGAGGATAAAAGAACTGAGCAGAGATTTCAACAGCTTTTCAATCCCAAGACAGTATGATTTGAAGTTGAAGTCCAATCAAGTTTGAACGGCTTGATAAATATGCTGAGATTTCCACTGAAACTTCAAAAGACCCCTGTATTAGGAGTAAAGGCCCCATCACATTACTCAGAACTCAGAAAAAACTAAACTATGTCAACCAAAACAAGCTAAAAATAAGTTTCTAAAAATAAGTTCCAAGGTGATATTTCAGTAAGGTAATTCATTCTCTCAGGTAATTCCTTCAGAGAAAGATAAGAGAAATCAGGTTCTCTGCAAGGTAGCATCTACAATCCCTAGTATGCAAACAAAGAATAATCAGACATGTGAAACAAAAAGTAGGGGAACATAACCAAAGATAACTCTGATGTTACATTTAGCAGACAAGGACTTTAAAATAACCATAAAAAATATGTTATATAAACTATAGGAAAGGATGGATATAATGACTGAAGAAGTTAGGAACTTCATTACCACTACTGAATTAGAATCAGTTGCAAAGATGAGATCTAAATTATAAAATTTATTTAATAAAAAAGGCATTGGGTAGTATTAGCAGATGATCATCAATGCAGAATCAATGAATTTGAAGACAATTTGAGAGTAATTACTCAACCAAAACACAAAGAATAAAAATATTAAAAACAAACAAACAGAAACAGAAAATCTGTAAAATTGTATAAGGTTGCCCAACCTATGTATAATCGGAGTCAGAGAAGGTGAGCAGAAAAGGAATTAGACAGAAGAATATTGAAATATTGGCTGAAATTACTTTAAAATTTGCTTAAAAGCAACAATGTATAGTTCAAAGAAGTGCAACAAACCCATGACAGGACAAATAAATAGAAAACTACACTTACAGATATCATATTAAAAAATGTTAAAAATGAAGGTAAAGATAAAAATATCAAAAGCATCTAGGGAAGGACATTTTTATATAACAAGAAATAATGAGCTATGTCTGACTTCTCATTAGAAATAATGGACACCAGAAAAATTGAAAAATTTTCTAGTACTGAAATGAAGATGAAATATGTACATATTCATGAGAGAAAAATTGAACAGATCCATTCCAATAGATCCTCACTAAAATAATGCAAAAGTAAATACTTGAGACTTTCCATGTCTTAAGGAAGAATGAAAAGCACTGTAAAGTTAAATATGTGAGTAAATTTAGAAAATTACTTTTATTCAATTACTACATTTTAAAAAAGTGTAGAAAATAAATAATAGAGTATTTGGAGGTTGCTTATATTGAGAAATAGCAAAAATGACAGTAGGGTAATAAATAGAACTATATTATCATAAGTTTACTATTATACAAGAATTACCTCAAAATTAATCAAGAGAGATAGGGATGAGTTCAAAATTAAATGCAATTTCATGTTAATAGGATAAACTGTCAGGATAATAATATTTGCTAAATGGTAAAAACACAAATGGTAAAATACAAATTACTAAAAGCTACAACTTCACTATTAGACATGGATTTTTTTTCTTTACTTATACAGTACAATTATTCAGAGTTTCTAAATAAAATCTCCAGTAAAGAAATAACAGCATTTATGCTGAAATGTAGTTATACTTTTTAAATTCTTAAAATTAAAGTATTTTTATTAAAATTATTATAAAATATTCTACTCTCTTAATGATAGTTTGAAAGGTGGTAAGTAATACATATATTTGTTAACAATACAGCACTCATGTATCTGATTATTAGTGTCACAATAAAGTGAGTGCAATGGCCAAATATGAGACCACCAGGAGCAACAACAAAAAACAGCCTCTGATTTTTAACAAAAACAAACTCTGATTCTAGTTGTAACTCTACCATTTTAATAATAAACGTTTTAACATCCACTGCAACAAATATTTCTAGTGTGTTCACTCATTTACACTTGGCAGATTCTTGTTTTATTTGTGTGTGTAAACATATTCTTTTGCTGACTTTCAATAAGTCTAATAAAATTCTCCCTGTGCAAGCCTTTCATCCTGTAGCTCCAACAAAAACAGCTACACTGGTTCTCTGCTCAAGCTTTCCTTTGGCGGTGAAAAGTCCTGGCTTTCGCCTCTCATTGCCAAATAATTACCTCCAGTTTTAAACCCCTTTCCTCAAACATTTACTTTATGAGGCAAGTAGCTGCAGATTTTTCTACCTATACACCTTTACACTTCTACTTCCAACTTGTACTGGCTATGAGATTTGCCATAAGGAGAACCATGCTGACTTCTGATCATTTCCTTTGCTTAGCAAGAAACCCCATGACATCAAAGGACTTGGGTTCTTTCACTCTAAGTTCTTGGAGATCTGTTGTGATAATAAAGTAAGCCCTTCAGTATTAAAAAAAAAAAAAAAAAAAATAGGCATTTCCTGAGTTTACCCGAAGTTCATTTAAGTTTATCTTTTATAGCTGAAAATACAAATGAACATATTCTCTTCTGGTGATAACAGAGTAAACAAAATACAAAATACTTAATTGAAAATTTTATAGTGTTTAGAATCTATGATTCTGAACATCAAATCGGATGAAGTAGTAGATACAGGTAAACAAATTTGAGTTGGGAAATTTTGTTGGAAACTTTTTGGGAAAAGTCATGATATGGAAGTTTTCCAGATGAAAGTGACATTAGAAGGCCCCTCCCTCAATGCTCTGGGTTTATTAGAGTCTGGAGAGGTCTTACTGCTTTCACTAAGGCCGAGAGATTAAATATTGTATCAAGGGTCCTATAGCTGTCTAGTGAAAAGGAAGGGGTTAATACCAGGGCCACAGAGTTAAAATTCAATCTTTTTTCCCTATACCTTGAAAATGTAATTTCCTGTAATGTTACCATCAGCTGTACTATCTTTCATAACGAGTGTCATGTCAGGAAAGGTGAGGAAAGGCTTATAGTTTTGCTTATTTGGTATATATTTTGTCATTTATAATTATCTCTGTTCAAAATCATGTTATTATTTTGAGTCCATTAATCTTCCCTTATAATGTTTTGTTCATGGTAAAAAGAGGAATTCTACAAAGTTGTATCAACTAACAATTGAATTGAAAAGATGTAATTGGAGTTTGTGAAAATATTAAAGTTCTCAATTTGATTTGAGGTGTACTTAGAAAAAGCTATGTAGTTTATTATGTTTAGTAAGGAATGATGGGTATTTGGTAGTTCAAGGTAACTAAGAGTTGGCCTCTTTCTAATCTCAATCATTAATTGTCCGCATGCATTACTCTAAACTTGGGTTCTAAAGCTGAATCTGAAGTTAAAATTTTTTCCATAAAACTCTCATTTGATAATCAAAGTAAATTTAGTACTTTTTCAAGGCTAAAGAGAACTAAAAAATGATGAGGAAGGCATAAATGTTAATTTATGCTCTAAAATATTCTAAAGATGAGAGAGATTGAATAAAAAGGCAATGTTAAGAGTAAGCAGGTTACATCAAGTATTTGATACTGATATAGGTGTTTTTGTGCATCTCTCATTAAACTTGGTAGAGCAACAAATTCAAGAGAAGTATACAACATGGTTCTTGTTTCTATTTCATTCCATTCATTCAGTTATTCAAAATTATACTAAAATGTTCATAATGTGTCAGGAAGAACAGTGCAAGACAATAGAATCTAATAGGATGTACAGTCTCTACCATTAACTCACGTAGTCTAAAAACATATTTAAATGAGTAGTTTAAAGAATTTTTTTCTAAAATGAAGTATGTCATAGACATCATAGCTTATGTTTACTCACACAACACTGACATTATTAAACCTTGAAGATTAGATGTATTTTACATAGAGCGTCAACTTCTTTCTCTCCGCTGTCCTCCAGGGGTTGTTTCTCAGAATGGAAAAAAGCAGTGATTGTCAGCATAAATAAATTAGAATTAGACTTTGTTTTCCCAGAACAGAAATAATGCCATTTCCAAGAATTGCTTGACACTTTGTGTGTGAGCTTGTTTGGGCATCTATTATGGTTAACTTTGGCACTGCTTCTAACTAGAAGGATTTTATAAGATGAAATCCAAATGCTCTCATTTTGGATTTTATTGCCAATGTGTTATTTCACAATCCTTCGATGATCACCTTCTGGCTTTAAAAATATGAAAACATCACATATTTATAAGCACTTGATTTATCCACTCATCAGTCAACAAGACAAGCATCTAACTCATGGCTTTTACTTGAGCTCCTTCCTATCCCTTTGTTACTTTCCCTATCCCTTTGTTATGCACATCCTTGTAGCTCATTTCCTTCACGGAAGGCCTTTTTCTTAAATGAGAGGTCACACCTCAACATCCCTGCCAATGCTGTTTAAAATTTTTGCTATCCCCCTTACACTTCTGAGTACTTCTCACAGCTTTACTTTCCCCTACTACACTTAGCATCTTCTGACACACTATAATGACTAAATTACTGATATATCATCTGTCTCTTCAGATTGGTATGTATGCTCCACTGAGCTTTGGTCTTTACATTCACTACTATGCCTGTGTCTTGGACAATGCCTGCCACATAGCTCACATTCAATACATATTGGTTGAACAAATAAATACACAGTCATGTGCTCAGTAACATCCATTCAGGCGATGTCCTACCACATATAGTCCATGGTCCCATAAGTTCAGAAATCTTGATCAGAGAACAGGGCTCGGGGGATGTAATCTGACCTAGTGAATGAAAGAGCTTCCCACATGCAACGCTTGTATTTCTTGTCTCTTGTTTACAAAGCAATTTTGCCACCAGGCATATAATGGTACAGTACATAAATAACTTCTTGATAGTCATAACAAATGCCTATGTTACTTGCTTATGTATGTACTGTAGTATACTTTCTATTATTATTTTAATGTGAACCTTCTGTACTTATAAATAAAAAGTTTACCTTATAACAGTGCATGATTTGACTTGTAGGCAGCAGCATCCAATCTTGTGTTCAAATGTCTAAATCATGTAACGTCCTATTTCACATAACGTGTCATGGATGTTAAGCAACACATGACTGTAATGTGTAACTTCAGTAAGCATCAAGGATAATGTGAGGTCAGGACTTTGACTCAATTAATTTAATGGAAAATTAAACTCCCTCTTCATTCATGCGTAATTGTATTTTTTGCAATGGTAAAGCTTAAGACAATTAGAAGAAATGCAACATTTCACTTATTGTAAAAACTGATTTCATTTGAGCAGAAAAAGTAATTTATCACCTATTTCCTCTGACATATTGTACACAGATGACTTGTACACAGATGACTTATACACAACTGAAACATACCCAGTTATATTAAATGAATTTCAACTTAATATAAGCCATATTAAATTGATCTGAGAAAATGTAATCAACATAAGCTGTGCTTTAATAATTAGGCTATTAGCAGAAAGAAAATGAAATATAATTAATGTATTTATGTAATATAATAATATAAAGATTAGCAATTTTTTATCTATATGTACCTTTAAAAAAAAAAAGCCCATAGCTGTCAAGTTGATTCCAACTCGCAGTGTCCCTACAGGACTGAATAGAACTGCCCCACAAGGTTTCCAAGGAGTGGCTGGTAGATTCAAACTGCCAACATTTTGGTTAGCCGCTGAGCTTTTAACTACTGTGCCACCAGAGCTCCACATATAAGTAAACAATGTATTATTCACATAGATCCTAGCAATGTACTGTACATTACTACATTACCCTTTAGGGTGCTTTATCGGGACTATACAAATATTTTTCTTATTTAATGCCTTAAAGGCAAATATATGGTTTTAATTAAATAATTTTTAAGGAAAATCCAATTACAACTGTTGAGAATTGTATTAGGAGTCTATTCAAAGTTTCATATTTTTGTTTATAGCAAGAGCTTTAAATTATGAATTGAAGCAATTTAAAATAAAGACACTAAAACAAGATAGGAAGAAATCTATATGCAGAAAATTTAGCTAAAACTTGAAAATAAACAAAAGACCTTACTGAGTGTTCTTTAGGTATGCTCTGGACTTGCACTTCTGGTTGACTTACTCTTGACAAGCTATTTTATAACTCTGTAATCACTGATGTTAGCTAAGATTTTTGTTTAGTGAAAAAGGACATATTTTTTTTGTGCAACAGGAAAAAAAAAAAACCTATTGTTCATGGCCCAGTAGGACATTAGCCAGTTTTATAACTAACTCAGTAAACTTAACATTTATTTACTAATTGTCTATAAATATTTAACTCCTCAAATTTAGTTTGAATCAGTTTTAATATTTTAAGGATGCCCTAACTGAGTTAAATAAAATCTTTGACACATGTTCACTTCATATTTTAAAAGTCATTATTTTATCTTTTTCTCCTGTGTAATATATATTTGTTACTAACATATATATGTATACCATACTTTTATGCAAATAACTCATGTCTTCTACATTTGTTTGCCAACTGCTTCCTTCCCTTATGAAGTATTTTCATAATAAAAATTAGCCTAAGAAGGGGGCCAAGATGGCTGACTAGGCAGACGTTACCTCAGATCTCTCTTGCAACAAAGACTCGGAAAAACAAGTGAATCGATCACATACATAACAATCTATGAATCCTGATCGTCAAACACAGATCTAAAGAGTTGACCTGAGTGACAAGCGAGCGAAAAGCTGCACCCTGAACCAATGACCACTTCTGGAACCCGCAACCCACCCCATAGCCTTGAGCCCCTGCGATTCCCTGGTGCCGAATGGCAGGGCTGATTGCTGCTTGCTGAGTCCCAGCAGGCACGGGACACAGCCCTAACCCCTAGCGCCCTGGGGTAACCTCCATAGAGACTCATCCAGCACAAGCAGGCTGCACACTGACGGGGCTAACAAGAGAATGAACAACCATGGGGAAGCAGCGACTGCTTTCGGAGCCTGGAGCTAGCGTCCCAGTCAGAAAACCTTGGTGCCGGGCTTTGGACTGGGCGCAGGGTTCCTGAGCATGGCATCCGGAGACAGTGCAAACACGGGGCACAGCCCTAGCCCCCTGAAGTGACCTCAGGGGAAGCCCAGCCAGTGCATGCAGGCAGAACAGTGATGCGGCTGACAGGTGGAGAAGTCACTGGGAGGCAGCGACTGCTTTTGAAGCCAGGAGTGTGGTGTCCCAGCTGGGGAACCTTGGTACTGGGATTTGGACTGGGAGCGGAGGAACCAACCATGGCTTCTGAGACAGCACAAGCACAGGATGCAGGCCTGACCCTCGGGGGCAATCTCTACCCAGCCTGCACACACAGTCAACACACCCTTGGGAATCTCAGATAAAATAGTCATCCCAAGCAAGATAAGTAACTTTGTCTATACTCCTGGGTGCTACTCTCTCCCATCTATCTGAACCCTCTCCTCCCCTTCCCAGGCTGCTTCATTAACATTGGAATTTCCTGGGCCAGAGAGTGAAGTGCTCTGTGGTTTTTTTTTCTTTGTTTGTTTGTTTTATCTTTTCCTAACCCATTCTCCTGGCCTGAGAGAAGCAGCTACAAAAAAC
This sequence comes from Loxodonta africana, assembly GCF_030014295.1. Taxonomy (NCBI): domain Eukaryota; kingdom Metazoa; phylum Chordata; class Mammalia; order Proboscidea; family Elephantidae; genus Loxodonta; species Loxodonta africana. The sequence goes on from NC_087352.1 coordinate 43,057,927, forward strand.
CCAGAGACAAAGAATCCTTCCCTGACTTCTCGAAATTGGACTAAAAATACAGAACCAGCTCCAGCCAAGCATTTGTGATCCACAGTCTTGGGCTTTCATCCCTATAGGGAACAAGGTGGCTATTATAATGCAAAGGCAATTCTGATAGGGATCTGACTGTAAATATTTTAGCTGATTACCGGAAAGACAAGTTTCCCAGGTCTGATATCCCTACCTATTAAACAGAGCCCTCACTGACCCACAACGGGGAACTGAGGGCTGAAGCTCCACCCAAACCACCTAGTCTCCTGCCACAGGGGTCTGAGAATAGTGACATCTACCAATCTGTAGAGGTACATGCATTGGGTGCCTAAGGTACAGCTGCAGAGCCCACCCATCAAAGTGCTTTAGGAATAGAGACACACCTACCTCACTGGCACTTGGGGGAAGCCTGTCAGCATCCTGCCCCTAGAATGTGACCCCCTGCTGCTACTAGAATCTGGTGCAAACAAGTATCACCACTACTTCTCTAGGTGCATAGGTGACAGTCTGCATCACACACTTGATGACCCAAAATCAGATTCTACGCAAGAATAGTGAATGGACTCTTAGGCTTATATCTCTGGTAATGGCCCAAACCAGCTGGTAAGAGGACATAAGTGATTCAAAGCCTACAACAATCAAGACAGTGCAATCTAGTAGCCCATCTGTGTACACTGAAAGAAAACAAAACAAGATAAGTCTCAGTGAGCAAATATAAAATAAACCGTTACAATATCTTATAGATGGCTGAGAGACAACAGTCGATATCTAACCACATAAAGAAGCAGACCATGGTTGCTTCTACAACTCCCCAAATTAATGAATTAAAATCTTTCCCAAATGAAGATACAATCCTGGAATTGCCAGATACAGAATATAAAAAACTAATATACAGAATGCTTCAAGACATCAGGGATGACCTCATAAATGAAATAAGGCAGTCTACAGAAAAAGCCAAGGAACACACTGATAAAGCAGTTGAAGAAATCAAAAAGATTACTCAAGTACATAGTGGAAAAATTAATAAGCTACAAGAATCCATAGAGAGACAGCATTCAGAAATCCAAAAGATTAACAGTAAAATTACAGAATTGGACAACTCAGTAGGAAGGCAGAGGAGCAGAATTGAGGAATTGGAATGCAGAGTGGGGGAGGTGGAGGATAAAGCAATTGACACCAATATAGCTGAAGAAAAATAAGATAAAAGAATTTAAAAAAACAAAGAAACACTGAGAATCATGTGGGACTCTACCAAGAAGAATAACTTGCGTGTGATTGGAGTTCCAGAACAAGGAGGGATAACAGAAAATACAGAGAGAAGAGTTGAAGATCTGTTGTCAAAAAACTTTCTGACATCATGAAAGACAAAAGGATATCTATCCAAGATGCTCATCGAACCCCATATAAGACTGATCCAAAAAGAAAATCAACAAGACATATTATCATCAAACTTGCCAAAACCAAAGATAAAAAGAAAATGTTAAAAGCAGCTAGGGATAAAAGAAAGGTCTCCTACAAAGGAGAATCAATAAGTTCAGACTACTCAGCAGAAACCAAGCAGTCAAGAAGGCAATGGGATGACATATATAGAGCACTGAAGAAGAAAAACTGCCAGCCAAGGATCATATAGTCAGCAAAACTCTCTCTAAAATATGAAGGCGAAATTAAAACATTTACAGATAAACACAAGCTTCGAGAATTTGCAAAAACCAAACAAAACCTACAAGAAATACTATAGGAAATTGGTCAGAAAATCAATAACATCAGAAAACAACACAACACAAGGTCACAGAACAGAACATCCTGATATCAACTCAAATAAGGAAATCACAAAAACAAATTAAGATTAATTTTAAAAAGAAAAAAATGTTCAAAACAGGGAATCATTGAAGTCATCATGTAAAAGATCACAATAATCAAAAACAGGGACTAAATATAGGAGGAATAGAACTGCCATATGGAGAGGAAAACAAGGCAATATAGGACGATACAAGTTACGTTTTACTTAGAAAAATAGGGGCAAATATTAAGGTAACCACAAAGAGGTCTAACAATTACATAACTCAAAATAAAAACCAAGAAAAACATAACGACTCAGCAAACATAAAGTCGACTACTATGAAAATGAGGAACACACAATTTACAAAGAAAAAAGTCTCAGCACAAAAAAGTAAGTGGAAAAATGAAATTGTCAACAATACACACAAAAAGGCATCAAAATGACAGCACTAAACACATTTTTATCTATAATTACACTGAATGTAAATGGACTAAATGCACCAATAAAGAGACAGAGAGTCTCAGACTGGATAAAGAAACAGAATTCGTCTATATGCTGCCTACAAGAGACACATCGTAGACTTAGAGACACAAACAAACTAAAACTCAAAGGATGGAAAAAATATATCAAGCAAACAACAAGCAAAAAAGAGCAGAAGTAGCAATATTAATTTCTGACAAAATAGGATTCAAAGTTAAATCCACCACAAAGGATAAAGAAGGACACTACATAATGATTAAAGGGACAATTGACCAGGAAGATATAACCATATTAAATATTTATGCACCCAATGACAGGGCTGCAAGATACATAAAACAAACTTTAACAGAACTGAAAAGTGAGATAGACACCTCTACAATTACAGTAGGAGACTTTAACACACCACTTTTGGAGAAGGATAGGACTTCCAGTAAGAAGCTCAATAGAGACACGGAAGACCTAATTACAACAATCAACCAACTTGACCTCATTGACTTATACAGAACACTCCACCCAACAGCTGCAAAATACACTTTTTTTTCTAGTGCACATGGAACATTCTCTAGAATAGATCACATATTAGGTAATAAAACAAACCTTTCAGAATCCAAAACATTGAAATATTACAAAGCATCTTCTCAGACCACAAGGCCTTAAAAGTAGAAATCAATAACACAAAAATAAGGGAAAAGAAATCAAATACTTGGAAACTGAACAATACCCTGCTCAAAAAAGGCTGAGTTATAGAAGACATTAAGGAGGGAATAAAGAAATTCATAGAATGCAACGAGAATGAAAACACTTCCTATCAAAATCTCTGGGACACAGCAAAAGCAGTGCTCAGAGGTCAATTTATATCAATAAGTGCACACATACAAAAAGAAGAAAGAGCCAAAATCAGAGAACTGTCCCTACAACTTCAACAAATAGAAAGTAAGCAACAAAGGAATTCATCAGGCACCAGAAGAAAACAAATAATAAAAATTAGAGCTGAACTAAATGAATTAGAGGACAGAAAAACAATTGAAAGAACTAACAAAGCCAAAAGCTGGTTCTTTGAAAAAATTAACAAAATTGGTAAACCATTGGCCAGACTGAATAAAGAAATACAGGAAAGGAAACAACCTGTATAAGAGACGAGATGGGCCACATCACAACAGACCCAACTGAAATTAAAAGAATCATATCAGATTATTATGAAAAATTGTACTCTAACAAATTTGCAAACCTAGAAGAAATGGATGAATTCCTAGAAAAACACTACCTATCCAAACTAACACAATCAGAAATAGAATAACTAAATAGACCCATAACAAAAATAGAGATTAATAAGGTAATCAAAAAACTCCCAACAAAAAAAAAAAGCCCTGCCCGGACGGCTTCACTGCAGAGTTCTACCAAACTTTCAGAGAAGAGTTAACACCACTACTACTAAACGTATTTCAAAGCATAGAAAATGATGGAATACTACCTAATACATTCTATGAAGCCACCATATCCCTGATACCAAAACCAGGTAAAGAGACCACAAAAAAAGAAAATTACAGACCTATATCCCTCATGAACATAGATGCAAAAATCCTTAACAAAATTCTAGCCAATAGAATTCAACAACATATCAAAAAAATAATCCACTACAACCAAGTGGGATTTCTACCAGGTATGCAAGGCTGGTTTAATATTAGAAAAACCATTAATGTAATCCACCATATAAATAAAACAAAAGACAAAAACCACATGATCTTATCAATTGATGCAGAAAAGGCATTTGACAAAGTCCAACACCAATTCATGATAAAAACTCTCACCAAAATAAGAATTGAAGGAAAATTCCTCAACATAATAAAGGGCGTCTCTACAAAGCCAACAGCCAACATCTTTCTAAATGGAGAGAGCCTGAAAGCACTCCCCTTGAGAACGGGAACCAGTCAAAGATGCCCTTTATCACCGCTCCTATTCAACATCGTGCTAGAAGTCCTAGCCAGAGCAATTAGGCTAGACAAAGAAATAAAGGGCATCTGGATTGGCAAGGAAGAAGTAAAATTATCTCTATTTGCAGATGACATGATCTTATACACGGAAAACCCTAAGGAATCCTCCAGAAAACTACTGAAACTAATAGAAGAGTTTGGCAGAGTTTCAGGTTAGAAGATAAACATACAAAAATCACTTGGATTCCTCTACATCCACAAAAAGAACATCGAAGAGGAAATCACCAAATCAATACCATTCACAGTAGCCCCCAAGAAGATAAAATATTTAGGAATAAATCTTACCAAAGATGTAAAAGACCTATACAAAGAAAACTACAAAGTACTACAGCAGGAAACTAAAAAGGACCTACTTAAGTGGAAAAACATACCTTGCTCATGGATAGGAAGAGTTAACATAATAAAAATGTCTGTTCTACCAAAAGGCATCTATACATACAATGCACTTCCGATCCAAATTCCAATGACATTTTTTAATGTGATGGAGAAACAAATCACCAACTTCATATGGAAGGGAAAGAAGCCCCGGATAAGTAAAGCATTACTGAAAAAGAAGAAGAAAGTGGGGGCCTCACTCTACCTGATTTTAGAACATGTTATACAGCCACAGTAGTCAAAACAGCCTGGTATTGGTACAACAAGCACATAGACCAATGGAACAGAATTGAGAACCCAGATATAAATCCATCCACATATGAGCAGCTGATATTTGACAAAGGCCCAGTGTCAGTTAATTGGGGAAAAGATAGTCTTTTTGACAAATGGTGCTGGCATAACTGGATATCCATTTGCAAAAGAATGAAACAGGACCCATACCTCACACCATGCACAAAAACTAACTCCAAGTGGATCAAAGACCAAAACATAAAGACTAAAATGATAAAGACCATAGAAGACAAAATAGGGACAACCTTAGGAACCCTAATACAAGGCATCAACAGAATACAAAACATTATTAAAAATGATGAAGAGAAACCGGATAACTGGGAACTCCTAAAAATCAAACACCTATGCTCATCTAAAGACTTCACCAAAAGAGTAAAAAGACCATCTACAGATTGGGAAAAAATTTTCAGCTATGACATCTCCGACCAGCGCCTGATCTCTAAAATCTATATGATTCTGTTCAAACTCAACCACAAAAAGACAAACAACCCAATCAAAAAGTAGGTAAAGGATATGAACGCACATTTCACTAAAGAAGATATTCAGGCAGCCAACAGATACATGAGAAAATGCTCTTGATCATTAGCCATTAGAGAAATGCAAATTAAAACTACGATGAGATTCCATCTCACTCCAACAACTCCAACAAGGCTGGCATTAATCCAAAAAACACAAAATAATAAATGTTGGAGGGGCTGCGGAGAGATTGGAACTCTTATACACTGCTGGTGGGAATGTAAAATGGTACAACCACTTTGGAAATCTATCTGGCGTTATCTTAAACAGTTAGAAATAGAACTACCATACAACCCAGAAATCCCACTCCTCAGAATATACCCTAGAGAAATAAGAGCCTTCACACGAACAGATATATGCACACCCATGTTTATTGCAGCCCTGTTTACAATAGCAAAAAGCTGAAAGCAACCAAGGTGTCCATCAATGGATGAATGGATAAATAAATTATGGTATATTCACACAATGGAATACTACGCATCGATAAAGAACAGCGAGGAATCTGTGAAACATTTCATAACATGGAGGAACCTGGAAGGCATTATGCTGAGTGAAATTAGTCAGATGCAAAAGGACAAATACTGTATAAGACCACTATTATAAGTTCTTGAGAAATAGTATAAACTGAGAAGAACACATTCTTTTGTGGTTATGAGTGGGGGGAGGGAGGGAGGGTGGGAGAGGGTTATTTACTGATTAGTTAGTAGATGAGAACTATTTTAGGTGAAGGGAAGGACAATACTCAATACACGGAAGGTCAGCTCAACTGGACTGGATCAATAGCAAAGAAGTTTCCGGGATAAACTGAATGCTTCGAAGGTCAGCGGAGCAAGGGCGGGGGCTTGGGGACTATGGCTTAAGGGGACTTCTAAGTCAATTGGCATAATAAACTCTTATGAAAACATTCTGCATCCCACTTCGAATTGTGGCGTCTGGGGTCTTAAATGCTAACAAGCGGCCATCTAAGATGCATCAATTGGTCTCAACCCATCTGGATCAAAGGAAAATGAAGAACACCAAGGTCACACAATAAGTATGATCCGGAGACAGGGAGACTTACGTCACCCTGAGACCAGAAGAACTAGATGGTGCCCAGCCACAACCGATGACTACCCTGACAGGGAGCACAACAGAGAACCCCTGAGGGAGCAGGAGAACAGTGGGATGCAGACACCAAATTCTCATAAAAAGACCAGACTTAATGGTCTGACTGAGACTAGAAGAATCCCAGCGGTCATGGTCCCCAAACCTTCTGTTGGCCCAGGACAGGAACCATTCCCGAAGACAACTCATCAGACATGGAAGGGACTGGACAATGGGTTGGAGAGAGATGCTGATGAAGAGTGAGCTACTTGTATCAGGTGGACACTTGAGACTGTATTGGCATCTCCTGTCTGGAGGGGAGATGGGACGGTAGAGAGGGTTAGAAACTGGCAAAAAGGTCACGAAAGGAGAGACTGGAGGAAGGGAGTGGGCTGACCCATTAGGGGGAGAGTGAATGGGAGTGTGTAGTAAGGTGTATATAAGCTTACATGTGACAGACTGACTTGATTTGTAAACTTTCACTTAAAGCACAATAAAAATTATTTATAAAAAAAAAAAAATTAGCCTCGTGGCACTTACGAAAATACCTCATGGTAGGAGGGAACGGTTGGCAAACAAACGTAGAAGGCACAATTATTCGTATAAAAATACAGTACATATGCAATAAATACAGACAAACATATTTATATAATTGACACACAGTTAACAACATTTATTTAAATTGTACAGTTTGATGAATCTTGGGATATCCTTGCTGACATGAATATGTGATGAATGTATTCACCACCCCAAGAGTTTGGGTTTAAATGTCATCTGCTTGGCTTACCACTTAGTTAACCTTGAGTTAGTCTCTTAACTTCTCTGAATTCAAGCTGCTTATCTATAAAAGAGGGTAAGACTTGTAAACAGTGTAAAGCAGTGTAGTGAAGAAGAAATGAGAGAATAAATGCAAAAGTGTAAATTATCAAAACATAATTAAAAAAAATTACATACTATATGAATAAAAAAATATAACAGTAATTTAGAATTTTTTAAATATTGTTCTAAACACTTTACAGGTGTTAACCAATTTAATTTTCTACCAATTAAATAAACCAATTTAATTCAATTTAAAGATGAGAAAACAGATACAGAGAGATCAAAACTTCAGTATAGAGGTTCTCGGTCAGAGAGAAGATAGAGGTTTAACTAACTCCATGTATATATAGCAGGTTCTCAAAAATCTTTTAAGTACCCTGATGTTAACAACATATTCAACTGAATATAATTTGTGTCTAAATCAGTCTTTATTATTTTTCCTACACATGAAATGCATATTTGGGCATAAAATTTTATTTTTAATTCTGAAGCCAATTTCCACAATATTGACATATCTTATTATTTTTTGACTGGACTACAACCTCATGCATCATCAAAATTATCTGGCATTCACAGAAACCTGGTGTTGACTTCCATAGATATGGTGTTGACTTCCGTAGATATTACAGTGTAAAGGGCCTTTTGTGTCTGGCTTCTTTCACTTAGCACAATGTTTCTGAGGTTCATCTATGTTGTGGCATGGTGTGTATATACCAAAATGTATCCATTTATCCTTTGATAGGCATTTGTTTTAAGTTTTGTTTATTGTGACTAGGACTGCTAGAAATATGCATGGACAGGTATTTGTTTCAGTATCTGCAGAAAGTATTTTTGAGTCTTTTGAGTATATCCCAAAAGAGGAATGGAAAGGTTGGGTAATATGCAAGTTCTGTGCTTAAGTATTTGAGGAGCCACCAAAGTGTCATATGAAATATCCAAAATTGGTAAATCCATAGCAACTAAAAGAAGATAGGTGGCTGCCAGGGGGAATGAGGAATAATTGATTAATAGGTATGTGGGTTTTACTTTGGGGTGATAAAAATGTTTTGGAACTAGAGAGAGGAGATGGTCACACAACATCTTGAATGTACTAAATGTCACTGAATTTTTCATTTTCAAATGGTTACTTTTGTTTTATATGAATTTCACTTCCAGACCTTTTCTGAGAAGTCTATGTGAAAATAACTGCTAAACTTAATGTCTTTTTAATATTCTTGAATTCATTAAAACTGTGTTCTTTCATCTTTAATAACAACTGAAAAATTCTTTAAAAATGTATGCGAATGAAAATACCTATTTTCTATTTCATTTTTATACCTTCTCTAAGGCCTGCAGTGTAATCATTTACTAAAACTACATTATATTATTGTTATTCAAGAAGTACTAAAATGATCAGATTAATTTATTAATAAGTAGAAATGTACTTTTAAGTTTCTAAATCGAAACAAATGTACTGAAATATTATCTTTATCTTCTTAAAGATAATTCATTTGTTTATTCATATATTTCTAGAAGGATATTCACACATTTAAAAGAAGTAATTCCAGTATCTTGATGAAAATTAATCAAAAGGTTACACAATCTGTTAAAAGAATGTTTATACGTGCAAATGCAACGGCATGTTTTCCAAGTTAATACTAGAACATAACAATTCTTTGTATATATTAGATTCTGTATACCTAGTCTGCAAACTGAAAAAAATTATAGAAATGAGGATATTACTAATTTCAGGCCATTGGCTTGTTACTACATTTTTTCAGTGTATATGCTATGCAGTACTTCTCCCTGAAAGTATTTATTTAAGAAGACAAGCGAAACAACTTCTAAAACAAAACTTCTCTAGGTCAAATTTTATACAAAGAATGACGATGTTTTTAGACTGAACTGAGAAACTAAGTGCACTACTTCTAAATACTATGTTTTACATCTTTTTTTTTCAGTACTTCAGTATAAACGTGCTCATTGTTACCTTGTACATCAGTGTTAACACAGAGTTGTGTTTTTCAAACGTGTTGAATTCATTAGATTTCAGATTTTTTTTTCTTTTCTTTTCTTATATTCTTTACCACAATGACATTATCTGGTTACAATTATACCCCTCATTAAGATATTAACATCTTATCTCTTTCTGATGATGAGTTTTTTTTACCATTTCTTTTTCAAGCTTAAATTGCCACATACTGATAAATGTCAGAAACCCTGGTGGTGTAGTGGTGAAGTGCTACGGCTGCTAACCAAAGGGTCAGCAGTTCGAATCCACCAGGTGCCCCTTGGAAACTCTATGGGGCAGTTCCACTCTGTCCTTTAGGGCCACTATGAGTCAGAATCTATTCGACAGCACTGGGTTTTTGTTGTTTTTTGATAATGTATCCTGAAGAAGATACATCACAGCTGAATCGACTCGACAGCACTAGGTTTTTAGGTATTAAAATATTACATTTGCTGCTAAATTTGGGTATCACCTGTTACGTCTTTCAAAGAGTGAAAAACATTTTATACTTTGTGGTTCCCTGGGAGGAACAGAGCAATCCATATGGTTCCTTCAATGGAAGGTGCGAACACATAGCATGTACATGTGTATGTTCAGTGTATTGTTAGGCCTCATATGATATACTCTTTGATCACACTATTATTATCAAATCCTGTATAAGGGTGAAAGAAATAAACTAAGAACCTCAACATGCTTTTGGAAGTAATAGTACAACTAGGCTATAATGAATTCCGTGTGTAATAAACACAAAGGAGTAAACAATAAATTAGCTCATGGCTGTTTGGCAGGAGTCAGATATTGATTTTTGAAAGAAATAAGCAAACACATTTAAGTCTGACCATATAGTATTTAAAAAAAAAAACTGAGATATGTAAATTGGCTTTTTAATGAAAATTTATGACATCAAATTACATCCCAAATAATATTAGTCATTTCCTTTAATTAGTGGTTCTCTTTATTTTTGAATAAGAATTTGGTATTAAAATCAGAAAAAGGTTACTTAAAATAGCACTGAATTCTGAAAAAGGCCAATCACCCAATTAACTCAACTTTTCAAAAACTAGAAAACAAGTGACTGTGTACTAAGTCCAAGTTGATTAAAGGCCTCTGGAAACAATAGAAACCGTAATGCCTGTGTAACCCTACCAATTAATTGTATAATAAATAAGGACACTAATTTCATATATGAAGTTCAACATGAAATGTTGTCATAGTTATAAAATGATGCTGAGAGATTAAATGAATAATTGGAGCTCTGAAATTAGGTTCAGAGTCTCAAGCAAGTGGAAGCTTCTCCATCCTGTCAGTCAATCTCAAATAAATTAAGATATTCTGAATAAACTGCCTCCACAGATGGAGTCCATTCGTCTCAACATGTCAATCTCATTGGATGCCAGAACCATCAACTTACTTTCCACAGCACACTAAAAATGCCTTAACTAGGGCCAAATAAAGATTGTTTCTCTTTCCTATGTCTAAAAATCCAGGCTATAAGTTATGAATTAAATTAAAATTTATTCCTTAAATATTTGAAATTTTGAGCGAAGTAGAAAGTGAGGGGACACCTCTGTTGTCCTATTAGACTCCTATTCTTAAATATCTTTAAGGCACCGTACCAAGTGTCTGGCAATCTCTCTTCTCTCCTTCCTCTTTTCACTCTTACTTGAAATTACTCTTAATTTCAAATGTAGATCTTTTTTTTTTTCTTTTCTTGAAATTATTTCTTTTCTTGAAATACCCTTTTCTCGTTGTTACGTGCTACCCCATGAGGCAGAGCAGAACGGCCCCATAGGGTTTTCTTAGCTGTAATCTTCATGGAAATAGATCACAAGATTTTTCTCCCGTGGAGTTACTGGTTGGTTTCAACCCTCAAAACTTTTGGTTAGCAGCTGAGCACTTAACCATTAAGCCACCAAAGCTCCTTAACCCTTTTGTTACTATATTTTTTACCCTTAATATTTTTTTCAATGGCATGTGTTTTCAGAATTGGAACGCGTGCTTACTAATTGAGAAAGTTTAAATTTTTGGTTGGTAATATGGATGTTGAGAAATATGATCTGGTAATATCATATTGGTAATACAAGACACCAGTGAGATGAGTGGCACTCTGGCACAACACCGATTTATAGTATGACAATATGCCAATGAGAGCTAGATAAGTAATTTATTGTGGGTACCTTTCCATTAGGTTACATTGGGAAACTCTGATTTTCCAAACATCACACACACACACACACACACACACACCCATCAGGGATACATAACTATCACACAGGAAAGCTGTAATCATGTTTTCAAGCCTTATCTCACAGAAGTAAAGAGAAAAAAAGGCAAAGTTCACAAAACTAACACATCCAGGAAGCATCACCTAATAAGCTCAACCAACACAGTAATGAGGCTTCAACTCTGATCCACTGAGCTTCACAAGGGACCCACCTTGACACTAAATGCATTAGAACCAGAATAACACCTTAACTTTGAGGTCCAGGGACACGGAAGTGGCTGCCCTATCATTTATGCCTATGGCGATGAAATTAAAGTTTAGCGAATTATTACGAGGCCTTACCTTAAGAGTCTACCACTTGTCTATCAATTAGTTATACCATGGTGGTTTGAGTGTTGCTATGATACTGGAAGCTACACCACTGGTATTTCAAATACCAGCAGAGTCACTCATGTTGGACAGGTTTCAGTGAAGCTTCTAGACTAAGATGGACTAGGAACAAATGCCTGGGAATCAACTTCTGAAAATCGGCCAATAAAAATCCTACGGGTGACAACAGAACATTGTCCAATGTAATGCTGAAAGATGAACCCCCTAGGTTGGAAGGCACTACACGGTAGCTACAACAAGGAACTCAAACGTACAAATAGTCATGAAGCTTGTTCAGAACCAGTCAATATTTTATTCTGTTATACATGGGTCACCTAGAGTTGGAGCCAACTTCACAGCACCTAACAATAATAACCTTAAGAATGACATCTTAAAACAATGCTGATTTTATTTACTTCTGTAGATTTAAAGGCAATACTAAGTTCAGAGAAAAATTAGATAAACATTAGCATCAAACAATGGGAAAGGAATCTGAAGATTGTTATATCTCTAAAATGCAAATAAGAGTGAAAATACAATCAAGAAATTTTCAGTGGTTTATTTATTGACCAGCTTTCCCATGCATGTGAGGTGATTTGAAAATATCATGGCTTGTGTCAGGTACACCTTAGTCTTCAAAGTGACATCTTTGCTTTTGAACACTTTAAAAGAGGTCTTTTGCAGCAGATTTGCCCAATGCAATACATCATTTGATTTTCTGACTGCTGCTTCTATGGGCATCCATTGTGGATCCAAGTAAAATGGAATCCTTGACAACATCAATCTTTTCTCCGTTTATCATGATATTACTTATGGGTCCAGTTGTGAGGATTTTTGTTTTCTTTATGTTGAGGTATAATCTATACTGAAGGTTGTAGTCTTTGATCTTTACCTGTAAGCACTTCAATTGCTTCTTATGCATGAGAAAGCTGGGCAATAAATAAGGAAGACCAAGGAAGAATTGATGCATTTGAATTATGGTGTTGGCAAAGAACATTGAATACACCATGGACTGCCAGAAGAAAGAATAAATTTGTTTTGGAAGAAATACGGCCAGAGTGCACCTTGGAAATGAGGGTGGTGAGACTTCATCTCACATACCTTGGACATGTTTTCAGGAGGGACCAGTCCTTGGAGAAGGATAACATTCTTGGTAAAGTAGAGTGTCAATGAGAAAGAGGAAGACCTTGAGCAAGATGGATTAACACGGTGGCTGCAACAATGGGTTCAAGCATAACAATAATTTTGAAGATGGCGCAGGACCCGGCAGTGTTTCCTTCTGTTGTACATAGGATCACTATAAGTAGGAACTGATATGAGGTCATCTAACAATAAACAATATTTACACAAAGATACCTGTTAAATCAGCTACTGGCACAGCAATTCCAACTCATAGTGACCCTATAGGACAGAGTACATCTGCCCCTTAGGATTCCAAGACTATAAATCTTTATGGAAGCAGACTACCACTTCTTTCTCTCATGGATCATCTAGTGGGTTCAAACCACTGACCTTTTGGTTAGCTTCTGAGCTTTTAATCACTGCGCCACCAGAGCTTCTTTTAAGATCCACATAGTTTTTACTAGTTACCATCAAATTTGTTCCAACTCATAACAACCCTATGCACAACAGAATGAAACACTGCCCGTTGTGCCATCCTGACAATTATTGCTATGCTTGAGCCCATTGTTTCATCCATTGTGTCAATCCAACTAGTTGAGGGCCTTCCTCTTTTTCAATGACTCTCTATTTTTTTTTTTTTTTTTTTTCTATTTACCAAGCACGATGTCCTCCTCCAGGGACTGATCCCTCCTGATAATATGTCTAAACTATGTGAGACTTAGCCTGGCCATCTTTGTTTCTAAGGAGCATTCTGCCTGCACTTCTTCCAAGACAGACTCGTTTGTTATTTTGGGAGTTCATGGTTTATTCACCACCAACACCACAATTTAAAGGTATCAATTCTTCTTTGGTCTTCCTTATTCATTGTCCAGCTTTTGTATGCATATGAGGCAACTGAAAATGCCATGGCCTGGGTGACGTGCACCTTAGTCCTCAAGGTGACATCTTTGCTTTTCAACACTTTAAAAAGGTCTTTTGCACCAGATTTGCCCAGTACAATGCGTCTTTTAATTTCTTGACTGTTGCTTCCATGGATGTTGATTGTGGATCCAAGTAAAATGAAATCCTTGACAACCTCAATCTTTTCTCTGTTTATCACGATGTTGCTTATTGGTCCACTTGTGAGGATTTTTGTTTTCTTTATGTAAATGTATAATCCATACTGAGGGCTGTGGTCTTTGATTTTCATCAGTAAGTACTTCAAGTCCTCTTCACTTTTAGCAAGCAAGTTTGTGTCGTCTGTACAACGCAGGTTGTTAATGAGGTTTCCTCCAATCCTGATGCCCTGTTCTTCTTCATAGAGTCCAGTTTCTCAGACTATTTGCTCAGCATACAGATTGAATAGGTGTGGTTAAAGGATACAACCCTGACACACACCTTTCCTGACTTTAAACCATGGAGTATCCTCTTGTTCTGTTAGAATGGCTGCCTCTTGCTCCATGTACAGATTCCTTATGAGCACAATTAAGTGTTCTGAATTTTTTTTAAAGATCCATAGAGGTATGAAAATCGATATATATTATACATGAATATCTCCTGACTTATAATTATTTACACTAAGAAAATCGGTCAGTTGTATATCTTGTTGTGCTGTAATAGCACAATTATAGATCAAATATGTGCATGATCATATACATGCACACACACGAGTGTAGATGTGTACATCACTGAACACATTAGATTTCACAAGAAAATTTAATCTTTTTTAGAGGAAAGCATGAGGAGATTATTTTCTATAATTTAGATTTTCTATAATTGTGGCCTGGAAACCCTGGTGGCATAGTGGCTAAGTGCTATGGCTGCTAACCAAAGGGTCGACAGCTGGAATCCACCAGGCACTCCTTGGAAACTCTTTGGGGCAGTTTTACTCTGTCCTATAGGGTTGCTATGAGTCAGAATCGACTCAATGGCCCTGGGTTTGGTTTTTGGTTTTATAATGTGGCCAATGTGAGAAAGCAGAACCCAAATCATGTCATGGACTGATGATTTATAACACTGTACTTTCAGAATTGCAATATCCAGATGAGATTTTATTATTTATTCATTCATCTCTTCATTTACTCACTTAGTGTATACTCCTTCAGCTTTGACTTTAATAAGCCATCAATTAAGAAGATAACACAATTATTTTATGAATCACTAATACAGGAAAAAAAAACTTGTGAATTAAAATCTTACGTAATAAGTTAATGATTCTTTGCAACACATGAACGGGTCACACGATCCTCTCATTTCTCTGAAGCTTCTTTCATCTATTCAAGGGAATTTATCAATTTTTCCTCTCTGTAGCTTGCATACCCTGGCAAAGGATTGGTAATCGTCTTGTACACGTATCAATAAACAGTTAAATATTGTTTGTGCATGTTTTCCTTTCTTAGTTACCATAAGAATCAAAAATGGTGAGTCTTCATCTTACATACTTTGGACATGTTATTAGAAGGAACCAGGTCCCTGGAGAAAGTAAAGTGTCAGCAAAAAAGAGGAAGACCCTCAAAAGGATGGATTGACACAGTGACTGCAAGGATAGGCTCAAGCATAGCAACAACTGTAAGAATGGTGCAGGACAAGGCAGTGTTTTGTCCTGTTGTACCTTGGATCGTTGAGTCAGAATCAACTTGATGGCACCTAACAACAGCAAAAATAGTTACCATAAAGCACTTGGATGTTGCTTTGCAACACAGTATGGAAGAGCTCTTATTCTCCCTATGAAGACTATTTGTTTCATTATTATCAATGTTATGCCCCACTGCTCTATTTCCTTTTCTGTGAACAAAATCAATTTTTGTTTCTGAACAGAGTGTTGCTGAAACATAGTGTAATCTTTGGAAGATTATAAAGGGCAATTAAAATCAACACATGAAGTGACAACAATGCACACAACTTGATTGAAGTGCTGAAAGTAAGAACAGATTTCAGCAAATTCTTGTTTGCACAGGCAATGGCAACAATGCCAAGTGCTTTGCACTTGTCCCGTAGCTGCTAAGATGCTATTAAAAATAATAAATAATGATGCAAAATAAGGACCCAGAGTTCTGAGATGCCATAATGCGAAACAAAAAAGAAAACTCCAAGAACCAAAGTACAGGGAGAAAATTGTAGAACAAAACTCAAAATCTTTAAAAAAGTCAAGACTTGCTGGACCAGCAAAGTCCTAGGGAAACCCCAAGACTATTGCCCTTAATACCCTTTGAACTTTGAACTGAAACTACTCCCGCAGGCTACCTTTCAACCAAATAACAGATTGGCTGACAAAATAAACAATAACATCTGTGAGTACTGTGTTCCTTTTATTTAAAAACAAAATCATCTGTTTGAGACTAAATGGTCAAGGTTTACCCTAAAGCAAAGGTGAGAAGGTCGGGGTGACAGGGAAGCAAGAATAATAGAAACAGAACAACAAACAGAATGAAAAATAAGAATGTTGATACACTGTAGCAAATGTAGTAAATTTCACTGAACATACATGTAGAAATTGTTAAATGGGAACCTAGTTTGATGTGTATACTTTTACCAAAAACTCAATAAAATAATTTTTGAAAAAGGAAATGAACAATGTACAGAGCTCTTTACTGAACCTCACTATGTCAGAAACTGTGCTAAGTGTTTGAGGATATCAGAGGACTGCGCTTGTGCCCAAGGCTTGTGTAGTCAATTATTGAATGTAAGCCTTCTATAAGAACATAGAAAGTGTGCTCTGGTAGAGAAAATGTATTCAAGCAGTTCAAAAAGAAGATAGTTCTTCAAGAGGTAAAGATCAAGTCCAAGCCATCTTCAACAGAAAGGTGTCAGGTCATCTAAAAAGGAAAGATACATAGGATATGGATAAGTAAGTAAGGACGGTGAGGAGAAAAATACTGCAAACCCTGGTAACAGGGTTTAAGACAGTAAAGTGTTCTAATAGTTGTAGTTAGGTGGCATCGAGTCAATTCCAACTCAAAGGGACCCTATGTACAACAAAACAAAACACTGCTCAGTCCTGCAACATCCTCACAATTGCTATGCTTGAGCCATTGTTGCAGCCACTGTGTCAATTCATCTTGTTGAGGGTCTTCCTCTTTTTTACTGACCCTCTACTTTACCAAGCATGATGTCCTTCTCTAGGGACTGATCCCTCCTGATAACACGTCCAAAGTATGTGAGAAGAAGTCTGGCCATTCTCAAAAGTAAGGAGCATTCTGGCTGTACTTCTTCCAGATAAATTTGTTTGTTCTTTTGGCAGTACATGGTGTATCTGATATTCTTTGCAACACCATAGTTCAAAAGGTGTCAATTCTTCTTAGATTTTCCGTATTCATTGCCCAGATTTTGCAAGTGTATGAGGTGATTGAAAATGACATGGCTTGGGTCAGGCGCACCTTAGTCTTCAACTTGACATCTTTGCTTTTCAACACTTTAAAGAGATCTTTTGCAGCAGATTTGCCCAGTGCAATGCATCCTTTGATTTCTTGAACTCTGCTTCCACGGGTATTGATTGTGGACCCAAGTAAAATGAAATCCTTGACAGCTTCAATCTTTTCTCTGTTTATAATGATATTGCTTATTGGTCCAGTTGTGAGGATTTTTTTGTCATCTTTATGTTGGAGTGTAATGCACACTAAAGGTAGTAGTCTTGGATCTTCATCAGTTAGTGCAAGACCTCTTCACTTTCAGCAAGCAAGGTTGTGTCATCTACATAACACAGGTTGTTAATGAGTCTTCATCTAATTCTGATGACCCAGCTTCTTGGATTATTTGCACAGCATACGGATTGAATAGGTATGGTGAAAGGATACAACGTTGACGTACACTTGTCCTGACTTTAAACCACACGGTATTCTCTTGTTCTTTTCAAATAACTGCCTATTGATCTATGTACAGGTTCCTCTTGAGCACAATTAAGTGTTCTGGAATTCCCATTCTTCTCCATTTTACCCATAATCTGTTATGATCCATAGAGTGGAATGCCTGCACATAGTCCATAAAACACAGGTAAACATCTTTCTGGTAATCTCTGCTTTTAGACAGTATCCATCTGACATCAGCAATGATATTCCCAGTTCCATGTCCTCTTCTGAATACGGCTTCAATTTCTGGCAGTTACCTGTTGAGGTACTGCTGCAGCTGCTTTTGAACGATCTTCAGCAAAATTTTACCTGGATGTGTGTTAATGATATTATTGAATAATTTGTGTGTTAGATTGGATCACTTTCCTTGGGAATAGGCGTAAATATGTATCTCTTCCTGTCAGTTGGCCAAGTAGCTGTCTTCCAAATTTCTTGGCATAGACAAGTGAGGGCTTCCAACATCGCATCCATTTGAGGAAACATCTCAGTTGGTATTCTGTCAGTTCCTGGAGCCTTCTTTTTCACCAATTCCTTCAGTATTATGCATCATTCAGTATTTTGCCCATAAAATCTTTCACTATTGCAACTCAAGGCTTGAATTTTTTCTCCGTTCTTTCAGCTTGGGAAATGCCGAATGTGTTCTTTCCGTTTGGTTTTCTAACTCCAAGTCCTTGCACATTTCATTATAATACTTTACTGTGTCTCCTCAAGCCACCTTTTGAAATCTTCTGTTTGACTCTTTTACTCCATCATTTCTTCCTTTCGCTTTAGCTACTCTATGTTCAAGAGCAAGTTTTGTCGTCTCTTCTGACATCCACTTTGGTCTTTTCTTTCTTTCCTGTCTTTTTAATGACCTCTTGCTTTCTTTATGTATGATGTCCTTGATCACATTATATAACTCATCTGGTCTTTGGCCATCAGTGTTCACTGTGTCTAATCTATTCTTGAGATGATCTCTAAAATTAGATGGGGTATACTTAAGATCCCACTTTGGCTTTTGTGGAAGTGTTCTAGTTTTCTTTAGCTCCAACTTGAACTTGGAAATGAACAATTGATGGTCTGTTCCACAGTCAATCCCTGGCCTTGTTCTGACTGATGGTATTGAGCTTTTCCAACATCTCTTTCCACAGACATCGATTTAATTCCTGTGTATTCCACCTGGCAAGATCTACATGTATAATCATCATTTATGTTGTTGAAAAAAGATATTTGCAATGAAGAAGTCGTTGGTCTTGCAAAATTCTATCATGTCATCTCCAGCATTGTTTCTATCACCAAGGCCATATTTTCTAACTACTGATCCTTTTTGTTTCCAACTTTTGCATCCCAATCTCCAGTAATTATCAATGCATCCTGATTACAGGTTCGATCATTTTCAGACTGTAGAAGTTGATAAAAATCTTCATCTTTGGCCTTAGTGATTGGTGCCTAAATTTGCATAATAGTCATATTAACTGGTCTTCCATATGGATATTATCCTGTCACTGACAGTGTAGTACTTCAGCATAGATCTTTAAATGTCTTGAAAAGTTCTTTTTGACGATGAATGCAACACCATTCCTCTTCAAGTTGTCATTCCCAGCATAGTAGACCACATGATTTTCTGATTCAGAATGGCCAATACCAGTCCATTTCAACTCACAATGCCTAACATATTGATCTTTATGGGTTCCATTTCATTTTTGATGACTTCCAATTTTCGTAGATTCATAGTTCATATATTCCACATTCCATTTATTAATAGATGGTGGCATCTGTTTCTTCTAATTTTGAGTCATGACACATCTGCAAATGAAGGTCCCAAAGCTTGACTCCTCCATGTCAGTGGCTCTACTTTGAGGAGGCAGCTCTTTCACAGTCATCTTTTGGGTGCCCTCCAACCTGAGTGGCTCACCTTACAGCACTATATCAGACAATGTTCTGTTGCTATTCATAAGGTTTTCCCTGGCTAATTTTTTTCAGAAGTAGACAGTAGGGTCCTTCCTAGTCTGTCTTAGTCTGGAAGCTCAGCTGAAACCCCCACGTGTCTGCCAGTTTGTCATTCTGTAGGGGTTTGAGCATTGGTGCTAGGCTGGAATCTACACCACCAATTTTCAAATACCAGCAGGGGTCTAATAGAACAATATGAAAATTAATGAAGAACTGAAAAGGGGTAGTAGTAGAAAAAATATAAAGGATAGAAGATGTATTTTTAAAGCCTTTGTAAATAGTCCTACAACGTTCAGTAACTTAATTCTAAGCACATATTTTTGTTTCAAATTTAGGTTAAATTCTGCATTAACATAACACTCCTCCAGAATACAGTCATGTTGTACTTCTCAAGAATATATGAAAAATGTGGTTTGAAAATTCAAAAGTAGAAGAAAAATAATCAACAAAGCAACCATGGTTTCTGTTTCCCAGTGATTTGGCATAATGGAAAACACTGGGTCATTTGTTGTGGTCAGAAATAGACACCCAAAAAGTAGAAAGCCCCGAAATGAAATTAATAATACATTGTTATGAATTTATTAACTCTCTAAACCATCCCCTTATTCTTTTAAAATTTCAAATAACTTAAGATTTTATTTAAGTTAATCTTGAAGCAAAGGTTTTCTGTTTGGTCCATTCTCTCCGCTCACGGTAAAACTTCATGGAATTTAGAGGAGAAAGTATTGGCTACAAAAACAACAAGTAGCATACTGCCTTTTACCCACCAAGGTGTAGTCCCTAATTGTTATTCAAGTTAAAAAAAAAAATCCACTTAAAAGATGCCTTATAAGTTTATTTTCAATGAATGGAATTTTGATAGCTCTTTATAATTTAGTTTCTGTCTCCGCATCCATTGAAAAATCCATTTGGTCCATTTTAGGGTCACTGAGTTACTCTATCTATGCAAGACTACTGGACGACATAATAAAGGATGAGTCAAGTAATACTTGACATTGAAATACTCAGGTGTTTTTTTATTTATTAATGGAACACTTTTGAAATGTAGTTTTTAATATGTAATCCCTTTATTTGTTTCTTAAGGTTTTTCTATTATTATTACCATAAACCTTTCATTAATTTTCAGATATCATGGGAGCTCTCATCTACCATTCAGCCTGTAGAATATCTGCTGGCCCAGTCATAGTGCCTGGCCTGAGGCCACCAGGGGTGACCTGTAGGACATGTGGATCCTGCTTTACATCATAATTGGTGTGCTCTTGTCAACAAAGATTTACTTAAATAAAAAATGTATTTTATCTAAATGTTGGCAAGGGTTAATTCATGACAAAATCTGTGGATATGGATTCAATCAACACACACACAGGTTAGGACTGTAATAGTTTTTGAAGTTAGAATGTTTTAAAAATTTTAGGCAATAAGCTTTTCACAGTGCAAGGAATCACGTAGAATGCAAACAGCCATGGTCAGCCCTCTGGGTTGGTTGATATGACAGATGAATTTACTAGAATTTATGTGAGTTCACCTATGTTGAACAAAAGCTGTGCACTACAAAAGGCCTGATAGTAGAGGACAATGCAAAATGGTGCTTCTATATCATAAATAAGGTCGTTTCATCAACTGGTACTTCACTTACTCATAACGTTTTAGGAATCTGGAATTTTTACTTGTTACTCCCTATGTTTAATAAGTCAGAGTTAAAATAGATTTATTTGCCTTCATTTTATTGGTTGAAGTTTTTTTTTTTTTTTAAATAAAGCATACAAAAATCCTAAATCATATGTAATTTAAAGTGCAAAGTAAATTATTGGCCACACTAACTAAAAAAAAAAGTAAATTAAAACTAATTATGTTAATTCGAGTGAAATTTCTTTGTTAATATCAACTTTGAAGTAGGGATGTAGTCACTAAAATGAGCACAAGCCCTTCACTTGAAACCAAGAATTAAGACTTCATCAGCTTTCATTGGATGTCAACATCTTCACCATCTTTTTGGAGGAAGATATTAGGAACAATTAGGCTTTCAAACATGACTACTTTTTTTTTTCTCCTTCAGAAATGCAGTTTTATAATGGAGATTGGAAAAAAAGGAGCTATACATAATCATGGTTACATTTTATTTATTTTAGCCTGTGAGTATAAACGTAACTAAAGCTACAAGGAAACAGTCCCATCCTCCCCAAATAATGTAGAACACTTTGTCTATAATGAGAAAAGAGAGACTATTATCGGGCTCAATGCCAGCAAAGCCATTTAATAGGAAATTGTTATAAAACACGGAGAATTCAACCATCCCTTTCTACTTAGTCAGTAGCGAAGAAGAATAAGTACTTAATAGTTGATTTATAACCTCATTTCACAATTTCCTTTTTGCTTGCACCAGTTGCTTGAACTATAAGTTCATTTTGTCATAAAGAAATGGGAATATAATCACATCCTAATTACATAGCTTTGGGTTATTTGTACAATTAAGTTATCTGTTACAAAGTTAATGAATGTTAATAATGCAATTCTCTTTGGTGACCTGATTGATATACTAACATTTCTTGTATTCTGCAGTCTACTAATTGAGGCATACTTATTGAATGAGCACTGAATATTCTTTTATATATATATATATATATATACATACATTTTTCCTCTCTTCCAAAACACAATCAATCAGTTACAACAATTGTGTTTTTAAACAGCCTCTGAATTCTTAGAATTCCAAATAAAGGAATAACTGTCAATACTAACACATTTAGTTTTATATAAGCATACTTGGGCATCAGTGTAAAACTAGTCTCTCAAGATTTGGGTAAAAATGTTCCCATTATCCAATCACGGAAAAGAGAATTAGGGTAATGTGCCTCAAATATTAATGTCATTGAAATGTGATTCAGAGAAAATCGAACAATAATCAAGGAAGATCTTTATGAAACAATGTAAAAAATATATACACACACATAAAATTAACACTAAGCGTTCTAACCCCTGGGGAAAACCTTTTTGCCTTTTATTTCCTCTACTTAGGCATTGTCAACAGTCACAAATCAGGTTAAGGTTTAGGCCACTGTGTGTTAAATTATATTTATGCCCTTGTAAAGATGTGTGACACTGCTGCCTTGCGTAACAAATCTTTAAGCCACATGTTGCGGCGAGTAACTGCTGAAGTTCACTTCTGATGTTGGACCTGGTTGCTTTATACATTTAAACAATGACTTTTAAAAGAATTCATTTTTAGAGGACGATGTTTCAGATACTTATTTGTATACAAGTCATCATCGGCTTATACTTTCCTGAAATAATGTTAAAATTTTTGTCTAATTTCTTCAAATTTTTTTTTGATACCTATTATTTCTGGATTTAATTTTAGACTATAAATCTTTATAAAGTGCAGTGTATTGTTTTGTTTTTTATTGTTTTAAGATAAAAACCATTCCCTAATATCGAGACTGGCGTATTAATATTGTGTCAACATACAATGAAAAGTTGAGAGATGGAGATAATTTTAACATAAAAAAAATTTTCACCCTAAATATCCACATCATTGAAGCAAATCCAAGTCCTTCTTATGGGAATTATCTCAATTTTCCACTGCAGTTGACTAGCGTAAAAATAAAGAATAATGACATATTCTCAAGCAATTAATACTTATGCACAAATATACACAGGTTGATATTTTTTGCCTTCTGTTTAACATTGAAAATATGTAATTCTTCAATGTTTAAGTACTGTTTTATTACTCCAGCTATCTCTTTTATTTAAGTTCAAATGCATCTTAAGCTAATTCTTTAGGAATGTTGATCACTTCAAATTCCACCATTGTCTGTTCTCTAACACCCTTAGAGAAATGCAAACAGGCAAAAGCGTGTACTTCTATAGGTATTACCCTTCTGGAGTTGAATTAAAAACTTATTTGAAAGCAATTTCTGTTCTCCTAATCACAGTTTAATCACAGTGGTGAAATTGTAGCATTGTTTACAACAGTGTGCACCCAAGAATTTTTCAGTCTCTCTATAACAATTCTATTATTTTTATATTCATGTATTTATATTCTATGAAATTGTAGCTCAGCCAAAAAACACATCTCTTGTAAACTTTACTTACAAAATACTCTCTTCCAACTGAGGATTGTAAAAATGTAGAAACACGCTATTCACTTTTTTGTAAAGGTAAACCTAAGAAATCAATATAGATGCTTTTTTAAGTGGCTGCCCTAATATTATATTGCAGCTGCATTAAGCAAATCAATGGATATGAATTTATGAGAAAGAGACCACGTGCTTTTCACTAGATCAACGGCATCACTGGCACTCTGTAGCAATATACCTACTATTTTCAAAGATGTTCTCTGCACATGTCTTTGCCATAGACTACACCTAGTTTTGAGTGGAAAATAAAAAAGAAGAATATTTTGGTTCCATCACGGTACATTGACATAGTGAAAATGTTCCAGATTCATGATGATTGTAACATTAAGTTAATTTTATATCTGAAAACCATAGAACTGTTAGCATTTTGCAGCTCACCAAGCAGGTGGCTCTATATTTCTCTGTTATGTGTAAGGATAAGAAAGAAGAAGCTACCAAAGTGTTGTACCCATTCATCAGCCACGTTCAAGAAAGGGTTTCAATGCTGTTTTATCTAGTTATCTGAAGAGATGTGACAGATATTTATAATATTTAGCAATGTATTTGTCAATTTGTGAATGTTTGTTAATAATACTTATACTTTATTAAAATATACTTATTAAATATGTTTTAGAAAAGAGATAGACCAAACAATAATTCTTGCCTAAGGGCACTTTTTTTTTTTTTAAGGGCATGCTTATGATGTTTTTAGAAATGCATTTGGGTACATAGTCATGGAGATGGTTGCCCCTTCTTGCTTTTGGAAAATATAAACACTTTGGGATGTGAATATATTTCTGTTTTTTGTTGTTGTTGTCATTTGTTTGTTTTTTTAATTGGAAGTGCTCTTGAAAATGTTTTAGCCTTGCTTTAAGACTTTATTTGCTGATCAAAAATTAATGAATGGAACAGAATTTTACTCATGACTTGTTTCCTGATGGGTAGTAAAATAAATTCACAGACATTTTCACTTCCGTAAAACAAAAGTTATTGTGGCTTTTAAAATTAATTTTCATAATTAAGGAACTGGAGCAAGAAACCAAGGCTACATTCCTCTTTAGGTCTAATTAAAACAGTATTTTATACAGTTGTGCCTGAATTTTTTTTTTCTCAACCAGCAACATGGAAAACATTACGTTGTCCCCAATGTGACTTTCCAAAGGGCCTCAGCTAATTTAATTAATCTATCTTGAATCTCCCTAAATTCAATATCAGGCAACACAGGTCAGCAGAAGAAAGGAGAAAACCACAAAGGGGTCTCTGCAAGGCCAGGCCCATTGCGATGAAATAAGTTGATTAAAAGAAAAAAAGGAAAGATATTGGACTCCCCTTCGTCATGGGAAGATAAATTAGTTCTTTCAAACCATCAGTCAGTCAGATTTCAAGGTTCACAAGTTTCAGCAGCCCCTAGAAAGGTGGGGTTATCTAAATGATTTACCCAAATGCATTTGTCCTCAAATCATACACAATTGTCATCTTTAATGGAGTACTCCATGTTTCTTGCACAGGCAAGGAATTGGCCTCTACCTTTTCACAACTAATGAATTCCCTAAAAAATGGAGCCTCCTTCTTGAAATCTTCCAAGACTGTTACAGGCAGTTTTTAAAATTTTTCTTCTTCTCTGCTTTCCAAAGTACTTTTTTCTGCTATGTAAATTATGGGATTGAAATTCTTTGTTCCTGTGAGTCTTCATTCTACAAGGTAGGGATGGAAAACTATTTATTTTCCTGCTTTTGTACTTTAGTTGTTTTATTTGCTTTTTTGTCAAAGAAGAGAAACTCTCTAAAGTTATCTAAGTTAACAGTGTATTATTTCAAGACATCCTTTGGGTTATCAGTAATGAATAATATGCTTCTAGGATGTCTGTCTGGTATTGCCTTGTAGATCTCACTGCCGGTAATGAGACTCAGACCACAGGTTTTTATGTCTGAGAAGCAGCATCTCATAGTTGAGGAATGGGTGTGGAGCCAGAGACCTGTTTTTTTTAACTCTGCTGCAGCATTTACTAGCTGTGTAACCCCATGCAAGTAACTTAGATGTCCTGAGCCCGAGGTTTCTTATCTATAAAATGAAGATTAACAATGCCTACCTCCATAGGGTTGTTGGGAAGATTAGACAAATATAGATACAGATTTAATAAATTATAACTACTGATGCCTCACCTTCCTCTCCAATGAGCCCCAACTATAGAGATTTCTAATAGTACAGCTGGTTCTTACAGAAAAATGGAGGTTTTCTAGAGTTGGAGACAGAACATACATTTCACGTAGAATTTAGGTATTCTTCTTTTCCTTTCTTCAGTCAACCAGTAGCTCTTTTGCTTCCCAACAACACTCCTCATTCAAAATTACTCTGTCTTGGATGGATGGATGGATGGATAAATGAATAGATAGGCAGGTAGGTAGGTAGGTACATAAGGTTGGTAGGTAGAGAGATGGAAATAAAGATATAGCTATAGACAGGTATGATGTAAAAACATTCTGAAAACAAAGAATTGGCACACATAGAAGAAAACTGTTATTATCCATTCATATAAAAATCATTCTGAATATTAGGATTTATTATCGTATTTCACTATACATTATTCCATTGTTTGGATTTATTCAATCTGAATTACTTCTGACATTATACGTATTAAAAAATATATCAGTCACTGTTGAGTTGATGCCGAATCATGGCAACCCCATGTGTGTCCAAGTAGAACTGCATTCCATCTTGTTTTCAAATGCCTGATGTTTCCAGAGTAGATTGCCAGGCCTTTCATCTGAGGAGTCTCTGGGTGGAAGTTTTGGTTAGCTGCTGAATGTGTTAACAGTTTGCACTACCCAGGGACTCTCACTGTATGTATAAAACCTGTTGCCATGGAGTAGATTCCTACTCGCAGGTACCCCATAGGGTTTCCAAAGAGCACCTGGTGGATTCAACCTGCCAACTTTTTGGTTACCAGCCTAGCCCTAACCCCTGAGCTACCAAGGTTCCATTGTGTTGCCCTACAGTTGATTTCCAACTTATGGCTGCCCTATAGAACCGAGTAGAACTGCAACATGGGATTTCCAAGGAGTGGCTGATGGATTTGAACTGCCAACCTTTTGGTTAGCAGCAGGAACTCTTAACCACTGCATCACCAGGGCTCCGTTGTATGTATAGAATCAGGAAAAAAGATTCCAAGTTTTTTAATAGACATTTGGATTAAATATGTTGTTGTTGTGTGCCCTTGAGTCGATTCCTACTCATAGCAATCCTATATGACAGAGTAGAACCCTCCTGTAAGGTTTCCTAGGCTGTAACCTTATAGAAGCAGGGCACCGGGTCTTTTCTCCAGTGGAATTGCTGATGGGCTTGAACCGATGACCTTTTAATTAGCAGCCAATTGCTTAACTATCGTGCCGCCAGAGCTCCTGGATTAAGCATAGCTGGTATATAATTTTAGCCATTGTGTTAAAATCTTGTTTGTGATGACCCCTGTTATTTCTTTCAGGGAATGGTATCTCTACTTATGCCCATTGCACTAGTCTGATCTAATCAGTCTGTGGGTCTTTGCTTAGCTATCTCACACCATACTGTGGCTTTTATGTCCCATTTCTTTTGAGAATAAGCATAACATATATATTGAGATCCCATTCACAATAATCGTACAAGGTAATCAACCACCAGACCCTTTGCAGTCCAGTTGATTCAGACTCATAAAAAAAAACAAAGCTTGGGTATTTCTTTCCAAAGCTGTGTATTTCCATTTATATGCATGTTTCTAGTAAACAAAAGTATCTGAAAATAATCTTTGTATCATTACATGCTATAGTTATTGGTAGCCCTTCAGCCAAAACATGAAAGAGGTGTAGTAAAATCCACACATATAAAAGCCACTTTTATGTCACATCATCCAATCTCAACTGACTTCTCATAAAATAGTCATCTATGTGGAGACCATCTCATGTTCTTTTTGTTTCTTTTATTTTTCCCAATCCTTGAGATGTTTCACACAAAAAGAGCAGACTATAAAAATAAATCAGAATCCTAGGAAGCATTTTTTTGGAAAACAGCTTCACGGTCCTTGCCCGTAATCCACTGAGTAGGAATCTATGGAATGAGACCACCTACATGAACTTTCAAAAACACTCCCGCTGATTGTGAGGCATATTCTTCCAATACTACTGATGATGAAACATATGGAATAAGGTTCAAGATACTTTTTTTTTTCTTTTTTTTAGCCGACCCAGACTTACATTTACTCTCCAGAGAATGGGAGTGTCTGTGTGTGATTGTGGCATATACTTTGGAGGAGGAGATGGGAGGTGCTTATCGAACGTGGAATCATGGTATAAACAAAGTTTTAAATAAGAAAATATCAAGTAGTTATTCTACTATATAGCAAGAATGCCCAGCACTCTGAAACACCAATCCTGCTGTATTAGTAGCAGATGTCTTGGATTCAGATTTGCAACCACACCGTCAAGGCACAATAGGCTGCAATAAAGGCTGGAGGCCAGAAAACAAAGCAGCATATTCTGTGATGTCACAGCCGGAGTCTCACGACTCTCAGCCCTTCTGTCTTAGCTTGCTAGGGATGTCATAACAAAATGCCACGAGCGGCTCGCTCTAAAGAACAGAAAATATTGTCCACAGTCTCAGAGGCTAGAAGTCCCAAACAGAGCATCAGCTCTAGAAGAAAACCCTTCTTTATTTACCCCTTTCAGATTCTAGTAGCTGCCGGCAAACCTTGGCACTCCTGGGATAATAGCTGCACCTGCCTTCATCACACACGCTGTCTTCCCCTGTCTGTGTTCGTGCGTGTGTATGTGTGTACATTGGTTTTTCCTTTTTATAAGACACCACTCAGGTGGGATTAAGTTTAGGGTAACACTACACTAGTATGAGGAGCCCTGGTGGCGCGATGGTTAAGCACTAGACTGCTAACCAAAAGGTTTGTGGTTTAAACCCACCCAGCAGCTCTTCGGAAGAAAAGACCCAGTGGTCTGATCCCATAAAGATTACAGCCTAGGAAACCCTATGTGGTAGTTCTATTCTGTCATATAGGGTTGCTAGGAGTGAGAATTGATTGGAAAAGACACGAAAACAACAACAATGACTAATGATGTTCAGCATTTTTTTCATGTGTTTATTGGATATTTATATATGTTTTTGGAGAACTAACTCTTTAAATTATTTGCTCATTTTTAAATTGAATTATTTGTTTTAATTGTTGAGCTGTAAGGTTTTTCTTTTTTTAATATGTTCTAAAAAAAAAAAGGTCCCTTATAAGATACGGGATTTGCAAATATATTTTCCAATTATGTGGGTTGCCTTTTCACTTTATTGATGGCTTTCGGTGAACCAAAAAAAAAAAAAAAAAAAAAACTTTGATAAAGTCTAACTTATCTGTATTTTTGTTTTGTTGTTTGTGCTTTTGGTTTCATATCCAAGAAACCATAGCCTATCCAAGGTCACAATGATTTATTCCTATGTTTCTTCTAAGACTTCTATACTTTCAGCTCTGAAATTTAGGTTTATGACTCATTGGGAGTTCATTTTTGTTTATGGTGTCATGTTGGGGCCAAACTTCTTTTTCTTCGTATGTGGATATTTACTCTTTCCCCCACTGAGTTGTCTTGGTAGCTTCATCAAAAATCAATCTACCATAAATGCAAGGTTTTATTTGTGGACTCTCAAATCTGTTTCATTGAGCTCTATGTCTATCCTTATTCACATATGACACTGTCTTGATGACTGGAGCTTTGTAGAAAGTTTTGAAATTGGAAAATCTGAGTCCTCAACTTTGTTCTTTTTGCCAAAGTTGTTTTGATATTTTTGGTCTGTTGTATTTCCATATTAATTTTAAGATCATCTTGTTAATATATGCGAAACTGAGAGTTGGAATTTTGGTAGGGATTGAATTAAACCTGTATATCAACTTGGGGAGTACTACCATCCTTGAGGCATAGGCACTCAGCTACTAACCAGAAGGTCAGCTGTTTGAACCCACCAGCCACTCTGCAGAGAAAGATGTGACAATCTGTTTCTGTAAAACTCTACGGCCTGGAAAACCCTATGGGGCAGCTCTACTCTGTCTTATAGGATCATTATGAGTTGGAATCAACTTGATGGCAACGAGTTTACCAACTATGAACATGTTATCTTTTCATTTATTTACATCTTTTCATTTCTTTAGATGTTTCCATTTATTTAGCAACTTCCGTAATTTCTTTTAATGGTATTTTATAGTTTTCAGTGTGAAAGTTTTATATTTCTGTTGTTAACTTTATTCTTATGTATTTTATTCCTTCTATTTTTTATTACTATGGTGGAAACCCTAGTGGCAGAGTGCTTAAGTGCTATGGCTACTAACCTAAAGGTCAGCAGTTCAAATCCGCCAGGCAGTCCTTTGAAACTCTATGGGGCAGTTCTACTCTGTTCTATAGGGTCACTATGAGTCAGAATAACTCGATAGCAATGGGTTTGTGTTTTTTTAATTACAATGGTAAATGTGATTGTTTTCTTAAATTCTGTTTTTCATCACTAATTGTATATATAGAGAAATATAAGCAATTTTTGTAGGTTATCTGGTATCCCGACATCCTGCTGAACTTGTTTATTAGTTCAAATAAATTTTTTAGTATATCCCTTACCATTGTCTATTGTTTGTTGTTGTTTGTTAGGTGCCGCGGAATTAGTTCTGACTCATAGTGACCCTATGAACAACAAAATGAAACACTGCCGGGTCCTGCACCATCCTCAAAATCATTGATACATTTGAACTCATTGCTGCAGCTACAGTGTCAATCCATCTCATTGAGGGTCTTCCTTTTTTTTTGCTGACCCTCTACTTTATCAAGCGTGATGTCCTTCGCCAGTGACTCGCACCTCCTGATAACGTGTCTAAAGTACAGAGGCGAAGTCTCGCCATCCTCACTTCCAAGGAGCATTCTGGTTGTACTTCTTCTAAGACAGATTTGTTTGTTTTTCTGGCAGTCCATGGTATAGAGTTTTCCATTCACAAGATTAAGTCATCTGTGAATACAGATAGCTTTACTTTTCTTTAAAATATGGATGCCTTTTATTTATTTTTCTTGTCTAATTTTCCTGGCCAGAACCTCCAGTACTAGGTTGAATAGAAGTGGCGAGAATGAACATTATTACCATGTTCCTGATTTTACAGGGCAAATTTTTCAGTCTTTTACCATTAAGTATAACACTAACCCAGCCAACCCAGTGCTGTCGAGTCGATTACTAGCTTGCTAAAATATTCTATGGACATGGAGAGTGAAAACTATGTTTAACAGTTTATTCTCTTTTACGTTATTTCCCCATCAAAAAGGGAGGCATTATAATGCTGAATTCTAATTCTGCCTTTTAAAATCATAACTAATATCAAATTTTTCTTGATATCAGGACAGTTTTTCTTCTGAAAAATATCATATTACAAAATGTTTTCCATTTTAGATTCTTTGTTAAATGGAAGCTCAAATCAAAAATATTAATTGATACTGCCATGCTCTCCTTACGAAATGATCACTTTCATGACTCCAAATCAGTATCTGCAGAATCTTCAGATCTAGACAATACCTGTCTCTTCTATTCGTCTTTCAATTAAGAGTATTGAAATAACAGTTTTCAAGAACATGTTGTAGAACCTTAATTTTTGGAGTTTTCTGTGACAGAATTTGAAAAATGAATGAATATATGGCTTCAAACCAAGGCCTGGCACTTACCCTTTCATTATTCATGTCAAAAACCTGCATCTTCACAGCTCTGTCACGATGAGCTATGGCAGTCCTGGGAACAAATCCAGCTCTTGCCTTCATTTTAATCACTGTGAACACATAGGGTATCAACAATGGGTTGCTCTGTCAAGTGCTTAAAAATGGAGGTCAAGGAAAACACAAAAAAGCTTCACGTCCATAGAGCGACAGCAACAGAAAATTGCTTATACTTATGGTTGTGAGAACGTTCTAATAATTTGGATATTTGTGAATATTTGAATACCAAAATGTATGAAATAATGGAAATTCATATAAATACAAATAAAATTAAGGAATTTATCTGCATTTCCTGAGTGTAGGTGATAGAAAGTAGTCCAGCATTTTCATATCACCTTCTTATTGGACTCTCTCCTATTCCCAATGCTTTACTGGGAAAAGCAAACATCAGTTCTTAGATCAATGCAAATCACAAACCTAAGGATTTTCTATAATCTTTCTCCAACTTTCTAAGTTTTAAATGTATACTTTTGGGGATCAGAAGTGATTAGTTCTAGTCCTTAGTTTTGGATATATAAATAATCGAGAAAGTTGAGAAGGTTAAAATTGAAATTAATGATTTCAATAATAAATGGAGAGCAAGCCTTGCTTTGAGTAAGCCAGAACAATGTCATGGATGTTTGTAAGTGTCCTGAAGATGTGATACAATCATTTTGAGAAGAAAAGGAAGACATTGACTAACTCCAGAATGTATAAAATTTCTAAAACGTGAAAAAGTAAATATAGTTTTCAGAAAACAAGATATTCCTATTAGAGTCCAAGAGACATCAACAATTTCAACAGACCAGTTGCTTTTGCTACTTTGGGAAAGGCAAGGGATAATATGTGTCTCGGTTTTATTTTTTTCTCGAAGAATTCAGCATCCAGTGACCTAGATACCAACTATTTTCATGCTTCCCTTCCAGTATATGATTAATTCATGATTTATACCATCAGCCAGAATAGTTATATCACTTTTCAGGATTTTTTTTCCTGACATGGCTCATCTTTCCTTTAAAGACTGATTCCTTTCACAGTACCCGAATGATTTTTTTTTTCCCTGTGTTTTGGTGGAGCTGGTGATGTTGAACTGCCGCAATCTCAGCAGTGTCTCAGTTAATGATACCTCTCAGCTCGGAAATACTTTACTCTCTCCTCACCCTTTACTTGGAATTGCATGCTTTTAATCCCCAAGCCTATTAGGCAAGGGAAGGAAAAGTGCTGTTTTCAACACTGCATTTCAAATAGAAAGGTCAGAGAGAGTGGACAAGCTGCACATTTAGAACAAGACGCAATCACATGCCAGAATATGTGCAAACTTATAAAAGCCCCCCTCCAAAAAAAAAAAAAAAAATGTAATATAGGTAAAGTAGAAAACCAAACAGCACTAACAAATCTCAGCTACAAAAGTAGACCACTGTCTCTGACATGCATGTTTGTGTGCACTGATTTCACTCATCATTGTTAAAAACCAATTCTGGCTCATAGTGACCCCACGGGACAGAGTAGAATTGCCCCAAAGGATTTTCTAGACTGTAATCCCTGTGGGAGCAGATTGTCAACCAGGTCTTTTCTCCTGCAGACCCAAGCACTTAGCCACTGCATCACCAGGGCTCCTTGACTTCACCCATAGACACATGGAATCACACTTATAGACACATGGAATCAGTGCTGTAAGGATACTCTCATGCACACATCATACCCTTACCTTGAACTTAAGTGACAGGCTTTGACAGCATAACTGTATACTGTATACATAACTGTGTACTATACATACATATGTATACATACGTATAGTATACATATAACTATATACATATATCTATAACTCCCATTATATCTAAATAACATTCCTTGATATTTGTATATAATTCTGCCAAAGACATTATTTTTGTTATTTTTTACAAT
Source organism: Loxodonta africana (assembly GCF_030014295.1). Lineage (NCBI taxonomy): Eukaryota > Metazoa > Chordata > Mammalia > Proboscidea > Elephantidae > Loxodonta > Loxodonta africana. The sequence continues at coordinate 43,091,496 of NC_087352.1, forward strand.
TTGTTGAAGCTAATTGAGAATACGAATAGCTCCTAAAAAGTACCTTTTGAAATTATGAGTTCTATAAAATCTCAAGTCAAAACTACTGAGAATAGAATAAATTTACATTTATTGGTCAGTCTTAAATTTACAACTAATTGTATAAAATAATTTCAATATTAAAAAGAAAGAAAGCGAATGTATTTTTATATTTTGCTTGGCAGTAGGAAACACTTGATAATAACTGTTACATTATAAGACACAGTGGGGTGTCTTGTGTGAAGAGTATTGAGGAATGTAATTAACAGAAGATAATTTAGACTTCTGCTTATTTCCAAATCGTAGCAATAATTTAACACTTCAATTCGGTATTTCTGTGTTTCGTGATAATGCGCAAGGCATACTTTCTCTCAAATGTTTGCTGGTTCCTCTTTCAGAAATACCTTGCACAACATCATAATTTCTCCGACTTCTCCTAAGTCTTCTGGTATGTGGAAAAAAATGCTATTCATTTATTTATTCAGCAGACATTATATGGAAGACCTACTATGTGGGAAACACTATGCAAAGTGTTTCGGGGACTGAGGGGGCAATTAGAATAAGCCACGTGTTCTTAAAATACTTAAAATATAGATATTTCAACTGTCTGCTGATGAGTTTGTAGGAAAGTAAACTGAGAGGATAAATTGGCAATACTGACATATGCCATTATTAAAATTGAAGAAATTGAATGTAATTATGTGCATATTGTTGGGGTTAGTTTCTAGGAGCATGTAAAACACTGTCATTCTTATTAGCTATGCATTTTTCCTTGATATGGGCACCATTGTATTGCATGGTCTCACAATTATACATTTTAAAAATATAGCCCTTTATAAACAACAAATCTTCAATCTAGTAAATCTGACCATTAACTGAGGTGTCAGCACTGCTTGAAGTGGCAGTCATAAAACACACATTTAAAGCCTTTATTTTATTGCCCAAATAGAACAAACCTAGAAGGGGGATATAAAACCATTTCCCCAAATTTCACAGAGGTGTGGTGCAGAACACTACCGAAGTCCCATGAGGTCTTTCAAAGCCAAGTGCAATATGGAATGTAGGAAACTGGATACTTTTTTATGAAAAAAAAAAGTGACAACTGGCATGCTGTCATTGGAAGGACAAAATTGATCTCACACTTGCATCCTCTAGGTTGCAAAACTATTCTGACTTTCATGAATTTCTTGACAATTCTTCAAATGTTCAGATGTCAGGCTGAATGATTCATCTGATTGATGAAGCAGGCTTCTTGGCATGATTCTGGAGAGGACCAAGAGTCCAAGTTCATGTGAGCCCTTATCTAACAGGAGTCTTCTCTGCAAGTCTAGTTGCATCCAGCGGCCCAGCATATCAAATGATTCATGCCTCATCTGGAAGACTGAAGTTAAGTATATCACTGCACTATGATGAACAGAACAAACACTCATGAATTTAAAGTAACATAAATTAGAACATTTTGAAGTGCTTTCTTATGAAAACCTCCTCCCTCATGCAGAAAAATAAATAAAACAATATGCATTGGCTTGTAGGACATGATGGTATTTTCTGAAAACATAACTTCTACAATAGTGATTAAGATTTGAAGTTAATTGTCAATGTTGCAAATATGCAAAAAGAATAACTGAATTTGACAAAAATGAACAGAAACAAAGACAGTGAACACAAAAGTTGTTAAAGAATACAGTTGGTGCCACAATATCTATACTGGATAGAATGGTTATATTTGAAGCACAGGAGAGAAGGGAAGGTAAGAAATCTTTTCTCTTGAATGTCACCAGATCAAACTTCTTAACATGGTTTGGGGGGCTTCTCATGATCATATTCAGTGATCACAACCTGGTGGCTGATGACACTCATTTGTCCTGTAGATGTGCTTTCTTTGGACAGCACCACAATACTTAAAAAAAAAAAAAAATCAATTAGCCAGGGAATAAAATTTTATCTATTTCCCCGTAGTTCCCATCTTTTCCTGTACTCTTATATTTGGCCAGTTTACTCATTTATATTATCTCCCTAACATCTATATTCATATGAGTTTTCTCTGGCTACTTTCTCTAGCTATTTTCCATTTCAAATTTTAATCCCAGATCTAGTGAAGTAAGCCCATTTTCTGAAGCTTGCAGTCTTTCTCATACCCAGGTCTATTCTTATTCCTTATAGTTTCCCACTATTTGAAATGCCTTTAGCCCACTCTCAAAATACCCACCCACCCACCCACCTCAATCCCCCCACACACCTAACGTGACTAATTATAATTAAGCTTTCAGGTCTCAGTTTAGTCACCACAACACCACAATATCTTCTGTTGCTTGGCTACCCTCCTATTTGATTCAATAGCTCCTTGCACTTAATTCAGCAAATCTTTTGTTTCAGTTACTCAGTGCTGCTACAAGAGAAATGTCTCAAGTGGATAGCTTTAACGAACAGAAATTTACTTTCCCGTAGTTTAGGAGGCTAGAAATTGAAATTCGGAGCACTGGCTCTAGGGGAAGGTTTTCTCTCTCTCTTGGCTCTGGAGCAAGATCCTTGTTTCTTCAGCTTCTGCATCCTGGTTCCTTGAAAACCTCCGTGTTTCGTGGCATCTATCTTACCCCGTCTTCCCTCTACCCCCTTGTTTAATCTCTTTTAAATCTCAAAAATGATTGACTCATGATATACCCTGCACTAATCTTTCCCTCATTAACATAACAAAACCAATCCATTCCCAAATGGGATTTATATAACACAGGCATAGAGGTTAAGATCTACAACACATATTTTGGGAGGACATAATTCAATTCATAATATCATTTATAGCACAATATTTTAATTTCCTATGTATTCGTTTGTATCTGAGGTGAAACACACTTGTTTATCTTGTTTCTATCTGTACTTCCAAAATCAATAACAGCATCTGGCACATAGTATATGCTCTACAAAAATTGCTTGGCAAAATAACAAATGCCCACACATTCTAACAAATTCTTTGAGCTCTTGCTTTCTCTCTTCAAGGTGTCAGGTGGCCATAAAAGATATGAGGAATACAAGATTTAAGGAGACTTTAAAATTGGAAATCATAGGCACACACTGAAGGTTATAGGACTTTAAAGAAGAGGAAATCATTGTTGAGGAATTAGTTGGCGTGGTCTTCCTACATGATGGGAAAGATCTTGGGGTAGGATTGTGTTTGTTTTGTATTAAAATATTGGGTTTTCAGTGACAGTTTATAGAGCAAATTAGTTTCCAACTTAACAACTTCTACACAATTTGTTCAGTGACATTAGTTATATTTTTCCCGATGTGTCAACTTTCTCATTATTCTGTTCTGGTTATTCCATTTCCAGGAATCTAGTTTCCTTGCCCCTTTGCCTTCTTGTCTTTGCTTTTCAGTAAATGTTGACTGTTTGGTCTCATACAGATGGTTTTTTAAAGGAACACAGTGCTCACAGGTGGTATTGTTTGCTTTATGACTTGAGTAGGATTTTAAGAACCATAGAAGAAAGACAAGGACATTCCAGACACAAAGAAGAGCATGAAAAATCATTATTAAAAGCATTTCATTCCAATGATTTACTTTATTATTGTCCTTACTTACAAGGCGCAAGTCTTAGTCTCAGGAAAAAAAAAAAAAAAACCTGAATTTCAACAAAACTGCATACTATTTTTAGTCCCACTTTACTGGAACTGAAAGGATCAACAAAATCTTTTGCTCATTGTCCTGTTTCACAATGGATGAAGTCCAAAGATCTCAAAGAATTTATTTTTGGGAATACTAGAAAAGCATCTTTTGTGTTTTTCTTACCTGGAATCAGTGGTGAAGAACGCAGAGGGCATGCACACACACACACACACACACACACACATCAGCGAATAATTGCAAGATTTAAGAGCACATAATTCTTTATCCTAAAACTTACTAAAATAGATGGATTTTAGATTGTTATTTTTGCCCACTCTTAGTTATTTTGGGCCCTTTGTATAGTCAGCCATTCTAAATGTCATTTTAATTCACATCAGAATGAGTAGGCCACATGGCCAGGGAATACTTACATAACAGTATTATTTCAATACCACAATCCTTTCTGGACTTGACTGGAAAGTGACATAGAAACTGGTGAGCTAGAGAGACAAAGAACAGAGAGTTTACCAGGGCTATTCGCTCCCCAGGAGATGAAAAAGCCAGGACCAAAAGATAAGATAGATTTCTTTACATAAAGCCAAAAGAAAGCAAGACAAACGCTTTTATCACTTCTGCCCTGATTTGGCAAAATGTCCTACAATTCGCGTGAAACCTGGCACAGGGTGGGATGCTGTTTCTTAAAGCTCTTTCACTGGTTTCTCTTTGAAATTCCACCAACCAATGGTTACTTACATGGAAACATTTGCATCCAAATGCAATTTTCATTCCATGATCAAAAAGAAAATATTAAAACACATAGGATACAGGGTAAAGGTTGGAAGCAGAAAGGGAGATTAGTTCTCATTCTTCTCCCTTTTCATTCTCTTCTTCTTCTAAAAACAGATGTGTTTTGCCCAGAAAACTGCATAAAGAGTCTGCAACCTAATATACTTCAGTGGATTCCTACTGGTTTCACTGGGGATTTGGTGACAGCCACAGGTATGAGAAAATTAGGGGAAACTAATTTCCTTGTCCTCTGTGTGGGTAAGATTAGTGATTCTCAGATGCCATATAAATTTTCTTCAGACTCCATTACACCAATTTAACTTTCCTTTCTCTCTGTGTTATTATATACTATACACATGCACATGCAGCAGGCAAATATGGAAGATTTGAAATAACAAAAATGCTCAGGCCCTAACTAGAATGTGTAGCTTTTGCAGAGTAAAAATGTATAATATCAACATATGTGCCATAGATTCCTAGTATGTCTTAGTTAAATTAAATATCAAACTAAGAGGATGTATGTAGAAATATAAATATAGATATTATAAATATATTAGTATTTATTTTTAGTCCTAACCACAGTATATTTCAAAATATTTGCAAAATAACTGCAATCAATATAAGCATACCTTAAAAAAAAAAAAAATTTGAATCACATGAACACTTTGGCCACACTTAATAAAAATTCTTGATCCAATATAAAAAGCAAAATGAAATAAACTAAAACCACCAATACTTTGATATACTTTATTACTAGTATCTTGGCAGATACTAATAATGTAAAATAATGTAGTAATATAAGTTAGTGTAATGATGTAAATCCAGGAAGGAGACTAGTGAGACAACTAACATTATTTTCCCTTCAGTACTGTACTAGATATGCTAGCAATTAGAATATACCATATAAAATAAAGACAAGACAAGGCACAGCAGTTGGAAAGGAAGAAAAATACTGCTACTATCCACAGCTGTTACACTTATTCACATTAAGAAAATCCATAAAATAAATTGTTGAATTACAAAGCAAATTTTGCCATTGGTGCTCAAAAAATATTAATATGAATATTTAATTACACTTTATATACCACCCACAGTTAGAAAAATTAAAAAACATACCACTTAAAAAAACAACAAATAATATAAGGTACTAAGAATAAGTCTCACAAAAGTTGTCAAGACTCCTATGGAAGAACATAAACTACTTTAAAATATATTATTGGACTTCATCGAAATTAAAAACTTTTGCTCATCAAAGGCATTACCAACAAAGTAAAGAGACAACCCACAGTTTGGGAGAAAATATTTGGGCTCATATATCTGACAGGAATATATAAAGAACTCTGATGATTTAATAACAAAAAGACAAGCCAATCAAAAAATAGGCAAAGGACTTGAATATGCATTTAAGCAAACAAGATATACAAAGAAGCACATGAAAAATGCTTACCATCATTAGTCATCAGGGAGATACAAATCAAAGCCACAAGGAGATACTACTTCACGCCCACTAAAATGGCTACTTTCAGAAAAAAAGGAATGCAGCAAGTACTAAGGGGAATATGGAGATAATTTGAACTCTTACCTATTGTTGGTGGAATTATAAAATGATACCGCTGCTGTGGAAAACAGTTGGAAAGTTTCTCAAAAAGTTAAACATAGAGTTACCATACAACCCAGCAATTTCACTTCTAGGTATATGCTCAAAAAATTTTAAAGAAAGCATGCAAATATACATACTTGCACACCCATGTTCATTGCACCATTATTTATAATAACTAAAAAGTGGAAAAAAATCAAATGTCCGTCAACAGATGAATGGATAAACAGAGTGTGTTATATTCATACAAAAAAAAAAAAAAAAGTGCTGCTGTCGAGTCGATTCTGACTCATAGTGACCCTATAGGACAGAGTAGAACTGCCTCATAGGGCTTCCAAAGAGTGCCTGGTAGATTTGAACTGCTGACATTTTGGTTAGCAGCCAGCCATAGCTCTTAACCACTACACCTCCAGGGTTTCCTGTATTCATACAATGGAATATTATTCAGTAATAAAGAGATAAGAAGTTCAGGTACATGCTGCAACATGGAAGAGCCTTAAAAACATTATGTTCAGTAAAATAAGTTAGACAAGAAAGGGCAAACATTGTATGTTCCCACTTACATGAAATATTTACAATAGGCACATGCACAGAAACCAAACTGTAGTAATGGTTACCAGAGGAGGTGGGAGGGGAAAGTTATGGGGTATTGCTTATGGGGTACTGAGTTTTTGTTAACGGTGACAAAAAGTTTGGAAATGGATAGTGATAATTTTTGCAGAACACGGTGGATATGATTAATGTCACTGAATTGTACATGTAAATGGTTAAAACACTGTTTGGGTATATATTTCATCATAATAAAAATTTAAGAAAAAATGCATTAAAAAAGGCCTAAATAAATAGAAACATATGTTGCTTTCATAAATAGGAAGATTCAATATTTAAAAAAAAAAATTCTCCCACATTAATTAAGAAATCAATGCAATTCCAATTAATAGATCATTTCTTGTGAACTCAATCATCAAGCTGGTAATAAAATGGATATGAAAGAGCTAGAATCTGAGAATAGTTAAATCATTCCTATTTTTAGAAGGAAAAAAAAAAGTATGACATCCCCTTCCTGATATCCAAAATTATCATAATGCTGAATTGATAATAATTTTGGTGTGCAGAATGAAAAAAAAAAAAAGACCAGGAACCAGAATAGAGAGCCCACAAACAGACGTATACATATATGGAAGTGTAATAAATGATGAGATGATACTGGAGAATTACAGAGTGTTCAATAATGATTCTGGGACAATAGGTTATCTGTAAAGAAAGAAGTGTTGAAAAATCCCTATTTCAAAAGAGATTGAAAAGGTAATTTTAAAAGCTCCCAACAACAACAACAAAAAAGCCATGGCCCTAATAGCTTCACTGGAGAATTCTACCAAACATTCAAAGCAGAGCTTACACTAGTACTACTCAAACAATTTCGGAACATAGAAAATGAAGCGATACTTCCTAATTAATTCTATGAAGCCAGCATAACCCTGATACCAAAACCAGGCAAAGGCACCACAAAAAAAGAAAATTAGAGACCAATATCTCTCATGAATATAGATGGAAAAATTCTCACCAATGGAATTCAGCATCACGTCATAAATAAATAAATAAATAAATAAATAAATAATACACCCACAACCAAGTAGGATTCATACCAGGTATGCAAGGATGGTTTACCATTAGAAAATCAATCAACATAATCCACCACATAAATAAAAGGAAAGAAAAGAATCACATTATCATCTCAATCAATGCAGAAAAGGCATTCTACAAAGTCCAAAATCCAGTACTGATAAAAACTCTCAATAAAATACATATAGAAGGGAAATTTCTCAAATAATAAAAGACATCCATACAAAATCAACAGTCAACATCATTGTTAACGGGGAGAGATTGAAAATATTCCCCTTGAGAACGGGAACAAAACAAGGATGCCCTCTATTGCCACTTCTATTTAACATTGTGCTAGAAGTCCTAGCTAGAGCAATAAGGTAAGAAAAAGGAATAAAGGGCATTCAATCTGTACTGAAGAAGTTAAACTGTCTCTGTCTGCAGATATGATACTATACATCACAAACCAAAAGCAAACCCATTGCTGTCCAGTAGATTCAGACTCATAGCAGCCCTATGCATAGAAAACCCAAAAGATGTCAAGAAAAAACTATTATAAAGATTCAGCAGAGCAGCAGGATGCAAGATAAACATACAAAAATCAGCTGGATTCCTATACATCAATAAAGAAAACGAAGAAAAGGAAAGCAATGCCATTTATGATAGCCTCTAAAATAAAAAAAATACTTAGGAATAAATCTAACCAGGGATGTGAAAGAGCTATACAAAGAACACTACAAAACACTACTGCAAGAAACCAAAAGAGATCTACATAAATGGAAAAACATAACATGCTGATGGATAGGTAGACTCAACATTGTGAAAATGACAATCCTACAAATATAATGCAATCCCCATCCAAATACCAACAACATTCTTTAAAGAGATGGAAAAACTAATCATTAACTTTATATGGAAATGGAAGAAGCCCCGGATAAGTAACACACTGTTGAAGAAGAATAAAGTAGGAGGACTTGCACTTCCTTACCTCAGAACCTACTACACAGCTACAGTAGCCAAAACAGCCTGGTACTGGTACAACAACAGATACATTGACCAATGAGACAATATTGAGAACCCAGTTGTAAATCCATCCACCTACAGTTACCTGATCTTCAACAAGGGCCCAAAGCCCATCACATGGGGAAAAGGCAGTCTTTTTAACAAATGGTGCTGGCAAAACTGGATGTCCATCTGCAAAAAAATGAAACAGAACCCATACCTCACACCATACACAAAAGCTAATTATAAATGGGTCAAAGACCGAAATATAAAGCCAAAAACTGTGAAGTTCATAGAAGAAAAAATAGGATTAACCCTAGAGGCCCTTATACACGGCATTAACAGGATACAAACCATAACCAACAACTCACAATCTCCGGAGGATAAGCTAGATAACTGGGATCTTCTAAAAATTAAACACTTAAGCTCATCAAAAGACTTCACCAAAAGAGTAAAAATAGAACCTACAGACTGGGAAAAATTTTTTTTGGCTATTACAAATCTTTTTTTTTTTTATTACAAATCTGAAAAAAGGTCTAATCTCTAAAACTTACAGGAAAACCCAACACTTTGCAACAAAAAGACAACCCAATTAAAAATTGGGCAAAGGAAATGAACAGACACTTCACCAAAGACCTTCAAGCAGCATACAAACACATGAGGAAATGCCTGCAATCACTAACCAGTTCAGAAATGCAAATCAAAACCCCAATGAGATACCATCTCACCCTGGCATTACTGGCATGAATCAAAACAACAGGAAATAACAAATGTTGGAGAGGCTGTGTGGAGACTGGAACTCATACACTGCTGGTGGGAATGCAAAATGATACAATCATTTTGGAAAAGGATATGGAGCTTCCTTAGAAAGCTAGAAATAAAAATACCATATAATCCAGCAATCCCACTGCTAGGAATATATCCTAGAGAAATAAGTATTGTCATACAAATAGACATATGCACACTCATGTTCATTGCAGCATTGTTCACAATAGTAAAAAGATGGAAACAACCTAGATGGCCATGGACAGATGAATGGATAAACAAACTATGGTACATACACACAATGGAGTACTATGCAAAGTTAATAACAACGATTAATCTGTGAAGCATCTCACAACACGGATGAATCTGGAGGGCATCATGCTGAGTGAAATAAGTCAATCACAAAAGTACAGATATTGTATGAGACCACTACTATAAAAATTCATGAAAAAGTTTACACACAAAAAGAAACAATCTTTGATGGTTACGAGGGAGGGGAGGGATGAGGATGGAAAAACATTAAAGACAACAGATAAGTGGTAACTTTGGTGAAGGGTAAGACAGTATACAACACTGGGGAAGCCAGTACAACTTGTACAAGGCAAGGTCTTGGAAGCTCCATAGACACATCCAAATTCTCTGAGGGGCCAAATTACTGGGCTGAGGGCTGTGGGTATCATGGTCTCGGGGAACACCAGGCTCAACTGGAAAACAGTTTATAAAGAAAACTTTCTACATTCTACTTTGATAAGTAGTGTCTGGGGTCTTAAAAGGCTGTGAGCGGCCATCTAATACACTCCACTGGTCTCACCCTCTTAGGAGCATGGGAGAATGAAGAAAACTAAAGACAAAAGGGAAAGATTAGTCCAAAGGACTAATGGATCACAGCTACCATGGCCTCCACCAGACTGAGTGCAGTATAGTGCCACCACTGACTGCTCTGACAGGGATCACAATAGAGGGTCCCAGACAGAGCTGTAGAAAAATGTAGAACAAAATTCTAACTCACAAAAAAAGACCAGACTTACTGGCCTGACAGAGACAGGAGAAACTCTGAGAGTATGGCCCCTGGAGACCATTTTAGCTCAGTAATGAAGTCACCCCTGAGGTTCACCCTTCAGCCAAAGATTAGAGAGCCTGTAAAACAAAACAAGACTAAAGGGATGCACCAGTCCAGGGGCAAGGACTAGAAGGCAGGAGAGGACAGGAAAGCTGGTTCTAGGGAACCCCAGGTCAAGAAGGGAGAGTGTTGACATGTCGTGGGGTTGGTAACCAAAGTCACAAAACAATATGCGTACTAACCCTTTCATGAGAAATCAGTTTGTTCTGTAAACCTTCATCTGAAGAACAATAAAAAAAAAAAAAAAACCTCTTTCATATCATTAACGAAAATCAATTCTAGATGGTACAAGAAGATACATGCAAAATGGGAAAACAAACAAACAAAACCTTTAAAACTTATAGAATGTATCGCACTCCAACAAGGTTGGCATTAATACAAAAAACACAAAATAATAAATGTTGGAGAGGTTGTAGAGAGACTGGACCACTAACACACTGCTGGTGGGAATGTAAAATGGCGCAACCACTTTGGAAATTGATTTGGCGCTTCCTTAAAAAGCTAGACGTAGAACTACCATACGATCCATCAATCCCACTCCTTGGAATATATCTTAGAGAAATAAGAGCATTTACACGAACAGATATATGCACACGCATGTTTATTGCAGCACTGTTTACAACAGCAAAAAGATGGAAGCAACCAAGGTGCCCATCAACAGATGAATGGATAAATAAATTATGGTATAGTCAGACAATGGAATACTATGCATCGATAAAGAACAATGATGAATCCATGAAACATGTCATAACATGGAGGAATCTGGAAGGCATTATGCTGAGTGAAATTAGTTGCAAAAGGACAAATATTGTATAAGACCACTATTATAAGAACTTGAGAAATAGTTTAAACAGAGATGAAAATATTCTTTGATGGTTACGAGAGAGGGGAGGAGGGAGAGGGGTTTTCACGAATTAGATAGTAGATAAGAACTATTTTAGGTGAAGGGAAAGACAACACACAATACAGGAGAGGTCAGCACAACTGAACTAAACCAAAAGCAAAGAAATTTCCTGAATAAACTGAATGCTTCGAAGGCCAGTGCAGCATGGGTAGGGGTTTGGGGACCATGGTTTCAGGGGACATCTAAGTCAACTGGATAATAAAATCATTTAAGAAAACATTCTGCATCCTACTTTGGAGAGTGGTGGCTGGGGTCTTAAATACTGGCAAGCAGCCATCTAAGATGCATCAATGGGTCTCAACCCACCTAGAACAAAGGAGAATGAAGACCACGACAGACACAAGGTAACTGTGAGCCCAAGAGACAGAAAGGGTCACATAAATCAGAGACTACATCAGCTTGAGACCAGAAGAACTAGATGGTGCCTGGCTACAATTGATGACTGCCCTGACAGGGAACATAACAGAGAACCCCTGAGAGAGCAGGAGAGCAATGGGATGCAGACCTCAACTTCTCGTAAAAAGACCAGATCTAAGGGTCTGACTGAGAAGGACCCCAGTGTTCATGGTCCCCAGACTGTCTGTTAGCCCAAGACACAAACCATTTCCAAAGCCAGCTCTTCAGAAAGGGATTGGACTGGACTGGATAGAAAATGATACTGGTGAACACTGAGCTTCTTGGATCAAGTAGACACATGAGACTATGTTGGCATCTCCCGTCTGGAGGGGAGATGAGAGGGCAGAGGGGGTCAGAAGCTGACTGAATGGACACGAAAAGAGAGAGTGGAGGGAAAGAGTGTGCTGTCTCATTAGGGGGACAGCGATTAGGAATATATAGCAATTTTTGTATGAGAGGCTGACTTGATTTGTAAACTTTCAATTAAAGCATAATTAAAAAAAAAAAAAAACTTGTAAAACGCATAGGAAACATTTTTAGGACCTTGAGGTTGGAACATTTTTTTGAAGATGATACAAAAAATGAAATCATGAAATAAAAGTGTTATAAATTTAACTACATTAAATTTAAGAATTTCTGTTTATTTAAATTTACAATAAATGTTATACAAAGTGCACAAAGACAAGCCCAAAACTGGGATATGACATTTGAAATACATAGCACCAATGAAAATATTCTGTCTGAAATAAAGAGATCCTAGAAATCAATATGAATAAAGTCATCCTACACCAAAAATGAGCAATTATTTCACAAATATGGAAAAAAGAAATGGCCAGTAAGCAACAGAAAAAAGAAAGCTCTACTTTATTGCTTATTAGAGACATGCAAATTAAAACAACTTCTAAGTAAGATTACCCACCCCCAAATTGTCCAAATTTTAAAAGCCTAAGAAAGTGAAGGATTAGCAAGAGCGTGGTCTGATCATACTTCTCAAATACTGATGGTGGAAATAAGAATTGGAAGAAAAATCTAGAAAACGATCTGGCATCTTTTAGTAATGTGGCTTTTTACAGTCTACTCCTCTCACTCCTAGGCATATGCATTAAAGAAATTCTTGCACATGGACACCAAGAAGCACTGAAGCATTGTTCATAGCATCATAAATGTAAAAGAATTCAAATGGTATCAATACTACTGCTGTTGTTGGGTGCCGTCCAGTCAGCAATATTTTTAGAGAGGATAAATATACTGAGGGTATATTCATATGTTGGAATAGCATACAGCAATGAAAAGGGAAGATGGTATGCGTAGTACCATGGGTGGATCTTATAAACATAACATTGTGCAAAAGATACAAAGCATATTCCATTTATATTCCGTTAAATAAACTTTGAGCACATATTAAAAAAAATGTTATAAAGCAAAACAAGGGGCTGAGGAACACAAAAATCAGGATGGTGATCCACGGGTAATAAGAAGAAATACAATCAGAGAGCAGCACATGGATCTTCTAAGGTATTTTTATCTCTTAACCTGCATTATGAGTCTAATTATATTTACTGTATTTTTCATTGTTCTCCCTGACATTGTAAATGTAATTTAAAACTACTTTTGTGAATGTATAATACATTTCAAAATACAGAAATTTAAAGAAAAGTCTAGCGGTGGCATATGTATAGATTCCAAAATAAAATAAGCTGTATTTCACTCATTATGTTTTATTTTAAAAGCAATTTTTGTTTATAAAATTAAACAACTGTAGTAAAGCAAACATTGTAAAGTACAAACAAATATATTTATAAAACCCTTATGCCATGTTGCCTAGACGTAGTCACTGTCATTTTTATGCCTAAATTTTGAGGCTTGTTTCAAATGCCAGAAACATACGTTAAAACAAATCTATCATACAGAAGAATGCCAAATAACGTATATAGCTACTCCCACCTTAAGGGAAGTGGAGCTTCACCCCATATCCTGTAAAGTAGGCTGTACTTGGTAACTTACTTCCAAAAAAATTGAGTACAAAAAACAAACCAAACCCATTGCCATCAATTCGATTCCAACTCACAGCGACCCTATAGGACAGAGTAGAACTGCCCCATAGGGTTTCCAAGGAGTGGCTGGTGGATTCAAACTGCCAATATTTTGGTTAGCAGCCAAGCTCTTTAAGCACTGTGCCACCAGGGCTCCAAGTATGGAAAAGGAAGGAAAAAAAATGTTTGCAGTGGAGATATCTGGCGAACACTACCTGGGCCAATTGATGAAGGTGAACACCATCAGTGGTCACTCATGCTGGTTGTTGAGAGCATGGACCCTTGATAGGATGTGTTGAGAATTGTGCTTGACCTCTGTGGTCTTCCTTCCCAAAACTCATACCGTAACTCCAGTCTAAACTTGAGATAAACAGCAGACAAACCCCAACTGAGGGACATTCTACAAAGCACCTGGCCAGCACTGCTCAAAACTGTCAAGGTCATCAAAAACACTGAATGTCTGAGAAACTGTCGTGGGCAAAAGGTGCTTAAGGAGACAGGTCCACAGCATGTAAAGCCATATCCTGGATGGCATCCTGGGATAGAAAAAGACCACAGGAGAACATGAATGCAATCCAAATCGAGTGTGGAGCTTTGTTAATAATAACATAACAATATTGGTTGGCTAGTTGACATATGTAATGTAAAATCTTAACAGCAGAGGAAACCGGGTGTGAGGTATATGAGAACTCTGTACTATCCTCCCAGTTTTTCTGAGAATCTAAAACTATTCTAATACAAAGATTATATAAAAAAAATCAAAACATAGCAAAATGAGTATCATACATCATATAACATTTTCCAGTCTTTTGTGTATGCGTTCTTTAATTTAACCATATTCATTCCTGTCTATTCTTACATTGGGGAGCCATGGCTGCACAGTGGTCAAGCATTTGGCTGTGAACAGAAAGGTCAGCAGATTGAACCTACCAGCCGCTCCTAGGAAGATAGATGTGACAGTCTGCTCCTGTAAAGATTACAGCCTTGGAAACGCTATGAGGCAGTTCTACTCTGTCCTCGAGGGTGACTATGAGTCAAAATCAACTTGATGGCAATGGGTTTGGTTTTGGTTTTTGGTATTCTCATGTCACAAGAAGCCCTGGTGGCACAACGGTTAAGTGCTCACTGCTAACAAAAAGGTCGGCAGTTCAAACCCGCCCAGCAGTTCTGTGAGAGAAAGACTTGGCTATCTCTTCCTATAAAGATTACAGCCTAGGAAACCCTTTGGGGCAGTTCTACTCTATCCCATGGGGTCAGTATGTGTCAAAAATGACTCTACAACATCCACAATTCTCACATAGCAGTTCAAACGGCCACTTCCTCCGGAAAGTCTTCCCTGACCTCTAGACAATTTCAGTTTATTCTCTCATATGCTTTTAGAGTGCAGCATGTCTTTCTCTAGCAGAGCTACCACACTGTTAACTTTACACTTATTTTAGTAATAAATTGGTTAATGACTGTTTTCTCGACTAGATGATAATCTCCATAAGATCAGATAGTATAAACTACTTTTGATTGCCATGCAAGCTTCAAGATCAGGCACAGAACCTGCTTAGTAAATATTTGTGAATGAATATAAGGGCCCAGAGAAAGGGAGAATAAAATGATTTTAACAGCTTGGGCTTTTGCCTTGTTAATTTAGACAGCTAGCAGCCTGTGTTACTAGGGAAGACATTTGTGTGAGCAGCAACAGGAAGAAAGTTCATGGCTGCGCCCGATAAAGCAGGGCCATTCTGAAATGTATTTCACAATTCGCTTTACCTTTGTGGCTTAATAGATTACTAGGGAAGACATTTGTGTGAGCAGCAACAGGAAGAAAGTTCATGGCTGCGCCCGATAAAGCAGGGCCATTCTGAAATGTATTTCACAATTCGCTTTACCTTTGTGGCTTAATAGATTTCTGGTATAGTTACATTTCCTGTCCTCAGGCTAAAAACTTGGAGCAAGAAATTCAAGATTTCAGTTTGATACATGGCAAGTTCTTAGAAGCTCCCAACATGAAAATTAAAAAAAAAAAAAAAAAAGATTATACAAATCAGAAAAAGATTTTCTCTCTATTTTTTGTTGCATATCATTCATGAACATATAACTCTATAGCAAATTGTCATCTCAGAGTTAGACGCTATAAAATTTAAGCAGAGGTGGCATTTTAGGGTCTGATGACCTCAATAGCCTTAGGGAACCACCCTGAGGAAGCAAATTGTCTATATATAGCATGCTTCGTACCAACGTTCTAACATTCTCCATTCTTGGAGTCCCTGGGTGGTGCAAACAGTTAATGTGTTCAGTAGCTAACCAAGAGACTGGAGATTCAAGTCCACTCAGAGGTGCCTTGGAAGAATGTCCTGCTGACCTACATCCAAAAATTTAGCCATTGAAAATCCTATGGAGCAAAGTTCTGCTCTGAAACAAATGGGGTTGCCATGCGTTGGAATCAACTCGATGGCAACTGGTAATTTTTTACGTTTTTTTTTTTTTTTTAAATATTGGACTTAAATGAGCACTGCGTAAAATAAGACCTTAAAAAAACCTTCATAATAAACGTTAGGATAGGAAAAACTGCAATAGTAAAAAGAGTGTAATAATAAAAAATATTACTTTATCCTAGAGAAAAATTTCTTCCACAAGTATGTTGACAATGAAGTTGTAGCTGAAGCCTTCTCATTCTATGACATCTCTGCCATTTATGGCTTTTAGTGTAATTCCAAAACAAATATATTACGGCAACTGTGCTTGAAATAACCCTGGGAATTACTATACACTTTTTACTCTCTCAGTCATAAAGAAGGAAACATAAACAGCTACATTTTTATAATTCATAGTAATTACACAACTCTAGGATGCCTTTAAATTTAATCAGGATTCACTTCCTCTAGGAGTACTTTGTGGGAAGCGAAGTAATTTGCATGTTTAGAGATGATACACTGTGCTCGAGACAGGAATAGTGTTGCTATGTGCCAGAAAATGAGTCCAGAAGTCAACCATCGAAAGCATTCAGGTCATTAATATATGTCACTGACTGATTCATCTTCACCTTTCAGACCCTTTTTTTAAGTAGGGCAGGCAGTTTTCTTTGTTTCTTTGAATAGTCTAGGCCTGCAAGGTAAGTTCAGTATCCTTGGGGACTACTGAATTTGGAGCATCCCAGTGACCCCCAGGTAAAAGGCTCTCCCCCAGTTCCTGAGGTGCCTGTCCATGAGTACGTGTGTTTCCAGCAGAGACTCTGAGGAGCTCCACGATTTGTGATCATAGAAACCCAGGTCAACTCTGCTTTCAAATATGCATGGATAATCTTTTTTGAACAGACATTGTTATTTGAGCATCACTGATTCTGAAAACATCAGGTGAATGCTGCTGCAAAGCAAATCTTATTGCTTTCTGTGTTCCATCAACCAAGAATGATTAGTTCTCTAGGTTTGCAGACTCTTAGAAATATAAGACAAATTCAAGAAGCAGGGATCTCCCTTTGACATACAACCATGATCAAAAATCCATCTCTCCAGACAATATTTAGTTCAGTGAGTGACTGTTAAACTTCAATCTAGCTATGCCTGCAAAGTTGCTCCAGGTTATATTTCTTCTTGCTTCCAAAAGAATTCTGAGTAGCATTGATTTCCAATAACCTGAAGAATCTGTCACACCTCCCAGCAGGCTCAAGTTGAGAATGGCAACCCCTGGTTAGCATTTTTTTTTTCTGGAATCTTTTAGAAGCCTAGCAAGGAACATTTTCGTAGAGTGGGAAGAAACCCAGGTACATATCAAGCATGTCATAAAGACAAGACTTACTGTTTCCAAAGGATTGGTAATTTTCCATGACCCGAAAATGGAAATCCAAACAACATTTGAGCATCTTCACTCATCTGATCGTAACACTCGTAGCCTCTGATGGAACTGGGTCACTGCCCTTAAGGATTACACTTTCTAATCTGGAGACAATATACATTCAGAGAAGCAGCAAATCTCTCTTCAGAAGCAGACGGAGGGGTTCTTTCAGTGAAATTGAATCTGTGATAAATATGTTGTCTTTTCCTTTCAGGCTTTCTAATCTAAATCCATACATTATAAACTGAGCTCTTCAAAGCTTTAAAAATTGACAAGATTCTAAGGAAGTGAACGCAGTGGGTAGAAAACCTCTCTCTAAATGCAGGCTTGGCCTAGGCAGAAGTAAAAAATCAATAAGGCCCAAATTTAAAAGCTTTCTAGACAATACGCAGGACCTACATTTTATCTTTCTTGTAAGCTGGAGGTGCTATTTAATAAACCCTTTGCCAGCTCCAAAAAGGTCCATCCAAATAGGATCAAAATAATATCTTGCCCTTCTATATATTTTATCTTACTTACAACTATTTATTTTCCTTAAGAAAATGCCTTATCTTTCATCAGTGACTGCAGTCTTGTCTGCCGTGCTTGTTCTAACCGTGCATTAACAACGAATTCATGACATGTGGATAAACTTTAATGGATGCTTTGTTGTTGAAGACTTGAACTTAGTCATTTTATTTCAAAGGTCATAAAATTTTCAATACCAGAGAAGGAAAATATAGAAATACGTTCATATCTTTTTAATTCTGACTTAAAATGTAATATTTGGTTCTCTTCCCTGAACTCCAGACTCATTTTTCTAACTTCCTGGTGGAAATATCTGCATAGAGGCAGCCTGTTGTGTCCAAAAGAGAATTTACGACTTCTGTACCCCAAACCTCCTCTTCCAACAGTCATTTCCTGCTCAACAAATGGGCATCTTTTCGGTTTCACAAGCCAAACCCTATAACTACTCATGATTCTTATTTTTTCTTTACTGTTTCTCAAATTCAAACCATCACATCACCAAGTTCTCTCACCTTGTTCTTAAAACATATATATTTCTCTCCATTCCTATCTCTATGACTGTACTTCAAGCCATCATCGTCTCCCTCAGGACTGTTGCAGTTGGTATTCCTGCTTCTGTCATTCTGTCAGTCAATGTAGGACCCTACTTGTGCACCAGCTCTCGGTTGCTAACTGAAAAGTTGGCAGTTTGATCCCTTCCGTTGGCTCCACAGGAGAAAGACCTGGCGATTATCTACCTTAAAGGTTATAGCCAAGAAAATCCTATGAGGCAGTTCTATTCTGTCACATGAGGTCACCATGAGTCAGAATTGATTTGATGGCCCACAAAAAAAAAAACAAATTCTTCAACACCTTCCTTAAAATCCATGAAACCTGCAGAAGCCTGGGTGATCATTTAAAAATGCCAGTCCGATCATTACCACTTCCTGCACGAAACTTTTCACTAGCATTTAAAGTACAGCCCACAGTTCTTACCATAATTTAACAGCTTTGTAAAATCTGGACTTTGACAGGTGTCTCAGAGTTTGTATCCTACACCTCAATTCCCTTCTACCTCTTGCTGCAGCCATACTGGCCACCCTTACCCATTGCGGTCAAGTTGGTTCCGACTCATAGCAACTCTATAGGACAGAGTATAACTGCCCCATGGGGTTTCCAAGGAGTGGCTGGTGGATTCAAACTACTAACATTTTGGTTAGCAGCCGAGCTCTTAACCACTGTGCGACCCTGGTGCTCCTTAAATGGTGCAACATTCTTCTTGTCTTAGAGCCTTTGCCGCTGTCACTTTGCCTGTCTGGAGCCCTCTTCTCCCATGGTCTTATATAAACAAGCCTCCATCTGTTCCTCATCCCCCTTGATCACGAGACTCTGTTATATTTTGCTCATCACATTCATTGTTCTCTGAAATTATCTTACTTGTTTGTATGTATATTTGTTCAAGCTGTTTCCCTTTCCTCCCTGGGCTGTAAGCTCCATTAAAGCAGAAACTTTTTCTTGTCCACTGTTGAATGTCACACGCTTATCACAGTTCCTGGGACATATCTTAAAACTAAACTTGTAGGGAAGCTAGATTAATGGACCAATAACAACCAGAATGGAGATAGTAAGGATTCTGACACATTGTGAAAAATGTGACCAATGTCACTGAACAATATGTATCCACTGTCGTGGAGTCGATTCTGACTTATAGCGACCCTATAGGTCAGAGGAGAACTGCCTCATAGAGTTTCCAAGGAGCACCTGGTGGATTCGAACTGTGACCTCTTGGTTAGCAGCCATAGCACTTAACCACTAAGCCACCACGGTTTCCACAATATGTATTAAAAAAAAAAAAAAACAGTGCCGTCGAGTGGATTCCAACTCACAGCAACCCTTTAGGACACAATAGAACTGCCCCATAGAGTTTCCAAGGAGTGCCTGGTGGATTCGAACTGCCAACCCTTTGGTTACCAGACTCCAACAATATGTATAGAGATTGTTAAATGAGAAACTGATTTGTAGCATCAACTTTCACCAAAAACACAATGAAATATTTACAAAAAACAAAACAAAAAACAAACCTCATCATCATTAAGTCAATTCTGACTCATGACTGACTCATGGCGGTCCCATGTGTGCAGAGTAGAACTGTTCCATCGGGTTTTATTGGCTGTAATCTTTACAGGAGAAGATTGCCAGGCTTTTCTTCCATGGCACCACTGGGTGACTTTGAACCGCCAACCTTTAATTTACTGGTCGAGTGTAAACCATTTGTTCCACCCAGGGACATTGGTACATATATCACATAATAAAATTTATTTTTTAAATAAAAGAGATATAAGTAAGATAACACCTTACCCTTAGAGCCAAGAGTATTGTCACACTTAAAGGCCCTTAAATAATTTGGAATTCATAAATTTGTAATGACTAATGTCTTAATTCCCAATATACCAAAGGATGAACATTGTCTCAAACACTCTGTTGCTTAAAAACCCATGTTTGTGCCCTTTGAAATACTCAAAAAAAGAAAAAAACAACCAAAAGAAAAAAAAATTAAAATAGCCAAGTGTTCTAATGTTTACACAGTTCTTAAAAAACAAAGCTTAGATCACATCCTAAGTTCTGCTTATAGACCAAGGACTTCAGGTATGTGATTTAATATCCGTAATTCCTCCTGCAGGTATTTCCATGTGGTAGAGTGCCTTTGTTGCCCTGCAGGTGTTTCTGCCTGGAAGCAGACAGAAAGTCCCCACTGAGGGAGACAGGAGAGAGGCCAACCCATAAGCAGATGACTAGACCGTTAAGTATGGCCTCAATAAACCAGGAATAAAAAGCAGCTACACCAACAGACTTTTGTATTTTGATGTCTGCCAAAGAATTCAAAACACATTTTATTTTCTAAAAACAAGCCCCATATGGAAAGTTGTCTGCAGTAGGGAAAACTTGTTGGTGCTTTGGTTTAAATGTTAACAAGCAGGCTTTTTAAAATAGGTCAACAATAAGTTGTGACACCAAAAGGGTCACTGTTCTAAAAGTCTACCACTTATTCTCTGTTTATCAGACAGCCTACTGATTCTAGACCCACTGAAACAAGTTCATAAATTCTCCAATGTGAATTAGTGACTAAGTTCATGTCTTAACCTGTGAGCAAATCTCTGTTGAAATCAGCACCTGCGTGCTACCGATTGAGTGCAGAGATCCTAAAGTACTCAAGCATCCTATTATTATTATTAACAATACCCTATATTTCTAGTAAATTTTAGAACACCAACATTTCTTTTGTATAATTATATCATTTAATATTGACAACCTGAATATTCCTCTGAAGTAAGTCAAGCAGGAATTACTAGACTAAATTTTTTTTTTTTTTTAAAAAAACAATAGCATCCATATAGAGATTAAGGGAATTTTTAGAAAAGAAATATTCAAGTGAATTCTCTGGTAAAGGTCTTACCGTTGCTACGAGGGAACAAAAAACTGAATAATTTAGCTTTAAAATCCTTATTAAAACTGAATTTTTAAGACAAGTCAAATTCTTTCATATTCTCTCTTTCTCCCTTGTATGCACAAAATTATAATTTTAGGAGGATGTTCCATGATCTGATATTTGTATCCTTTTTTTTTTAGTAATATATAGTATAAAGGACCCCTAGTGGCACAGTGGAATGCACTTGGCTGCTAACCAAAAGGGTGGAGGTTCAAACTCACCAGCGGCTCCACGGGGAAAAAAGACTTGACAATCTTCTCCCATATAGATTAACCAAAACCAAAAAATCCCAGTGCCGTCGAGTCGATTCCAACTCATAGCGATCCTATTGGACAGAGTAGAACTGCCCTGTAGAGTTTCCAAGGAGTGCCTGGTGGATTTGAACTGCCAACCCTTTGGTTAGCAGCCTCAGCACTTAACCACTATGCCACCAGGTTTTCTCCGGTAAAGTTCTACTCTGTCATATAGGGTCACTGTGAGTCGGAATCACCTCGACGGCACATAACAACAGCAATAATTTATGGTAAACACTTAAAAAAGAAGGAACAAAATTTCTGTCTTTAAAACCAGAAATTGAGACTAAACTAAGATCTGATACTTGAAGCTGAAATGATTTCTAGGTTCAGTCCACAGATCACCTCAGACTTTGGTCGAAAAACACCAGCTTTTCTATGAACCTTGATATCTATTTCCAGTGTATTCTATAAAAAAAGTCATGCTTGCATGTAGAATAAACTTCTTTTTTCTTTTTTAAAAATCTTCAACTTATAAATTTGTGGGTATAAAAAGGGAAATAATTAAAAAATAAATGTCTATCCATTTATTTTACAAATACGTGTAAGGCATAGACTAAATATTAGACACCATGGTGGAGACTAGACAATGTAAAGAATATAAAGATTTATTCATTCATGGTTTGGCCCTCAAAAATCTTGCAGATGAGTGCTGATTTGAAGAAAAGTCTTAGAACATTCTGGAAAAGACCACTGTACACATACACACCCACACACACTCACACCCACACAGATACATGCACGCATACAACATGTGCTACAGAGCTAGGCATTTTATTTTAGCTGATTAAAAAAAAACAAAACTATCATTTATTACCTGCCACCAAAAAGAAGGAAAAACAGATAAGATTATTGCTGTTTTTCATGGAGTGAAATGAAGTCTCAGAAAAGATACATAAACTGTTAGAGAACAAACAGGAACACCAGTTTTTAAATTCCAACTGATTCCTGGAAGCCTGATCCCTTTTTACGTCACCAATTCTTGAGATTCATATCTCAATGTCATTTATAGTTGTATTTTACTTTTGATGATTGTACTTAATTCTGTTTATTCTTCCTACATTGAACAAATAAGATACCACATGGCCTCTTGCTACAACTATTAAAATAATAGCATTTAGGAAATTATTTTTCTAGAATTCTTTTTAAAAATAATTGACAGAAGATCCCAAAGTTTTCATTTCCCTTGAAAATTTTCTTCCAGTATTCCTCTTCTGAGATTTAGTGATTCACAAATGTCCAATAATTACTATCCGGTGCAATTTTTTCTTCAAAAAAAAAAAAAAAGAGATTAACTTTGTAATAATTCTTTTAACTCACCCAAAGGAAGTATCAGAATTTAAGATATTGGACAAAAAGCAGTTTTCCCAGGGACTATTGATTGCAATATTACGTTTGATGACTAAGATCTTTTCTTAGGATTTTCACACAGTTAAAAAAAATGCTGAAAGAAAATAA
The DNA here is from genome assembly GCF_030014295.1 of Loxodonta africana. Taxonomy (NCBI): domain Eukaryota; kingdom Metazoa; phylum Chordata; class Mammalia; order Proboscidea; family Elephantidae; genus Loxodonta; species Loxodonta africana. The sequence continues at coordinate 43,114,866 of NC_087352.1, forward strand.
AGTTTTCCTAAAGAAAAAGTAAATGGGAAAAGATTGTTTCATAAGGGAAAGCTATAAAATCAACCTGCATTGTGAAAACAAAAGAACACAGTTTCACATAAAGAAAATATTTTTAACATTTAAAACTCATTAAATTCAGAAAACACCTATTATAACCAGGTCAAAAAAAATTTCACATGTTCTCCCAAGTCAATTGATTTTCCTATGATATTTAAATGAATGGGTGGTGTAATATCGCCATAAATAACATCAAAGTGTACTATTCATGTGCAGGGATTAAAGTTCTGCTGTTACTGTGAAGTTAATCATCTTTACAATTATGCAATCAAATTAAGAACTTTGAGTTATTTTTTTAGGAGAAGAAAAACCCCTAAGGCCCCTTCTCTTCACACTTCCAAAAAGCATGTCTGTGAAGAAAAGGAAAGAAGCTTTACAACTATACATCCTCGGGGAATCTTTTGGACATCAGTAGCATTTAAGAGCCACAGTGAAAATGAAGAAATTAAAATATCCTAGACTGCAGATACAGGTTTTTCTTGAGGTTAAAAATACTCAAGAAAGATAAAACAAAAACAACTAAAAATGAGCTAGGATATGGAATCCTTACAGTCCCACAAAATATCTATCATCTCTAGAACGTATGGTACTCTTTTCCTAATTAAATGAAAAAAATGACTTCCAGAAGGGGGAAAAATCCTTTCTCATTTTCTTACTTTCTGGGTGATAAAGAAAAGAAAAAGCATAAAGTTAAGTTAAAAGATCATTTCCCATTCATAGCTAATTCATTCATCTGATAAGAAGAAACCTCTTTCTTATTCAGCCCATAAAGTAAACGTCCTGGTGATGCTGAATTAAGAGGAGGCATATTGGGTACTATGAATTATTCACAGGAAACTCTAGAGAGCTGAAAAACACTATTAATTCAGTTTTAATATTAAAATCCCACTGCAATAAACAAGCATCCTTTTTCTACATGACCAGTATTGTATCTTTAAGAATAGAATTTTGTCTGATTTACAACTATTTCAGAAGTTGAGAATTGTTAGGCTTACAACTTCTCTGAATAAAAAAAAAAAATGCAAATTACTAATCTGCTTGAGCCATGTATTCCATCTTCTCTTTTACTGCATATTATATTTAATATATATATATCCATGGGTGCTCATTAAACCTATTTTATAGATGGAGAACCTGAATCTTAGAACAATTCACGTTTCCCTGTAAGGCGTCCCACTTAAAGTTGTCCACATTTCATCTTCTAGAAAATACGTGTTTCATTGAAATTTTAAAAATTTCGTAGAGGGATCAGTAATGTAAGTATTCTGAACATTGATTTTGTTGCTGTGGGGTGATAATTTTGGTCAGATTTATTCCAAGCTGGCTGAGGCCCACCATGCTGCAGGTTATCCAGTTGGCAAGCAATACCACCTCCTGCTCGACACTTCCCTGGCTTTTTACCTAACTCATTGAACTACTCTTGCTCCCTAGAGCCAGTCACCTCCTAGGATGAATTGCAGTCAAAAGAGAAGGGGTCAGGTGATGAATTATCAAGAATGTCCTACTCCATTGTCAACAGGGTGAAGTATACAGGAAGTGACTAGACATAAAATTTGCTTGCAAAGGTATCCTTCTACTGAAGGGTGAAGACATCTCGCCTTACAGCCTAGTGCTGTGGCACTGCTTCAAATTAGATGCAAGCCTCCCACCTGGCATCTTGTGCAACAAATTGTCAGAACTTCAAAACAGATATGAAGTTTCAGAGCATAACTATTGGTGTTTTACAAGAGGCAAGTGAGATCTTTCCAATGGGTTTGTTTGAAGAAATAACCTGTGCATTATTCATGCCAATTTTGAAAGGATTGTCTCAAGGATCTACAGCTAGAGAATGTGCTTAAGGTCTGCCTTGATGGGGAATATTCCAGTATCAAAACGAAATAAATCAGAAACTAAATTTTTTTTTTTCATCCTGCAATAGTAAGAGTTTTTTTTTTTTTTTTGGTTGTTATTCATATGGTCAAAAGGTCCCTAAAGATATGCTGTAAATAGAAAAATAGGACATAAAAATCATATATTAGTTTTTTTTTTTTGATGTTTTATGAATTTTTAATATAAGTGTGGAGCTATAAAGCACTAACAAAAGTCAAAATGTTTCTGGGAACAAGATTGAGCAGTTCAACTTCACACAACAGTGAATAAAACTGTTAAATTTTTTTGGACAATGCCAATATTTGAATTTAAAAATAAATTTCTTTTTTTTATTGTATTTTAGATGAAGGTTTACAGAGCAAACTAGCTTCTCATTAAACAGTTAGTGTACATATTGTTTTATGATGTTGGTTAACAACTCCACTATAGGTCAACACTCTTCCTTCTTGACCTGGGGTTCCCTATTACCAGCTTTCCTGTCCCCTCCTGCCTTCTAATTCCTGTCCCTGGTCTGGTGTGCCCCTTTGTCTCGTTTTGTTGTATGGGCCTGTCTAATCTTTGGCTGAAGGGTGAATCTTGTAGACAGCATATTGATGGATCCTGTTTTTTTATCCATTCTGTCACCGTGTCTTTTTATGGGTGTATGTAGGCCATTTACATTCAGTGTAATTATTGATAGGTGTGAGTTTATTGCTGTCATTTTGTAGTGCTTTTTTTTTTTTTTTTTTGTCGTGCTGATGCTTTCTTTGTTCCTCTTACTCTCCTGTGCTGCATTCCTTTTGTTTGTGGATTTTTTTTCATTTCTTTTGTTTTTGAAGATTGTATTTTTACTGAGACTTCATGTTTTTCTTTATTTTGATGAGTAGGTTTGTTAACTTTCTTTGTGATTATCTTGAAATTTACCCTTATATTCCCAGGTTTGAAACAGTCTATTATTACTTGGTATCACCTTGCCTTCTGCTCCATTAGAAAGTTCTATACCTACACCATTTATTCCCTCTTTTATTTTTCTGATGGTGTTGTCATTTACATATTAACCTCTCTGGTCCCCTGTTGTAAATCTTTTAGTTTTGAGTAATAAATCTTTTAGTTTTGAGTAGTCCTTGAAAATTCATTTCCTAGGTTGGTATCTGACTGGTGTGATCTCGTGTCCTAGATTCAGGCTATCGCCTGATGTTTGTTCTCAAACCAAAGGACTCTCTTTAATGAATCTTGTAAGTTTGGTTTGGCTTTTATATATTTCATTAATTTCTGTTTATTCAGAAATGTCCTAATTTCACCATCATATTTGAACAAGAGTTTTGCCAGATATATTATTCTTGGTTGGCACATTTTTTTCTTCAAGGTTTCATATATGTCATCTCCTTGCCTTCTTGCCTGCATGGTTTCTGCCAAGTAATCAGAGCTTAGTCTTATTGTTTCCCCTCTGTATGTGACTTTTGTTTTTCTCGCACTGCTCTCAGGATTCTTTGCCTTTGTTTTTAGCGAGGGTGATTATGATATACCTTGGTGATTTTCTTTTGTGGTCTATCCTATATGGGGTTTGTTGAGCTTCTTGAAGGATCAACTTTTCAGCTTTTATGATATCAGGGAAGTTTTCTGTCAGCAATTCTTCAATGATCCTCTCTGTATTTTCCACTTTCTCCCCCTGTTCTGGAACTCCAATCACTTGCAAATTTTTGCTTTTCATTATATCCCACATCATTCTCAGGGTTTCTTCATTAGTCTTTGTTCCTTTTTCTGATTTTTCCTCAAAGCGATATCCAAGTATTTGTCTTCAATTTGCTGATCCTCTCTTTTATTATTATAGATTTATTTGTTTCATCCTGCCTTTTTTTTTTATTGGGTTATGTCTCAACAGGCAGTCTGTGCTTTCTTTGTTGTTTGCTCATCCATAGGCACAATACTTTTTATCTCATCATCCAGTGGGCAGAGCCAGTCACTAAGCTATGGTGCATCAGGGCAGGTCCAGCTGAAGGGGAGGGGCTGTGATGGGTTGTTTGTGGCACATACTAGGGTCAACAGAGCAAGCAGAGTGTCAATGCAGGGCAGGTTCTTGTAGGCCTTGCCAGCGCTGCTCAGGGGTGTGATGTTCTGTGCATGGTGCAGAAATGCAGAGGGAAGGGGGAGATTGTGATGTGTGGGGCTAAGTTGGGTAAGGGAAAGAAAAAAAAAAGGAGAGAGAAACAGGAGTCAGAAAGAAAAAAAAAAAAAGTGTTGATGAAGCCTCCCTTTGGAGTAGAATGATGAGAAACCAAGAAAGAAAGGAAAAAAGAAAAGAGAAAAAAATAAACAATAATAATTAAAAAAAAAAAAAAAAAAAGGATCCAAGGATCCCATCAAAGCAGTCTTGCAGACTAGGGAAGTGTCTTCCAAGCCATGCAGTATAGCCCAGCTAAAAGGGGTGGAGATGGCACACAGCACCAGGTATTCAGGAGACAGGAAAAGAAGGTAAGTAGAGAGAAATGAAGAAAAACAAAAAGAAAATAAACAAACAATAACTACAACAAAAGTCCCCAGGGATCCCACCAGCCTGGCGGTGTGAACCAGGGAAGCAGTTCCTCAGCTGAGTGGCACTTCACAGCCTGTCAAGAAGAAGCAAAGGTAGCACATGCAGCCAGGTGTTTGAGAGAAAGGGTGGGGAGGAAGTGAGAGACAGGGAAGAAACAAAAAGAAGCTGATAAAAGCAACTCCATCAACAAAGAAATGGCACTAAAGAAGCCAGCCAGTGTGGGTGGGGCAAGTCCAAGAGCACAGATCTGGCCCCTCCCAGCTGAGTGATTACAACATGCTGGGAAGCAGAGGAGGCTGAGCAGGGGGAAGAAGGGTGGGGGGTAGGAAAGCTTGTATCACTGGTTACCGAGTGCTGTCTCCTGCTGAGAGTGCCCTGAAGCTGCTTTCCTGTGCTCCCTGTTTGCTGATATCTGACAGGAGTCCAAGATGGCAAATCCTTGCTGCCTTAGCTGATAAGGGACCTCTGCTCCGTGTCTCTCCTCGGTCTCTGTTTTCTGTCAGTTTCTTATTCCATTCAGTGCTTGGTTGCGTTCTTTATCTCTTCATTTGATGCTTAGGGTTACAGGATTGACGTTTGTCTCTTGTTTTACTTAGTTTTTTGGGTCTTTGGGATAGCATGGTGCTTCTGTCTGTACTGCCATGTTGGCTCCTCCTAAAATTAAATTTCTTATTGATGATGATTAAATGGTGTTTGTGGCATTTTTATCTTATAATAGAATCAGTTCATTCACTTTACTTGTCTGAGTTGTACTACACACAAGTAAATGTATTTGAGGTTGGCTGTATTCTGTGTTCTTTCTGTTAGTTTGTTATTAAAATATATTGAACTACTAAAATATTTATTCCATACTGTTCTTGGCAGAAATACTCTACAAGGACAATATATAAATGCTATGCTTTGACAGGGCACTGCCTTTCCTGGGCTCCCCCAATTCCCATACTTCTGATTCCAAGATGTAAGACAAAGCACATCAGCACAAGTCAGGACAGAAGAAAGATGGGAAAAGCTGGTGCCTTTTTAATTCAATATTAATTGAAAGCTTAGTATATAGAATTCTCTCTCTCTCTCTGTTTCTAGATATATACCCATAGATATATAATCTAGTTAAATATATATCATGTATACAGTATAAAAAAATACAGTATATATACTGTAATATCAGTATTCCATGCATATGTATATTTGACTAGACTAGCCAGCCAGTCAATATATCTGTAAATATGTATATATATAATCTAGTCAAATATATATAATATGTATGGCACACATAGTGTAATATCAGTATTTTATGCATATATATATTTGACTAGATTAAAAAAAAATTATATATCTGTAAATATATATATATACCAAAACAAAACTCATTGCCATTGAGTCCAATCATTTACATACATAAAAACTTTGTTGTCAAGTTGATTTTGACTCAAAGAGACCCTAAAGGACAGAGTAGAACTGCCCTATAAGGTTTCCAAGGAGAGCTAGTAGATTCAAACCACCCACCTTTTGGTTAGAAGCCAAGCTCTTAATCACTGTGCCAGCAGATGTCTAGAAATACATATATAGTATGTATATTTATATATATCCCACCAGAACTCAGTGCCCTCGAGTCTATTCCGACTCATAGCGACCCTATAGGAAGGAGTAGAACTGCCCCATAGAGTTTCCAAGGAACGCCTGGCTGATTATATATGTATATATATATGTATATATATATGTATATATATATGTACATAAACCCAGAACCTTGAACTATATATATATAAATCTGGGCACCATGCTTAGCAAAAAAATTTTGTTTTGAGAAGCTGATTTTATTTAGGATATATTAAACATATCAATTAAAATTATATAAAATAGAATAGTATATTTTTAAGTTCCAAATGAATTATACATACAGAAACTGCAGAAGTGAGATAGATGGATGCAATAGAAAGGAAAGCGTTTTGATGGAGACAGAGAAATATAAAGTGGGCAAAAGAGTTTAAGCAAAAGCATAGATTAAAGAATTAGAGACATGTATTCAGTCTTAATAGAAAGGTGAGTTTATCTTAGAGAATAAACAAACATTGGTTAATGGAGGGTTTATGCTGTTAATATTATGTAATATTGGTTAAATGAGAAGTTAGTGAGATGATACTTTGGTATGATACAAAGTCAGTTTAAAGGAACTTAATGCTATTTATATAGTTGTTATTGGTATGCTTCCCTTATTACAGCCAAATTTAGCTTTTAAATTTAATGTGGTGTTCTAGACTATACATAATGGAAACAAAACAATCCAGAGCCAAACAATGCAACAAAACAAAATTAAGCTTCTCAATCACGACAGTTATCATGGAAAGAATAAAGCAGAAATGTAAGATTAACCTATGTACAACAGACTGGACTGGAAGACTGGTTAGATTGGAGGAACGAAAGAGAAAAATGAGCCAGAGATGGCGCTGAGGTTTCAAGCATGGATGATGATCTGTGGAAAGACAGTTCTACTGGCAGATAAGAAGTCATCCAGAAAGCCAGCTTAGAAAGAAACATGATTAACTACGCTTGAGATATGCTTGGCTTGAGACAACAGTGGAAAATCCCAGGGGATCAGAGCAAAATATTATCTCCAAATTGTAATAGATTATAGAAACTATAAGATTCTGTATCAATCTGGTACAGCAATCTCCCAAAACATTATTCCTAACAAATTGTCATGTAGCCTGTGTTTGACATTCTTTTAATGATGTGAAAATTCCCTATTTTCCTATCAACTCATCATTTTTACCTACTTTTAAAAATTCTATCTCTTACTCCTACCCACAAATATGCCTCCTTAAAATTCTAAGCTTTGGTGCTAACTGTTCCCTGTGGAAACACAAAATAAATTTAACCCTTCTTCCACAAAATGGCCCTTCAAATAATGAAGACACCTCTCATGTCCCATTGAACCTTCTCTTCTCCAGGTTAAACATCATTTGATGTGTTTTCAATCTTTTCACTGTGTCTTCTTTTAAAGAGTGATGCCTAGAATTAAACTGAGATTTCAGAGAAAGAACAGGGCTAAAGATTAAGGGGGAAAAAAAAAAAAAGACTGATCATTATGGAGAAGATTTTTGAAGTGATTACATGGAGGGGAGAATGTTGAAACAGGAAACAAACAAAAGATATTAGAAACCATAGCAGAGGAGCAGAGTCAAACTTAGTAAATGACACACAGAAGTAAGAGGAAGAAGAAAAAACAGATTAGATAGATACAAAAATAAAACAAAACAAAACCCAAGACAGGGCAGTAGCAAAATTAAGTAGGAGATAGCTTCATGATAAGAATGTAAAATGCTACCAAGGAATCGATATGTTTAAAAAAAAAAGAAAATCTGAATAAAGGCCATGGGGTTATTTATTAGTAACTGAGTTTTAAGAGAGCTGACCTCAAGAAAGACAGATTTCAGAACTTTAAGTTGTAAAGATACGGAAAAATTTGGTAGTAAAAGAAATAAGAAAAAATAATGAAACATCTAGAATACTCCTGTTCATATTTCAAGACCCAGACCAAAGGACACTTCTTCATAGAAAAGCCTTCCCTAAAACTGTTGCACTAAGGCGGCTAGCACTGCTTATTGTGATTCCAGAACACCTGTACAATTACCTGTTGTGGCATTACTTATCATGATTTGGAGAGTTGACTTCCCATCCCCCAACAGATTAAATGTTGTTTAGCAACAGAAACTTGTTCTTAATCATCTCTATGTCCTCAACATTCGGCCTAATGTCGGACGTACAGCAGATGGTCAGTAAATGCATGTTGAATCAGAAAATTAATGCTCTCTGATGCAAGAAGTTCAAGGAAAGTTTTAACGAGCACTCTAGGTGTTCTGCCTAGTTTTGCCCAGATCTCCTTTCCTGTGTCTCTGTGACCTTCCTCCAGCTTTTGTGTGCTTTTACGTCCAAGTGCCTGACTCTGCAACTACTCAGGATGACTTCCCTAGGGCTAATAGATCCATTCCGCCTAAGCTGAGAGAACTGGAAGAGTCCAGGATATACATCCCCCCAATATGACCCTTAACCAGAGACTATAGATGCAAGAACAAGAAAGTCCTGTGCCATGGCCTCTAGAAGGAGCAACTCTGAGCCTTTCTTACATGCCAGAGCTTCCTGGAGGGTTCAGGCTGGATCTACCTCATGTGGGGCTCTACCTCAAGTGATAGTCATGCTTGAAATTTTCCTCAACCTTGTCTTGTTTCCCCAAATCCTTATCAGTTTGTCTGGGGAGTACCTCCTTAATAAATTACTTGAACACCAGTCCTTGTCACTGGATCAACTTCTTGTGAAACTGCTCTGAAATAATCCAAAAAACCGATTGCTGTTGAGTTGATTCTGACTCATAGTGATCCTATAGGACAGAGAAGAACTGCCCCAAATTGTTTCCAGGGAGCGACTGGTGGATTTGAACTGCCGAGTTTTTTGGTTAGCTGCGGTAGCACTTAACCACTAAGCCACCAAGACTCTTGCTCTAAGACAGAACTTCTTTTAATGTAGGTGACAATTAGTTATATTTAAAAGAAGGAAAAGGTGGTCCATCCAGGAAAGATTGTAAAATTAAATACACTACCATATAAACTTAAAGAAGGTGAAAGGTCAAAAATGGCATCATAGAGGTTTGAAGTAATAGCCAGTTAGAAGTTTAAATCTTGGGAAAGGAGACTATCAATGAACTACCTGAGCCTTGACCTTGAGAAACAAAGAGGAAATTTTTGGCTGACAGGATATATCCTGTCACTACTGTGGAATTCTGAAGTATAGGAAGAGTTTAGGATGTAAAATACATTTCAGTTATACAACACAGATATAGACCTTGACATGGTCATGGATATAGCTGGATACAAATACATAGTACACACATTCTAAGTGTCCCTATAAGTTTCAAATTCAGGTGGCTGAGGAATTTCTAATGCCTGTGTTGAGAGACAGGAGCAATGTGATATATATTATATGCCAAAAGCTCAAGGAGAGAAACAGAATAAAAGACTCAATAGTACTCACTTCAATAAACACTTTAGAGTCATTGTTTGAACATCTTCATCAGGTCTTGTTTTATGCTGTGAATACCAAAATTAATAAAACCTAGGTTCCTGTCATGTTGTTACAAACATGATACATGTTGTGTCATGGGGCCACAGTAAGGAGTCTTTCAAGTACATCAAATTACAAGAATAAAATAGTCTTACATGAAATAAATGGTAAAATTAACACATAATTAAACAAACTAGAGAATGACTTTAAAGTCTGTACATAGTTGACTGTATACTCTTTTTGAATATATCACACCTATAAAGGATGTTTCAATCAAAATGGGACTCTTCAGCTGTGAAATTATCAAAAATAAGAGTCAAAAAGTAAATATGACCAGAACCATGAGAATCCTGCCTTGGGGACAAAGACTTCTATCCAGACTTTGAACATTCTAGAGTTTTTGGTATGGCCATTTATCTCTCCTGCAGGGATGTGTGCAATATGCTTACTCTGAGAACATTAGCACTTAATCCACTTGCTTTTGCTCTGATCTCAGGCTTACTGGCGTATTTTCCTGAGTTGCCCCCCGCCCCAAAAAAACACTAAGCAGATGAATGTGAGTGTTCCATTCCATGTGATAGTTATAGGTGCTATTCTAAATTAAAAACTGACGTTATCATTCTATCTTTATCACCTGAACTGGTTTAATGTCAGCCTATCTCTTTCTATTTTCCATGGTCTTCTTTCTTGGTCCTAATAAAATTGTCAAATTCACCAAATAATGCCAGTATGTGTAGTGCTTTGGATGGCAGCTAGTCAATGCCCCTCTGTGATCACGGGGATGATGCAGGCCTGGGCAGTGTTTCCTTTCATTGTGCATGGGGCTGCCATGAGCTAACAAAACTAACAATGAAAAGAAAGACATTCTATGTTAATGGATTGGGAAACGTAATACTGTTTAGATGTAGGTACTATCCAAAGTGATCTACAGACTTAAGGCAATCTCCATCAAAATCCCAACAGCCTTCTTTGCAGCAATGGAAAGGCCGATAATCAAATTCATATGGATTTGCAAAGAACCCCAAATAACCAAAAATGTCTTATAAAAAAACAATGTAGGAGAACTCATACTTCCTGATTTCAAACCATAGTATAAAGCTATAATAATCAGAACAGTCTGGTACTGGTATAAGGGCAGGCATATAGGCCAATGGAATAGAATTGAGGGACCAGAAATAAACCCATACATCTATGGTCAATTGATTTTTGATAAAGGCGCCATATCAATTAAGTGGGCAAAGAATAGTCTTTTCAACAAATATTGCTGGGATAATTTCCACATGCAAAAGAATGAAGCTGGAATTGTACCTTATACCATATGTGAAAATTAACTGAAAATGGATCAACCTAAATGTAAGAATTTAAACTGTAAAACTTTTAGAATAAAAACAGGGACAATACCTCGGGACATAGTTTTCAACAATGGATTTTTAGATATGACACCAAAATCATGAGCAATAAGAGATAAAATAGATTAACTGGATTTCATCAAAATTTAAAACTTGCCCATCAAAGGACTTTACCCAAAAATGAAAAGACAACCTACAAAATGGGAAAAAAATCATATCTAATATGGGAAAAATATCATATCTGATAATGGTTTAATATTCAAAATACATAAAGAATTCCCACACCTCAACAACAAAAAGACAAACAACTATCAAAAAATGTACAAATGACTTGAATGCACATTTCAGCAAAGAAGATATACAAATGGCCAATAAGCACATGAAAAGATGCTGAGCATCGTTAGTCATCAGGGAAATGCAAGTCAAAACCACAATGAGATACCGCTTCACAGACATTAGAATGAATATTATCAGAAAAACAGAAAATAAAATAGGCCAGATTTACTGGTCTGCCAGAGACTGAAGAAACCTTGAGAGCGTGGCCCCAGGACATCCTTGTAGCTAAGTAATGAAGCCACTCCTGAGGTTCACCCTTCAGCCAAAGATTAGGCAGGCCCATAAAACAAAACAAAAATAAATGGGCACACCAGCTCAGAGTCAAGGACGAGAAGGCAGGAAGGGACTCGTAATAGTGAACCCAAGGTCAAGAAGGGGAGAGTGTTGACATGTCGTGGGGTTGGCACCCAATGTCACAAACAATATGTGTATTAATTGTTTAATGAGAAAAATCTAGCTTTCTCTGTAAACCTTCATCTAAAGTACAATAAACAAATTAACAGAAAATAATAAGTGTTAATGAGGATGTGGAGAAATCTGAGCCTTCGTCCATTTTTGGTGAGGTTGTAAAATGGTGCAGCTGTTATGGAAAACATCTTCGAGTTTCCTCAAAAAGTTAAATACAAGATTGCCATATGACCCAGTAATACCATTCCTAGATATATATCAAAAAGATTTGAAAGCAGGGACTCAAACAGGTATTTGTGTACCCAATGCTCATTGCAGCATGACTTACAATAGCCAAAGGGTAGAAACAACCCAAGTATCCAACAGCAGATGAATGAAAAAACAAAATGTGGTATATGCATACAATGGAATATTATTTAGCTATAAAGAGAAAGCTCTTTAAAGTGCTGAAAAGAAAAGACGTCACTTTAAGGACGAAGGTGCACCTGACCCAAGCCATGGTGTTTGCAACCTCCTCATATGCATGTGAAAGCTGGACAATGAATAAAGAAGACCAAAGAAGAATTGATGCCTTTGAATTATGGCGTTGGTGAAGAATATTGAACGTACCATTGACTGCCAGAAGAATGAACAAACCAAGCTTGGAAGAAGTACAGCCAGAATGCTCCTTAGGAGCAAGGATGGCAAGGCTTCATCTCACATACGTTGGACATGTTATCAGGGGGGACCAGACCCTGGAAAAGGACATCATGTTTGGTAAAGTAGAAGGTCAGGAAAAAAGAGGAAGGTGTTCAAGCAGATGGATTGACACAGTGGCTGCAACAATGGGCTCAAGCATGACTACAATTGTGAGGACGACACAGGACAGGGCAGTGTTTTGTTCTGTTGTATGTAGGGTCGCTATGAGTTGGAACCAACTCGATGGCACCTAACAACAACAGCAACAGTAAAGAGAAATGATGTTCTGGTCCATGCTAAGACAAGGATGAGCCTTGAGGACATTACATTGAATGAAATGTCAGACACAAAAGGACAAATATTGTATGATTCCACGTATGTAAACGTATGTAAAATATATAGAATAAGCGAATGTATAGAGATGAAAGTTTATCAGCGGTTACCGGTGGGACGAAAATGGTAAGCTATAGCTTAAGCGGTACTGATTTCTGTTAAGGGTGATGAAAAAAGAAATTGGAAGTAAATAGTGGTGATTGTTGCAGAACATGGTGAATGTAATTAATGCCTCTGAATTGTACTCATAAAAAGGGTTGAAATGGCAACCATTTTGTAATATGTATTTCAACACAATAATATTTTTAAAGATCAATGAGTAAGTTAATCGAATACAAAAAACATTATTAATATTCTAAAAAGTTAAAAATCATAGAAGCTTGGACATAAAATCAATATTAGAAGTATATATTTAACTCCCTTATTTTACAGATAAAAATATAGTTCTGGAAAGTTTAAATACCTGAAAATCGTAGAGTGTGTCAGTAACATGATAGAAGGAAGCATGGGACTCTTCATTCTTGACACAGAGTTCTCCCCAAATAATTTGCAGCCATCTGTTTTTCTACATCTTGAAATTATTACTACCTTTTGTAGCATGTCTTACCCTATTTATTTCTCAGTTCTGTTCCCAATATAAGAAGCCCTGGTTGCACAGAGTTTAAGCACTTGGCTTATAACCAAAAGGTCGGTGGTTCAAACCCACAAATGGCTCTGCAGGAGAAAGAGGTGGCAGTCTGCTCTCATAAAGATTACAGCTTTGGAAACCTTATGGGGTGGTTCTGCTCTGTCCTATAGGGTCGCTATGTGTTGGAGTCAACTCCACAGCAATCAGTTTGGTTTTTGTTCCCAGTATAATCTAATTTATTGTGGGCTAGCCAAACGTGTCATAAATTAGAGTGCATTACCTCCTGCGTAAATGCTTTATTGTCAATTTTGTAAATTTTCATCATGGTAAGCAATTCCAAATACTCTATAAACACTAGGGCACTGACATGTATTTACTTTCTCCTGCCAAATCTCTTTGATTTTCACGTGGTAAAAAATGCCAATGAAAATTAGCCCTGAGTTGTTATTTCTTTATTTCATATGCGAGCGTCAATGTTATTCTAATCCCACCTAATTACTTTCGATTTTTCACTCTCAGGATAAAATCATTGTAAACATTCATTTGTAGGTTATTATGTTTTCTACCAAAAGCTATACAAGCATATGTTTCCTATTATGAAATAAGGGCTAATAACAATCACCATCATAATCATTATCATCAAAGATACTGCGAAATTTCAGGACTCAGTTTATGGTGTGTGTGTATGTCTGTGTATTTAATGCTATATTTTAAAGAGACTAAATGTCGGTTACTTAAATTAGATGTTATAGCATTTCTAATCCCTAAAAATACTGTGTAGAATATTGACTGTCTGTACTTACTGGACAGGGAAAGAAAATGCAAACAAGGAAATATATATATATATATATATATATGTAATACAATCAATATATTGATAATATTGCTTGCATCCTCTAAGTACATGGAAGATTATGTTCAAAATCATCTAGGTTATTTTTCCAAGTCAGTATAATAACGTATCCTTAGACAATTCCCATGACATACGCTCTTAATACACTACAAGTCCATTGTTGTCCAAGAAAATGTCAGACACTTGCGGACTTGTCCTATAGGGTTGCTATGAGTCTGAATCCACTCGACGGCACTGGGTTTCTGGGTAGAATAATACAAATTATTTTTTGAGAAAAAATATATTTATCAGGAAGAACATTAGAAATAACCAATAAAAGTATGCTTTATTATTACACAAAGCCATCCTGCAAAATACATGGGATATTATAAGTATTATTCTTTCCCAAAAGAGAAAACAATAATAATTTTAATGGAAAAGGGAAAAGAAGCTACTAAATGAGGAAAGAATGATTATATAGCACTCTTTGAACTAGGAAAGTTGGAAAGAGTAAATTACTAAAATCCATACTGGTACGATATTGTGATAAAGAATGAAAGCTATTAAATCATAAATTTGGACTTGTACCCCAACTCTATTTTTTGATTCACTCTCTGAACTTTTTCTTACCTGAAAACTGACAATTAAATTAAGATAAAGCAAGTAAAACTATTAGTTCTGTGGCTGTCATACAGTAAACTCTTATGCAATTTATGTTTTACTTTATAAACCTAAAACCCAGTAAGCCAGTGCCCTCAAGTCGATTCCGACTCATAGCGACCCTATAGGACAGAGTAGAACTGCCCCATAGAGTTTCCAAGGAGCGCCTGGCAGATTCGAACTGCCGACACTTTGGTTAGCAGCTGTAGCACTTAACCACTAGATAAATATACAATGCCTAGGTTTATAACCTAGGTTATAAACCTAGACATTGCATTTTTATCTGAAATAGAATATTCTACAACTGGTACATTTTTTAAAGATAAAAATGATCAAATAAAGAGAAAAATATATACTACGTAGTACAATATTGAGAAATTTATGGTAGTTTAAGGTCCCGAATGTACTTGGAATAATCTAGATAAAATGTTCAGAATATATTTCTAAACAATTAAGTTGAATTAATGGGAAAAATCAGTTTCTAAAAAATAAAAACTTTTTTTGTTCGATGGAGTGTTTAGATGAATATAAAATCTCTTGCTGAAACTTCTTCAATGACTTCCCAAAAAACCAGTCTAAAATTCAAACATTGAAGTAGCAAAGAAAACCCTTCACACTGCCTTTAACCTTGTTCTTTAGTGACAGTCCAAACTCACAAAGCTGTGCTCCATTGACAAATCATTACTTAACACAGTTCTTTTTCACGTCATCTTACTTTTCCTCCTTATGGAAAGCTCTCTTCCAGCCTTTTTCCTTTATTACTTAGTGAATTCAGTCGTATTTTTTAATACCTCTTCAAGCATTTCCTCAGTTTCATTTAAAATACATATGGCGTGCCTACACTATTCCAAGCATTTTGCTGGGTTATATGCTTGGAAAGGGCTAGGCTCATGTCCTTGATGACTGAGAGTCTGGTGACAGTGACACACAAAAGCAGATAATTTCAGTATGATGCATGTGTTCTAAGTTCTGGTTGTGCTGAGGGCAAAATGGGAGCCCAGTTGAGGGAACTATAGATAACCCTAGAAGGTTAGGGTAGCTTCCAGGAAGAGACTGTGTCTGGTGCTGTGTCTTACAGGGAGTGAAGACTGAACTAAGAGAAAAAGAATGAGGTAGGTTTGAAAATCATTATTCTGTAAAGTGTGGCTAAATGTAGTTGACTCTGTATTTTAGCCATAAATGAATCACTAATATACTATAGGTCTTTATTATAGCATGTATAAGACATACTATTTAAAAGTAATTATCACGCTGTATTTCAGTTGAAAGACTGAGATTAAATATGAAAGAAAGACATTGGAATTAAGTCATTTGAATGGACGTTCATCCTAACATTATTTAGGAAGTTTCCTTTTCTACAAGGGCCAATTTGTAATTAGAAAGAAAGGCATCTCTCTCTTAAAAATGGTGATTAACATTGCAAAAATGGCACGTAGGTGTCAGAGGTCCTCTAGGCTCACAAGGGGGAGGAGAGAATCACCATCATTGTCAACCCAAAGTTGATTCCTATGAGGTGGAGGTCAGGCATGCCTCCTATCTCCAACCTTTTTACCAATTCTGACACCAGCCATCCCTCCCGCAACACTCTCTACTTCTCTGCTGGGTTCAATAATTCACTACGATGGCCACACAAAGCTCACAGACCACACTCACAGTTACAGGGTTTATTAGGGAAATAACAGGTTATAATTGGGGAACAGGATCAACAGGCTACATCTCTGAATCAGGATCAGGAAGTACGCAGGCAAGGTCTCCCTTGTTCAGTGCAGGACAGCTCTCAGCTCCTTTCAGTCATGCAGGGCGCCTCTCAATTCTTTGAGGACAAGCCCCTCTCGGCCTCCTCAGGACAGGCTCCTCTTGGGCTGTAAGGTCTCCTGGTTCTGCTGCTGTCATTTCTCTGCTGCTGGATTCTGCCATGCCTGCTGTTGTTTCTTGCCATCTCCAATTGCTACACTTCTCTCTGTTGCCTGGTTCTAGAAGGTTCTTAGCATAGGGACCCCAGGTCCAAATGATGCACACCACTCCTGGCTCTTCTACACCTTGGTGGTAGTGAGATCCCCTCTCTGCTTCTGAGATTGGCTCCCTTTAAGCCTAGTAGGATGGCAAAACTGATCAGTTTCCTCCCCCTCCTTAAAGTTCCATATATCTTACTTGCATTAGCAACAAGCTGCCCATTCACTCAGTGGGTCACAAGCACCTTATTTCTATAGTCCCACCTAATCATTGTGTGGGAGTTACAAGACCATGCCTAGCTAAAAGGGCCATATTAAGTAATTCATTGCACTGCAGACACATTTAATAGGTTTTAATTTTGATTGAAATTACTTTGTGACATGGAAATGTAACTAACAAATTGATGTAAAAGCTTAAGTCACTGAAAGCAAAGTTCAGTCATTAACAAGATCATTCAAGTTCTTGATAACTACTTGAAAATACACATACATTTTTCTAATTATATGAGTAGTTCATTCTATGTAGAAAATTTAAAATGCACATCAGAATCATAAAATACATAAAAAAATTCACTCCTACTCACTCCATGTAGAAATAACCACTATAATAATTTTGATGTAATTTCTTCTACTCATTTTTTAAATACATTTTTGACTTTTTCAACTTCTCTATTTTGTTTTAAAGGTTATATTTAAATTTTAAGCTGTATAGTCAACACAACATTATTCACAAATACGCTCTTCTTAACAAGACTCTTGGATGAGTTAATATTGAGCAATCCTTTCCAGCTTACTTATTATGACTGTGCGATTTTATTACTTTATATGATTTTTTTGCCCTCCAAGTTAGATATTTTAATGTTTTAAAAATATTTTACACTCAATATTTGCCTAGACCTAGCTACGCATTTGCCAATTTCAATGTTCCTTATTCCATCTCAGACCAAGGACAATTTCTCTTCTTCCTCAAGGACATGCTTCTAAGTGTGTTCAGTGAAGTTGGTAGTGAACTTTCCCTGCTTTTATCTGAAAATTTTTATTATCAAATTTGTTCTTTCAAAACATGTTTTCTGCATTTGCAATTAAAGGCGACTTACTTTTCTTCAGGCTTTTAAATGCATTATTTTACTGACTTCTGGCTTCTGTCAATGCTCCACAGAAATCAGCTGGAAGTTTAATTTTTTTTTTTTTTTTCATTATTAAGTACAACATTCACTTAGGTGGTCAGTGCCTCGTAAGTTGGGTCATGAGTCAATGCCGTGCCACTCCTTTTCTTCGAATTATCCAGATGGAGTTTTTAGTTTGAGTCCATAAATAGCAAGAGTCCAACCTCCATTCTGCAGAGAAAACAGGTCTGGAAATTTCTCCCAACATTTCTTCCAATATTTGTCAGCATCAGACCTGAACAAGGGTATTAATCTCTAACTTTTAGCTACTCTCATAGAAGTACTATAATTGCATCATCTCCTGGAGCAGCAATCCATTTATGAGGGCCCCGTTCATTTGTTATAATCTCTCATCTCATTTTTATTTACCTGTTTCGACCCATGCCTTTTCCCCTCATAGTTAGTATGTGCAGCTTAACCAAAGTGCCAATAATAACAGCATCCTTGTGAATGTTTCTTCTTGGCTCAACCTCCAGGCAGTTGTCACAGAATCTGACAGGTAAAGAATAACAAAGCTCATCTGAAGGGTCACATTCACAGTTAACCCTAATTTGGCTATGTGGGGTAGGTAAAGTTATGACCTACCGCAAAGTACCTTTAGGAATTCTCCATGTCAAATATAATGGCATCAATATATGGTATCATGTTCACTCGGATCAGCTGGTGTATACATAAAAATTTAACCCCTGTCTTGAGAACATCAGATCAGACAAAGTGAAAGAAAATACTTGAGTTCATAAAGCCATATAATTGTGTATTTACATCCTCCCTTATGCTCTGCTATCTCCTGATCCTAGAAAATGTTCTAGTAGTGTCTTTCCATAATCAAAGAACATAGTTATTTAAACAACTAAACAATCCTTAAAAACATTTCGTACCAGTTGCTTTGACTCACGAGCATTTTGATGGCCTACGCTGCTTAGAGTGGGGTAAGAAATGAGGCTGGCTGTGCAGCATTGTGATTCACTGCCCATTTCTACCCATTAATAGCAATAAAAAGGCTTGGTCAGAAGTAATATGTCCAGGTGGATTGAATTAATGGAGAATGCATGGTTCCAGTCCTCTCATTGTATTCTCTAATGCTGCATCTGTTACAGAATTAGTGAATCCAAGAGTATAACAGATGCCTATCCTAATTAACACCCATTTGGAGTTCCTGGGGTCCCTGGTAGAGGTCCAATGTAATCCACTTGCTTGCAATGTGTAGGTTCTTCTCCTCAGGGAATTTCACTCAGAGCCACTTCCAAGTGATTTCTTTCCTGTTTACATTGGATGCAGCTTATCACATTGGACATTTCATCAGGTAAAACACAGTTGTGTCATGACCCTACTCATCAGTGAATGGCCTGAGCACCCACATGCCTGCTCATTTCACACGGTCAAGGAAATAGCTCTGGGAATCTGACCAAGGTATCTGCCTAAGCATTCCTAGTCCCTCTGAGTCCCCAGTTGTGCATATTATGTGGGCATCTACATGACCCACTTTGTTCTACCAGGATGTTCCCACAGGGATTTCCATTGATAAGGGACTCACTCAGGGGTAGTCTTTATTGTTGTTATCTGGGTCCCATTTACCTGACAAAATAGCAAGACCACTGGGTGAAGCCAAGGGTTTCTAGATGAGGAAACTGATCTGCTAGTCTCTGAGTGTCTTATTCACTGGCAGTGTCTATGAAATGTAGTGACTTATTTTTCATCTTTTGAGAATATACTGGGTTGCAGCAGTCCAGATAATTCTAAGAAATTTCACAGATTGGGCTCAGCTTTGAGCTTTTACTAGATTTATCAGTCAGACTCTCTGTTGAATGGATGACTGTGTCTTAACTCCTTCTACTTTTCTTCCTCTGAGAAGGCAATTTTCATAACATGATCAACATACATCACTAAATTTTTCATAATGGTTATTAGGTCCAAGTTCCTTCTCACTAGACTATGGCAGCTGGTGAATTAAAGTATCCCTGTGGCAAAAAAGTAAATGTATGTTGGATCCCAATTACATGAAGATACAAATTATCCTGGTTCAACTTTGAAATTGGGATTAAAAAAAAAAAAAATTGTTAGCTGGGGCGATAATAGCGTACTAGCACCCCTTGGCCTACTGCACTTCCTGTGTAGTCTTTATCATATCAGGTACAGCCAAAGCAATGAGAGGAGCCATTTAGTTTAATCCTGAAGTTTCTACTGTTAATCTACAGAAATTGTCTGCCTTAAGCACTGGCTGGATAGGAGATAATGAACACAAGTATATTACTTAATCACTTACTCTCTAGTAGTAAAATCATGCCCTCATATCCACAGAGGGCATAATTAGAGAGTAAAACATCGTATTCAAATTATTGATAACAAACCTAGCATTATATTGACAACATCAGACTTCCTGCTCATGTATTGGAAGGATTCTAAAGATACTCCTCATATGAAAAACATGGCATTATGAGCTGAAAACATTTTTTTCCTTTTATATACCGTCTAGATATAATAAAGCATAGTTTCTGTAACTAGAAATAGTTCATTTTATTAAGCAGAAATTCTTAATCTACACATTCTCAAGAAGGTACTGTCTTTGCCTGTGATAAATATGTTTAAATCTTCAGTTTCTTTTAACTTACATCGGCAACCTTATTCCTAAAAAACAAAGCATTTCTTACTATTATCTTTTTTAAATCCTACTTAAAAATATAGCTTGATAAATAATACCCATTTTTTTTTTTTTGGCATTACTAAAGAACAAAAACTGACTCTAAAAGCAAAATGCTTTGCTTTCCAGTGGGAAAGAAATAATTATACTTTCCTATTAAAAAATACTGATTGCTGAATACTGGCTGCAATTTTATAAGACTAATGTGATTTAATATTCTAGGCCTCTTACAGCTTAGTGAATTAACTGAAGACAAAAACCCAACATCAGATCTTCACTACTCCAGGTGCCCCAGAAGCATCTCAAGGCCAGATGTTTGTAAGTAATGTGATTTTGTAGTTATTATCTCTGGGGCTGAGAAAGAGGTAAATAAATTCACTTTGGTCCGTTTTTGTTCCAGTGCTCTTTTACTTTCCTCTCTTCTCTGCAGTGTCAATATAGTTCACATTTCTTAAGGAGTGGTAAAATAATCTTGTTAACTTAGTGTGTTTGGCACCTGCCAGCTTTTTTTTTTTATAGGCCTGCCTTTGTGGTTTCAACTCAGAAGTTATTAAATGTAAAGATAAATTCTATTTCGCATGATAAATAAAATAGGCAAGTGGGAGAGACTGTTTTAAACATCTGTGCTGTCAAGCCATTTCCCCGAAAGGAAATTATTACCAGAGAAAGTGATGCATTTATTTGGCATAAACGATTTTATCTTCAAATAGGATATTGCTAAGGTCTCAAGTAAATTTGCACTCTATTCTTCAAGTGCAATGGACAACTACCCTCTTTCACTGACTGCCTCTGCTCCTATACGATCAGTTCCTAATTTTTCTCTTATAGAATTAGTAGAGTTTTGACTATAGAATGACTGGCATTGCTTTTCATTTAAAAAATATTTAAATTTTTTTGTCTTTCTATCTCTTAGTTTAGTCTATTATTTGAAGTGTAATCTTTTATTGAGTTTCAGAGTATTCCAATGAAAAACATCATAATGAATGTGTATATATCCAAAGAAAGTATTTTATTCCAAAACTAATCAGAGCTTTCTCCAAAGTACCTAAGAAACCCTTCAGAATAAAGAGACATACTCAAATTTCATATACTCTTTTTTAGAGTTATGACTATGCTAGAAGTTAAACTCTTGCTCCTGTTAGATGTGGCTGCTTTACTCTGATGTCTGCATTTGAAAGTGAACAGGTAAGTGTATATAGAGAGGATCACTCTGCTCCTATCTTATGATCCCAAGTGCCCAGAAACAAAGACCACAACTGCATTATTGATAGAAAACCTGGGACATATGTGATTTAGATAATAAATGTAAAACTGGCATGGGGGCTGTGTCTGACCTCCTCTAACTTCACAAAGGAGAAAGTGAATCAAGATCGACAGCCGAAGGCTGATTCCTATGAGGTAGAATTCAGACATGCTTGTTCTCCCAGCCATTTTTACCAATTCTGACACCAATCTTCCCTCCCACAGCTCTCTCTAATTCTCTGCTGAATTCAATACTTCATTACAATCCCACACAGGACTTACAGACAATATACATAATTGTGGGGTTTATTGGTAAAGTAACAGGATTGAAGGAAGACTCATTAACAACCTGTGTTATGCAGATGATACTACCTTGCTTGCTGATAGTGAAGAGGACTTGAGGCACTTACTGATGAAGATCACAGACCACAGACTTCAGTATGGATTACACCTCAACATAAAGAGAACAAAAATCCTCACAACTGGACCTATAAGCAACATCATGATAAGCATAGAAAAGATTGAGGTTGTCAAGGATTTCATTTCACCTGGATTCACAATCAACACCCATGGAAGCAGCAGTCCAGAAATCAAAAGACACATTGCATTGGGCAAAATCAGCTGCAAAAGATCTCTTTAAAGTGGTAAAAAGCAAAGATGTCACCTTGAGAACTAAGGTGTGTCTGATCCAAGTCTTGGTGTTTTCAATCAACTCATATGCCTGCAAAAGCTAAACAATAAATAAGGAAGACCAAAGAATTGACATCCTTGAATTGTGGTGTTGGTGAAGTATATTGAATATACCATGAACTGCCAAAAGAACAAAGGACTCTATCTTGGAAGAAGTACAACCAGAAGTACAAACCGAATGCTCCTTGGAAGCAAGAATGGTGAGACTACGTCTCACATATTCTGGACATGTTATCAGGAGACATCAGTTCCTGGAGAACGACATTGGGCTTGGTAAAGCAGAAGTTCAGTGAAAAAGAGGACGACCCTCAAAAAGATGGATTGACACAGTGGATGCAACAATAGGTTCAAGCATAGCAGCAGTTGTGAGGATGGTACAGGACCTGGCAGTGTTTTGTTCTGTTGTGCATTGGGCTGCTGTCAGTCATAGTCAACTTGATGGCACCTAACAACAACATCAGGTTACAATTCAAGCTCAGGAATGCTCAGGATATAGTTCTTCCATCAAGACAGCCTCTTTTCAGCTATGCTTGCAGGCATACCTCTTTCTGGACCTATGCCTATGCCCTTCTCAGGCGAGTGTTACAAAGCTCTTTTACTCCCTGCCAATAAGTCCCCAGAGCCACCCCAGGCAGTCAGCTTTCTTGCTCCATGGGCTGGGAAGCCCACTGTGTGGTCTCCTGCCAGTCTTTCCTGCTACCACTTCTCACTGTCTTCAGGGTTACAGCTTGCTAGGTCTCCTGGTTCCAGAAGCATCTCAGTGTAGGGATCCCGGGTCCCAAGGATGTGCTCTCCACTCCTGGCTGTTCTTCCTTGGTGGTGGTGGGATCCTGTCTCTCCCACCTCTGGGATAGCTCGCCTCAAGCCCAGAGGGATGGCAAAACTGACCAATCCCTTTGGTAGACCACAATTAACCTGTCTGCACAGTCTTGCCCTATCATTTGAGTGGGAGTTAGAAGACCACGGCACAATCACTTGGGTAGGAATTTGAAGACCAGGGAAAGAAAGGCCACACTAAAGTGATCCATCACACCACAATAAACTTTAGGCTTGGCTGATATTGTAACAATGCTTCAATGATCTGATATCTCCTTAAGGTACTCAAATGTGGGGTGTACTAGTTTATATAGTGAACAGTATAAAGGAAATTGAGGTCCACCCAAATTTGAATCTCTTGGTGGCGAGAAAGCAACACATCTGGAAACACAAATTAGACAACTAACATCAAACTTCCCATATTGTTATTAGAATAAAATACTCCACAAAATATTCTATATGATTTACAACAAAATTATAGTCTCTTTTTTTCAATTGTTTTCCTGGCCTATGTAATGAAATGCACAGGGACAATTTAGTTTGTTATAGGCAGTAATATGCTAGATTGTATCATGTATGTTAAATGTTGTTGCTGAAATAAGCCCGCAATCATATAGAAACATTTGTTCATTCAAAATTCTTCTAGAACAATTTTAATTTCTAGGGTACAGATATTCATCACATGATATAGCTATGCTCTTAAGTCAAGATCAAAATATACTCATTAAACTAATATGAAGAGTTTTTCATGAAAACTTTGGGAGTTTTATGACCACATAATAAATATTTTCAACTACTCACATGACAGCAAGTAAAAAAAAAAATTGCTAGAAACAATTCTAGATATTATTGAGTAGATTAGAATGACTGAATTCATAAGATAATGCATCGGATCATTAAACCTGCTTGACATAAATAAATTGCACTATTTAATTTACTCTTCGAATCTTGGGTTTTTTTGTTTGCTTTTAAATTTTTCATATAGTTTTTATTTAAGAAGTAAAAAATTTGCTTCTTCAGACTCTACGATACCTCAGTAATCTTTGCCTAAAGAGCAAGATGTTGTTCTTTTCTGATGTCCAAGAAAGAGTATCATTAAAGTATTTTCTAGTCTCATTGAGAAATTGTAATCAGACAATCTTAGTTTCCACACATCTTTCACTCTCATTTCACCTGGATCATGACCTTTGTCGAGTGTGAGACTTCAAGGAGAACTCCCAAATCCATGAGATTCTGCTCTCAAAACTTTTCAGGATAATCAGATATCATATTGCAATGGTAAACTCAGGAAAACCCTGGCTTACTACTTTCCTCACTCGAAGACTGAAAATTTTCAAATGATATGGATAAAGAAATGTTATCCTCTTGGATGCTGACTATGATTAAGACCTCTAAATCTTATGAAGTTTGCCCCTCTGCCTGATCTTATGGCACTTTGAGAGCTCTTTTTTTAATCTATACTAGTCTAGGACTTTCATACTCTCCTCTAAATAGAGGGAAAAGCTCTTTTCCGTTAAAAGGCTGATTTCTCTTTGAAGTATAGCTCCAGTCAAACCATCTGTATTTCAAAAACACATCAAAGCAACAGCTAGGATTGATATGAAACTGTGAGTTTGATATCAAGAGCTAATATGGCTTAAAGATTCCAGATAACTAAAACTGTGATTTTTAACTCCAGGTATATGTATTTTTAAATATATATACATAGAAATAACGTAGATATGTGTTTCTCTATATATACTCTTTCCATCCACCAAGAAAATTCATTGCCATGGAGTCAATTCCAACTCATAGTAACCCTAAAGAGAAGAATGGAACTGCCCCATGGGGTTTCCAAGGCTGTAATCTTTACAGAAGGAGATTGCTATACCTTTCTCCTTTGGAGCTGCTGGTGGGTTTGAACCACCAACATTTTGATTGGCAGCCGAGCACTTAACCACTGCACCACCAAGGCTTCTCATCCACCAAGAAATGTGACTAAATAGCATGTTAACCTTTGATTAATATATTACTATAATTTCCTTCCAATTTGTTAGTGTCCATTAAATGGTTCACCGGATTATCATTTTAAGGAGCAATCCATTTTTCCTTTTTTCTTCCAGTCTAACTCTATAATTCTATACTGCCACCCTACTTATTATCAGCAGAATGAATAAATATTATTTTTAGGAAAATTTAAAAAAAGAGATCAAACAGGACAGAGAGTTTGATTGTAAGTGAAGACATCTTATAAATTTTGTCTTGTTTAGACATGGTCTATTTAATCACTAACTCCTTGCTTTTGGCTTCAGTGATAACACACTTTCCTGGCTGTCCTATTAATTCTCTTTCTCCTCTGTTTGACCTATAAATGTCAGAATTCTCAGGGCTCCATTCTGGGCCTTTGGTATTCTTTTGGAAATTTTCTCCTAAATGATCTTATTTATTGCCATGACTATAATGGTATTTATACACCAAGGACACAAAATAAAATAAAATCTCTAGTTCAGTTGCCTGAGTTTCAGATGCACATATCCAACTTCTTATTTAAAATATTATCTTAAAGACCTTGAAGAAGAGGAAGGGGAGGATGAGAAAGGTAAGAAGAAAGAAGATGAGGAGAAGTAGGAGGGAAAGCAAGAGAAGGAGAAATAGAAGGAGAAGGAAAAGAAAAAGAATAAGACAAAGAAGAAATAAACACACACACACACAAAAAAAAAAACAGAAAAAAAGAAAGCGAACAGACAAACAAAACACATTCCAAACTGATCGTTTGATCTCCTTGAGTAAATCTATCCCTCTCCAATCTTTTTCATTTCAGTAAATGGCACCATTATCCAACCAACAGCTGAACTTGGAAATTGGGAAGTTATTTCTAGTATTTCTATTTCTTTCATCGCTGCGATAACCCATCTCCAAGTTCTGTCAAATTGACTGTGCAATATGGTTAAGTCACTATCTCTACATTTACTATTTCTGGGGCAAGCCACCCTTGTTTCTTACCTGAGCTGCTGAAGAAGCATCCTAAGTGTCTCCCTGCTTCCACTCTTGCCTCATTTTAATCCATTACCCACTGAATGATCTTTTCAAAAAACACCTTGCCATTACCTTGAAGCATATTCTTACAATTATTCTATAAGACCCTTCCTTGATTTGGTCCCTGCTAATTTTTTTTTTAATCTTTCTACCCTCATGTCCTACCAACAGTCTCCTGCTGCTTATTTGCCAAGCTCCAGTCACATCAGTCTCCTTCCCATTCCATAATTTCACCAAGTGTTTTCTCACCTCAAGGCATTCACATCCATATTCCTGAGCATAAGTGACTGAGATGCGTTTTCTGGCACCCTTCAGCAGAAGACTAACTCCTACTCAATACTCAGCCCTCAGCTTAAAAAACCGTTTTGCGAAGTACTTTCTAGACCATCTGCTCTACAGACGGCTCTCCTTATTCTTTGTTTTCACAGCACCAATACCTTTAATAGTAAGTTTCCCCTCTCTATTCCTCTGTCTATCATATTTCTGTCTATAAACAATCTATGTTTTAGTTGGGAAAAACCACTTAATAAACACATACCAAATTTTCCTTAGGATAATTTACTTCATAAATTATATTGTTGAGATGCTTTCAAGAAAATAATGACCATGTTGTGGGGCTGGCAACCAATGTCACAAAGCAATATGTGTATTAGTTGTCTAATGAGAAACTAATTTGCTTTGTAAACCTTCATCTAAAGTACCATAAAAAAAAAAAAAGAAGAAGCCAGATGAGCAATAAAACTATGGTTTTTAAAAACCCATCAAAATGCTGGAAATATTATGAAACATAAATGAACTAAATTCCAGAAAGTTATCAGCTTTTTCTCAAGCAGAGGCGAGACCAACAGCTGATTTCATCATTGATGGAATGGGGAGAAGAGGAAGGATCTGCCAGAGACAAAATTTTAACAGCCATGTGAGAGTTAGCAAAACAGGCTCAGATCCTCTGGATCCCCAGCTACAGAGGAGGCCTGCACCAGACTAGAAAAAGAAAGTCTAGAGACAGACCCACATATGGGCAATTACTTAAAAAAAAAAAAAAAAACAAGGAAATAAGTCATTTCCTTAGGGATAGGAATGCCCTCCCCCATCTTTAAAAAAAAAAAAAAAAAGATGCCACAAGAACTGGATAACAATATGAGAAAAAAAAAATGAACTTCAATTTCTACCCATTCTAGAAACAAAAATTAATTTGAAATAGATCACAGACTTAAATATAAAAGCTAAAACTATAAAACTACAATAAAACATAGGAAAATATGTTTGCAACCTTAGTGTAGGTAAGGGTTTTTAGATTGGATGCCAGAAGCACTAACCTTCAAATGAAATGTTATATTAAAAATCTTTGCTCATGAAAAGACACCATTATAATAGCTAAACACTGGAAAGATCCCCAAATACCCATCAATAGGAGAAGCACTGTGGTATGTTTACACGATGGAATCTATACTGCAACACAAAGGAATAAACCAGTGATACATGCTACAACATGGATGAATTGCAAAAATATCCTATTGGGTGAAAGAAGCCAGACAGAAAAGGTACATACTGCACAAAACTATCTATATGATGACGAAGAATAATAAAAAAAAAAATCAGAAGGCAACCCCCTCTGTGGGGGAGGGGAATAAGCCTCTGGAGTGTGGGGCATTGACTGGAAAAAGGCATGATAGAACTTTCTGTGGTGATGGAAATGTCCTATATCTTGTTTCGAATAGTGGTTACACAGATGCACACTATTGTTAATGCTTATCAAACTGAACACTTAAGATTTGTTCATTTTATTGTTCACAATTATACTTCAATAAAAAAACTTCAAAAAATATTGAGCTTATATAAAAAAGAATAATGAACAAATAGAAAAAGAAAAATCACAATCAGAGAAAAGAATACTTTATAAATGTAGATATAAAGGTCAAACTTATTGTTATATTCCAGTTTCAAATACCGCTTTGATCTTTTTGGCAGCCAAAGTGAAAAGAAAGATGATAACTCGTATAATTCTTCAACAGACAAGAGGCAGAAAGTCAGTTCCATAAGAAAAGCATGGGTTTCTCTTAGCCCTTTTCTATGAGAAACATCCTTGACTTTTTAAAGAAGACAAAGGACAATAGAGGACAGTGGCCACAGCACTTTTATGGCATGTGTGCTGGCGATTTTGATGTACTTGTTTTGATATAGTGTTCTTCACTAAAAGCTCAGGACACAACATTAAAACACAATCCAGTGAAGACAATACTGTGCGCAACTAAGGTACTAAAGTCCAGCTTGATCTAAGGCTTTGATTTAGAGATCAGTGGTTTGGCTGTGTAAATATCAACATTTTTTAGCAAGTATTGCTTCTTCCACTCCAGCTTTGTATCAGAATTTGATACCCATTAGTATGAGATTATAAAAGAGGGCTTACTATATAGAAAAAGTGTATCACAGGGGTAATTAAAAATTATTTTTTCCTCTTTCCTACCCAAGTACAAGTCTTTGCTACCCAAAGTACACGGTCTTTGCTGTAGTTGGTACATACTATCTATCTGCAATGGGAGCTGGGCATGTGGTGGGTAAGAAAGTTGGGTGAGCAAAAGAGAAAGACATGTAATTCAGACTATTACCTTGAGAAATAATTTGATAAATTCATTGTTGGCCTCCATATTACCACCACCTCCTCCCTTAGCATTTCATTGATCAAACTGAGAAGGCCTAGACTTACAGGTGCATAATACTGAAAACATAAGTCTTCCATGTGAATCTGTGACTCTTCGTGCTTGGGAAAAAATAAAGTAGGATGAAAGTAAAGTGAAAAAAAAAAAGCTTGCGTCACTTTTTTCGAAGTAGAAAATGAGGAGAAGAAATGGAGGAAGAAAATGAATGAAGCTGTCAGAATTCAGATGGGTCCTAGGTAAGAGGAAACCCTGGTGGCTTGGTGGTCAAGAGCTACAGCTGCTAACCAAAATGTTGGCAGGTCAAACCCACCAGGTGCTCCTTGGAAACTCTATGGGGTAGTTCTACTCTGTCCTATATGGCCGCTGTGAGTCAAAATCGACTCAAGAGCAACACGTTTTTGTTTTTTTTAATTAGGTGAGACAAATAGCAATGAAACGGGTTGTTCAACTTGAACATAATCAATGTCACTGTCACTGAAGTGTACCGTGTGAAGATGGCTGAAATGGCAAATGCTTTGTTGCCTGTATATTTACTACAATAAAAGGAAAAAAAAAATGTTTTTAACCAACCTAGTCCATGGCAACCTCAAATACTATAGGATCTAAGTTTGATCAGCAAAGAAGTTTTGAGATAGAACTTATTCAGATTTCTGCAGTGTACTTATTGAATTAAGAGCCCAGGAATATGCCATAGTCACCATTTTGGCAAGGTCCATTTCCTTACAGCAGAATGGGGAATGTAGTAGGGATTTAGAAAGACTGAGGTGAAGACATGGATCATCTGGGAAGGATAACCAGGCCCTAAGCAAACAAAGATCATGTCGTCCATGCAAGGGGCAAGAGTCTTTAGGCTATATACTGGTAACAACAGGAGAGAACCCATACAAGGATAGTGGCTATTCCACAACTTCTTAGTTGTTTGACTACTTGTTCTCCTCTGCCTTGCTCTGCCAGTATCTTAACAGAAACTATATCTCTCAAGGTCTCTTGCCCTTTTCCTTGTGCATAAGCACTGTGAGATATGGGGGTCAAAAGAATGGGGTTATCTTGACCTCTCATCTGACATTGGGATCCATCTCCAGAATCACTGTGTTCAGATTCCTTTAAAAATTTACCTCAGAGCTATGTCATCTTGACTTCTCTCTGTAATTAATTAGCTCTCGGGAATACTGGAGATGGAACAGGCCTCCCAGAGTGCATATAGAGTATATTTGTGTAGCAACTTTGTTTATAAAAGAGTAGTTTCATTCTGTTAATCAGAAACATGAGGCTTTTTTTGTATGAGAGTTAAACAAGATACAAAGGTGAGACTGAATTCCCAGTAGTAGAATATATGGTGTCCATTTTTTTTTTTACTTAAGTTCTAATCGTTGCCCCTAAAATTATTTTTACAGACTTTGTTTTCACAAATGTCAAAAAAAAAAAAAGACAGCTAATAAAGAGTGTGGGTATATTCATTTAAATCACAATTCTGTTTCAAGCTATTTAGTCAATAACATACATGCTTTCAATTTTACTTAAAATTTGCATGCTCCAATCTTAAAAATTGATTGTGCTGCAAAATGCAAGAGAATCAAATATTTGCTTAAGGATTGAAGTAAGATATTTATAGAGAAAAATGCCCATATCAGAGTGCAAAAAAGAAAAAAAAGTACACAGATAGGCGAACCATCATAAATGAACACAATCATGTAATCAATCAAGAAATAAAGTATCGTCAGCATCTTAGATGGCCTCCATGAGTCCCCTCCCGAGCATCCACAAATGGGTGTCATGCTAATTTCTGACACCATAGTGCGTTTTTGAATATTACATACATAGTCTTATAGGAGGATGTATTCTTTGGCCATGTCTTCTTTTAATTAACGATGTTTGTGAAAGCCATCTTTCTTTTTGTTTGTGGAAGTAACTTGTTCATTTTCATTGCTATGTAGTAAACTGATGTTTATATGTCACAATATATACACCTATTGTATTGTTGGTGAATATTTTGAAGTTGTTCAACTTTTGGCTGCTTCAGTAATATGGATTGGATTCTCCACCACCAGACTGTAAACTCTATGTGGCCAGGTACCATGCTCTGTGCTTTAGTTTTTTATGTCTTAAGTACCTCAAACAGTGGTTTAGACATAAACATACTCAATAGGTGATTATTCAACTGCTTCAAAAACTATGACTATCATGGACACCAGTGAATTTCATGTTATTTAAGATCACAGTGCATTACCAACGTATCTATTCTTCCCTTGTCCACACCTATCCATCTTTACCTCTATATATATATCATTGTTGTTGTTGTTGGGTGCCATTGAGTCAGTTCCGACTCATAGCAACCCTATGCACAATGGAGCAAAGCACTCTCTGGTCCTGTGCCATCCTTACAATCATTGTTATGCTTGAGTTCATTGTTGCAGCCACACTGGACTCATGAAATCTTTAAACAGACTCGTATGTACTATTGTAGTCATAGCAACAGTCAATCACTGTTCTGCCCAGGGTGCTCAAGATTAAAATTCAACTGCCCTCTATCTTTCATAGCTTCTCATTGATATTCTGTTTTATCTGCCATTCCTCATCATGCCCAGACTCCAGCTATGATATATTTTTAACGGACTATGTAGATGTGTTTACGGTGATAGTAATCATCCTATCCAGAGAGGTGCCTTTGTTTCCGTTTCCTAGCCCAAAAATCAAAGGCACAATGCATGAATGATTAGAAAAACAATTTTATACATGGATCATTGGACTAGATAGAAGCTAAACAACTGACATTCATGGTCATAGTCATGTAAGTACGATAGAGACCCAGTTCAGAGTGAGGACCGTGGAGTCACTATATTCATGTGACATACACACCCTATGCTCCAGTTTCCTCACCTACAACATTAATTGTCTCATTGGGTTTTGGAGAGGAGTTAATGCATGTTAAATACTAGACACAGTATTTTACACATGGAAAGAAGTCACTCTCTTTAGTTATCATTCATAGAGCACCTTCTTCATAGTCTTACCACAATGTTGGGAAAACTTTTTTATATTTTAGGGTAACAAAATATATGCGATGGACACAAATGACTTTCATTAAGGGAGAGAGTAATTCAACACTGAATCTTTAAAATACTAACTTAAAAATATAGTTTAAAAAGTTACACACATTTACTTTAGAAAAATAGAAAATATAGTTATCTTGATTTTTTGATAGGTCTATATTACTTATCAGAGCCCTGGTGGCACAATGGTTAAGTGTTATGACTACTAACCAAAAAGTCAGCAGTTCTAATCCACCAGCTGCTTAGTGGAAACTCTATGGGGCAGTACTACTCTGTCCTCTAGGGTCGCTATGGGTCAGAATTGGCTCAATGACAACAGATTTTATTTTATTTTATTTGTATTACTTATTTGTATTCATGTATATATGTAGGTATGCATATATATATAATATCTGTCCATTTATCTACTTATGAGAGATTTCTTTTAGTGTATGAATGAGAGTTTGATTTTCTTGTTTTGAAATTAACATGAAAACCCAGAATAAAAATAAATTTTGAGGACTTGAGAGATATGATATGATGTGGTATGGAATGTTATGCTGTGACATGGCATGGACTGGTATGATATCACATGATGTGATTTAATATGATGGTGTGTTAACCACTGTTTACAGGGCAAGGTGGTTAATCTCAGGAAAACATTCCTTTTTTCTCCCTGTCAGTTTAGCAAAACATTCTAATGAACTTGTTTGATTATGAAGAAGCTTCCACTTTAGTTAGAAAATGTTAAGCAAAAGGGAAACAAAATTGCCCTGCAAATCAAATACTAGGAATTTCCGAGTTGTTCTTTGTTTTCTTGATAGAGAGTTCTGAGCAGGAAGAGATGGTTCCAGAAAAGGGAGTACCTAGGGCTTCAGCAAAAGACTTTCAATGAGAAATATACAGAAGAGTACTGAGGGATTTTCAGAACGTTAAAAAAAAATTTTTTTTTTCTTCATATCAGTGTTTACAACAGGTTATTTTATAATCTTCTAGTCTATGGTAAGGAGTCCTGGTGGTGCAGTGGTTAAGTGCCCTACTGCTAGCCAAAAGGTTGGCATTCGAACCTGCCAGCCTCTCTGAGGAAGAAAGGTGTGGCGTCCCCCTCTGTTACCTCCAAGTCTCCAGCTACACTCTGTTCCATGGAGCTGTGTGGAGGAAGTGAGGGAGGAGGGTGACCTCTTAGAAATTGTTCCTGCAGAGGCATCAAATTTGAAAAATGAAATTCTAAAGCTAGTTGTGGAAACATAAGGCCCCAAAACACAGCAGATAACTCTTCATATGAATGACTGGCTTCAAATATTTTAAATTGTAATATTTGAGTGAGCCAACTGATATTGTTTGAGAGTTTAACGAATGACAAGCAGTAATGGTAATGTCATGCCAAGCAGCTCCTTCCATGTTCACTGCTATTGTCAAAAGTTAGTCCCATATGCATCACCAACTACCTTCCGCCAGCTTTGGGAAGGAGTATGTAATACCACCTGACATAGGTCAGGAAGGAGGTGGTGTTGAGGAAAGGGAAAACTTACATGGCCTGGGTCAGCAAATCAAAAAAAAAAAAAAAAAAAACCTGTTGCAATAGAGCCGATCCCAATTCATGATGACCCTATAGGACACAGCTGAACTGCCCCATAGGGTTTACCAAAGAGCAGCTGGTGGATTCGAATCACCTACCTTTTGGTTAGCACCCGAGCTCTTAACCACTGAGCCACCAGGGCTCAATTTCCCCCATCCTCTCATCACCCTGTAGAGAAGGGTGCCAGGGCCAGTATCTTATGGTGGGTGGACAATCTAGTTCCATGTTCCAATGTAAGGACCCCACCCCTTTGTTTTTCTTGCTTTTTATAGGGCAAACATGAGACCAGAGTTACTGCTGAGAGGGCACACAGCTATTTGAATGACAGTTGGTTTGGATTTGAGGTGCACTTTTCACAGGAGTGGTATGGAATGGCAGCTGCCTAGCACTTGGAGCGTGGGAAGGTGCAATCTTGCCAAGGATGGGGCAGGGGAGGTATCCTGCCTGTGCTAGCTGAGTTCAGATGAAACCTCAACCATTGGTAGAAGGTGATGCTTCCCTCCCCATTAAAATAGGAGCCAGATTACTGTCCAGGAAAACCAGAGGAAGCTCTTAGAATTTTTATTCAAGAGTCATGCTCGTTAGATCACAAATACCTCCTTTGGGAATCTTTAACCTCACAACCTGGTGATTGAAAATTTATCCAGTATGTTTGTGTACAGAACTAAATTTATCAAACCACAGGAAAAACACCCCAGTTCTGATGTTAACAGTGGGTAGCCAAATTGAGATATGTGTTATAAACCAGTTCTCAAGTAACTTTCATGAGACATAAGATGGACATAAGATGAAAAGTATAAAGAAGCATGAGGAAATAAAAACATAAGAAAAACACAAAGTGTTCTTAAATCAACGTGTGCTGATAACCTGCTTTTTAAATATATTAAATGTCTCAGAGTTTAGAATTATATAACTCTGAATATTTCTATCAGGATCCAAGAATTTTGTTCATTTGCAGTTGAGCAAAAGAACATATTAATAATTCCTGTCTACCTCCTTTCATAGGAAATTCAGTGTTTCTCAGCTTTAGCTGTAGAGAGCAAATTAAATCTTTGTACTCAAACTCAAACTCGTGTGTTACCAAGGAAGATACTGGCTTCACCGAATACTAGGCCAGAGACTCTTAGGAAAAGCAAATGTTTAAAGTGGGATATAGCTTAATAATTACGAGACTGCAGTTCTTACATTATTTATTCATATTGTCCTCTTGTCCTTTCCTTTTATTTAGAGTGAGTTCACCATTCTCTCTTCATTTTTGTTTTCTGAGAGTTAGAAGTCTTCTGTCACTTGCATTTTAATAAAAGGTGAACCCAAATACATTCACTTTGGCTGAAATTTTGATATATAATAACGGATAGAATTCAAATATTTTCTATGCTTTTTTTTTTTTTTTGCTTATTACTAACATTTTAAACTGAAATCTTATATTGAAAAGATAACCAAGAATTCCTTAAACTCAAGAAGAAACTATTTTCATTAGAAAATAATGGGAAACCAATGTCAACATCATTTTTCCCGTTCAGAAACCCTGGTGGGGTAGTGGTTAAGAGCTACAGCTGCTAACCAAAAGGTCGGCGGTTCAAATCTAACCAGTGCTGCCTGGAAACTCTATGGGGCAGTTCTACTGTGTCCTATAGGGTCTCTATGAGTTGGAATTGACTCTAGGACAATGGGTTTGGTTTTGGTTTTTTTTATTGCCATTAGTACCATCATCACCAGCCTCAACCTCTAATACCATTTATAGATGATCTGGTAATTTACATTTTCATCTTTAAAGGACTGACATCTTGACAGATAGTAGTTTGATGAATGAGTTACCTGATGCTTAATCTCAGAGGGGTCAAGAACTCTTCTAACAAGACTCTGGCATCAAACCTATGTCTTCCTGGTATTCTCGTGGCATCTCTCATGTGGTTAAAAGAAAAAGAATAAGAACTTCTGGAATGTAGAACAGAACAGCATTTAATGATGTGATGTGCTGAAAAGATTATTTTGCTGAAATAGTGGATTACTATGTCCTAATTCCATGTCAAAGACTTGCTTTTAATGTAATCTTAAGCAAGCTTCTCTATTCTCATCTATCTCATAAAACTATCAAAAATAAATTAGATAATAAACCCGAGAGCTTCTTGAAGAATTTTCAAAGTGTAATACACTTGGCTTCATTCATTTACCACTCCATCTTTATAACGTACTCAGTGGTATAGGCTGTCATAACACAGCTACCAACTGCCATGTCTCGAAAAAAGAATTAAACACTTCCCAGATAATATGAATAAACAAAAAATATTCCAGGCAAGACAAATCTGGCCAAAATGTTATTTTTAAAACTATTTGCTGGTATAAACAGAAATAAGAGCCTACTTGCCTACAGAAAATATTTCTTAGAATCAGAACAAAATACATGTTAAAAAAAAAAGTGGTAACACATGATTTTTACTAGCTGGATAGAATCATGGCGATGAGGTTATTCATTTCTTGCAGACAAAAGAATACCTAGTCACCATCTTATAACTTCCATGAATGTAGGAATTCGATCGTTGGAACCAAACATGCAGTCTTGCCTTACCAATAAAGACACGGTATTTTCTCCCAGAAGATGGCCTAGCTGAATCGGTGAGATGAATATAGACTTGCATAGCATCTACGAAGTGATTACAATTCCTGTTTATCCTCGGTAAATGGATGGAGCCTACATTTGTGTTTGACAATATATTAATAGAGAGGAAATCCATACGTTTGCTCATTCTACCATCAAATAAGTTTTGTTTGTCAATAATATGTAAAAAACTTTAGCCTACTGTTTTCAGTTCAACCAAACCCTTTGCCGTTCAGTCAATTTCGACTCACAGCGACTCTTTGGGACAGAGTAGAACTGCCCAGCAGGGTTTCCAAGGAGAGGCTGGTGGGTTCCAACTGCCATCCTTTGGGTTAGCAGCCAAGCTCTTAACCACTGTGCCATCAGGGCTCCTTTCAATACAAAGAACTGAAAAATTCGATGGTCTGTGTTATCATAAGTATATGCTTAGGAAAACAGGAATTGCATATTAAAAATGTATGCTCAATGTCTTGTCATAAAGGAAGAACATCAACTGCAAACATGGTGTCTGCTGGTCCTCTGTCTTGCATTTGGATCATGGCTCTCCTCATTGCCTTCCTACTCTCTTATAAAGCTTGTCTTTGAGCTTCCGAGTCTTTCATCTAGCAGTCTCACCTGATACCTTTTTATATTGAATACAATATAATGAGAAATACAGTACAAACATATGCCAGAATATGAGAGAGTGAAAGAGAAAAAAACACTGTGGCCATAAATTGCAGTATTGCTCCAGACACCATGGAAGAAAGAACTTTGTGGTTTGTGATGCGTGTGTGTGTGTGTATGTGTGTGTTCAAAATACAAAAAATCACTATGACAGGAATGGTTAAGAAGACAGAAAGTGAGGAATTGCCTGTTGAAAAGGCTTGGGTTGAGAGTCGTTAATGATGCAGTTAGGTGAGTAGGATGAGGCCATATCAAGAGAAGCTTTTAGAGACAGACTGACAAATTAGGCTGTGAGAACTGGATCATAGGCTATTGTACAAAGCAGACACAGCCTTTGTTGATCAGACTCCTACATTACACTGTGAGCACCCTGACATGGGAAGATTTACTTGTGAGTAAGAATTTCATGCTTAGAGGAAAGTACTGAATAGAGGCTTTAATGGAAAGGAAAATATTGGAATAATATAATCAGGAAGCTTTGTTTATCAGCCCTTGGGGAATCAATATGTTGACTGAACTCTAGGGGTCTCCTGACTCCTGTATTGGGGTTATCATGCCTCACATTTATTTGAACACTGAGGTCCTAGAAAAAGAAATCATATTTAAACTAAAATATTCAGAAAGAAAGAAATTTTTTTTTCCTTTCTTCCATTTTTTAAATGCAAGATGAAAAGCTACAAGATGAAAAACTTAAAAAAAAATTATTATTCATGAAAAATAGGGCAAAGGATACAGGACTGGAAATTAAATCCAAATTGTGATCATAAAAGTTATAAACACTGATAAACAAAATGCTGTGTTTAGTAGACTTAGACTGCAGTTAAGGGCTTCTATCTATTCTTTAAGCTGTTACCTGAACTAATTTTTATCCTGAAAGGGATACTAAACTTTGTTTCCTCCTTGACGTTCTTTAAAAGAGAATAGTAGCATTCCTCAGGCCATGGGAAGGTGGAATATCATGGCTCACTATTTTTTTAGGTTAAATATATTTATTAGAAATTCACATGTATGAGGTTTTTTTTTTTTTTCCCCCTCTCTCTTTCTCCTCTTAACACAAGATAAGAGAATAAGCTTCAATGCTGCAACAGAAAGAAAATGTTCTGATCTAGCAGGCAGTTTATATGGAAAAAAAATTCAGGGGTAGGACTAGAGGGGCATGAATTCTCATCTCGGCTCCATTATTTAGCAGTTATGTGACCTTGGGCAAGTCATTTTAATTTTGCAGTCCACAGTTTCCTTGTTGTAAAAAAAGAAAGAAAAAAAAAAATGAGGCTAGGTAAATGAGATATAAAGCCACTTAAAACTCCAAAATTCTATGCTGCGATTCCAAGCTTCGGAGAATTACAAAATTCAACATCTCCACAGCGTTGTATTAGAGATGCATCACCATAAGGCCGGCATTTCATTAGTTTAAACTGCTCCTCTCCTCATAAAGACAGCTCTTCAGTGCCTCTCCAGGTCAGACCAGCTCTATCATGCTCTGTTCACCCACCATTTGTCACGTGATCTGGATGGAGTGTTTAAGCCCTCTACATATAAGCCTCATATGTAAGACATGACATTTAACTTCTACCCCCAAATCTAGAATGTGCTGCCAGCATCAAAGTCAAGATACAAGTGAATATTATAGCATGACTGATAAACTATAAGCACAAACGTGCTAAAGTCTCTGTGTTTCTGTCTAAGTATGTATACTTGTGTATGTTTTTGTGTGTCTGTGTGCTCCTGTATGCGTGTGTGCTTCTGTGGGAGTCTGTGTCTGTATGTATCTGTGTATGTGTCCATGCCTGTCTGTGGGTGTATGGGTGTGCTTTTGTTTGTGTATGTGCATCTCTGTAGACTATATTTTTATGCAAATAATATACGCCGTCTACGTTTGTTTGCCAATTGCGCCTTCCTCTCGTGTCCTATAGGGTCGCTATGAGTCGGAATGGACTTGACGGCAGTGAGTGAGTTTTTTGTTCTCTTGAGGTATTTTCCTAAGAGCTGCTACGCCAAATTTTTTTACATGTTGCTGTAAAAAATTAGCATAATGCACTTTTGAAAATACCTCTTGGAAGGAGGGTGTGGATGGCAAACAAACAGAAGGTGCCTGTTATTTGTGTAAAAATGTGGCACGTGTGTCTGCGTACATCAACACACCTGTATTTTTTTGTGTGTGTGTGTTCCAAAATATTTTTGCCTATGAACACTGAAATTTGAATTTCATGTAATCTTCTGATGTCATGAAATATTATTATGCCTTGTTTTTAACCATTTAAAAATGCACAAACCATTCTTATCTCATGGGCTGTGCAAAAAGTGATGGCAAACCAGAGCTTGCCGACCCCTGTCCTTAGAAAATGCAACTACGATGATTTTTAAGCATTTTCTATCCGTGTTACTTTAAGGTAGAGAGCTATTACATTTAATTCACGTCCCTTTGTAAATCATCAACACGTTTCATAGAGCACCCCCTGTAACAAGGTCTGGAGGACAAAGGGTGTCTTGGTTTCTATGACAAAATACCACAAAGCAGGTGGCTTTAAAGAACAGAAATTTATTTTCTCACAGTTCAGGCGGTTAGAAGTCCAAATTCAGGATATAGGCTCTGGGGAGAAGTCCTTCTTTGTCTCTTTCAACTTCTAGTAGCTACAGGCAATCCGTGGTTTTTAGTACCTGGGGTCATAGCTGCATCTGCCTCCATCGTCACATAAATTCTTTCTACCCTCCCAGCCATCAGTGCTACTCTGCTCTTTTTAAAAGACACCACTTAGAAGGGATTAGGTTTAGGACCCACTCTACTCTAGCATCACCTCATTAACATAACAAAAGAAAACTCCTATTTCCAAACATGGTTATATTTGCAGGTACAGAGGTTAGGACTTAAATGTATGTTTTTTAAAAATTATTATTTTTATTGTACTTTAGATGAAGTTTTACAGAACAAACTAGTTCTCATTAAACAATTAATATGCATGTTGTTTTGTGACATTTGTAGCCAACCCCACGACATGTCAACACTCTCTCCTTCTTGACCTTGGGTTCCCAGTTACCAGATTTCCTGTCCTCTCCTGCCTTCTCATCCTTGTCTCTGGGCTGGTGTGCCTATTTAGTCTCATTTTGCTTTATGGGCCTGTCTAATCTTTGGCTGAAGGGTGAACCTCAGGAGTGACTTCATTACTGAGGTATAAGGGTAGCCAGGGCCCATACTCTTGGGGCTTCTCCAGTCTCTGTCAGATCAGTAAGTCTGGTTGTTTTTTTTTTTGTTTGTTTTTTTGTGAGTTAGAATTTTGTTCTCCATTATTTCCCTAGCTCTCTCAGGAACCCTCTATTGTGATCCCTGTCAGAGCAGTCAGTGGTGGTAGCCAGGCATCATCTAGTTTTTCTGGACTCAGTCTGGTGGAGGCTGTGGTAGCTGTGGTCCATTAGTCCTTTGGACTAATCTTTCCCTTGTGTTTTTGGTTTTCTTCAGTAGTGCTTGCTCCAGATGCAGTGTAGTATCTTAGATGGCCACTCAGAATCTTTTAAGACCCCAGACAATACTCACCAAAGTAGAATGTAGAATATTTTTTTTATATAAATTATGTTATGCCAATTGAGCTAGATGCTCCCTGAGACCATGGTCCAGCCCTCAGCACAGTAATTTGGTCCCTCAGGGAGTTTGTACGTATCTATGGAGCTTCTGTGACCTTGCCTCGGACAAGTTGTGTTGGCTTTCCCAGTATTGTGTACTGTCTTACCCTTCACCAAAGCTACGACTTACCTATGGTCTATTTAGTGTTTTTCTCTCTCCCTCCCTCCTGTAACCATCAAAGATTGCTTCTTTTTCTGTGTAAACTTTTTTGTAAGTCTTTATAGTAGTGGTCTCATACAATATTTGTCCTATTGTAATTGACTTATTTCACTCAGCATGATGCCCTCCAGATTCATCCATTGTGAGATGAGTCGTGAGATGCTTCTCAGATTCATCATTTTTTTATATTGTGGCCTAGAATTCCATCATGTGTATGTACCATAGTTTGTTTATTCATTCATCTGTTGATGGGGACCTAGGTTGTTTCCATCTTTTTGTTATTGTGAACAATGCTGCAATGAACATTGGTGTGCATATGTCTATTTGTGTGACAGCTTTTAATTCTCTAGGATATATTCCTAGAGGTGTGATTGCTGGATCATAAGGTATTTCTATTTCTAGCTTTTTAAGGAAGTGCCATATCATTTTCCAAAATGGTTGCACCATTTTACATTCCCACCAGCAGTGCATAAGAATTCCAATCTCCCTCCAGTTTCTCCAACACTTTTTCTTTCCTTTTTTTTTTTAATAACTTTTATTAAGCTTCAAGTGAACGTTTACAAATCCAATCAGTCTGTCACATATAAGTTTACATACATCTCACTCCCTACTCCCACTTGCTCTCCCCCTCTTGAGTCAGCCCTTTCAGTCTCTCCTTTCTTGACAATTTTGCCGGCTTCCCTCTCTCTCTATCCTCCCATCCCCCCTCCAGACAAGAGTTGCCAACACAATCTCAAGTGTCCACCTGATATAATTAGCTCACTCTTCATCAGCGTCTCTCTCCCACCCGCTGACCAGTCCCTTTCATTTCTGATGAGTTGTCTTCGGGGATGGTTCCTGTCCTGTGTCAACAGAAGGTCTGGGGAGCATGGCCGCCGGGATTCCTCCAGTCTCAGTCAGATCATTAAGTTTCATCTTTTTATGAGAATTTGGGGTCTGTATCCCACTGATCTCCTGCTCCCTCAGGGGTCCTCTGCTGTGCTCCCTGTCAGGGCAGTCATCGATTGTGGCCAGGCACCAACTAGTTCTTCTGGTCTCAGGATGATGTAGGTCTCTGGTTCATGTGGCCCTTTCTGTCTCTTGGGCTCTTAGTTGTCGTGTGGCCTTGGTGTTCTTCATTTTCCTTTGCTCCAGGTGGGTTGAGACCAATTGCTGCATCTTAGATGGCCGCTTGTTAGCATTTAAGACCCCAGACGCCACATTTCAAAGTGGGATGCAGAATGATTTCATAATAGAATTATTTTGCCAATTGACTTAGAAGTCCCCGCAAACCATGTTCCCCAGACCCCTGCACTTGCTCCCCTGACCTTTGAAGCATTCATTTTATCCCGGAAACTTCTTTGCTTTTGGTCCAGTCCAATTGAGCTGACCTTCCATGTATTGAGTGTTGTCTTTCCCTTCACCTAAAGCAGTTCTTATCTACTGATTAATCAGTAAAAAACCCTCTCCCACCCTCCCTCCCTCCCCCCCTAGTAACCACAAAAGTATGTGTTCTTCTCAGGTTTACTATTTCTCAAGATCTTATAATAGTGGTCTTATACAATATTTGTCCTTTTGTCTCTGACTAATTTCGCTCAGCATAATGCCTTCCAGGTTCCTCCATGTTATGAAATGTTTCACAGATTCGTCACTGTTCTTTATCGATGCGTAGTATTCCATTGTGTGAATATACCACAATTTATTTACCCATTCATCCGTTGATGGACACCTTGGTTGCTTCCAGCTTTTTGCTATTGTAAACAGAGCTGCAATAAACATGGGTGTGCATATATCTGTTTGTAAGAAGGCTCTTGTATCTCTAGGGTATATTCCTAGGAGTGGGATTTCTGGGTTGTATGGTAGTTCTATTTCTGTTTAAGATAACTCCAGATCGATTTCCAAAGTGGTTGTACCATTTTACATTCCCACCAGCAGTGTATGAGAGTTCCAATCTCTCCGCAGCCTCTCCAACATTTATTATTTTGTGTTTTTTGGATTAATGCCAGCCTTGCTGGTGTGAGATGGAATCTCATCGTAGTTTTAATTTGCATTTCTCTAATGGCTAATGATCGAGAGCATTTTCTCATGTATCTGTTGGCTGCCTGAATATCTTCTTTAGTGAAATGTGTGTTCATATCCTTTGCCCACTTCTTGATTGGGTTGTTTGTCTATTTGTGG
Source organism: Loxodonta africana (assembly GCF_030014295.1). Lineage (NCBI taxonomy): Eukaryota > Metazoa > Chordata > Mammalia > Proboscidea > Elephantidae > Loxodonta > Loxodonta africana. The sequence continues at coordinate 43,157,564 of NC_087352.1, forward strand.
TTGAGTTTTGACAGAATCATGTAGATTTTAGAGATCAGGCGCTGGTCTGAGATGTCATAGCTGAAAATTCTTTCCCAGTCTGTAGGTGGTCTTTTTACTCTTTTGGTGAAGTCTTTAGATGAGCATAGGTGTTTGATTTTTAGGAGCTCCCAGTTATCGGGTTTCTCTTCATCATTTTTGGTAATGTTTTGTATTCTGTTTATACCTTGTATTAGGGCTCCTAGGGTTGTCCCAATTTTTTCTTCCATGATCTTTATCGTTTTAGTCTTTATGTTTAGGTCTTTGATCCACTTGGAGTTAGTTTTTGTGCATGGTGTGAGGTATGGGTCCTGTTTCATTTTTTTGCAAATGGATATCCAGTTATGCCAGCACCATTTGTTAAAAAAGGCTATCTTTTCCCCAGTTAATTGACACTGGTCCTTTGTCAAATATCAGCTGCTCATACGTGGATGGATCTATGTCTGGGTTCTCAATTCTGTTCCATTGGTCTATGTGTCTGTCGTTGTACCAATACCAGGCTGTTTTGATTACTGTGGCTGTATAATAGGTTCTGAAGTCAGGTAAGGTGAGGCCTCCCACTTTCTTCTTCTTTTTCAGTAGTGCTTTGCTTATCCGGGGCTTCTTTCCCTTCCATATGAAATTGGTGATTTGTTGCTCTATCCCCTTAAAATATGACATTGGAATTTGGATCGGAAGTGCATTAAATGTATAGATGGCTTTAGGTAGAATAGACATTTTTACTATGTTAAGTCTTCCTGTCCATGAGCAGGGTATGTTTTTCCACTTAAGTATGTCCTTTTGAATTTCTTGTAGTAGAGCTTTGTAGTTTTCTTTGTATAGGTCTTTTACATCCTTGGTAAGATTTATTCCTAAGTATCTTATCTTCTTGGGGGCTACTGTGAATGGTATTGATTTGGTTATTTCCTCTTCGGTGTTCTCTTTGTTGATGTAGAGGAATTCAAGTGATTTTTGTATGTCTATCTTATAACCTGAGACTCTGCCAAACTCTTCTATTAGTTTCAGTAGTTTTCTGGAGGATTCCTTAGGGTTTTCTGTGTATATAATCATGTCATCTGCAAATAGTGATAACTTTACTTCTTCCTTGCCAATCCGGATACCTTTTATTTCTTTGTCTAGCCTAATTGCCCTGGCTAAGACTTCCAACACGATGTTGAATAAGAGCGGGGATAAACGGCATCCTTGTCTGGTTCCCGTTCTCAAGAGAAATGCTTTCAGGTTCTCTCCATTTAGAGTGATATTGGCTGTTGGCTTTGCATAGATGCCCTTTATTATGTTGAGGAATTTTCCTTCAATTCCTATTTTGGTAAGAGTTTTTATCATGAATGGGTGTTGGACTTTGTCAAATGCCTTTTCTGCATCAATTGATAAGATCATGTGGTTTTTGTCTTTTGTTTTATTTATGTGATGGATTACATTAATGGTTTTTCTGATATTAAACCAGCCTTGCATACCTGGTATAAATCCCACTTGATCAAGGTGAATTATTTTTTTGATGTGTTGTCGGATTCTATTGGCTACAATTTTGTTGAGGATTTTTGCATCAATGTTCATGAGGGATATAGGTCTATAATTTTCTTTTTTTGTAATGTCTTTACCTGGTTTTGGTATCAGGGAGATGGTGGCTTCATAGAATGAGTTGGGTAGTATTCCGTCATTTTCTATGCTTTGGAATACCTTTAGTAGTAGTGGTGTTAACTCTTCTCTGAAAGTTTGGTAGAACTCTGCAGTGAAGCCGTCCGGGCCAGGACTTTTTTTTGTTGGGAGTTTTTTGATTACCGTTTCAATCTCTTTTTTTGTTATGGGTCTATTTAGTTGTTCTACTTCTGAATGTGTTAGTTTAGGTAGGTAGTGTTTTTCCAGGAATTCATCCATTTCTTCTAGGTTTTCAAATTTGTTAGAGTACAATTTTTCATAGTAATCTGAAATGATTCTTTTAATTTCATTTGGTTCTGTTGTGATGTGGTCCTTCTCGTTTCTTATTCGGGTTATTTGTTTCCTTTCCTGTATTTCTTTAGTCAGTCTAGCCAATGGTTTATCAATTTTGTTAATTTTTTCAAAGAACCAGCTTTTGGCTTTGTTAATTCTTTCAATTGTTTTTCTGTCCTCTAATTCATTTAGTTCAGCTCTAATTTTTATTATTTGTTTTCTTCTGGTGCCTGATGGATTCTTTTGTTGCTCACTTTCTATTTGTTCAAGTTGTCGGGACAGTTCTCTGATTTTGGCTCTTTCTTCTTTTTGTATGTGTGCATTAATTGATATAAATTGGCCTCTGAGCACTGCTTTTGCTGTGTCCCAGAGGTTTTGATAGGAAGTATTTTCATTCTCGTTGCTTTCTATGAATTTCCTTATTCCCTCCTTGATGTCTTCTATAACCGAGTCTTTTTTCAGGAGGGTATTGTTCATTTTCCAAGTATTTGATTTCTTTTCCCTAGTTTTTCTGTTATTGATCTCTAGTTTTATTGCCTTGTGGTCTGAGAAGATGCTTTGTAATATTTCGATGTTTTGGACTCTGCAAAGGTTTGTTTTATGACCTAATATGTGGTCTATTCTAGAGAATGTTCCATGTGCGCTACAAAAAAAAGTATACATTGCAGCAGTTGGGTGGAGAGTTCTGTATAAGTCAATGAGGTCACGTTGGTTGATTGTTGTAATTAGATCTTCCGTGTCTCTGTTGAGCTTCTTACTGGATGTCCTGTCCTTCTCCGAAAGTGGTGTGTTGAAGTCTCCTACTATAATTGTGGAGGTATCTATCTCACTTTTCAATTCTGTTAAAATTTGATTTGTGTATCTTGCAGCCCTGTCATTGGGTGCATAAATATTTAATATGGTTATGTCTTCCTGATCAATTGTCCCTTTTATCATTATATAGTGTCCTTCTTTATCCTTTGTGGTGGATTTAAGTCTAAAGACTATTTTGTCAGAAATTAATATTGCTACTCCTCTTCTTTTTTGCTTATTGTTTGCTTGATATACTTTTTTCCATCCTTTGAGTTTTAGTTTGTTTGTGTCTCTAAGTCTAAGGTGTGTCTCTTGTAGGCAGCATAGAGATGGATCGTGTTTCTTTATCCAGTCTGTGACTCTCTGTCTCTTTATTGGTGCATTTAGTCCATTTACATTCAGGGTAATTATAGATAAATAAGTTTTTAGTGCTGTCATTTTGATGCCTTTTTATGTGTGTTGTTGACAATTTCATTTTTCCACATACTTTTTTGTGCTGAGGCGTTTTTCTTAGTAAATTGTGAGATCCTCATTTTCATAGTGCTTGACTTTATGTTAGTTGAGTCGTTATGTTTTTCTTGGTTTTTATCTTGAGTTATAGAGTTGTTATACCTTTTTGTGGTTACCTTATTATTTACCCCTATTTTTCTAATTAAAAACCTAACTTGTATTGTTGTATATCGCCTTGTATCACTCTCCATATGGCAGTTCAATGCCTCTTGTATTTAGTCCCTCTTTTGGATTATTGTGATCTTTTACCTATTGACTTCCATGATTCCCTGTTATGTGTATTTTTTTTTTTAATTAATCTTAATTTGTTTGTTTTTGTGATTTCCCTATTTGAGTTGATATCAGGACGTTCTCTTTTGTGACCTTGTGTTGTGCTGATATCTGACATTATTGGTTCTCTGACCAAACAATATCCTTTAGTATTTCTTGTAGCTTTGGTTTGGTTTTTGCAAATTCTCTAAACTTGTGTTTATCTGTAAATATCTTAATTTCGCCTTCATATTTCAGAGAGAGTTTTGCTGGATATATGATCTTTGGCTGGCAGTTTTTCTCCTTCAGTGTTCTGTATATGTCGTCCCATTCCCTTCTTGCCTGCATGGTTTCTGCTGAGTAGTCAGAACATATTCTTATTGATTCTCCCTTGAAGGAAACCTTTCTTTTCTCCCTGGCTGCTTTTAAAATTTTCTGTTTATCTTTGGTTTTGGTGAGTTTGATGATAATATGTCTTGGTGTTTTTCTTTTTGGATCAATCTTAAATGGGGTTCGATGAGCATCTTGGATAGCTATCCTTTCATCTTTCATGATGTCAGGGAAGTTTTGTGTCAGGAGTTCTTCAACGATTTTCTCTCTGTTTTCTGTCCCCCCTCCCTGTTCTGGGGCTCCAATCACCCGCAGGTTATCCTTCTTGATAGAGTCCCACATAATTCTTAGGGTTTCTTCATTTTTTTTAATTCTTTTATCTGATTTTTTTCCAGCTATGTTGGTGTTGATTTCCTGGTCCTCCAGATGTCCCAGTCTGCATTCTAATTGCTCGAGTCTGCTCCTCTGACTTCCTAGTGCGTTATCTAATTCTGTAATTTTATTGTTAATCTTTTGGATTTCTACGTGTTGTCTCTCTATGGATTCTTGCAACTTATTAATTTTTCCACTATGTTCTTGAATAATCTTTTTGAGTTCTTCAACAGTTTTATCAGTATGTTCCTTGGCTTTTTCTGCAGTTATCCTAATTTCATTTGTGATATCATTAAGCATTCTGTAAATTAGTTTTTTATATTCTGTATCTGATAATTCCAAGATTGTATCTTCATTTGGGAAAGATTTTGATTCTTTTGTTTGGGGGGTTGGAGAAGCTGTCATGGTCTGCTTCTTTAAGTGGTTTGATATGGATTGTTGTCTCCGCGCCATCACTGGGAAACTAGTTTTTCCAGAAAATCCACTAAAAAAAAATGCAGTCAGATCCCTATCAGAGTTCTCCCTCTGGCTCAGGCTATTCAGATGTTAATGAAGCTGCCTGGGGAGGGCGGGGGAGGGAACAGAGAGATAGGAGAGTAGCACCTCAGAATATAGCCAGAGTTGGTTGTCTTGCTTGCAATGACTATTATATCTGAGATTCCCCCGAGGCGCGTCGCCTATGTGTGCTGGCTGTGTGGAGATTGCCCCCGGGGGGTCTGGCCCGCTGAAGTCAGGGTCAGATCCTCTGCTTCCAGCCCCACGCCCAGCGTCAAGGCTCCCCTACTGGGACGGTGCACTCTCGACTCCAAAATCAGTCGCTGCCTCCCGGGGACTTCTCGTCCCTCCAGCCGCGTGGCCGTGCCGCCCCCGCGAACCAGGTGGGCCCCCTCCCGGGGTTAGTTCAGATGGGTGGAGCAGCTCCCCGTGCTTGTGCCGTGACCGAGTGTTCCGGCTGGGATGCTGTTCTCCCCCCTCCAATACCAGTCGCTGCTTCCCGGGGACTTCTCCTACCGGCTGCGTCCCATGCCGCCCGCGCGACCCGGCTGGTCCCCTTCCCGGGGTTAGTTCAGGGAGGTGGAGCAACTCTCCGTGTTTATGCCGTACCTGCGTCCAGTCCAAATCCCTGCGGGACGGTTCCCCAGCTCGCACGCTGCTCTTTCTGCTCCAAGACCAGGCGCTGCCTCCCGGGGACTTCTCCTACCGGCTGCATCCCATGCCGCCCGTGGAACCGGCTGGTCCCCCTCCCGGGGTTAGTTCAGGGGGGTGGAGCAGCTCTCTGTGCTTGTGCCGTACCTGACTGGTATGCTGGCTCCAGGCTCTGGAAACAATCGCTGCTTCCCTGTATTAGTTTGTTCTCCGTCTCTAAATCTGTGTTTGTTGTTCAGGGTTCGTAGATTGTTATGTATGTGATTGATTCACTTGTTTTTCCGTGTCTTTGTTGTAAGAGGGATCCGAGGTAGCATCTGCCTAGTCCGCCATCTTGGCTCCGCTCCCCTCTTTTCTTTTTTTTGATTTATGCCAGTAATACCACAGTGAGATGGTATCTCATCGTAGTTTTGATTTGCATTTCTCTAACAGCTAGTGATCGTGAGCATTTCCTCATGTATCCATTAGCTACTTGAATGTCTATTTTGGTGAAGTGTCTGTTCATATCTTTGCTTATTTTTTTTTATTAACTTTTCTTGAGCTTCAAGTGAACGTTTACAAATCAAGTCAGACTGTCACATATAAGTTTCTATACACCTTACTCCATACTCCCACTTGCTCTCCCCCTAATGAGTCAGCCCTTCCAGTCTCTCGTGACAATTTTGCCAGCTTCCAACTCTCTCTATCCTCCCATCTCCCCTCCAGACAGGAGATGCCAACACAGTCTCAAGTGTCCTCCTGATACAAATAGCTCACTCTTCATCAGCATCTCTCTCCTACCCACTGTCCAGTCCCTTCCATGTCTCCTGAGTTGTCTTCGGGAATGGTTCCTGTCCTGGGCCAACAGAAGGTTTGGGGACCATGACAGCCGGGATTCCTCTAGTCTCAGTCAGACCATTAAGTATGGTCTTTTTGTGAGAATTTGGGGTCTGCATCCCACTGCTCTCCTGCTCCCTCAGGGGTCCTCTGTTGTGCTCCCTGCCAGGGCAGTCATCAGTTGTAGCTGGGCACCATCTAGTTCTTCTGGTCTCAGGATGATGTAAGTCTCTAGTTCATGTGGTCCTTTCTGTCTCTTGGGCTCTTAGTTATCTTTGCTTATTTTTTAATTGGATTATTTGCCTTTTGTTGTGGAAGTGTTGGATTTTCCAGTAGGTTTTAGAGATTAGACCGTCATCGGATTTATCATAGACAAAATTTTTTTCCTTGTCTGTAGATTCTTTTTTTACTTTTTTGGTGAAGTCTTTTGATGAGCATCAGAACACATCAATATTTTTACCATGCAGTGGCCCCAGTTGATTTTCTGATCGGTAATCTGAGTGCAGACGACAGCTGAGCAGAAGTCTGAGGGTCCTTATCATTGACTAGAATCTATAGTTATCACAGTATCAATGTCTATGAAGAAACAGAAAGTACGCTCAGATTATAATCTCCTTTATGCCACAACTGGTTGTTTCCTGCATAGGTAAACTATCTAGAACAACGTGATCTGCCAGTGGGGGTAAGGAGGTCACCTGTCAGGTTTTGTGAGAAAGAGATACTTTCATCTCTTCAGCCAGGGTGGTGGTTAGGGGAAGGGAAAGAGAATCCTTAATGAAGCCCTGAAGGGAAAGAAGAAATGGTTTGACATTTGGCCTCTTGGAATTCTAGAAAACCAAGGAGACTGAGGGGCATAAAAATGGCAACTAACTTGTAGTGCAGTTAGGAAAAGTGTCAAGGTTTACCCTGTAAAGGTCCATTATAAATGATTAGCCATGATGCCCATGTAGTCTGTTCATAAATTCTGCCAATTTTGTTATCTGTGTTCTTCAGTATTCTTTGAATATAATCACAGTGTTTATAATCACTGTATCTCTTCAATACTTAATCTTCTAGAGCTAATTCATATGTATCAGTAAAACTAAAACAAATTATAGCAAGGATTTCTGTGTCTTGAGTTTACGAACAAAAATGAGCCTATTATTCAAATACCACCTCTCCTCAGAAACTCTTTGTCCACTGAAAAGCAGGGACATATTTATTTTGTTTTCTTGTTTTATTTAGTGATTCTTCATTAAAACGGTTGATGAAGCCACTAAATAATTCTGTCTGCTGGGCCATTAGCTCTTTCCAGTGCATACCTGAGGCATGACTGGTTCATTTAATCCTGAAATAAGATGACCTCTTTCTTTTCTCCAATCTATCAATTTATCAACCTAATATAGTCATTCTCCGAGATGTAGAGTCCCAAAGGCCCTTATATATTCAGGTGATTATAAAGACCACACATCTCTGTAGATCTACAAAGGAAGCCAATGGAATAGATCAAGGAAATGGGCAACCACAGGGAATTTCCTGGGAAGATGATATTTTGCACACAGCTAAGGCTCACTAAGTCAACATTAGATAAAGGAAAAGAAGGAGATGGGGTAGCTTGGCTATCAGCCAGAGAGAAACAGATTCACAATTTGGAAGTCAGTAACCATCTGCCTAAGGGGATGGAAAGTTATTTAATTATTTGTGAATAAAAAGCATTTTCAAATGCATTCCCTTGAAAGTAATAAAATTATTCTTTTTGTTCTTTTAAACATTTGAGCAAAGTTAAAATTGCATAAGTTTAAAATTTTCAGATTAATTATCCCTTCCTGGTGCACATGTAATTCCCATTTGTTGTCTGGTTATCTGATCAGTTAGATAATTTCACAGAAAATTTAAGATGCTGGTCAGAGACCCCAGTGGCAAATTTTGGCAGAAGAGGGGAAAAAGTTGAAAATTAAAGATTTTCTAACATTTGGGTTTCTGTTTTTACAAAAGTTGGATGAGTCTGGCTTGACACCTCGTTAAGCAAATCAGTGCTAATTGCTAACATTTTAGCCAATTGGAGAGGTGTGAGAGGGGAATGGACTGTCTGGCATAAAGGCAATAAAGTAGCTCTGGGAGTGCCTACAAACTAAAATCTAGAAATAACGAGGTTCGTATCCGGGGAAAGCAAGGAAAGAAAGCAATTCTACCACCATGTCTCAAGTAAGGACATTAACCAAATGATTCCAAGAACTCTTAGCGTGTATGTTTATTGTCTTTTTGCACAAGACCCAACTTACTGCTTTAAAAGGAAGTTTGAGAAGAAGAAGTTAAACTAACCTGAGGATTGCCCCTGTGCCCCCTAGTTTATTATGAAAGAATGAGAGAAAGTAAAATGGGATAGAGGACGTAAGAATGAATATAGGGTGGGAAAAAGAATCTCTAATTCTCTAAAGTAATAGTAGTAGGTTTGAGGTGGGAGTTACCCATTCAGGGTTCCTTTTGCCAATATACCGCCATTTTCATGGCAGAAAAATGAAACTTAGAGAAATCGAAAATGTGTGCAAAGTCACACAAGATGGAGATGGGATGATGTTCTTAGTTTCTCAGTTTCCTCTTCTTTCTTGGTGCTTGGTACTTCTTATTGGGTCTTGGTACAGCCTTGTGCTGGTGAATGCATCCATGCATCAGCAACATCACCTTTGACAGAGAAAATCAGTCCCTACATGTGAAGTACTTCATGCTCAATGCAATAGATGATTCTCAGGTCTATTTAGGTCCAAAAAAGGACAAAGAGGCCTGACAGAGAAGGTTTTCAGAAAGCAGTTGTAAATATGGATATAAAGAGTGGGACAAAGTTTAGGGTCAGAAAAAGACACTTTAGAGTCATCTACATAGCAGTTTCCTATATTCAAGTGAATGGATCAAACCTTCCTGAAGGAAGGTAGCACTAATGTGCATTAATTATCTGGTGTAAGAAGAGAAGGAGTCAGAGGGGCCAGCTAAGGAGACAGTATTTTCAGAAGAGAATGAGGAAAGAGCAGTGCCATGGAGATAAAGGAAAGAGAAAATAGCCAACTCTGTCAAGTCTTGCAAAGAGGTCATGAAATATGAGAACGCAAAAGTAAACGTATTGGGTGACAAAGAGTTCATGTGGGCTTTGGTGGGAGATGTTTTGTAGAGTTGAGGGTTCAGAAGCCAAAGCAAGATAGCTGTGGGGAGGGAGGTTGGAGGCAGTCACTGATAATGAATGAATCTTAGACTTTGTAATCGTCAGTCCTACTGAACTGTGCATGTGTGTGTGTGTGTGTGTGTGTTTAATTGAGAGACAGGAGCAGACGTACAAAGGGGTACATTGTTTGGGGGCTTTTTCGTTTTGTTTTTGTAAAAAAAAAAAAAACACGAACACAAAATAATTATTACTTACCATAACATTATTTAGAAAGCCTCCCCTTTGCATAATTCTAAAAGGCTCCATACACCTAGGCAACTATATAACAGTAATACCTGGAATTTTGCAGTGTGGTTAAAAAAAAAAAATGTGGTAGCCCTGATAATTTCATAAAAGAAACAATATTTTTTTAAAGAAGAAAACACATCAAAACAATTAATAAAAAACAGTATTGCATGTATAAACATGCATGTATATGCCATTTTATCATTTCACTAAACTGTTATGAAATGTAGTCACAAACTGGCACTAGGATATTGAGTATCTTACTGCTATTGCTTGTTCACAATTATAAGAAAAGCTATGTCACAACTGCAGTTGGGATATAGTTCCCTTACATTGCTATAACAAGCCAATCCAAATTTGTTTTCCTGAACTAAATTTTCAAGTGAATAGAATAAATTAACAGCAAAATAATAATTTAAGATTAGAAAACCTGACTACAGCTCTATTTTCAGTATTTTTTATTTCACATTTTAGTCTCTTCATAGAGAAAATAAAAACAATAAAAATTAGTTGGTTTCCATTTTTATTATATAAAGGAGAATGATTTTACTGTAACTATCTAATTTAAAATATATAAGTATGTGTTCAAGGTCAGGATTTCTTACATTGGCTGCATACTGGAATTATCTGGAGAGTTTTATAAACCCTGGGTTCTATCTCCAGAGATACTGATTTAATTGGTATGGAATGCGGCCTGGCTCTCATTAATGTTAAAACTCCCTATGGTGTTTTTATTGTGCAGCCAAGTTTGAGAACCACTGTTCTAGGCCAAATATCTTCTGGTGACCAGCTCTTTTTTTTTTTTTTTTTTTTAAATGAAAATGATTAAGCTTGTTCAGAAGAATTGGTAAAAGGGCATTCTAGTAAGATATAAATTGAAACGTGCCCACAGAAAGCAGGCTGGAGAATACATTGGGTGATTCTTGGAGCCCCGTTCAAGACTGGAATGATACCTGAACATATTCATACTTCCTAAAGCGCTGCTTTTTTTTTTTACAAGGTTAGAAACACAATCTGATGTACTTGCAGGAACATCAAAAGCCAGGATACGACCTTTTATATGACCAAAAACAAAACAAACCCATTGCCGTTGATTCTGACTCGTAGCGACCCTGTAGGAGAGTAGAACTGCCCCACTGGGTTTCCAAGGAGCAGCTGATGGATTCAAACTGCCAATCTTTTGGTTAGCAGCTGAGCTGTTCACCACTGTCTCACCAGAGCTCCCTTTATAGGATTAGGATCCCAAGAATGGGAAAAATTATGAGTGTATTTTTTTTTTTTTTTTTTTTTTTTTTTTTAGGGCTCAGGACCTAGACTCCTTGGCTCAGATCCAGAAAAGTGATTTTATAAATCTCAGCTCAATTGAAATTACAATAGAATCATGCATAAGCCAGTAAGTCAATTTGTTGTCATTGCTGTTGTTGCTGTTAGCGGCCATAGAGTCGGTTTTGACTCATAAAAAAAAAAAAAAATATGTACAACAAAATGAAACACTGCCAAGTCCTGAGCCATCCACACAATTGCTGTTATGCTTAATCCCATTGTTGCAGCCACGGTGTCAATCCATGTCATAAAGGGTCTTCCTCTTTTTTGCTGACCTCTACTTTACCAAGCATGATGTCCTTTTCCAGGTACTCGTTCCTCCTTACAACATGCCTAAAGTACACAAGACAATGTCTCATCATCCTTGCTTCTAAGGAGATTCTGGCTGTGCTTCTTCCAAGATAGACTTACTCATTCTTCTGGTAGTCAGTGGTATATTCAGTATCCTCCTTCAACAGGATAATTCAAAGACTTCAATTCTTCAGCCTTCCTTATTCATTGTTCAGCTTTCACACGCATATGAGGTGATTGAAAATACTATGGCTTGGGTAAGGTGCACCTTAGTCCTCAAAGTGACAAGTTTGCTTTATAAACTTTTAAGAGGTCTTTTACAACAGACTTGTCCAAAATCAATTTACTTTTACTTCATCAAAAAGAAGTTACCAGCATCCATCACTGCAGCCTGGAGATCAGTTTGTAGTTAAAGATGGTTTGGCAAGCAGGAGATTAGAAAGACAATATTCCCTGGTGATATTACCACAAAGCACAGCACGGCTGCTGCAGAAGCCAGTGCTGAGATGGGGGTGAGGTGAGCAGCGAGAGGGTCTTTATTGTCCACCAGCATACAAGAGACAGAAGGGAATGGGCTCTTCCAAAATCTGTCTCCTGGAGGCTGACCAGAGGGTTTTATAGGGACTGGTTTTGGGTCTGAAGAATGCAAGGGATTTGTTAGTTCCCCCACTGAGCCTGGCACAATGATCTCGTTCTGGACATGTTGACCTTTTGCAGTATTCGCAAAATCCTCTGATGCCATCCTGGTTCCAGTCACAAGATTGACCGTTTGTTTAGTCTCTTTCTCTTCCAGATTTATCGCTTATTGTTCTACCTCCCAAAGAGGAACACAGGTTAATTTTAAACTTTATAGGATCATGGAAAAGACAAGGGGGCAGAGAGAGGGAAACCACAAAATCACTGGGTGTGCAAAAGCTAACTATGGAAAAAAAAACAAAACAAAACAAAACTATGCAAGCTAGGTAAAAACAAAACCCAGGGTGTTAGGCCTATGCACCCTATACACCCTCTTTCCCACATTGCCCCTTTCAGTGAAAGGCTGCCAGGTTTTGGTAACCTGGAGAAAGGTCCCTTTCTACTCTAGGCACAGTCTAAAAAAGGCCAAATACTGCTAACCCCTTGCTTTTTGGCTCTCCTATTCTGAGATTCAGTGTTGACTACAACGTGGCACAAAGGTTAAGAGCTCTACTGCTAATTGAAGGTCAGTTTGAACCCACCCAGCAGACTCTCAGGAGAAAAGACTAGGCGATCTCTTCTTATAAAAATTACAGCCTTGAAAACCCTATGGGGCAGTTCTACTCTGTCCTATAGTGTCACTGTGAGTCAGAATCCACTCGATGGCACACAGCAACATGCTGACTACTGCACTGTGCATTACAAAAGAGTATAGACATTCCTGTTAAAGGTCTTACATTTACCTTCTCTATCCCATCCAGTCAAAACTTCCACGCAGGTCACCCCGCCATCTTTCAGACACTCTGGCATCATGGCTAAGAACATGAGTTCAGATATCCAACAGCCAAGGCTTGAATTTTGTTCCTACCTCTTATCAGCCTTGCTAATTACATTCTCAAAGCTTTAAGTTTCCTATGCAAAAGTGCACACAATAATACTTACCTCGTACATCAGTTGTGAGGATTCAAAGCAAATAGCACATTCAATGCAAGTAGTGCAATGTTTGTCACTGTTAGTAAAAACTGTTAGAATTATTATTTTACCAAATCTTTATTAGCAACACATCTTATTGCTCTCTTACCACATGGTGCTTAGGGAGAAGAGAGAAAATAGCACATTTTAGAGGAGACAGTGGGTGAGGGTCAGAAACATTGGTGAAAGGCAGCCTTAATTCCATAGAAACTATAAAACTCAGCCAAAGGAACCTCTTTGTCATAGTCCCAGACAGTTCTGACTAAGATTAAAACACACCTATTTCTGGCTCATTCTATCTTTCCTATTAAATGGTATGGCACTACTTTTCTTTTAGTGTCCAATGACTGGGGATGCTAATGTTCCAGCAACTCTAAAAAAGGATATTAAAGCATATAGTCCAATAAAGGACTTTTTTTTTAATAAAGATGTATCAAATAGCCACCAACTGGGCACAAAATGGGTCAGTTAGAAGACTAAGAATATTATCAAGGAGACCTGTGATTTCAATTGCCGTAGAACACAACTGAAATGCGTAAACACATAAAAATAATATATGACAAAACATTAGCATAAATCGTCACAGATCACAGTGACCAGCATAATTTGCATATAAAGAAATGAGTGATGTTAGACACACGAACCTATAACATGACTTTCTTTTTGAAATGCAATAACAAACCGCAAGTTACTGTAGAATAGAAATATAACTGGCAAACAGACAGAAACCATCTGCTTCTCAGACAGGGGAAGGTTCTACACGGTTTTGATCAGAGGTATCATTAATGAAAGATTAATAACCTGAAAGATTAATAACATCTGAAAGTGAAGAATATCCTTTCATCTCCTTCGCCTACCTATCCTTTAATGTAGGTGTTAACGAGTATTCAAATAGACAGAAGGCAAGAAAAGGAATATATAGGAAAAAGGGGCACATTAAATCTTCATTCTAGAACCTTCCCATTTGAACATCTCAGAAAACAGACATTCTGTGATGGGAATTTTTCATAGCTATTTCTTCACTGAAGATAAATATTTGTAGCATAAGAAAAATGTTGCTTAGGCATTTTATACAATGATCTCTAGGAAAAGTGAGAAATCTTATGTATCATATTTTGTGAGAGAAGTAAAACCATTCTCTTCCTTGTTAACATAAACTCTACTTTGCAGAAAATTCATATTTGTCCTTCATTCACTAAGTAAGGACCTTCAACTTCCAGAAGGATGGTGTGCGTATCAGAAACTAAGAAGAGACCTTATTTTCTCTAACCACTATTTCAACCAAATGTATCAAATTTAACGTCTGTTTAGGGTCTGCAACTTTGCTGCATTTAATGGAAAGAGACTGTCCCTCCACTGTGTTGAGTAGACCCTCTGATGCTTACCTGGTGTAAGACACTGATGCCATAAACGGACATAAGACAGAGGTCCCCAGGCTGTGGAAAATTCCACTGCCTCACGTAGCTTGCTTGGCGTTTCCTGTAGCTTCACATTAAAATTCTGGCTCCCCACTCCTTAACTGTTCCCCAAAACTAGAGGAAATTGATGGAAACAAGTTTAGGTGCCATGTTGACATTCAGGATAACCTTCTAGCTTATTAAATACTTCATACATAGTAACTTCCCTGCCTCTGGGCAGAGTTTAACCACCATTTCCTGAACATGCGATGCATGCAGTTATATGTAAACCCCATTGTGCCTGCATGGTGTAATTAAGAATGTTACTGATGTAACTTGTATGAATTTCCTGCTTGTAAACCCCTTAAAAGTATCCTTCCCCCTCACCCTCATTGAGCAGTCTTGGCATCAGCAGCTCTGACAGTTCCTTTCCTTGTGCAATTAAATAAAAGTGCCTTTCTACTCTCCCATCACGGTCTCTCGTTTATTCTCTGAGATGAATCACGCCGAGCAGAACCCGGGGTTTCCACCTGGCAACAAACATGGCAAAAAAACACAAGTTGGGCAATGAATGTAGCTTTTCTTAACAACAAATCACTTTATTAAACACAAAACTAAGGTTTGCATAAAACTGAATACTTATAATCACTTACTGGTGCAGTCTTGGAGCTGGTGTCTTGGTAGCCATGTGTAGTCAATGTCAGGATCTCAGCACTACTCCTGGGCCTCTTGAAACCCCGGTCAGTCCTCCCAGGCAGGTGACAGAGGTTCCTTCGGTCTCCTCTGGAGCCCCGTGTCTGTGACTCTCATGCTTGCTGCTCTAAACTGACCCCTTCTGGTTCTCTTGTTGGTGCATTGCCTTCTCTTGTCACATCAATGTATTGTTGAAGAATAAAAATAATAACAGACTCCTTACTTTGATTTTAAGGTTTTTCTTATCCACAAGACAAAATATTAATCATAAAAAGCTGGAACCAAACTGCAAAGGAAAGTGTTCTATAGCAATAGAAAAAGTGTGTCTTATTCTGTTAGAAAAAGACAGGCATTGAACAATTACCTCATAATTTAAATCTCAAAAGATCTCACGGCTGCAAGTGGGTGGAGGTTCAAATTATTAGCCACCAGATCTGAAATTTTTTTTTTTAGACCTGAAGTAACCTGATATCAGCTGATCTCAGTAAAGTGGGAAAGTGGGTTCAATCAATCATGTTAAAATTAGCATGTTTTCCCCATCTCTTCTCTTTATAAGCCGCATTGTACCTATCTTCATCCAGCTATTTACTTTTTCTGAAGCAAAAATGGCCTCCCTATATGCATATAAAATAATTGCTCAAAATAAACCTTGTGTTTAAATTTTGGTGAGTTTTAATTATTTTTAACAGTATGTTATGGTATCATTTCCTCTCTCTCTGATCTCTTATGTTGTCATCTCCAAAAATGTGCAGGGTTATAGGCTTGCATTGGCCACCTAGCTGCTTGATAACAGATTTCACAATTTATAGGTCTCAATGAAATCTTAATTGGATACTATGGCAATCAGAATCACTGGTCTCCTTGATAATATTCTTGGATCTTCTAACTGGCTCATTTTGTGCAATGACTCCAACATCTACAGATACCTCAGTGGCTGCATCCTCCCGTGGAATGTGCCGACCATCTTGACCTCACTAGCTGTCTAGCTAGTGACCAGCTTGAGCAGTTTAGACCCAAGGCCCCATTACCCCTGATGACTGTTACAAATATTGCCTTGCAAATGTCCCACAAGAATCTGCTTTTGGAGTACTTGGATCTATTTACTTGACTCCATGGTTTCAAGTACGGAAGGCATAGATTTCCCAGTTAAATGCCACTGGAAATACTGAGGTTGGGAATAACATGATAGTTCATGGTCTGGCCCATCTAGGTTTGAGTTTTGTTTATTCTAATTATAGTTTGTTTAGTCTAATAATCTGTGACTTTGAACACAGTTACATACTTCAGCGAGCCTCAGTTTTCTCACTTGTGAAGCAGAGATTATACATACTAACTTCACAGAGCTGTTGCGAAGATTAGATGAAGTCAGGACAGACAATGTCCAATTTATGCCTAAACTTAATGAACGTTAACATATTTTGTGAACACTCATTACCCCTTTACCATAACCTTTGTATTTCTGGAGTCCTAGTGGCACAGTGGTTAAGTGCTCGGCTGCTAATTGAAAGGTCAGGGGCTCCAACTCATCAGCCACTCCACAGGAGAAAGATGTGGCAATCTGCTTCCATAGGAATTACAGCCTTGGAAACCCTACGGGGCAGGTCTACTCTGTCCTATAGGTTTGTTATGAGTTGGAATCTATTTGAGGGCAAAGGGTTTGGTTTTTTTATTTATTTAATTTTTGGTTTTGTATTTCCCACCTTTGTACACAAAGTAAGTGAAAAGTACTTTCTGTTTGGTTGTTTTCTTTTTATTTTTATCAAAAACCTCTTTAACTACCATGCTTAGGTATGGCAATGCTATCAAATGCTGCCAGTGAAATCCGTGCTCATTAAAAATATATATATTTAACAGGGTCCTTGACAGAGCTGGAGAAAAATGTAGAACAAAATTCTAACTTAAAAAGAAAGACCAGGCTTGGTGGCCTGACAGACTGGAGAAACCCTGAGAGTATGGCCCTTGGGCACCATTTCAGTGCAGTAATGAAGTTCACCCTTAAGCCGAAGATTGTACAGGCCCATAAAACAAAACAGGACTAAAGGGGCACACCAGCCCTGAGGCAAGGAGTAGAAGAAGTCAGGAGGGAAGAGGAAAGCTGGTAATAGGGAACCAAAGATTGAGAAGGGAGAGTGTTGACATGTCGTGGGGTTGTTAACCAATGTCATAAAACAATATGTGTACTAACTGTTCTATTAGAAACTAGTTCTGTAAATTATCTAAAGTATATATATATATGTATATTTATATACATACATATTTAAGTCTATTTTGTTCATATCTAGATTTCACTAGCAGAATTAAATTAATACCTAAATATAAATAAATAGAAAGCAGATTACTTTAAGCATTATCAGTTTCAAATAGCTCCCTTTTAAAGCTATACCATATCAGTTCGAATTAGATGAAAGTAAAAATCTTTTCAAATCCTGATATTTTAATTAAGATATAAGTTAGAGTTTACATATTCAGATGGAATCTCACTGCACTTAGTGAAGCCAGAAATATATATTTTACTACAACTTTCAATTACATAACATAAAATTGAAATATTTATAAGCAATCATAATCAACCTAAAGGCCAAGCATAACTTTTAAAATCATATTTATGGATAATGCCTTTCATCCAAAAAGAAGGTGGAGGAGAGATACAACGCAGCATGCCTCAAATATGTTGCATTTCTTGAATTTTACAAGGACCTGTTCACTTCGCAAAAATTCCTTGAGGATAACTGATGCACCTTAGTCTTAGAGACAACCCAGGCCTTTAGGGGAAAAACTAGTAAAGATATGGGGGTGCCTACACCCAATAAGGAGCCCTGGTAGCACAATGATGAAATTCTTATCTGCAGTTTGAACCCACTCGTGGGTTCCATGGGAGAAAGACCTGGTGATGTGTCTCCAGAAAGATTACAGCCTAGAAAGCCCCAAGGGGCAGCTCTACTCTGTTCTATAGGGTCGCCATGAGTCAGAATCCGGTCAAGGACACCAAACAACGACCTCCAGTAAAGGGATGGTTCTTCCTATGGACTAAGCCATCCTGGTAGAAATCACTGTTAGAAGCTTTAAAGTATGTTTACGTCTATGGTTTTACTACTGCTGCTTCCGAAATATCTTACCCTCCACTTTCCAGGCACTTAGTAGGATTATCCTTCCTGGCCCCATGTCTTTTAAAGCCAGTACACTTCATTACCAATGCATAAACCTGCGGAGATTCCTCCTGGAATTGTGAGTGTTTGGTGGCCACTCCTATCTGAACCAAAATGTCAGTAGTGCCAAGACTGAGAAATACAGGCTTAGAGGACTACCAGCAGTTCATCCTGGCGGGTACCCAGAAACATGTGAAGAATATGGGGAGACCAATCTACAATGTTGAGCAAGATTTAGATCATCAAGGGCCTTGCAGACTGTGCAAAGGGATTATGCAGGGAAGGAGTAGGAAACACTGATACTCGAATTCTGAGAAACACACCACTGGAGGTATGTTGTTGTTGTTTTTGGAGGCCATTGGGTCAATTTCGACACATAGCGACCCCATGTGACAGAGCAGAACTGTCCTATAAGGTTTCCTAGGCTATAATCTTTATGGAAGTAAATCCCTAAGTCTTTTCTTCCTTGGAGCCACTAGTAGGTTCAACCTTTTGGTTAGTAGCCAAGCACTTAATCATTATAAGCAATACTTATCGATAATATTAGGTCAGAACATCAAATAACATTCCATCTCATATGATAAAGTTATTTCCTCTTCAATTCTTTTTTAAATTTTCTAAATTATCACAGAGGAAATGTTCTAGTTTACTAATAACATGTATTTCAACACCTCACTAGCATTTTTTTTTTCTTAAGAAGTCCCCACTCCTTGTGCAGCATTTTCTAGCCAGAATTTAATAATATTGTCACATATTCAATATTTCTTCTTTAAAGAACTGCATTCTGTTAACATATATGGAAATATTTTTCCATATTTGGTAGTTATAGAAAGCTTTCTTTTTAAAATGAATTTAAGTTAAAAGAAGGAGTTGCTCTAAAGAAAAATATTAAATAAAATGATAGAGATGGTACAACATGGGGTTATGGCACAAACTGGAAGGTGGGCTGCAAATGACAGTTTCAGAAAATTATGTCTGGATGATGGGAAATATACTTAAAAATGAATCTGGGAAATGATAGGATTAATTCCTGCTTTAGAAGTATTGCCCCACATGTGGAGTAAAGTGTTCATGGATGGGAGGAACAGGAAACACAGTCAAGGAGATTATACTATAACTCATGCAAAAAAACCAAAAAGGACACATTTAAGATCTTTTAGGAGGTGAAAATTATAGTGCCTGATTACTCAGAGGTCATAAAAGAAATAAGTTTCTGTTGGCAGGGGGGGAAGGAAACCACTGCCTGAAAATAATGAACTATTGCTGGAGTTATTAGAGTAGAGGCATCATGGCCATCTGTCAGGGATGGGGCAAGGCTTCTGAGTTAAGGCAGGCTGTATTATTTCATGTATGTATTTTTTACATCATTTAATTTTTTTTTCTTAATTCACTTATTAAATAATACTTTTTTAGCACCTGGTGGCATAGTGGTTAAGAGCTACGGCTGCTAACCAAAAAGTCAGCAGTTCGAATCCACCAGGAGCTCCTTGGAAATCCTATGGGCAGTTCTACTCTATCCTATAGAGTCGCTATTAGTTGGAATCAACTCGATGGCAGCAGGTTTTTTTTTTTTTTTTTTTTTTTGGCTTATGTGAAATAGTCCCTAGTTGGCACAAAGACTTTGCATTCAACTGCTAACCAAAAGGTTAGAGGTTTGAAGCCACCCAGTGACTCCATGGAAGAAAGGCCTGGTGACCTGCTTTTATTAAGAAAATCCTATGGAGCAGTTCTACTCTAACACAAGGGGTCACCATGAATCAGAATTGACTCCATGGCAACTAATGACAATGTCTAACACTGTGTTAGATCTATAGCAATGAAGAAGAGTGGCAAAAAATATATTCTTTCATAAGCAAGGAGACAGGCAAATGAGTAAATAGACAAAATGATGTGAGATAAAGCTCTTTAGTGGAAGTAGATATGAGGTCACAAGGGAAGGGTTAGGGAGAGAGACAGGAGAAAATGAAAGTGTAACAGCTGGATAGTGTAGGGGTGGAGGAAGCTGAAACTTGAAGAAAAGGGGGGTGAGTCTGAGTTAAGAATTGCTGTTCCAGCAGAGGAAATAAAATGAACAAAGATTCCCAGGCAAAGAGAATGGCTACTTTGATGAAATGAGGACAAGTGAGAATGGCTGAGGTTGGAGGGAAGATGTCAACAAAGAAAGAGTTGAGAGGTGAGCAGTAAGCCGGTTCAAGAAACTTCTTGAAAGCCTTGTCAAGGATCTATCCTAAACAAGGAAAAAAAAAAAAAAAAATGCAAAGTCATTAAAAAATTTTTGAGTCAGGTGTCTTAACTTTTTCATATTTTTCGTGTTCATCCAAATCTTCATAAAAAAAAAGTCTACATTAAATACTATTGATTTCCTTACTATACTATTTGAATATTTCAGAATATTTCTCACAAAACTGTCTCACTTTCAAAGTCCTAAATGATTGAATATCCAGTAATTATCATTTCTCAATTCATCTAATTTAACTACAAATAATATTGATATTTATAGACCTCAAAAGGAATATTTTACATGAAATTATGTATGAATTAAAGAAGAAGAATAACTGCAATTTTATAAGTAAGCACCCATGGGTATTTTAAAGAAAGGATTTGCGGTGGGGTTCTAGTTTCTCATATACAGATATTTTGCATTTGAATTAATTCAAATTTTCAATTAGAATGAAATCTGATTGCCTATGTTTTTTAGTTTTCCTTTTCTTCAGATATAGGAGAAATTCAATAAATCAAATTAATTTTATTGTTATGTTTGCAGACTATACCTAATGTACACTGCCTTTCAAGCTTCTTATGGTATGCCACTGTTTATGTTCATTTTACTTTGCATCAAATGTATTGTAACTAATTCCTATTTTTTCAAACCTGAGTCCAACATGAGACTGTAGAGTTAATCTGTAAATTTTTAATCAAGCAAACTAATCTCATCTCTAGGTTATTCAATTTACCTTTGTCCTCACTATTTAATTTTCAGTAGATGCCATGGTACTTTGTATGTTGGTTATCAAGACAAGAACCATCTCCCCTAAATAAGTACTTTGACCTTGGAGAAGGCAGAGGATATGGAGTGGCCCCAAAGTGGTAAATTTGACTATGAAATGCGTTACTATTTCTCTACTGTTTTGCAGCTTTGAAACGTTACCGGTCCTGAGTCCACTAAGACAGCGTTGGCTCTTTAAGGAGTATTTTAGTTCATTTCAACTGGGAATTGCTGAAAAGAAAGTCTTACTCAGAGGAGATTTGGAAAAAAAAAAAAAACTTTATCTGTTCAGGTGAATCGTAGACCCCCAACTCCAAAAACTTAGTTCTAAAAAATTAAATAAACCAAAAAATACAGCCAGAACCACTGATTCTAAATTCTTGTTATCTAAGTTCCTTAACTTCCAAACCATCTGTCTATGACGCCTGTTTTTGTTATGCTCTTTTACTGCAATTTGCTTATTTTAGCATTTCTAGGGCCTTTCCTCCACATTGCGATTTTTACTGGTAAACAATATTCCAGAGATGGTAGGAAGGAGTTTTGTTTTAATGCTTTAACTATCAAAACAGTAACGCGATTTTAAACAAGAGCTGGACAGGAGAAGTCTACTTTGTAATTTCAATTGAAGCAAAAATTAAATTTAGAGTGCAACTGATTGCCAGTTATAAATAAGCCATTTCTAATTATCTTGTCCGAAGTTGAAAATATATGAAATAAAATATTATATAAAATATTAGCCTAAGTATAATTAATTCATTTAATGGTGATATCCCTCAAGCATTTCTAGGCCTTAAGGCAATCTTTCTTGACAGAATTAGAAAAAAAAGGGAAAAAGAAAGGAGAAAGGAAGGAACAAAGGAAGGAAGAAGTAGATTCAATTAAGGAGAATTAACAGTTCATGAGTAGGCACCAAATGAAGCTGGATTTAGAAATAATTCATTTAAGAAATATATTCTAAATGCCAACCGTGGGAAGTGACTTTAGTTATTTACCTATAACTCTGAAGAACCTGAGAGTCTATTTGGGAAGATGCAATATAAACATAACTAAAGCAAGGTAAACAGAGCTTCTCTCAGAAGTGGTCTGTGGACCACCTGCATCAAAATCAAAAGGGTTACTTGTTTAAAATGTAGATCCCCAGGACCCACTCTAGACCTCCTATGTTCTAATTTGAATCTCTCCCCAAGTCCTTTGAAATATGCATTTTACTGAAGTCCCTAGGTGTTGCAGTTACACATGAAAATCTGAAAAGTCCCCAGGAAGAACAAACTAAGTGCCATAAAGGAAAAAAAAAAAAATTTTTTTTTTATAAGGGAGATATAAGAAAAACACCTCAGATGATCCAAGACGACAAATGACTAACACAGGAGAATCATCAAAGTCTTTAAGTCAGAGGCAATATTGAAGATATCCTTAAATTATAAGATATTTATCTCCAATATTTATCTCCAGTAAGTCTGTCCAAAGACAGTTTTATCTCTCTTTTACAATTTAGACAGAAGTTTAAGGAAAGAATCACTCTGTTGTTAATCTTTCTCTGAATCTGCAGGAGTTACATCTACTTAGCATCTAAAAGCACTACAACAATTTGCTTCACTAACCATTGATTAGGGGTGTGTGTGGGGGGGGTGGTGTGTGGACCACACCAAGTGACACTGTCAGAGGGGGTGGCACCAAAATGACTGGCTATAAACACATCCATGTAGTTAGTTATAACAATAAAAACATTTTTCGTAAGCCCAGCTTTCAAGTATCCATATACCTACAAGGCTAAAACTCTGCGCTAATTTACTTTTGGAATGTTCTAATGTGCTCCAGTCAGAGCTGTCATTATTACCCAATCACAATGAAGCTTAAAATCACATGATTTCGCCTGTATGGGCTACAAGCATGCACTGTGGTTTTCATTGCTGCTAGTGTTTTTGTAGTCACAGCTTTTGTCAAATTTTCTGGTGTTTTACCTACAATATTGTGGTAATTAGTATTTGTGAACCTGTATCAATAACTTTTTTGGGAATGAAGCTGTAATTAAAGGAAAAGAAGGAATGATATATGGGAATTAGGATTTACAAGTAACATTAGTCCAAAAATATTACTAAGGATTCTGTATGGCCTGGTACAGGAGGAGGTCCATAGAGCATGACACCATGAATTACTGCACTGGGTAACACCAACCCTAGTGATGTCACTGTCACTAACATTTCAAATTAAGAAAATTTCCAATGCAAGACATTGTCACTGAATCTAGCCGAATTCAAGATTGTAAAAGTTTGTATATTCCGTACACTCAGCATTCAGAGTTTTCTCAAAGGACAAAAAAAGAAAAAGTAAAATACTCTCTAATTCTTATTAATTAAAATCCTTCTATAGACTGGATTCTGTAGGCTACAGAAACGTTCCTTTGGGGGAGATAACATTCCTGACTATAAATTATCAAATTTCCAAATTTGATTTTGTTGTTAAAGGTAATATCAATCCTGTGAATTTTATTTACTCTTGCTGAAGAAGGCTTCCCATTCCCCCTAAAATTATTATTTTCCCCATACAGTCCTTGGGTTTTGGGGAAAGAGTCAAATCATTAAACTTAGAAATTAGTTTCAAAACATATTAGCTGCACAGAGGAATTTTAGGGAATCAATATATTAGATATTTTGTGTTCAATATTTACAAAATTGCTTGGAACCTGGACCAGGAATAAAAATTAGGGAGAGAAAGATGTTGTCTTAGCCTGGGTTCTCTAGAGAATGAAAACCAGTGAAGCATATAAGTAAATGTAAACCAAAAAAAAACCAAACCTGTTTCTATCGAGTCAATGCTGACTATAGTGGCCCTATAGGGCAGAGTAGAACCGTCCCATTGGGTTTCCGAGGAGCAGCTGGTGGATTCGAACCGCCAACCTTTTGGGTAACAGCCAAGTTCTTAACCACTATACCTCCAGGCCTCCATAAGTAAATACACAGAGAGATTTGTACCAAAGAAATGGCTCACATGGTTATAGAAGTTGGAACATCCCAAGTCCATGGGTTAGGATAGAGGCTTCTCCTGATTCATGTACCCACTGCAGGGGCTGGCAAACTCAAGATCAGCAAGTCAAAGAGCACGGCTGTTGCTCACAGGCTGCAAAGATCCACAAATCCCAAGATCAGCACACAAGACCCCAGGTAAGTTGCTAGCTCAAGTTCCAAGAACCAGAGATCAGATGAACAGGAGCCAGCTAAAGGATCCAGAGCAAGCAAAAGCCCACAAGCCTTGCCAGAATGTCCACTTATATTCAGTGTAGGTCATACACCCAAGAAAACTCCCTTTTAACTGACTAGCTACTCAGAGCAGATCCCAGCATGGAGGTGATCATATTACGTGAAATCTCATCATGGAAGTGATCACAACATCATACAACTACCAAAACACGGAGAATCATGACCCAGCCAAGTTGACATACAACCTTAACCATCATAGGTGTATAGGTGGCTTTGAGTCTGTTAATCCAGGAACAGTATTTTCTAGGGATGAAAACCACAGATATGTACTTAAAGCACATATGCTTTTTTTTTTTATATTCATAGTCATTTACATAGAGTTGAAAAGCATTGGATTAGTCTTGTAGAAGGAAGAGTTAATTTTCAAGTAGACAAATACCAATTTTCAAACAATAATTCTTAATCTAGATCAAATTATCTATCATTCTACCCCTAATAATAAAAAAGTGTATCAAAATTGCAAGAAAGCTAAAATATGAGTAAAAGTTTGATCCAGTTGACACCTTGGATAATATTACAAATCGAAGAATGTTTATCCCTCTGGTGGGACACTTCTAGAAGAGATGGCTGACCTGTGTACATTAACAGACAAATAAATCCTACCTGTAGTCTCCACAAATGGGATAGGAATGTCAAATTTTATCTAATACTCATTTGAAAATAATTGATTTGTTTTCTTAAAGGCTGGCTCTCTAACCCTCCAAGTCAACAGAGTTTCCCAGGCCTTCAACCTTTTGATTGCAGCAGTCATTTTTTATTCACATATTCTAGGAGAATACCAATTGCTCATTATGTTTCAGCCCGTCAATAAAACAGTGTTGTGCCAGTAGCAGCAGACATAGGGTTTCTTGGCAATCCAAAAAAGGTGTCTGTGGGGAAAAAAAAAAAAAAAAAAAAACCTAGTGAAATGAGATCACTGAAGTAGAAAATCACTATGTTACTGAGGCTAGATGTTGACAGGCATGTGGATTAAAAAAGCCTATCATCTTCCACCTTCCTAAACCTTCCCATTTTTGTGAATGGGAAGAGGTTTCTGCAGATGACCCCAAATTCATCCAGTACTCCTCTCAAAACACTGTTGGCTAGACAAATAAAGAAGAGAAGAAATCTTGTTTTGTCTTTTGGATTTTTGTGACTCTCATCTCTTCCTCTAATGAGATATGTTGAGGGAATAAATAGACTCCTTGGAGGGCAAACATGGTAACTTCTCCTGATTTTTTTGCTATAATAATCTTTTTTTTTTTTAACTTCAAAATAATCTATGGATTAATAATTCAAATTAATCATAATTTTCTCTGATCTCTTCATTTAATAAAGCTGTCCCTAAAAAAATTTTTTTTTTTTTTTATAACCCAGTCTATCCAAATCACTCTAATAATAAATTGAACACTAATAGGCTCTTGCATTGCCTCACCCAACAGAAGACTGTCCAGATCTGGTGTTTCCCTACCTTTGACCTAACAACAGATGGCAGTCCCTGTTGGCTCCCTTTCAGCCCTGGTTCAAATCGGAATTCTTTGGGGAATATCAAGATAGACAAATACCACTTGCAAGGGGGATGAACTCTCACTGGAGGCTTGAACTTCTCCTCCACTGCTGAAAGACACTGGAGACAGCCATTGGCATTGCTAGGGGAATCCCACCACACGCCTCTCCCACAAAAGGGGAACTCAGCACTCAGCCTAAGTAAGCCCCTTCTGCATTCCAAAAGAGAACCAGGAGCCCAAAATAATACCACAAAGACTCTGAAATTTAATTTACCATTGGAATCACAACACAGCAACACAAGCCAAGACCCAGGTCCTAATCAGAAATAGGGAGATTGTCAGCTAAAAAGAAATATTTAAATAGGATGCAAAATCTCCTAACACAATAGGCAAAATGTTTAGAATATAACTGAAAATTCCTCATCATACCAAAATTGAGAAAAGCACAATATGAATGTAAAAGATTATCTACTAATGCCACCACCAAGAGGAAGCAGACATTGGAATTACCTAGCATGGACTTTAAAGAAGCTGTAATAAAATTCTTCAACAATCATTCACAAATTGTTTTGAAATGAATAGAAGACCTCAGCAAATAAATAGAAGTTCAAAAACAACCAAGTAGAAATTACAAAACTGAAAAATTCAATCACAGACATTAAAAAGAAAAAAAAATCACTGGAGAGGCTTGAAAAATAGTAGAGATGACAGAGGACAGAATCAGTGAACTTGGAGAAAGAACAATAGGACTCAGCAAAGGAGAACAACAGAGAGAAAACAGACATTAAAATAAAAAGGGACAAAGTTTCGTGTGGTACACTGAGAAAAGATCCAACATTCGCATCATTGGATTCCTGGAAAAAAAGAAGAGAAAGAGAATGGAGTAAAAATAATATTTGGAGATATAATACCTGAAAACTTTCTAAATTTCTTGAAAGACACAAACCTACATATCCAAGAAACTGAATAAAACAAAAAAGTAGATGCCAGGACATGCCATAATTAAACTTTTGATAATTTAAGAGAAACAAAAAATCTTGATAGCCAGAAAGAAACAATGC
Organism: Loxodonta africana; assembly: GCF_030014295.1. Taxonomy (NCBI): domain Eukaryota; kingdom Metazoa; phylum Chordata; class Mammalia; order Proboscidea; family Elephantidae; genus Loxodonta; species Loxodonta africana. The sequence goes on from NC_087352.1 coordinate 43,184,432, forward strand.
AATATCTATAGGGAAACACCATTTTGAATAGCAGTGTATTTCTTATCTGAAACCACGACACCAGAAGGAAGTGGTACAATATTTTTCAAGTGGTAAAAGAGCTGTCAACGATAAGTTCTATATCCAGTGAAACTATCCTTCAAGAATGAGTGGGAAATAAAATCATTCTTATAGGAAGGAAAACTAAAATAATTTTTCACTAGCATAGCTACCCTTCAACATATTGGCTAAATGACGTTCTTCAATGAGAAAGAAAATGATTTAATAAAAAGTATCTTGAAATATTAAAAAGAATGAACAATAAATAGAGTAAAATATGGGTTTATAAATAGCTATCCCTTTTCCTCATTAATGTTATAAATCATATATAATGGTTGAAACAAAAATTACAACACCTAGCAACAAATGAAAATGAGGTTTCCACACTTCACTCAAACAGCAAATATGTTGATACTAGCAGGATGCTTTAAGTCAACATGTCTATATGGTAATATCCAGAGAAACCACTATGGAAACCGTACAAGAGATGCACTCACAACGCTATAAATATATTAAGACAAAAGTCTAAAAAAGTTCAAGCAACCCATAGGAATCCAAGAAAGAGAACCTGAGTAATGAGAACCAGAGGAAACAAATAAAATACTAATAATAATAAAATGGAAGACTTAAGCACCAACGTGTCAATAATTACTTTAAACATAAATGTTCTAAATATGCCAATCAAAAGACAGGTCGACCGAGTGGAATTACAGAAATGAAATACAGTTTAACACCATGTACTACTTATAAGAAACACTGTCGAATCAGTCATAGATAGTTTTAAAAAGTAAGAGGATATGTAAAAAGATATATCAGACAAACATTAGTTAAAATAGGATTAGCTATATGAAACTGTGATAAAGTAGCCTTCAGAGCAAAGAAAATTACCAGAAACAAAGAGAAATGTTACATAATACATAACAATAAAAGGCACAACTTGTCAGGAAGATATGACAAACCTAAGTGTGTATGCAATGAACCTCTGAACTTCAAAAGACATGGAGCAATAACTAAAAGAGCTGAAATGATAAAAGACAAATAAACAATTATAGCTGGGGACCTTAACAACCCCCTTTCAGCAAGTGGTAAAACTACTAGATAGTAAAACAAAAATAAAAATGTTCTGAACAACACAATAAAGCAACAAGATCTAATTGACATTTTAGAACATTCCACTCAGCTTTAGCAAAACACACATATTTTTCAAGTGTTTATGAATATTCTCCAAGATAGACCATATCTCACACCCTTCTTGTGGCAGCCCATATCCAATGATAGCAAGGCAAAGAAGTACATGAAGACCTGTCCATGTCAGTCTGTTAAGGAACACTTCAGTGGCATTACTCATCCAAGAGCTCCCAACAGGTTAGCTGAAGTTTGGCTAGGCCTGTGATGCCATTTGCAGTCACACTGATATGAAGAAAGGCAGGTTTGAGAGATCTTCATAGGCAAAGATTATGCATAGTAGGTGTAAGAATGTCATACATTAATTAAGCAAACGTTCCTCTACCTGGAGCATTATTTCATCCTACCAAACACCCTCTAATTCGTTCTCTAGTTACAAGCACTTCTTCTGCTTCTTAATTAATGCCTGAGCTCTCAAACCCACAGACAACAAGGAATTGAGGGTCAGAGAAAATTCCAGCCACCCAGAGGCAAAATGAAGAAATATAAGACAATGATCAAAATTCCAATACTATAAACAGAAAATACAGATAAATGAAATGTCCCAAGTGCCACCAAACTTTCTAATAGAAAGTCCACTCAACACACACACACACACACACACAAGTACACACACATATAATCACACACGAATACACATACACATTCTCTGGATATCTTTAAGATCAAGGAGGCAAGTTTCCTGAATTAGCTGAAGAGAAAACAGGATATTCAGAGGTGTCAAAGAGAATTATAAACAGAAGAAAAATGTCTCTTGCATTTAAAACACTTTTTGTTCCTCCTGGAGAGATACCCAAAAAAGAGAGGGAGAGAGAAATGCCCTCTATTGGAATGACCTTTTGTAAGGACATAAAGAGTTCTCTGCACCACCATCTATCCCTGAGCCCGCTGTTCTGTTGCACTGAATCACCACCTGAAATTCTCCTTTACTTTTATCCTCCCTCTGCTGTACCTCAAAGGTGAGGTCAGTACTGCTGACATGGCAGGTGTAATTTAGTCAGTGAAAATGCTTCACAACAAGCACACTTACCCATTGACCTTCATCCCCCCTCCTCTGAAACGGAAGCATCTGGCAGCTTTGTATTTCTATATGGCAGAAGCATTGTGTAGAGCCCTGGGGCTTCTCTCCTTCCTGTCAGAATGCCCCCACACCCTTTAGCAAAAATTAATGAAGGAGAAAATGGGGCACGAGGCCCAACTATACTCTTTTCTTTCCAGTTGAGCATTTAAAGTGTTGAGTCGTATTAAGCATACAGAGAGATAATCTTAAAGAGACATATCCTGTCATGTATCATCATTTTACTGGAACAGATTTTGACTAGGAATACAACCTGATTAGTCTATATGAATGCAGTTTTCTTTAGGTGTATGTCACACTATTGATTAGGCTGTGTTTTCCGAAGAAAACATGTTCTTTTCTGAAATTATCCTCGGCATAAGCCAAGAATTGCATTTCCTTGACTTTTGAGTTGTTATTAATGAGCGTATACAGCATGTTTGTGCAATTTTACATTTAGAAGGTTTCCTCAAACTTGGGGCCATTTGAACTCAAAGTATCAAAACCTTAAACTCCTAAATACCTCTGCCAGAGCTGTAGGACCCCACGCTGAGGCCTGAATGAAGCTGACCTGCTTAAGCTGAAGAAAAAATGTATCTGAGAAATCAGTAGATTTTGAGCCTGAAGATTAGAAGTTGGTAGAAAACAATATAAGGTGATAAAACTAGCACATTTTTTTTAATTGAAAGTTTAAAATCTGATATGCTGCTTGCTGTACGTAAATGGACGGACGGACGGACGGACGGACGGAGGAATATAGATTCCTCTACCAGAAGCATCAGTTAATACACATGACTTGTTTTTTAGTTGAATTTTTCAGCGTTGCGAGGCAATTCTTTACAGGTCTCTAGCATTTTTTCATGTCTGGCGTGGGAGAAACTGACTGCTCTGTATTCCAGCCTGTCTTTTCAAGGTTGTTTATGTAATGGACAGCCTTGAAGATAGAGAAAATGTCCCCATCGGTAGCAAGAAGCGTGTAATCTTACTGTTTAAACCAAGAAAACCAAAGCCTTTGCCATTAAGTGATTCTGACTCACAGCAACCCTATAGGACAGAGTAGAACTTCCCTATAAGGTGTCCAAGGCTGTAAATCTTTACGGAAGCAGACTGCCACATCTTTCTCCCATGGAGCAGCTGGTGGGTTTGAACCTTTTGATAGCGGCCAAGCACTTAACCACCGTGCCACTAGAGCTCTTCTTTTACCGTCTAGTATAATAAAAATAATGTCTTCCTCCAGTGCAAAAGACAATCATGCTTACTGCTATTTATAAATGATTCAGAATCTTGAACCTTAAGGTCCGTCTCCTGTAATGTACCCCACTGAGTATGCAGGTGTCCCCTGGCCCTTTTCCTCTTGACCTGTAGGGACTGGAACTTGGGGAACTGGAAAAACCATGCTGATCTGACCGCTATTTCTCTGTGAGAAATAAGCAGAGTTTTCCTCTCTGATCTAGGTCTTATGTCTTCTATCAGCATCCATGAAAATAGAATAGACAAACTTGTATACTTGCGAGTAGAATAAAATCTCAGACCTTTGAAATTTCTTGACATGTTTGGTGATGAAGATGGGATTATGACAGAGACTTGGATTTCTGAAAGAGGAAGTTCGAGGGCCTCGCAGGCCACTGAATGAGATTTGAGGGAAGTCAATTCTCAACATAAGTTGACAAAATCATATAGTCAAATGGGTAATAAGTCCACTTTAACTTTATTCTCCATTAATGGAGAGGAATTGAGAGATGGTTGTGGTTAAGCCCTTGGCTGCTAACCAAAAGTTTGGAAGTTTGAACCCATCAGCTGCTCCACAAGAAAAAGATGTGGCAATTGGCTTCCATAAAGACTTATAGCCTTGGAAACCGTATGGAGTTGGAATTGATTTGACGGCAAAGGGTTTGGGTTTTTTAGGTTTTCAAAGGCAGGGCACCAAAGAGCTTCCTGACCTATGTCCTGGGTATTGCTAAGTCTTCTCTGGGAAGGGGGACTTCCTCTCCAAACTGACGGTCAGCCATAAGTCCACCTGGTTGTAACTGGTCCTATGATGTGTCCTTGGTTGGCAAAAGTTTTTTCTCCCTTTTAGGCAACAGTTAGAAAAACAGACATCTACACTGAGCATAAAAGAAGAAAACTTTTCAACAGCTATGGGCAGAAGCCAAGTGAATCGTTAATATTTTGGCTGTTTCATTTGGGAAATGAGGAGATGGGCACATACTAATTGCTAAGGAAGAATGACAACAGCTGGATAATCATATAGTACAACCATTCCTGCAGTCTATCACATCAATCTTAGATCCATTTAGAGACAACAATGAACAGTTTTAGAATTTTTTTTTTTTTTTTTGCCAGTAGATACCAGCTGCTATAAGGTAGCTTTGCGTATGTCTGAGAGATTTCCCCCATTTGATGTCAATTCCATTTCAGGGATCTGATAAAATCAAAGAGAAGTTGCTTTCCAGGGACATGATGTTGCTCCTGGGATTATACTTCTTGTGTGAAAGGCAGGTATCAACTTGCCTCCCTTCCAGGCAACTTATACCTTAGAAGTGGTCAGAAGAAATCATTATATATTTGAGGAAACACCATTAGTAGATGATACTAATACTTGAGACAGAAGAGAGACACTCCTGCCTTTGGCCTACTGCTTTCTCTCTTGCTGGTATTTCTGCCTCATGAAGGTGGCCAAGAATTGCCACTGAATTCATGGATGGGAACTGAATTTGGTTCAACATTCTTACTATCACTAAATATGCAGATAAGCAAAGATCACTTTAAAGAGTGATTGAGGATTTTTGATGAGTACATTCTTGGAGGTAATCAACTTTATATCTTAGCAGCTGCAGTTTAATGGTAGTGGTAAAATACTCACTTAATTTAAAAAATGTTTCAGCCCAGTCATAAAGTCTCAGGATGCTAGACTCATGCCTTTACCCAGACAGATGTGGAAAATTTCATGTATTTGGAAATTAAAAGTTATCCTCTTGATTATAATGTGGTCAAGTATTCTCTTCTACATGATGACGAAATTGTTTTGGTTCTCCTGGAATCCAGATTTCTGTGTTCATGAAATTGGCGTGACCCACCCAGGCCATCCTCCCTTAGTTGTCCTTTTGAACCTTGAAGGATCTGGTTCCCTGGAGTCACCTTCAGACCAAACAATAGCTTCCCCAAACCAAACCCTTTGCTTTCAAGTCAATTCCAACTCACAGCGGCCCTATAGCTTAGTTAACTGAGCTTAATGGAGAAGCTTTGGCCTTAGGCACTGGGTTCTTTTGGAAAATTATCTATGTGCAGCTAGCTTCTAGAAGCAGGAACTCCAGGGTCTGAACAGAGGCTGTGTTTCAGGATATATGGCGTGTCCTTGGTGATTCTGTTTCTGTAACCAACAGATCCTGAAACCCTGCTCATGCTTTGATGTGATCTAAGAAATTGATATAACGATGACTTATATAAGGTGCTTTCACTGTTCTCTCTTTCAAGTGCCTTCCTGATACTTGGGTTGGGTTGATGATGCATGATTTGAATTGTATCTACTCACAATAAATATATTCTGTCACATTAATTTTTGGTGTTTCTCTGAGCGTTTAGGTTATTGACAATGATGATCTTAATTATTGAATGATTAAATAAAGAAAAGATTTTAGACACATCCAAATACCTTGAGGGACCAAGTTACTGGGGCTGAGGGGTGGGGACCATGGTCTCAGGGGACATCTAAGTCAACTGGCATAACACAGTTCATAAAGAATAGTCTACCTCCCACTTTGGTGAATAGTGTCTGGGGTCTTAAAAGCTTGGGCACAGTCATCTATGATACATCAATTGGTCCCATCCTGTCCAAAGCAAGGAAGAATGAGGAAAACCAAAGACACAAGGAAAATATTAGTCCAGTGGACTAATGGACCTTCATTAGCCTGAGCCCAGAAGAACTAATGGTGCCTGGCTACCACCACTGACCTCTCTGACAGGGATCACATTAGAAGGTCTCAGATAGAGTGGGAGAAAAATGTAAAAAAAAGTTCATATTCACACACACACAAAAAAAGACCAAACTTACTGGTCTGACAGGCTGGTGGAACCCCTGAGACTGTGGCCTCCAGACACATGTTAACTCAGAACCGAGCCACTCCCCAAAGTCCACTTTTCAGCTAAAGATTAGACAGGCTTGTAACACAAATAATAACACATGTGAGGTACACGCTTCTTAGTTCAATCAAGTATAGGAGATCAAATGGGAAACACTTGTCCAAAGGCAAAGAAGAGAAGGCAGGAAGGGATAGGAAACCTGGACAAATGGGCACAGGGAAGCTGAGGTGAAAGAGAAAAAGGGGGGGAGTGCTGACACATTGCGAGGACTGCAATCAATGCCATAAAACAATTTGTATATACATTTTATAATGAGAAAATAATTTGCACTGTAAACTTTCACCTAAAGTACAATAAAATTTAAAAAATATATAAAAGTAAAAAAAGAGAACTCAAAAAAAATTTTGAGAGGAGAGCTATATACAGAAGTCTAAATATTTAGCATATTTTAACTCTGTATATTCTTATATATCGAGCTTGTACAAACTAGAGAATTCCATGAAAACATTTCACTTTCTGAAGTTTACGTCACAGCCTGAAGAAAAACTTTATTAGCAGAAGTTTAAGACTGTCCTCCTGTCTTATTTATTTCATAAATATATGATTCCGTTTCCCAAAAAGCATTTCCATACTTTTCTATTCATGTTTTAACAGACTTTCCCCAACTAATAATGGTTTAACACGTGCACAAATTATTCTCCATGTGAAAAACATTCAAAAATCAGTTATGACTTCATGGGATATTAGTATTATTAAACAATGATGGCTTTAATGGCAAGCATATTTGCCCTTCAAAATGGAATGTGAACATTTTCAAAGTTGTAACAGTTCAAATGTTTGCACCAGGCAGTGTTTTCCCATCTTAAGGCAATAGTTTAGATGAGGATGTCTTACCACTATTAACAAAACATCTGTTGGAGGCTCAGCAATTAACACAAATAGTTTCCTCTGTATTCGTATGTGAAATAAGCACTGGGTTATTAAGAGAACTTCAAGCCAGGACAGATAGGAAGTTGGAGGAGGAAGAAGAAGCTGAGTATGGGCAAGAGCTCACTCCTGCTAGAAGCTACATTAGAAGGCTGACTTTGTCACAGAAATTGAGGAAATAATCAAGACAATACAGGTTCAAGCAGTAGCAGGGGGTTGCTGCTTTAGACAACAAAGAAAATAATTTTCCTCTTTTAAGAGGAAATTGAGCTGATGGAGCAGTTCTCATTGTGTCTCAGTAAACCCTGAACAATCCCAGGATGATGGATATACTAAACCAAAACCCCAAACCAAACCAGTCACCACTGAGTGGATCCCAACTCATGGCCCCTCATGTGTGTCAGAATAAAACTTCACATAGGGTTTTCAATGGTTGTGACCTTTCAGGAGCAGATTGCCAGTCGTTTCTTCTGCGGTGACTCTGGATCGTTTGAACCACCAGTCGAAATTTCAGTTAGTCGTCAAGTGCTTAACTATTTCAGCCACCTAGACTCCTTGCACATATACTAGTGATGGCTTAAACCCTTCTGAACGTTACATCCTGTTTGAGGGAATTCTCTCTCAGGCTTACATCACACACTCTGCAATCGGAATCACTGTCTGATTACATTTTATCAGTTATGCCATTCAATTATTATCTCACACAATTAAAATGTTTTCGTTTTCTAATGATTTCACATACAGTGCTTTTTAAAGATATCATTTTCGTTAGGTGCCACTGAGTCTGCTCCAACTCACAGCGACCCTACATACAACAGAAGGAAACATTGCCCGGCCCTGCGCCATCCTCGTATTCTTTTAAAGACACTAGCCACTAAAATGCCACATTTTACTATTTCTGCAAGAGCTACCCTGTCAACACAATGAAAACCGGGACTTTTCTATGCAATGCCGTGGTAAACGAAGAAACGAACTAGATTTCCAGCATGTCTGCCCACACCAAATGCGGAAAGCTCTTTGGAAGTTGTAATGCAGCTCTAAGTTGGCAATTTAAGATCTTCTGACCTCTTCGTGACTTTCCTGGAGCGAGCTCCTTCAATGAGACCGATGACAAGAGAAATGGTCCGTGCCGGATTGATATTAAGGCTCGCCTCTTTTCAATTCTTTTTTCAATAGTCTCAAAGGAGGAAAAGGATCAGACATGCTCCCTTAATTTTGTTTCCTGGCAATTAACTCCCAGAATAACACCAAATAATTACTACCATAACATCGCAGAGAAAGTTGGAGTAGCAGTAAATGTTGCTACACTGTGAACTTTGACAAACAAGCCGCTATAAATGGCGTAAGGCTGACTGCCGCTCACCTGGTGACACGCTTGGCATGGCCGCTAGGAAGACTGAGGAGGGAGCAGCTCATCATGCTGAAGGGAAAGTCGAAACGCTTGAAGGAAGACACTGCATTTTGGGAACGGGGGTCGGGAGAAATAATCCTCAGAGAAGATTCATTAAAAGTGAAAATGGCACATCCTTAGATTCAGTTCTACGTATTTACCTGCCAGGTATTTATCATGCATATTATTTTAAGAAGGAGAGAGAGGAATAATCTTTCTGTGTTGTTCTCTTCAAGGGTAAACAGCAGAATGGTTCTGAGAGCTGGTGTGTGCTAGCAACAAAACAAAACAACAAAAAAACCTGTTGCTATTGAGTCCATTGGAGTCATAGTGACCCTATAGGACAGAGTAGAACTGTCCCATAAGATTTCCGAGGAGCCGGTGGATTCAAACTTCTGACCTTTCGTTAGCAGCCAAACACTTAATCACAGCACCACCAGCGATGTTAAGGAGAGAGCGTAATATCTTGTATCACCAAATGAAGCCTTGGTGTCCCTAGATCCCTAAACAACAACAGCAGAAAGTCACCATCAAGTCGATTCCAACTCCAACCAGTTAAAGGTCAACAGTTACTCTAAGGCAAAGATGAGACGGTAAGGGGGCAGGGAACTAGAGCACTGGAAACAAAGCAACCAGAATGAAATTAAAGAGACTGTTGACACATTGTGAAAAATGTGACAAATGTCACCGAACAATTTGTGTAGAAATTAGTAAATGGGAACTGAATTTGCTGTGTAAATTTTCACCAAAAACACAATAAAACATCATTTAAAAAAATAAAGAGAAACCAACCAGTTGCTGATGAGTGGATTCAGAAGCATAGTGACCCCACATGTGTCAGAGTAGACCTATGCTTCATAGGGTTTTCATGGGTTTTTCAGAAATAGATTGCCACGTCTTTCTCCCAAGGCACCTGTGGGTGGACCACAGCCTCCAACCTTTCTGTTAGTAGCTGAGTATGTTAACCAATTGCACCACTTGGGGATTCCCAGTAACCCTTAGACTCCTTCAGAAATTGTCAGAGCCAGAGGAGCCAACCCCACACCCACTCAGCGAGCGTACTCTGTGCTCTTTGTAGGTGAGAATCTAAATTTGTTAAGTGTTTCGACCCCAGCCTCCCTCTGTTCCCTTTTAGGTATTCCTTGTTCCTTCTTCAGTGCATGTTATCCCTTCACCCTCCAGCCCGGGAATGCTCAGATTGCTTCCTGTACCTGAGTATTGATCTCTGCAGTTAACAGTGCTGTTTCCAAGGCCTTCCTTAGCTTTGCCCATTCTCACATTGGGGGTCACTCCATATGGACGTGAATAAAACAACCAACTAAATTGAATTTGAATTAAGTTTTTTAAGGCCTTAATAAATTACCTCTCTAATCAATCTTTGCATTTTGAGAGGCAGCTATACTACCTTAACCCAAAGTGGTGAGTCATCTGGAACCCTCTAGGCTGAAGATAGAGAAATGCTGGAAAAGTACTATTTTTCTTAAGGTTCTTTATATCTTTGAAGAAATTAACAATAGGATTCTATTCAAAAGGTTTTCAACTCAAAATGTTTTTCATTTACTTTCTAATAAAGGTAGGATCTTTCTAAATCTAAAAACAGCTTGAGATCTAACAGTCATTTGATAGTTTGGGGACAGTCATTCATTAAAATATTTCAGAAAATAGCTCTAGGTGTCTAATAATTAGGTGGCCAAGAGTAAAAGGGATGGTCATATTAAAAAAAAAAAAAAAAAGAAAAGAAAAAATCCCTGTGCAAAACTGGAAAACTGCCTGTACCTCTCTTGGCAAATATAATGCACATATGTAAGTGTGTTCTTTCCCTTGATTTCTAAATATCAAAGAAAAAAGATAGTATAAACTTGATTACTTGGGTCCTTGTCTTAGCATCCAAAGTAAGTCGCATTTAAAAATATCAGAAACAGTAATCCAGGGCCCAGTAGTCATAATTGAAAAATAGTTGAATGATTCAATAATCAGGCAATTAGAGAAAAAAAGAAAACTGGGATTTACCCCAGCATGAGCTAAAAAGCAATCCTCAGTAATATTATTTTACTGTTAATAAGGTTATAGGGTTTTTTTTTTTTTTTATGAGCACAAGGGATGGTATATATTGAGGGTCTTTTATGTGATGAGTCATAGATTGGAAAGAAAAGTGTCTATGGGTAAGTGAGAAAAATAATTACTTGAATGAAAATATGCTCTAGAATATAACCTAGTTTGAAAGATAATATGGTAATTTTGGTCTCTCTTTTTTTTTTTTTTTGGCTCTAACACAGTCTTTGGAAACCCTGGTGGTGTAGTGCTTAAGTGCTACGGCTGCTAACCAAAGAGTTGGCAGTTTCAATCCTCCAGGCGCTCCTTGGAAACTCTGTGGGGCAGTTCTACTCTGTCCTATAGGGTCGCTATGAGTCGGAATCGACTCGATGGCACTGGGTTTGGTTTGGTTTGAACACAGTCTTTAAAAAAACCCATTGCCATCAGGTCAGTTCTAACTTGTAGTGGCCCCATAGGACAGAGTAGAAACTGCCCCATAGGGTTTCCGAAGAGCAGCTGGTGGAGTCAAACTGCGGACGTTTCGGTTAGCAGCTGTAACTCTTAACCACTGCACCACCGGGGTTTCTATTGATAATTGTTACTGTTGCTGGTGGTCGCCGCCGAGCTGATTCCAACTCATAGTGACCCCATGTGTGCAGAACAGAACTGCTCCACGGGATTTTCAAGATCGTGACCTTTCAGAAGCAGATCACCAGGCCTGTCTTCAGAAGTGGATGGATTGGAACTTGCCAGCTATTAGTCGAGAGCTTAACCATTTGTACCACTGAGGGACTCCTAGCTATTGAAAATAAACATTATTAAATATAATGAATACCTTGGCCTGTGACTCAGTTGACCATATCTGGGAGAAGTAAAATTTTCAGAATATGAGGGTAAAACACAGATATGCACATTGTACGTTCAGTAAGAATACACAGGTTCACGATTAAAATCACAGGCTATCCCAGTCAGACACTATATAGTGTCAGAAAATGTCACGGTGCCTGTTCAAACATGATGTAAGCTCAGTCTGATTCTACACGCGTTTACCTAAGTCCCAAAACATGTTTCTTAATAAAAATGTCCACAATAGTTGTTTTAAAAGGATAAACTGATTAAAAAAAAAAAAAAAAGGCATTGGTTATTTAAAAAAAGTGCCAGATGGGTCAAAGTCGATATATACTGGATGCGAAGTGAATTAAGTTGGGCATGGTTCCTCAGATGAACTGCTGATTTAATTCCACAAACATAAAAACCATTAAATCATAATAATGCAGTCATTCTCCCTGAGAGTCTTCTAATTCCATATTTCATTGGATTCTGAGATTCCACTAAACAGGTAAGGTATTGTAATCTCATGGCCCACCCTGGCTTGGAGTCAAAGATAAAGAATACCAGAAACGCCAATTAAATAATGAGAATAATTAAAAAACAGTAAAATGATTACTATTTAACAAAGGTTCCCTGACGCCCCCCAAAAATTCAGAAGGGGACCCATTTATAAAGTACCTCAATACTTCTTGACTTTTGCATTCCCCATTCTCTTTTTCTAAATTTGTGTATGTGTTTGTGTATTTAAAGGGGGCAGTGGTGTTCAGTGGACAGGACTGATCACTCCCTTCTTCTGAAAACACTTGCTTTCTTGGCTTCATGAACACCACACATGGTTTGTCTTTTTGGTTCCTTTTTCTCCCTAATCTCTTTCTTAATGAAAGAAGACACCACGGCTTAGCCATTGGGCCTCTTCTCTTCTCTATCCAGTCACTCCTTTGTGACAGGCTCAGTTTTCACCTACCTAACTTGCCTGTGGGTTCCATACTATCCCCCACTTCCTGGACTCCTCTCACAGTATCTGTTTCAGCTAAGTTGGGGGTCACATGACTGAGTCAGGTCAATAGATTTGAGCAAAAGAGAGTTACTACATTTCCAGGCTTGTTTCTTAAAAACATCCTGCAAGGTCTTATAGCTCATTCTCTCTCTGTTGTGGTGTTGGAGACCGCATGTTTCAATGGTACGGGATGGAGAAGGGCAGGCCAAACAATTTTTTGACTGAGATGTAAACAAGACATAAACTTTTATTGTATTAAGCCTCTAGCAGTAATTCCAAATCTTTATTGTGTTGAGCAAGTAATAGTAATTCCAAAGTGTGTTGGACTGTGATTCCTATAGAGACAACTAAGTCCCTAAGGGATCGGGCATCTTTCAATGGAGCAAGAAAACGGCTTTGAACTAGTTTAAGTTTTTATTTTCTTCATCCACTCAAAGAGGATTCAAACATATTAAGAAGTTGGTGTTTTTGAAAATTCAGGTAAAAACTGATGTTGAGTTCGCAAATTCATGAGTTTCTTAAGTTTCTTCCATTTTCCTAAACTCACACAGAACATAATGTTTTAATTCTCTAGAGAAGGCTTTCTTATCAAAACATAGAATTGCTTGAAAATCGTAATTTCATTCAGAGCACTCTGTCATTTTCACCTATTTTTCTGTGCTACTCTAAAAACAATCTCACACCATGTCTGAATGAGCTCGACCTCTTGGTGCCATAGTGCTAATAGCTGTATGGTCTTGGCAACGTGAGCTCTGGCTCAGGGTTAATCTGTTGGATTGAATTCCAGTTGCAGATGTACATTTTACTATAGTCCCAAACTTGTAGGCAGGAATTCAAAAACTCTGACCTGAATAAAGCAAAGGCATCTTGAGGGCTAATCTAGACACAGAGTTACGATCAATGCATCACTAATCTGAAAAAAAAGCTCCATATAATTACAAAGAGATTCAAACATTTCCCAAAATCTTTCAAAGAGCGACAATGGGAATGAAAATTCATTAATAATATGATGGAACTTCTTTAATCTTTCCTTTCTCTCTCCCTTTTTCTCCTTGCTTCCCATTCCATGTATATGTGTGTGTATCTATATATACGTATGTATATATAAACCAAACCTATTGCCGTCAAGTGGATTCCATCTCATAGCAACCATATAAGATAGAGTAGAACTGTCCCATAGGATTTCCAAAGAGCAGCTGGTGGATTAGAACCACTGAACTTTGGTTGGCAGCCATAGCTCTTAACCACTGCACCACCAGGTTCCATACATATATCTATATAATGTTATTGTTGTTAGGTGCTGTCATGTCAACTCAGACTCATATTAACCCCACGTGACAGAATAAACCTACTCCATTGGGTTTCCTCCGCTGGAATCTTTACAGGAGCAGATTGCCAGGTCTTTTCTCTCACAGAGCCACTGGGTGGGTTGGAACTGCCGACTTTTCAGTTAACAGTCCAACGCTTAATCAGTGCTACTTACATGTATACTACCAAAAGTTTCCCCCAAAACTTTTCTTTGCATTCTTTAAAATTCATTCGACCTATGAATGACCATTCTCTCTCTTTCCTCCCATCTTCTTTCCTGCACTTATACATTTTTATGTAAAACAAATTAGTTTGTTTAGCCATATTCAATATTTTTCTATCGTATCTATTACCAATATTTGGCATTCAAAGGGAAAATGAAAGATCCAATAACAACAAAAATACTACTCCTCCTTAGAAGGTTGGGGGAAATAAGGAATAATAATAATAACTTAGTTAAAAAAGGGAAAATTGAAAAAAATTCAAAACTAAAAAAAATAGTTAAATGTGTCTTTGTGAATCCTTATTTCAGATTATAGTTCTAAGCAAAATAGTCACTGAATATGGTCATTTACCTCGTTAGCCCTCAAAATCTGTAGGATTATCCTCATTCAATATCGATTTTGTATAAATTTAATAAACCTAGTTTTAAAGTTTTATTTTTATCATAATAGTACAGGTACAGAATTAAAAATGTCAAATGCCTCTCAGCCTTAAAATAAGCTCTGCTTTACCTATTTCCATCCCCAATTTGTACTTCTTGGAAGTAACTACTTTTAGTTCTTTTTACACCTTGTGATATTTGGTAGTATAAAAAATATGCTTGTTTGACTATTATGTTTTAGGATATTATTTATTGAATTTCTGATGTGGAAGATGAGGATACAGCTCACTTACAAACTCTACTCAACACATGCACAAACACACACACATACATACAGCCCAAAACAAAAAACTCATTGCCATCAAGTTGATTCCAACTCATAGCAACCCTATAGGACAGAGTAAAACTGTCCCATAGGGTTTCCAAGGAGCGCCTGGTAGATTCGAACTGCCAAGCTTTTGGCTAGCAGCCGTAGCTCTGAACCACTACACCACCAGGGTTTCCATACATACAACCACAAGTACACATTTATATACAATCTCCTTCTAGTTTTGCATTACAGCTATATTATAATTTGTAATCAATCAATATTCCTATTGTTTTGGCTATGTAAATACAATTCAGATTTGAGGCATATAGTGATCTGAATTATATTTCTTCTTATTATTGCTTTTTCTTCTACCTGGAGTTAATAGGTGTTTCTTTTCTTAGTTTGCTCAGATTTTTACATACTTGCTACAAATTTGTCCCCAGTGAATTAGTAAATAGTAAATATCCAGTGGAAAAAAAAAAAAAAAAAAAAACCCGGTGCCGTCGAGTCTATTCCCACTCATAGCGACCCTATAGGACAGAGTAGAACTGCCTCATAGAGTAGATAGATTGAAAAACACCTCATAATCTATCAGTTTCCTCTATTTTCAGTGATGTTCCTCAAGGAACCCCCTGTCTTCCTGCTCTTGTATCATCTGCTGGATCAGCCAGCCAGCAGCATATTTGTTACCCTGGACTCTCAGTTCTCCATCATCCAGTGAATTTCTTTCATCTTGAGGATTGGATCTCTTGGGTTTTTTTGTTTGTTTTTATCTTCTTTGTCTCTTGCTCCATGTCTTTTTCTTAATTATGCCCTTGTTTTAGTGGGTCATTTCCTCATTATCATCCTCAGAAAGAGCATGAATCAAACCAAACTCATTGCCATTGAGTTGATTCCAACTCAAAGAGATGCTGTAGGACAAAATGCAACTGTCCCATAGGGTTTCCAAGGCTGTAGTCTTTATGGAAGATTACACATGTATCTCCTGTGGAGTGGCTAGTGGGTTCGAACCGCTGAACATTGGGTTAACAGCCAAGTGCTTCACTATTGCACCACCAGAGCTCCATCAGAAAGAGCATTAAAAAAAAAAAATTGCCTTCAGATCAACTCTGGCTCATAGTGAGCCTATAGGACATAGAGTAGATTTGCCCCATAGGGTTTCCAAGGGGCAACTGATAGATTCAAACTGCTGACTTTTTGGTTAGCAGCCAAGCTCTTAACCAAATTTTTGAGATGATGTGTTGTGTGTCTACGGATATCTTTAGTTTATCCACATGCTTGATTATTATTTTGTGTAAGTTTAGAATTCTAAGATGGAAACCATGACATTGAGAAATCAAATGCCATTCTGGTTTTAGTTCATTTCCCGCATTTGGAAGTTTGCCAACTTTTTAGTGTGTTCTCTTTTAAAATTACTGAGGCTTATCCAGAATACAAGGAGTGCTGGATCCCTAGTGGCTTAACGGTTAAGAGCTTGATAATGAACCAATAGATTAACAGTTCCAATCCACCAGCAGCTCCTTGGAAACCCTGTGAGGCAGTTCTACTCTGTACTATAGGGTCACTATGAATCGGAATCTACTCCACAGCAACGGGTTTGGTTTTTGGTGGTGCAACTGTTAAACATTTGGCTGCTAACTGAAAGGTTGGTGGTTTGAACCCACCCGGGGACTCCATGGAAGAAAGGCTTGGTCATCTGCGCCCATAAAGATTATTGTTGTAGTTATTAGGTGCCATCAAGTCAGCTCTGACTCACAGCCACCCTATGTACCACAGAACAAAAGATTACATAAAGATTACAGTCTGGAAAACTCTATGGAGCAGTTTACTTTGTCTCATGGGGTTGCTATGAGTCGAAATCGAGTTGATAGCATGTAACAACAACAATCCAGAATATGATCTATCTTGGTTCCTTGTGGAAATGAAGAGAATATTTATTCTGCTCATGTTGGGTGAAGTTTTATATAAATATAAATTAATTCAATTAATTGAGAGTGTTTTTCAAGTAGTGACAAATTTTAATGCATTCTTCTACAAAGTCTTTTCAGTCCTTACATGAAGCCTTCTATAGAAAAGCAACAGCTATTTTCTGGTCATTGAACAGTTCTAATCCTTAGAAGAATTCCTAATGGAAAACAGTTGTAAGAATCCTGAAAATTTCTCCATTGCCTTTGACAATAGAGCTGGCATAGAAAACACACCCACTACTACAAAACAAGTACAATCCTTGTACTATAAGTAAAAGAACATTTACTGTTGGAGACATTTGTACAAAATGCAATTCAACAGGGCACAAGTAACGCGGTAGCATAACCTTCCCAAATGACTATACTGAATTAAAATAACCAAGCAAAGACCTTTAAAAAGACTACGTTAATTGAAGGTAGGCAGAACAACCATGTTATCATCATGTCCATAGATATTCATCAAGTTTATAAGAATATGTATTTTGTTAAATGTCTTCTGGAATTCAAAATACCTTACGTCCGTATGTCCGCAGCATTTTTCTCTTTTTTAAACTGATTGCTTGAGGAATAATTTACATGCCATTACATTTACCCATTTAAATATAAGTTTGATGAATTTGAGTAATACATAGAGTCATGCATCCACCAACAGAATCAAATTGTAGGTCATTTCCATCACCCCAAAACATTCCTTTGCCCAACGCTGTAGTTCTCTAGTTTCTTAAGTTGGATACTTATCTCCTTAATTTTGACCTCTCTTCTCCCTCGGTAATGGAAACAGTTAATGCACTCAGCTGCTAGCCAAAAGGTTGGAAGTTCAAGCCCATCCAGAGGTACCTCGGAATAAAAGGCTCACAATCCACTTTTGAAAAATCATTCATTAAAAACCCTATGGAGCACAGTTCTACTCTGACACACGTGGGGTTGTCATCAGTCAGAATCAACTTGACAACAACTGGCTTTTCATATGGTAACCCAGTGCCGTCAAGTTGATTCCAACTCATAGCGACCCTATAGGACAGAGTAGAACTGCCCCATATAGTTTCCAAGGAGTGCCTGGAAGATTCGAACTGCCGACTCTTTGGTTAGCAGCTGTAGCACTTAACCAGTATGCCGCCAGGGTTTCCTCTCACATGGTAGCAGTTTTTAAACATGCAGGAGAGGACTAATCAGTCATCATGTACTCACTCAAAGAAGTTCCACATCAGAATTTGCCAGGTCACCCAACTCTTTATACTTTCTCACATGACACTGCTCTTGGGCACAAAATTGCCAATGGAGTATCTGAATTTGGAAAGATTCTAGTGTCTGAGACTTTCTATACCCAGAGTCACTACTTCATTTCAAATCCTCACTAAAACTTTAGCTCCGATATGCTGTCTAGAATGCCCTTCTAAACTATTACATGCGGATAGTTTAGACCTGCTCTCCCCCATGGACCACTCACCTCTGCTCGATATATACATATATTTTAATTTGATCTCATGAAACACGCTACCACATAACCATTGATTTCTTACTATAAGCTAGTGCCCGAATATTTAGATAAATAAGGCACTGCCTGCTATCAAAGAGTTCACTGCTATCATTTTACGGGGCTGAGACTGTATTTGTAATCACTATTCTAACATTTCTTAAGAAAGTTTAAGAAATGAACGGGACACCTAATCTATTCAATGTTGTCTTCATTTATCAACAAAGTATTAGAATTAATAAAATTATTATGATTGCATAAAGTCATGAATATTAATGTTAACTTTTGAGTACAGCATATTTTTTATTTAAAAATAAATGTACACATCTCAATTGCTGATAAATCCTTCTTTGGAAGGATTTAAATGTCATTCTCCTGATTGTTTTAAACCAATCCTTCCAAGTGTTATTAAATATGGCAGTGAGCCATGTCAAAAATGTAGTGTTGTGTTGCTATATTTGTAGCTATAGATACCCTGTCTTGGCTGTATTTGAACAGAATTATTTGTGTTAAGTTTATTAAAAATAAAAAATCTATCACAAAATTTAAAGTTTATATATTATAATAAGCTGTAGTCTTTTTGATAGTCTAGTTAAACAACACGAGAAACCATTATAACAAAAAGATTTAGCTAACCTCATCTTTTTATCCCTCAACCATTCTGGAGCTCTCAGCCATTTTCTATAGTATTACCTTCCAGTTGGGGCCCTGGTGGTGCAGTGACTAAGGGCTCGTCTGCTAACCAAAAGGTCTGTAGTTCAAATCCACCAGCCGCTCCTTGGAAACTCTATGGGGCAGTTCTACTCTGTTCTATAGGGTCACTACAAGTTGGAATTGACAGCAACGGGTTTTGTTTTTTGTTTTTTTTTGGTTTATCTTCCGGTTGTTAAATTATACCGTGATATCTTTGATGTCTACATATTGACACTATAACAACGTGTAAGCAAAGAACTTAAATTTGAATCTCTGTATGTATGTTTCCACCTGACTTGAAATTAGAGAATGAACAAACTTCTCAGAGGTTCTGAAATGTGCATAGGAATATTTTAAATGCAATTTTTAATTCACTCTGGACTTGTGAGCATCAGAATAATCCTGAGAATGTAGTCTTTTCACCTAAAGAAAAAAAAACTGAAAATGTAATTTTTTTGACAATTCATGTTTTCAGCCCTCAAAACTTGGATTTTCTTCCTTTAATTTTTATGTTTTCCTATCCATTTTCCAGACCACAAAAGAGATTAACTTTGAAATTAAATTATGCCCAGTCTGTGTTTTTTGAACCAGACTCACAAGGTTTTTCTACGCTTCTGTCTTACAATGATCCTGTGAGGATGCCAAATTCCAGAGATGCCGAATTCCAGGCTGAGCGTGTCACAGTTGCTACAGAGTCAGACTAACCCAGAAAACCCAGTGCCCTCGAGTCGATTCCGACTCAGAGCAACCCTATAGGGTGGAGTAGAACTACCCCTTATTGATTACAGAGCTCCCTAAGAAGGTACCTAAATTTGGAAAGTAATTTCCATAAATTTCAAAGTGACCCTCTGGGAAAAGTTTTAAGATTAATAATGGTTAAAATTAAGCCAAAAAATTAAGGATCAGATTCTTAGGTAAATCTGCAAAAAATCAAATTAATTTGAAATTCTACTTTTGGTATTAAAGATGACACTGTTTTCCAAATAAATATCTTTGAAAGCCTTCATGAAAACCTCTAATTACATTGGTTTGGTGAAAACAGGATAATATGGTTTTGATCATTCTACTTTTGGTTTCTATGTTGACAGCTGTATCATCTACTCTTCTATGAACTACATACTAGTAAATGGAATCAGTAAGAAATAACTTAGATGCGATCCAGTATTAATGTAACTTAAATGTATAAACAAATAGTTTTTAAAAGTCACAGCAATAAGATAGAATGAATGAAGCTGTGTTCAGATGAAGAGTATTATTTCTAAACTATTCATCTATAAAATTAAAAATGCACTTGAATATTCTTATCTTTATCTCATTCTCCAAAAATCCACTTCATATCTATTAGGGGTAAAGACAGACACTAGGAATTTACAGTTTCGTAATAGTTATGGTTATTTTCCAGAAAGCATAAGACTTTTAAGTTTATTTGCTTAGTAAAAAAAAGCATCTATCATTGAAGCCATTGTGATGATAGTTTTTATAAATGTTTGATTCTGAGAAAAAAATTTTATTTTGTGACACAAAATATGTTTTATTCTTGACAATTTCTTTACTCTCTTACTTAAGTACCTGACTCTGTGCTAAACCTTTAATTTTTAATAGGATATATAAATTATGACTATGTTGTCAGCTCTGAAAATTTTGACAAATTGTATATGAATACTTTCCATCTGAATTTATTACTAACTCTTTTATAAATTGGTTTGTACCATGTCTCAAATACGAACAAGAACCATAGGTATTCCCTATATTTTGGAAAACAGTTTTTCAACTCTAATTCTTTATATAAGTTTACTTCATTTAAATTAAAAAAAAAATGGATATTTAAAATCCATTCAAGGAACCCTGGTGGCAGGATGGTTAAGGGCTGGGCTGCTAACTCAAAGGTCAGTGGTTTGAATACACCAGCCTTTCTGAGGGCAAAAAAGGCCTGGCAATCTGTTCCTGTAAAGATCACAGTCTAGGAGGAAACCCTATGGGGGCGGTTTTACTCTGTCTCATCAGGTGGCTATGAGTCCGGATCATCTTAGGGATTGTATTAAACCAAAACAGAACCAAATCCTTTGCCGTGTGGTCAATTCCTACTCATAACGACCCCTTAAGACAGGAGTAAAACTGCTTCCAAGCAGCAGCTTCCAAGCACCAGCTAGCGGGTTTGAACTGCCGACTGCCCCCAAAAATATATGTATAAATGTGGTAAAATCTTGTGGCAACGCTTATGAAAATGGATACTATGAGTTCAGATTTAAAGTAATTGACAATTGGCTCCCAATTCCTGAGAACTGTGGGCAGGCTATGGCGCAGCCATGCCTGAGTCATTTAACTCACAACACTACTGCACTGCATTCTAGGCAATTGGATTGTTTTAGACAATAACTGTGTTAAAAGAGTTTACTCTTACGTATGCCATGTGTGTGTTTGCTGTCCCCGTTGGACATACACACTTTTATAAATGAATTATATTTTAAGTCTTTCACAGACATTTAAAATAATCGGTGATTAAGAAGACGACCAATAATGAAACATTCTGGAATCAGGTATTCAAAGAACAGTTTGGTTTAATCGAGAAAGTCGTTCAACTCTAGAAATTTGCTCAGGTTTATTTCTTTCAGATATATGTGCTTCAGTCACTTCAGCCACTGCTAACGTTTCAGGTAGAGAGGATCTTCCGCAATTTCCTTTCCTGATACTTTCCTATCCCCTTTTATTTAACTTCGTACTAGCCTCCAATGGGCTGGAGTTTAAGCCATGAAAGGCAATGAGGTGTAGAAGGAGGGTATGATGTGGGAGTCTTTACTCCCCACTTTAATGCTCGTTTTAGTCATTGAATTCTCTGAGGTTTGATACTCACATATGTGAAATTCAAATAACAAACCTGTCCTAATTCACTGGGTTCTTGTGAACCAAAAATGTGAATTATCATGCAAATACGAGATACTAGTTTTGCTTACACTGTAAACAACTTTCTGTCAAAATTAATTCAATAAAATATTTTTAAGCATCTGCTTAAGTTCAAAGTGTGGCGCGTTGTCTTACGCACCTAAGTGAATATGGCACGTTCACAGTCAGCCTTACAGAATTTATAAGCGAGTGTCATTTATGGAGCCACCAGGGCTCCATGAGAACATAAATTATATATATTACATTTAGAGGGCTCTGGGAGGCACAAAAGATTAACTGCTCAGCTACTAACTGAAAGTTTGACAGTTAGAACCTACCCAGAGACACCTTGGAAGACAGGCCTGGCAATCTCCCTCTGAAAGGTCACAGCCTTGAGAACCCTATGGAACAGTTCTACTCTGTAACATGTGAGGTTGCCGTGAGTCAGAATCAACTCTAAGGCAATAGTTTTTTTTTTTTTTTTTAAATGTTATATTTGGAATTATGAACCGACTCAACAGCACATAACAGCAACAATTTGGAATTATAGTCTGCTCTGGTAAAGCAATGGAGCTCTGGTAGCTCAGTTGTTAAGAGCTCAGCTGCCTAACCAAAAGGTAGGCAGTTCAAATCCACCAGCTGCCCCTTGGAAACCCTATGGGGTAGTTCTACTCTGTCATAGAGGGTCACTATGAGTTGGAATCAACTGCAATGCTTTTTGTTTTTGTTTTTTTTCTGACAAAGCATGTGTTTCTACAACACCAGTTAGCCCTTATGTGATTGTTAAGTACAGGAATCATGTCGGTGTAACTTTTTTTTTTTAATAATTTTTATTGTGCTCTAAGTGAAAGTTTACAATTCAAGTCAGTCTCTCACACAAAAACCCGTATACAACTTGCTACACACTCCCAATTACTCTCCCCCTAATGAGACAGCCTGCTCTCTCCCTCCATTCTCTCTTTTCGTGTCCTTTTTGCCAGCTTCTAACCCCCTCCACCCTCTCATCTCCCCTCCAGGCAGGAGATGCCAACATAGTCTCAAGTGTCCACCTGATCCAAGAAGCTCACTCCTCACCAGCATTCCCCTCCAACCCATTGTCCAGTCCAATCCATGTCTGAAGAGTTGGCTTCTGGAATGGTTCCTGTCCTGGGGCAACAGAAGGTCTGGGGGCCATGACCACCAGGGTTCTTCCAGTCTCAGTAAGACCATTAAGTCTGGTCTTATGAGAATTTGAGGTCTGCATCCCACTGCTCTCCTGCTCCCTCAGGGGTTCTCTGTTGTGTTCCCTGCAGGACAGTCATCAGTTGTAGCCGGGCACCATCTAGTTCTTCTGGTCTCACGATGATGTAGTCGCTGGTTCATGTGGCCCTTTCTGTCTCTCGGGTTAGTAATCACCTTGTGTCCTTGGTGTTCTTCATTCTTCTTTGATCCAGGTGGGTTGAGACCAATTGATGCATCTTAGATGGCTGCTTGCTAGCGTTTAAGACCCCAAATGCCACTCTTCAAAGTAGAATGCAAAATGTTTTCTTAATAGATTTTATTATGCCAATTGACTTAGATGTTGCCTGAAACCATCATCCCCAGACCCCAGCCTGAAGCATTCAGTTTTTTCAGGAAACTTCTTTGTTTTTGGTTTAGTCCAGTTGTGCTGACCTCCCCTGTATTGTGTGCTGCCTTTCTCTTCACCTAAAGTAGTTCTTATCTACTATCTAATTAGTGAATACCCTCTCTCACTCTCCCTCCTCTCGTAACCACAAAAGAGTGTTTTCTTCTCAGTTTATACTATTTCTCAAGTTCTTATAATAGTAGTCTTAAACAATATTTGTCCTTTTGCAACTAATTTCACTCAGCATAATGCCTTCCAGGCTCCTCCATGTTATGAAATGTTTCACAGATTCCTCACTATTCTTTATCAATGTGTAGTATTCCATTGTGTGAATATACCATAATTTATTTATCCATTCATCTGTTGATGGGCACCTTGGTTGCTTCCATCTTTTTGCTATTGTAAACAGTGCTGCAATAAACATGGGTGTGTATATATCTGTTCGTGTAAAGGTTCTTATTTCTCTAGGATATATTCCAAGAAGTGGGATTGCTGGATCATATGGTAGTTCTATTTCTAACTTTTTAACAAAGCGTCAAATTGATTTCCAAAGTTCCCACCAGCAGTGTATGTGTTCCAATCTCTCCACAGCCTCTCCAACATTTATTCTTTTGCGTTTTTTGGATTAATGCCAGCCCTGTCAGAGTGAGATGAAATCTCATTGTAGTTTTGATCTGCATTTCTCTAATGGCTAATGATCGTGAACATTTCCTCATATATCTGTTAGTTACCTGAATGTCTTCTTTGGTGAAGTGTCTATTCATATCTTTTGCCCATTTTTTTAATTGGGTTGTCTTTTTGCAGTTGAATTTTTGCAGTGTCATGTAGATCTTAGAGATCAGGCACTGATCAGAAATGTCATAGCTAAAAACTTTTTCCCAGTCTGTAGGTAGTTTTTTTATTCTTTTGGTGAAGTCTTTGGATGAGTGTAAGTGTTTGATTTTTAGGAGCTCCCAGTTATCTAGTTTTTCTTCTACGTTCTTTATAATGTTTTCTATACTGTTTATGCCATGTATTAGGGCTCCTAACGTTGTTCCTATTTTTTCTTCCATGATCTTTATCATTTTAGATTTTATATTTAGGTCTTTGATCCATTTGGAGTTAGTTTTTGTGCATGGAGTGAAGTATGGTCTTGTTTCACTTTTTTGCAGATGGCTATCCAATAATGCCAGTACCATTTGTTAAAAAGACTGTCTTTTCCCCATTTAACTGTTTTGGGGCCTTTGTCAAATATCAGCTGCTCGTATGTGGATGGATTTATGTCTGGATTCTCAATTCTGTTCCATTGGTCTATGTATCTGTTGTTGTACCAGTACCAGGCTGTTTTGACTACTGTGGTGGTATAATCCATTCTAATCAGGTAAAGTAAGGCCTCCCACTTTGTTCTTCTTTTTCAGTAATGCCTTATTTATCTGGGGCCGCTTCCCTTTCCATATGAAATTGGTGATTTGTTTCTCCATCTCATTAAAGAATGTCCTTGGGATTTGGATTGGAATTGCATTAAATGTATAGATCGCTTTTGGTAGAATAGACATTTTTATAATGTTAACTCTTCCTATCCACGAGCAAGGTATGTTCTTCCACTTACGTAAGTCTGTTTTGGTTTCTTGCAGAAGTGTACTGTAGTTTTCCTTGTATAAGTCTTTTCCATCTCTGGTAAGATTTATTCCTAAGTATTTTATCTTGTTGGGGGCTACTGTAAATGGCATTGATTTGGTGATTTCCTCTTCGATGTTCTTTTAGTTGGTGTAGAGGAATCCAACTGATTTTTGTATGTTTATCTTCTATCCCGATACTCTGCTGAACTCTTCTGTTAGTTTCAATAGTTTTCTGGAGGATTCCTTAGGGTTTTCTGTGTATAAGATCATGTCATCTGCAAATAGAGATACTTCCTTGCCAATCTGGTTGCCCTTTATTTCTTTATCTAGCCTAATTGCTCTGGCTAGGACTTTCAGCACAATGTTAAATAAGAGTGGTGATAAAGGGTATCCTTGTCTGGTTTCCGATCTCAGTGGGAATGTTTTCAGGCTCTCTCCATTTAGGGTGATGTTGGCTGTTGACTTTGTATAAATACCCTTTATTATGTTGAGAAATTTTCCTTGTATTCCTATTTTGATAAGAGTTTTTATCATGAATAGGTGTTGAGCTTTGTCAAATGCCTTTTCTGTATCAATTGATAAAATCATGTGATTCTTGTCTTTTGTTTTATTTATGTGGTGGATTACATTAATTGTTTTTCTAATGTTGAACCATCCCCACATACTTGGTATGAATCCCACTTGGTCATGGTGAATTATTTTTTTGATATATTGTTGAATTCTATTGGCTAGAATTTTGTTGAGGATTTTTGCATCTATGTTCATGAGGGATATAGGTCTGTACTTTTCTCTTTTTGTGGTGTCTTTACCTGGTTTTGGCATCAGGGATATGGTGGCTTCATAGAATGAGTTTGGTACTATTCCGTCCTTTTCTATGCTCTGAAATACCTTTAGTAGTAGTGGTGTTAACTCTTTGAAAGTTTGGCACAACTCTGCAGTGAAACCTTCTGGACCAGGGCTTTTTTTTTTGTTGGGAGTTTTTGGATTACCTTTTCAATCTCTTCTTTTGTTATGAGTTTACTTAGTTGTTCTACCTCTGTTTGTGTTAGTTTAGGTAGGCAGTGTGTTTCTAGGAGTTCAACCATTTCTTCTAGGTTTTCAAATTTGTTTGAGTATAGTTTTTCATAGTAATCTGATATGATTATTTTAATTTCAGTTGGGTCTGTTGTAATATCGCCCATCTTATTTCTTATTCGGGTTATTTGCTTCCTCTCCTGTTTTTCTTTTGTCAGTTTGGCCAATGGTTTATCAATTTTGTTGAGTTTTTTAAAAAAAAAGCTTCTGGTCTTGTTAATTCTTTCAATTGTTTTTCTGTTTTCTATTTCATTTAGTTCAGCTCTAATTTTTGTTATTTGTTTTCTTCTGGTGCCTGTGGGTTTCTTTTGTTGCCCTCTTTCTATTTGTTCAAGTTGTAGGGATAGTTCTTTGATGTTGGCCCTTTCTTCTTTTTGAATGTGTGCATTTATTGATATAAATTGGCCTCTGAGCACCACATTTGCTGTGTCCCAAAGGTTCTGATAGGAAGTGTTTTCGTTCTCATTGGATTCTCTGAATTTCTTTATTCCATCCTTAATGTCTTCTATAATCCAGTCTTTTTTGAGCAGGGTATTGTTCAGTTTCCAAGTGTTTGATTTCTTCTCCCTGCTTTTCCTGTTACTGATTTCCAGTTCTATGGCCTTATGCTCAGAGAATATGCTTTGTAATATTTCAATGTTTTGGATTCTGCTAAGGTTTGCTTTATGACCTAATATGTGGTCTATTCTAGAGAATGTTCCATGTGCACTAGAAAAGAAAGTATCCTTGGCTGCCGTTGGGTGGAGTATTCTGTGTATGTCTACGAGGTCAAGTTGGTTGATTGTTGCATTTAGATCTTCCGTGTCTTTATTGAGCTTCTTTTTGGATGGCCTGTCCTTCACCGAAAGTGGTATGTTGAAGTCTCCTACTATTATTGTGGAGATGTCTATTTCACTTTTCAATGCTGATAGAGTTTGTTTTATATATCTTGCAGGCCTGTCATTGGGTGCATAAATATTTAATATGGTTATATCCTCTTGGTATTGCCCTTTAATCATTATATAGTGTCCTTCCTTATCCTTTGTGGTGGATTTAACTTTAAAGTCTGTTTGTCAGAAATTAATATTGCTACTCCTGCTCTTTTTTGATTGTTGTTTGCTTATTTATTCCATCCTTCGAATTTTAGTTTGTTTGTGTCTCTGAGTCTAAGGTGTATCTCTTGTAGCAGCGTATAGACGGATCTTGTTTTTTAATCCATTCTGCCACTCTCTGTCTCTTTATTGGTGCATTTAGTCCATTTACATTCAGGGTAATTATGGATAAGTATGAATTTAGTGCTATCATTTTGATGTCTTTTTTTGTGTGTGGACAGTTTCTTTTTCCCACTTGATTTTGTGTGCTGAGTAGATTTTCTTTATATATTGTCCTTTCCTCCTATTTGTTGTTGTTGATTTTGTTTCTGCTGAGTCTGTATTTTTCCTTTGTGTTTTATTTTGATGAGTAGGATAGTATGTCTCCTTTGTGGTTACCTTATTATTTACCCCTATTTTTCTAAATTTAAAACTAACTTTTATTTCTTTGTATCGCTGTATCTTCCTCTCCATAAGGAAGGTGTATGATTAAATTTCTTAGTCCCTCTTTATTATTTTAATGTTGTCTTCTTTTATATAATAACATTGCCGTTACCCTGTGTTGGGCTTTTTTTTTTTAATCTTGCTTTTTTTTTTTTTTTTGGATTTCCCTGTCTGGGTTGACTTCTGGTTGCTGTGCCCAGTGTTCTAGTCTTGGGTCGATACCTGATATTATTGATTTTCTAATCAAAGAGCTCCCTTTAGTATTTCTTGTAGTTTTGGTTTGGTGTTTATGAATTCTCTCAACTTGTGTTTATCTGGAAATGTCTTGATTTCATCTTCATATTTAAGAGACAGTTTTGATGGATATATGATTCTTGGCACGCAATTTTTTTCATTCAATTTTTTAAATATGTCATCCCATTTCCTTCTTGCCTGCATGGTTTCTGTCAAGTAGTCTGAGCTTACTCTTATTGGCTCTCCCTTGTAGGCAACTTTTCTTTTATCCCTCACTGCTCTTATAATTCTCTCTTTATCTTTGGTTTTGGCAAGCTTGATTATAATATGTGTTGGTGACTTTCTTTTAAAATCTATCTTATGTGGAGTTCAATGAGCATCTTGGATAGATATCTTCTCATCTTTCACAATACCAGGGAAGCTTTCTGCCAACAAATCCTCAACAATTTTCTCTGTATTTTCTGTTATCCTTACCTGTTCTGGTACTCCAATCACTCGTAGGTTATTTCTCTTGTTAGAGTCCCACATGATTCTTAAGGTTTCTTCTTTTTTTTTTAATTCTTTTATCTGATTTTTCTTCAAATATATTAGTGCCAAGTGATTTACCTTTGAGTTCAGAAATTCTAGCTTCTACTTGCTCAATTCTGCTCCTCTGACTTTCTACTGAGTTATCTAATTCTGTAATTTTATTGTTAATATTCTGAATTTCTGATTGTTGTCTGTCTATGGATTTTTCCAGCTTATTAAACTTTTCATTATGTTCCTAAATAATCTTTCTGATTTCTTCAATTGCTTTACCTGTGTGTTCCTTGGCTTGTTCTGCATATTGCCTCATTTCCTTCCTGATGTCTTGAAGGGTTCTGTATATTAAACTTTCGTATTCTAAAGCTGGTAATTCCAGGAATGCACTTTCATCTAAAAGATCCCTGGATTCTTTGTTTTGAGAGCCTGTTGAGGTGATCATGGCCTGTTTCTTTATGTGACTTGATATTGACTGTTGCCTCAGAGCCATCTATAAGTTATTGTATTAGTTTATGCTTGCTTACTGTGTCGTAGCTGCTTGCTTTGTTTTGTTTTGGTATACCCCTATGGGTTGCTTGAGTGAGCTAGCTTGATTATTTTCACCTTTGGAGCTCTGGTGTCCTGTCCTCAGCTGGCTAGAGCTGTTAGCAGGTATATCAGCCTAGGAGTCCATTCAGTTTTCTTGTATGAATTCAGCTCAGGTTTCCAGGTAGCCGATCATCAAGTGTGTGGTACAGGCTCTGTTCTACAGTCTTAGAGGACCAGGGGTGATTGTCGTGTATACCTGTATCTGATTGCAGCAGGGGGTCACGCTCTGAACAAGGCAGGGGGCTGAGAACCGACCCCCAAGTGTCTCTGAGGAAAACACGTCTCTGTTCCCTAGAGCGTGCTGGTGGGTGGGCTCTGCAGAGGGACCATGGGCACCCAAAGTTTTTGTTGTAAGCACTGGGAGGTACCAGTTATCCCTGGACCTCTGTCGCCGGTGGCTGGGCTACCCAAATGGAGCCACCAGTCCTTAGATCCCTGTTGTGGGTAGGTGAGGAACTTGTTTAATAGGCAAAGCAATGTCAGACGTCAAACACCCACCTCTCCACTGCATCACTGAAAGGGTTGGAGTTTGTCAACAAGGGCCTATTCTCCCGAAATAGGCCTGCACAGGTCCATGCAGAAGGTAAAGGTGCTCAAGGCCCACGGACTGTTTATGCCCGGACAGGGGCCACTTGTGTCCTGAGCTCCCCCCAGTTAATAGAGCTAGCAATTTATATCTTTTACCCTCAGTTGCAAATTTTTTCCTTTCCCAAGGCCTGGAGGACGGCTCCAGGTGCTCACCAGGGTCTATCTCAGGCCCAGGGATTCAGCCACTGAAGCTGGCTTGGGGATGGGGAGGGCGTGGTAAAATATACACAAGTACTTAGCTTTTGCCGAGGGCACCATTCTCCTCAGGTTCCAGAGGTGTGAGTGGGCTGTGTGGCTGGCTGCTTCTCCCTGAGGAAACTGAGGCCTAATGCTAGTACCATCCTGCTGCCGCTGCTGCCACTCCAGGAATGGTGCCTGAGGTCTCCCTGCGATTCAGGTCTGGTAACTCCTCTCCGCTTCTGAACAGTCTCTTCCTTCCCCTGCCCCTCAGTTCATTGTCTAAGCTTGCCTTTGATGCTCAGGGCTCCCAGCTTGTCACAAATATACTTGTTTCACTTGTTTTTTCAGGTCTTTGTTGTAAAGAGGGCTCAACAGAAACATCTGTCTATTCTGCCATCTTGGCTTCGCCCTCCATGTCAGTATAACTTGAGCATTGGTTTGGTCCCTATGCAATTTTGGAGCTAGAAGAGTGAGCACAGAATTATATGTCGGAAAGCAGGCAGGAAGACCGTGAGCTGCTCCAAGGCTCCCTCTTCACAGAGGCAAACTCTCAGCTCTGGCAATGGCGCTTCCTTCTGTGCCCAGAGCTCTAAGTCCATCTGTACTCAGAGAGAAGCCTCCATTTCCACACTACCATGTGTACACACTGTTATAACCCCTGAGGCGGCATCCAGCCACACCGAGGTGCCCAACTGGAATCTTCACACGATCTGCTGATGCATCATATTGTTTCAGATAACATTCTGGATATAAAGTCACATGGGTTTGAAGTGGTCAGGCCCCACCCTGTTTTTCCCATGAAACACCTTATGGGAGAATATGTAATTTTTTTCAAGAAAGCATATGTCCTTTTATAGCAAAACTACCTGTTCTCTCAATTCAGAGCACCTCGACAGAAAATATGTCTAAATGTAACATCTAAGATATAATTAAAGGTATTCTTGAAACAAGCAAGGATGATTTGTTTAACTTAGGAAAATAGCTGCAACTTGCTGTCTTAGGCATTGTTTTGTAAAAAGAGATTCTATTGGTTCTTTGGGTTTGGGAACCAGAGAAAGAAAGTCTGTATTGTTAAAGTTTCCAAATATTTAGTGTCTGTACAGATATTCCTTTTATTGATTTTTAATTAAATTCAATAGTGATGTGAAACATTTTTTGTATGATTTGAATCCTTTTAAATCTATTGAGATATTTTTTATGAATCAAATGTTATCTATCGTGGTAAATATTCTGTGTCCAGATGAAAAAACTGTCCTTATTGCCTGGAGGGTTCTATAAATGCCAATTAGGCCAAATTGGTGGTTTGGTGTTATTCATATCCTCTACTTCTTTTCTAAGGAGCCCTGACAGCACAGTGGTTAAGCGCTTGGGTGCTAAACAAAAGGTAGTGGTTTGAACCCACCAGCCACTCTAAGGGAGAAAGATGCAGCAGACTGCTTCCGTGAAGATTACAGCCTTGGAAGCCCTATGGGGCAATTCTACCCTGCCTTATACAGTTGCTATGAGTCAGCATTGACTTGATAGCAACTGGAAAAAAAATATATATATATGTATATATTCTAAGTATCTATTATGCTCTCAGTTATGGGGAGAGGGGTATTTAAATCTTCAACCGTAATTGTGCAATTGTCTACTTTTGCCTTGAAATCCTATTAGCATTATAAATTTTGAACGCTGTTATATGATTCAAAAGTGTTTAGAATTGTTTTGTCTTCTTGCTAAATTGGCCCTTTTCTTATTATTAAGTAAATTTCTTAATCTCTGGTAATATTCTGTGATCTGAAATCTACCTGTTATTGATATAGTTACTCTCATTTTCTTTTGATAAGGGTTAGCATGGTATATTTCTTTCTGTCCTTTTACTTGAAAACTATTTGAGTCTCTATAAAACCGTTTCTATTACCACTCTGTTATGTTGTTGTTAGGTGTTGTCAAATGGGTTCCAACTCAGAGCCATCCTATGTACAACAGAATGAAACACTGTCCAGTCCTGCACCGTCTTCACGATCGTTGCTATGTTTGAGCCCATTACCATTCCAGCTAGAAGTAATTGGTAAACAGTGACTATGTCAGGTGCCAAGATAGGGACAGGAGTTAATGATGTTTTTCAACACTGATACAGCTGTGTGCCCTCCAACAAAACGTAGTTCTATAGCAATACCTGTAGATCCTACCCAGGCAACAACATCTGCCCATGCTACCTCTGGTTGTGACAATGGAGTACCTTTCCTTCTCAAAATTTAACAACTTGTTTTCTGGATAAGAGTTCTCCCTAAGTTTAAAAAAATAAAAAAGTCATGAAGTTGATTCTGACTCCTGGTGACCCCATGTATATCAGACTAGAACTGTGTTCCATGGGGTCGTCAATGGCTGTGATCTTTTGGAAGTAGATTGCTAGGCCTTTCTGCCAACACACCTCTGAGTAGATTTAAATCCCCAATTGTCCAATTAGAAACTGAGCACTTAACTGTTTGCCCCACGCAGAGATTCCTTCTCCCTAAATTAGTTGTCTCTAAATAATACCTCACCTGCTTGGAAGATCCTATCATTCATTCCGGCTATTGGCGAGGATTTGTTTTTCTTTTCTTTTTTTTTTTTCCAGAAATCTTTACAATCATTTTTAAAGATTAAAAAATATGGAGGAGAAACTTTTCTGTGTATTTTCTCAATCCTCCATCACTGCAGAAATCTCTTATGAGTGTTTAAATGAGTCGTTTTATCCTTTAGCACCTGTACAGCTGAAGACTAATTCTAACTGACTCCAACAGAAGTCATTATGGTAAGTTTAATTTTGCACCCATTTTAAAAACATAGTACACAGCTGGGAAGTCTCTTAAGGACATCACTAGCACAAATGGCATCCTTCTCCCAGTAGACTCACCACGTCAAGCCTAAGACTCATGGTCTGTGGCTGCCACCAAAAGCTAGAATACATAATATAAACTGAAATTCAAGTGCCCTCAATGAATTATGCTGTGAAACAATTTATTGTGCCTATCCATAGCTACACTCTAAAGAAATAAAAAGACCAAGTCATTACTGGGTTTTCTTTGTTCTACTGAGGCTGACTCAGTATTTCAAGTGGAAAGAAAGTGACAGAGTGATTGTTTAAGGCTTGGTGAGTGATGAATAGCTGGGGAATTGACACTCCTCTCCACCACCCAACCAGAGTAGAACACCTCTCATCTCATAACAAACAACCCTGGATCCTCCTCCCTCAGAGACAAACTCCAACTTTCATGCTGTGTCTCAGATTCACAAAACAAGGCGGGCTGTATGTGGGACACTTTTAGCTGGAAGCTGACGGCTGTATCTTTTTTTTTTTTTTTGTATCACTCAAATTTTTTTTTGCTAGATCCCAAAGTGTGAGCCTCTGTGAGCTATCACCAATTGCCAGAAATGAACCTGCTAGACAGGGTGCTCTGACTGTGCTATCTTCATACCTAAAACCCATGGGTAGAATCTGATCTCATTACAAACACTGGCAAAAATGTACACAAGCAAAGAAGCAGGCACCAGATAAAAAGCATTAATTGAATTGCATTCAACCTGCCTTAATTAATCCTTTAACAGGCAGACGTAAGATAGGGCTGTAGGGAGTTTTAATGTATCTATTATTGTGAACATAAATGGATGCAGGGAAACAAAAGGAAGTCACAAACACATAGACATAATTCAATTAACAGCCATTGAATCGTATTGTTTAGATGCACTGCCTGTCAGAAATTGTTAATTATCCATATCTCCAGAATATCACATCAGGAAACATTTTCTAATTAACTATTGAATGTCCTTTTGTAAGTTCTACCTTGCTTTGCATTTGTAAATGACTAAATTTCATGTATATATTTTTATGTTTTCCTCCATTAGGTTAAATCAATATGTATTACCATCTTTGTTCTGAAGATGAATCAATTTAGGAGCAGAGTAAACCAACTTGTACAAAAACACTTAACTAATTAGAAAACCTATGGTTCCCAACTCAGGATTTCACCGCTTGCTGCATATTGCATTAATGAGAAATTCTTTTCCCTTGTTACCTTATTTTTGTCACATCTCTCTTCACCATTGACTAGGATATTTGCCCAGAGTCTTTCCCCGCCCGAAGGTATTTGTTCTTAATCTTCTTACCCCCACATTTCCAGGGTCATGGCAGAGTTGAGGAATCCCTGAGTGGCATGAACTGTTACAAGCTCAACTAACAGCTGAAAGGTTTGTGATTCGAACCCACTCAGAGGCATCTCAGAAGACAGGCCTGGAGATCTGCTTCCAAAAGGTCACAACTTTGAAAACCCTATGGAGGAACTCTATGGTGCATGCATGGGGTCACCATGAGTCAGAATTGACTTGAAGGCAACTAGCAACAAAAACGACAATAAGTAGAGTTGACATCCTTGCACCACATACAGGAGCTTACGTTTTCATTCTCCCATCGTCAAACAAGACTACAATTTCCTGTGATTCCCTATAATTGCATCAGATAAACTCATAGAAAGAGCTTTGAGAAAGTTAATACGTACCTCCATGGAATTAGTCTACAAATCTGAAAAAAAAAAATTGTAAAAGGGAAATAAATCATTAATACTTACTTCCTCCAGTTATTGTGAAAAGTAATAATATTATCAAATGTAAAATACATAGCCCATTTTAGAATGTAAGTTCTTAATCAATGAATGCTCTCTAGTGTTGTTGTCAATGTTTTTGTTGTTAGGGTTTATTGTAAGTTTGACTTATTCCTCCACACTGTGTTTGTTCATTAAATTTAGGCACATAAAACCTATTTCAGATTTACTCCAAAAAAATTAGCTTTGAACATAGAGGCATTATATTTCCAGGCAAAACTATTAAAAACAAGCAAACAAAAATAATAAGGCAAGAGTCTAGTTATTAGAACAAGGTCACAAGGAGAACGCTAGCCTAGAGCTAGTTAATACCTCTTTTTGGTTACCCAAATAAAATAACGAGGCCATTCAGTTGAGCTTGGTTTGCCCTTTGGCCCAGCACAATGACTGAAGAAAGCTTTGCATTCTACTCAAACTCGATTGCCTTCCAGGAGCCAAGCAAACCTCTTATTCCCAAAGCCTGCCCTTGGGCCCATACCATAGACATTAACCTAATTACAAAACATACCTCAGCATATGTTATGGACATTATTTCTACACTTGATCACATCTACTATAATATTCCTTGTGGATGTGTGTCACCACAGTCTGAATGCGTGTACAGATTCTACCACCAGGTCCCTTGCTCATGCCTGCCCCCATGCCTGAGCTTAATCAATGGACAGTTTCTACTGGTTTGACTAAGATTCTTTCTTTGATTTTATTGTTTTTTCCTTAATGTACTTATGTATTTATTTTTTTATCTAAGACATTCCTGTATCAACTGGCCAACTTTTTTCATGCCATAATCAATTTTCGACTATCTGGGATTAATAGATAAAAAAAAAAAAAGAAATAAATAAATAGATATATGTAATTAAATCTCAGAAAAATTGGCCTACAGATTTGCCCATTTCTATTGTTTTTGGACAGGGTGATTCCTGGCTGAGATGATACCAGACATAAATAGGATCAGGTGGTTCCATATGGTAACATTAAGTGCTACAGATGAAATAACAGGCTTCTAGTATCAGAAACAAGAAAGC
This sequence comes from Loxodonta africana, assembly GCF_030014295.1. Lineage (NCBI taxonomy): Eukaryota > Metazoa > Chordata > Mammalia > Proboscidea > Elephantidae > Loxodonta > Loxodonta africana. Next base: position 43,219,759 of record NC_087352.1, read on the forward strand.
AAGAAAAAACATAAAGCAAAGAGAAACAAACAAAAAAAACTGTTTGAAATAACCTGTTTGCCTATTGTTTTCTCTACTGAAGATCTTCATAGAATGTGTGGAAAGTCAGAGCCTCTCTTCACTATAAGGAATGGCCACTTTAGACCAAAGGTTACTCTTTTCAATGACATAATGTGGTTCGGAGATATGAAACATGCAAGAAAGCCATGGCTCTTTTATGACCTAACCGGTTATCTCTCTTTAGTGATGTAACAAAGTATTTCCATGAAAAGCCTTTCTTAAGCCATGTGCAAGGAGAAGGAATCTCTTGTGGCTCTCCTTTTATTCTTACCTAGGTATTAACTGATAGCCAGTTCTCTCTGTAGACATGGGTGCAGAAGGGACCATGATTTGTCCTTCCTTCTTTGTTGGTGGTAGGACAGTCATCCATCCATACAAGAGTCTTGAAGCTAGTCTCTCCATTGCCCCACACTATTTTAGGCCACAATGATGTTCTGTATATTATATCTTGCTTAATTAGAAAACCAACTCCAGTATTGACAACATCAACAAAAAAATCCAAGGAAAAGTTTAATTAAAAAAATTAATAAAACTGATGCAAGTATGTGGTAAAGCATTTCTTTTTAGCAGAAATGTAAATGGATATAGAGTAAAAAAAAAAAAATTTTTTTTTTTTTGGATGTACAGTATCCAGAGAAAATTCCAATATGTACTAGGATATTTGAAACGTTAATATTCTTTGACCGACTAATTACGATTCTAGAAATATTGTGTGCATACATGGGCTCACCACTACAGTGGTTATGATAGCACACCAGTGGAAACAGTTTAAAATTCCGAATACAGTAGAATTATAATTTTCAAGGATTTGAAGAACTATTCAATGATATCAAAAAAGACGGTAAAATACATAGCGAAAGACCATGTCGTAATTATATATTCTTAAAAATGATATCGAATTTTCAAAATATAAATGCATGTGTGAAAAAAAATACTCTAAGAGAAAACTACTCGCCAAAATGTTAACAAGAGATAACCCTGGATTGTAGAAGTATAGAGGAATTTCTTCTTTCATTAAGCTCTAAATTTTCTACAACAGCGTGCATTATAAAAATTGATGATGAGAGGAATAATACTGATTCTCTCTTGTGCCTGAAGTTCATACAGGACCTTCTTTCACCGTTGTCTCCCTACAGATTTAAGAATATGCTCAAGGTTGAGAATCCCACGTGGAGTGCCTGTACAAACTTATTCTTGATATTTTAACAGCACTTATCTTAATATGCAAAGCAGAGGTTTCTTAGAGAAATTAGCAATGTGTGTATCAAGGGCCTGGTTTTCTGCTCTGTTTGTGCACATGTATCTTTAGAGGACTTCGTTAGCTTTTTGACTTCAATATTCAGCAAACAAGATTTGGTATGATTGAGTGTATCATCTCCTTGTGCCCCACTATGGAGATCAAAGTGTTTGTTCAACTAAAGAACAGCTGAATTTTCAAGATTAAAATTTTTTTCACTTTGACCTCAGTGTTTGATGGAAAGTTAAACATGCACCGTGACAGCTATTTGGGGCTGTTAAATTGTTCTGCAAGCATATCCAGGGTTTTAAGACAATGAATTAATACATGGCTGAGCCCCTGTGAACCAATGACTCTGATTGAGACACACTGCACCTTCAGCTCATAGTGGCTCAACCCCTGTCCTTGTTGATTTTTCTTCAATTTGCCTGGGGAAATAACATTTTCATCAGTCAATTTCACAGCAAGTTGAAAGACTTTGTGGCATAATATATTTTCAGTTAAATAATAACCTTTGTTAAAATACAAGATTCCAGATGGCAGAATGTTGTACTCCATTTGGGCTATATTATACCTACTACATTTTTCTTTACAGTACCAGTAATTATGACAATAATATGCAATGTCCAAAATACCATATGGCTTATACTGAGGTATAAGCATGCTGAGGTCTTTGGGAAACTCTGAGCTGTATGAGGGCAATAGTTGCCTGTTAGCTAGTGGGAGGTAAAAATGAATTGTCTGTGTCTTTGCCATGGTGATGAACTTACAATAGGAATGAGCAAGTCATGTTTTAGACTCCAGTCACAACCTGACAAAAGAGAACATAAAAAACGATGCTTACATGTTGTTAAAACACTGAGTCTTTCTTCCCTCTGTTAAGTCCAAAAGGGGGCTTCTCTCTAAGTGAAAAAATAAACTACTGCACAGAACCATTGTGCCCTTAAAAATCAAAAACATGTACTCTAGCTAGTACTACAACTGGAGGTGGGGAGAAGGTGACAATAAACACAGATCCAGGTGTTCTTGCAAGTAGCAGCTGCATGTCGATTCTCAGTTGGCAAAAGCAAATATCTCAGCTACAGAGAAGCCTGAGTTCACCTGTGGTCAAAAAAGCTCTCTATTTCATTTGAACAATTCTGTGAATAGAGGAATAGAGACTGGGTCTTCTCCAGTCCCAAAGGCTGCCGGGAAAAAACAAATCTGAGATGAGGGAGAGGCCAACTAGTCTAGGGAGTTAGTTACTCTTGGGACTGTTCCAACTGGCTAAGACCTAGGCAAGTCTTCAAATTTTTGTGTCCCAGTTACCTTATATAATAATCACTCCAGCTTCTAGATTTTATGATTCCAAACAACATAATGTGAATTAATGCCTGGATATCTTTAATAGTTAAGAAATTATATCCCTTCATTTGAAGTCCACATAATAAATACAGTTATTGATGTATTCAAAGTACTTGAACAGGTATAGAATGGCAAAAAAAGAGACAACCGTTCCAAGTCCAAGGATTAAATGCTTGAGAAACATTAATAAATTTGTTCATGGAGTGACTAAAAATGCTAAAAGGAAATATGTAAGTGGAAAAACAATGCAAAAATAAACCATAGCACCACGTCACCATGGAAACTGGAAAAGTAAGTATATATGCAGGAAACATCATGATGAAGAAAAACAAAATGTTATGGCATAGATTTTGCTAAAACTTGAAGGAATTTTAAAGATGTCAGTCACTATACATTAGATAGCACTAGTCTCTAAAAATAATTTTTCTACCAGCATTGCTATTTGATAACATTATTCATTGTCATCATTGAGATACCACTGTTCTGAGCATCATATCTCCTAGAAACTGAAAGACATCGAACACAATGCCATTCACTCCACCTGGCACTTAGCATCCCTACCGATGGCCCATTTGATACCTCCCTTTATCTTAACCGTATAGGTCATGCGTGATACTCATGAATGTTAGAAGTGTGAGGCTCAAGTTTGCTTGACACAGGAAGCAATGCTCAAAATAAAAAAAGTGAGATCTTACCCCAAAATTCACTTTCACATTTGCAATGGGACTACTGTAAATATATAATGTGGAAATTCCCTGGGATACGAGAAAAAACATTTAAGCCGTGCCCCTCCCCCCAAAAGGAACCCCTTGGAAGATCATTTCACATTTATGAAACATCCATTTCCAGTTAAGAACACTCTCTGCCTAGGATGACTGCAACCTCTGCAGGTCAGCAAGGAACCAGGGCAGCTGGCTGTACCCTTGTACACGGGTGTCAACTGCTTCAAATTGTTCTAAAATGAGAAGAAACAGTTTAACCCCAAAATAGATTAAAGTTAACAGAATAGATAAAGGACCTATGTAAACCAATTTAACTTCTTATCAGCTGGGAAAAAGGAAGTGAATGCCAATGAAAGACATGTTTTAGACACAAACACGAAGAGGCCTATTTGTTCTGATTCACAAGCCATACTCTCAACCAGCTCGAAATGTGGGTTGTTTTCCAGGGTATCCTAAATCAATTCCAATGGACTTTAGGAAATATTGACAGAATATACATATTAATTTGCTTTCATTTTCCTTTCCAGAGTAGTTTCTACTTCTCTTTTAGTTTTTATAGTAGCTTGTTCTAGGTATTTTCTTCTTTGGGTGTGTATGTGTGTGTGTGTTTGACTCCTCTTCTTGTATTACTTTTTTTTCCACTTAATTCATAATAAAGAGCAAGCATGTTCTTTCATAGTACTAGCTACTAGATAAATAAAATTAAATAAGACAGAGCCCCTGCCCCAGTTAATTTTTCAAAGCGGCAGAGGCAGACAAAAATGTAAATGATCCACGTCAATAATTTTTACAGAAGTAGGTCACCAGGCATTTCTTCCACAACATCACTGGCTGGGTTTGAACTACCATCCTTTAGGCTAGAAGATGAGTGTAAACTGTTCATGCCAACTAGGGGCCTTCGTGTTAGTGATACATTCAAAAAATTGTTCAGGTGTTATGATAAAAACATAAGACTAAAAAATGGAGAAGCACAAAGGAAAAACTAGATGTTGATGTCTATGGGAGGAGATGAGGTCAGAAAACCATCAGGAGGATTACTCTGGAGTTACAAATTAAGACATGAGTTAGATGATGGGGTAGTAGAAAAGTATTCTAGGCAGGTAATACATCAGTGTTTTCTAATACCAAACCACTGATAGCTCTCTATTTGCGAATGCTTAATAACTGAAACCTATAGATTTCATAAGCGCTTGACTGCTAACTGAAAGATCAGCAGTTGAAAAGAGTATCCTTTCCCATTGAATTGCCTTGGAACTATTGTTAACAAGTGGCCGGGTTTCTGGACTCATTTAGAAAGTGTACGGAAGAACAAGAAAATGCAAATTAGCCATAATGGTTTTCTGTATCATCAGAGTGGTTGGTAGAGAAGGAATTGGTTGATTACAAAAGGGCTACACAGGGGAATTTTTACAGTTGTGGAATTGTTTTGCATGACACTGGTTGGTGGTAGATGCATGACTCTATGCCTTTGTCAAAACCCATACAGAGAGAATTTCACTGTATGAAGTTTTTTAAAAACCAACCGAAATAACAGGGGAATCTGAGAACGGAATGCATAGTAAAATATAAATCTAAATGTACTATAAATGTATAACATTACCTCAGTGAAGGAGGTGGGGGGGAAGGGACTATTTTAAATAACTTTGGAAAAAGATATTTTTACTGAATATTGTAAGACTGAAATCAAAATAATCATGCATAAACACTGAATTCTAGTTAGTAAATTAGTTTCTTACAAGGGTATGGTCTACCAATTCTGAAACTATTTTACAAGTATACTAGAATTAAACAAATATGAAAACACATTACAGATAATAGAAAACAGATTTCTCAATGTCAGGGAAAAAAAAAAGTTAAAAAGAAGCCAGGAGGAGGTCTAGAAGAATTAGTGCTGGAAATATTGTCTGTCATAAACTCATGTTTATTTTAACATACGTACAGACTTAATTTCAGATGTGTGTGTATGTATACATGGCTTAGCATAGAGAGATATATTTCCTTTCTCTGCCCACTGGGAGGGCCAAGAAGCAGTGACATCCCAGTAGCAATGAGCACACCCAGCACTCAGATCTTGGTTTCTAAATACTATCCTTCAGTTAAAGTAACTAGAGCCCTTTAGAGAAATGGCTGATTTAACCTTGGACAGGAAAAATATAAGTCAGGAGCATTTTGTAGTGCCAGAAAGGAAGATTTAAAAAAAAAGGAGGCATGTCAAAACAACACATGAGCCAATTAAAAGAACTACCAATGGCCAAATCTGGGAAAATTGGAGGAATATGGTATTGAATCACAACCCAAAGTATAACATAAGTATACATGAAAAAAAATACTTGAGTCCGTATTAATAACCATTGAATTAAAAAAAATGGTAGAAAAGGAAAACTGTTTTCCTACAGAATTCTAAATAATACATGTAGACATTCCTTCTTTCAGTAGGTGGAACTTAATCTCCACCCTACCCCTTAAGTGTGAATTGGAATTTACAACTCATTTGTAAAATGTATAGAATCAAAAGGGAAAAATAAAAACTTTACTGAGAAGAAACCTGGCAGACTCCACCTAAACTAAGTGATTAAGGATAACATCACCAATCATAGTCATGTTGATATCATTTATACACCTCCTGATAATATGCGTGAGAAGAGCACTGTGCCTCTGTGCTATTCTTTCCCCAAACCTAAATTAACCCTGATATCATCATGAGAAAACATCATACAAACCCAAAGAGAAGACCTTTCTACAAAATACCTGACCAGAAATCTTCAAAGTTCTAGACATGAAGAACAAGGAAAGAGACAGAAAATATCACGGACTAAAGGAGACTACAGAAATATGATGACTAAAAACATGGCATCCTGGACGGGATTCTAGAACAGGAAGAGGGCATCAGTGGAAAAACTGGTGAAGTCTGAAAAAAAAGTCTAGCCCATAGTTCAAGAATTGCACAGATGTGAAATTCTTAGTTTTTCAAATGTACAATGGTTATGTAGGATATCAACAGAAGGGAAAACTAGAAAATAGTATGAGGAACACTATGTACTATCTTTGTAGTGGTTAAGAGCTATGGCTGCTAACCAAAAGGTTGGCAGTTCAAATCCACCAGGTACTCCTTGGAAACTCTATGGAGCAGTTCTACTCTGTCATATTGGGTCACTATGAATCAGAATCGACTCGACGGCAATGGGTTTGGTTTTTCCAGTTATGTACTATCTTATTTTTTTGGTTATGTACTATCTTAGCATATTTTTATGTAAATCTAAATCATTCCAAAAATTTATTAAATATAAAACAATAGCTCACCTGAAAAAATATTTCAATATATTATAGGTAGAATCAATATTAATATTTTCTATAAAAACACTTGAATAACAATACGCAAGTCAAAAAATGAGCACATAAAGAAAAGTAAAGAGCCAGTGAACTGAGAGAATGTGTTTACATTTATGTATAATGAAAGAAAATAACTTAAAAAACCGAGGTAACATTCAATGTCTATCAAATTCTCCAAAGATTTCTCTATTTATTATTCTACAGGTATAGTGAAAAGATTAGTCACTAATACTGTTCAAGTATGTGTAAATTAGTACAATATTTTTAGAGGAATATATGAAAATCCATATCAAAAACTAAAAGGGTGTCTACCCTTCCATGCAACCTAGCAATTGCACTGTTAGAAATTTATTTTAGGGGGAAACACAATTTTTTATAGGTTTATTACACCTGTGTAAATCAAAGAATTCAGAAGCAATGAATATCCCCAAATCAGGAGTTGGTTAAATGCATTAGAGTAAACCTGTACAATGAAGCATTGAGTGTGGAAATTATTTAGTGGAGATAGAATTACTGCTGTAGAAAGATGTTTAAAACATGTTGACATTTGAAAATAAAAGTAAGTTACCATAATGAACATATACTACAGAGTAGGTTAAAAGACGTGTTCACAAAATTCCTCCATCTTGGATGTGCCAAAGAGTAAATCTATTTCACCATAAGTGCATTAAAATTATCCATAAACCCCCTGTCTTAGTTATCTAGCACTACTCCAACAGAAATACCACAATTGGATGGCTTTAACAAAGAGAAATTTATTTTCTCACACTCTAGTAGGTTGTGAGTCCAAATTCAGAGTGTCAGCTCCAGGGGAAGGCTTTCTTTCTCTGTGGGCTCTGGAGAAAGGTCCTTGTCTTCAATCTTCCCCCTGTCAAGGAGCTTCTCCAAGCAGCGACCTTGTGTTCAAAGGACACACTCTGCTACCGGTGCTACATTCGTCATGGTATGAGGTCCCTAAGTCTCTGCTTGCTTCCCTTTCCTTTTATCTCTTGAGAGATGCAAGGTGGTGCAGGCCACACTGCAGGGAATCTCCCTTTAACTTGGGTCAGGGAGGTGACCTGAGTGAGGGTGGTGTTATAATCCCACCCTAATCCTCTCAACATAAAATCACAATCACCAAATGGATTTCAACCACACAGTACTGAGAATCATGGCCTAACCAAATTGATAGACACATTTTGGGGAGGACATAATCCATTGCTGGCAAGAATAAAAAAGTTAGGTTTATGATTCATAGAAACTCAATTCCATCTGACTAAAATCTCAGCCTCTATGGGATAGTAATTTCCAGATTCTTTGTTTCCCTTTCTGTCCAGGATTGGTCTAAATTCCCAGAAGGGCTTAAGTATCTGTTCACCCTCAGAGGGCCATCTGGTCTGAGTGGTCTGCTCCTCCATTCTCATGGCCTCCTATGAAGAGTAGCTCATTTCTTCTGCACCCTCTGTTCTTAGCTGACATCCTCTGCTGATGCCTCCTGCCAGGGCTTCTGGTTTCAAGGAAAACATGTCTATTCCAATCCCTTGCTTATATGGAAATGCTAGCTCAACCTCAGACACACCTGTGCCTCTGAGATGCCTATGGTGACTTTACACCTTCTAAATTGTATGGAGAACTGCAGCAGCGTGAGGGGTGTTGCACATCCATCTAGACCCTCGTTCGTTCATTGCTCCTATACTTTTCAGGTAGTACAGGGTCATGGTGAGCCAGAATCGACTTCATGGCAACAGGTTTAGTTTTGGTTTTTTTGTACTGGTGAGGGAGTTTATCTGTGAGAATTATGTGCTCCCAGCTCTGCGGTGAGGACAGGAAGGAAAGCACTTTTGAACTTTCTCAGAATATTAACTTATTAGATTCAATAGCAAGGAGTCCCTGGGTGGTGCAAACAGTTAAGCACCTGACTACTAGCTGAAAGGTTGGCGATTTGAACCCACAAAGAGATGCCTTAGATGCCCGACAACCTGCTTCTGAAATGCCACAGGTTTGAAAGCCCTTTGGAACTGTTCTACTCTGCACACCTGGGATCACAATGAGTCGGGATCCACTCAACGGCAAGTAACAACGACAGGTTCAGTAGCACTCCCTTTTGGATGAAACGCACACACGCATGCAAAAAGAAAGAATAGTTGTAAACCCAAATGTGCACAGAAATGAGCTCTGGCTACCACATATTAAAGGGACATTCTATTTTTTAAAATGCGTATCAGTGTTTTCTAGCCACATCTTTGTCCCACGGAGCAGACAGTGGGTTGGAACTGCCAGCCTTTCAGTTAGCAACCGAGCCCTTTAACCACTGTGCCACCATGGCTCCTTAACTTTCTAAAATAAAATCATTTTGTAATAGTTTTAGTTTTAATAGGGAAAAACAATTCTTAGTCCCCTCCCTTAAAAAAATATAACTCTCTTATTTTCAGAGAATTTTTCATCCAAGACAATGCAAAGATTTCTTCCAGAGCTTTATTGCAAGCTTTGTAATTGTTTTAGAATTGATTCCCATATGAAATAGGTTTATGTGTTCTGACAGTGTGTTAATAAAATAAAAGGAATATTTCGTAGCAAAAGAGTTACAATTTTTCATTGGTTGTGGTAAGTTTTTTTTTTTTTTCCTTCCTTTTCATTGCTGTCTCTTTGTAGATAAAATGGGATTTCATAAGCTTTTGTTTCTCCACATCAGTTTCTAGGAAATTTTTTCATCAGGATGCCTTGTTCAAGGCTAAATACAGCTCAGAGAAAAATATACCCAAAAAAAAGGCTTAAAAAGATTTACTGTGTTGTGCTTAATGGGAAATATTGTTACTGTAAAAATACATTATAAGTTGTAACCTTGAATGTTTGTTTACTAGAGTACTTGAAAGGAAAAGTAACAGTCTTATTTTTCAAAGCAAATAAGTTGCTTTTCCTCTGGTATCTATGCAATATTTTCAAAAAATTTTCCCAGGAATTAAGCACCTGTTTTAGCATCAGTAAAATATTTTAACTCGTATTTATTATTCAAGTGTAAGCTATATAGTTTGGGATATTCATTATCTAATACTGGAAACTCTTTTTTTTTTTTTTAAGTATGAAATAGTTCCCACTTTTCCAGACTGGCCATCACTTGTTTCTTCCTCACTTTTGATTTTGTTTTAACTACAAAAGTTCCTGTTTGTGAAATTCAATATCCATACAAAAGTGTGCAAGAGAGGAAAATGGTGGCGACCTACCTGTAACAGAGGACACGAGCAGTTGCTCACTTAATATCACTTTGTGCTTATGAACGCAAACATAATCAGTCTTTGGGGTGGAATCAGTATGTAAAATGAGGATGCTATACAGTAGTTTTGCCAATAGAAAATGATAAAGAAATAGGAAGTCTTATGGAGCAGTTCAACTCCGGTAAATATTTGCTGTTGTTAGGTGCCTTTGAGTAGGTTCAGACTCATTGTGACTCTATGTATCACAGAACAAAATATTGCCTGGCTCTGTGCCATTCTCACAGCAAAGGGTATATACGAACCTGTTGTTGTAGCCACTGTGCCAATCCAATTCATTGAGGGTCTTCCTCTTTTTCACTGACCCTTTGCTTTACCAAGCATGATATCCTTCTCCAGGGATTGGTCCCTCATGATCAGGGGCAGATTACCCAGTAAGCAAGGTAAGCAAGGGCTGACTTGTGTTTACTTACTAATCTATAGCGAACGCATTTCCTTGCTGATTTAGTAATACGTCCCTGTTAGGGATTGTACTTACTCCAAGACAGATTTGTTCATTCTTTTGAAAAGAGGCTTTGATTCTGTAGGGAGTGCTGTGGGGTTGGGAAAGAAACAGATGTCGATCATATCTAGAAGCAGAACCTTTGATGCAGTGAAAAAAAAATGTGAAATTGTTTACTAGAGATGATCTTGTAAGCAAGGTAAACGCCATCCTTACCTTGCCTATCGAATAATCACCTCTCCTGAAAACATGTCCAAAGTAAGCAAGACAAAGTCTCACCCTCCTTGCTTCTAAGGAGCATTTTAGCTATACTTCTTCCAAGACAGATGTTTGTTTTTTGCGACAGTCCATGTTATATTCAGTATTCTTTCCCAACATCAAAATTCAAAGGCGTCAGTTCTTCAGTCTTCCTTTTTCACTATCCAGCTTTTGCATGCATATAAGGCAATTGAAAACACCATGGCTTGGGTCAGGCCCAACTTAATCTTCAAGGTGTCATTTTTACTTTTAAGATGAAAATATTTAGCAATGCTGAAATAAAGCCTAGCACGGGACAGGGCTACACTAAAAAAACCCACTGCCGTCCAGTTGATTCTGACTTGTAGTGACCCTATAGGACAGAGAAGAACTGCCCCATAGGGTTTCCAAGGAGCACCTGGTAGATTCCAACTGCTGACCTTTTGGTTAGCAGCCATACATCTTAACCACTATGCCACCAGGTTTTCCAGGGCTAGACTAGATGTTAAGTATTTCATCTTCATTTCCCTACATCACAACGGACTAGATGGTTTGAGCAAGGCATACCCCTCAGTAAACCTCTCTTCCTATACAATACTAGACAAGAACAATGATTTTCGCCAGAAGTCAGAGAAAGAAGGCCACCAGAGCTGTCTCATGCATTCCACAATTACTACACTGTAATAAGCACCGGATTTCCAGCTTTGATCAAAATCATATACGGCTCTTGTCTCACGGATTGTAGGGTCCGTGAGGGAGATTAACAACAATAATATTTATTAATAATTAATACTTATTTTTTAACAATACTTATTAATACTTTATAATTAATGATATTCATAATTTAATAACTAATGCTTATTATTCTTTTAACATGGATAACATATACTGAATTATTTTTACCTTCTAGGAACATTTCTGAGGACTTCATATTTAACTCAGCCAATTCTCACAAAAACCTGTGTGGTAAGCCATCACTACCTTCTTCTGACAGAGAATCTGTGGCACATGAAGTTCCAGTAGTTGTTGTTGCTAGGTGCCATTGGGTTGGTTCTAACTCATGGCAACCCTATGTACAACAGAAGAAAACACTGCCTGGTCCTGTGCCATCCTCACAATCATTGTGCTTGAGCCCATTGTTGCAGCCACTGTGTCAATCCATCTCATTGAGGGTCTTCCTTTTTTCTTTTTTACTGACCCTCTACTTTACCAAGCATGATCTCCTTCTCCAGGGACTGGTTGCTCCTGATAACATGTCCAAATTATGTGAGTTGTAGTTTTTCACCTTTGCTTCTAAGGAGCATAGTGCTTGTATTTCTTCCAAGGCAGATTTATTCATTCTTTTGGTAGTCCACAGTATATTTAATATTCTTCACCAACACCACAATTCAAAGGTGTCAATTCTTCTTTGATCTTCTTTATTCATCATCCAGCTTTCACATGTATATGAGGTGATTGAAAACACCCTTGCTTGGGTCAGGCACACCTTAGTCTTCAAGGTGACACCTTTGATTTTTAACACTATGAAGAGGTCTTTTGCAGCAGATATACCCAATGCAATGTGACAGATGATTTTTTGGCTGCTGCTTCTATGAGCATTGATTGTGGATCTAAGAAAAATAAAATCCTTGTCAACTTCGATGTCTTCTCCATTTATCATGATGTTGCTTATTGCTTATTGGTCCAGTTATGAGGATTTTTGTTTCCTATACGTTGAGGTGTAAACCATACTGAAGGCTGCAGTCTTTGATCTTCATCAGCAAGTGCTTCAAGTTCTCTTCCCATGCAACAAGCAAGGTTGTGTCATCTGCATAATGCAGGTTGTTAATGAGTCTTCCTTCAATTCCAGTGCCCCGTTCTTCTTCATATAGTCCAGCTTCTTTGATTATTTGCTCAGCATACAGATTGAATAAGCATGGTGAAAGGATACAGCCCTGACACACACCTTTGCTGAGTTTAAAACACACAGTAGCCTCCTGTTCTGTGTGAACAACTGCCTCTTGATCTATGTACAGGTTCCCAATGAGCACAATGAAGTGTCCTGGAATTCCCATTCTTCGCAATGTTATCCATAATTTGTCATGATCCACACAGTTGAATACCTTTACATGGTCAATAAAACACAAGTAAAAATCTTTCTGGTAGTCTTTGCTTTCAGCATGATCCATCTGACACCAGCAATGATATCCTTGTTCTGTGTCTTCTTCTGAATCTGGCAGGTGATCCAACTGAATGCAGAAATTATTGAACAATATCATTAAAATTATATGCAAGTAAAATTTTGCTGAAGATCATTCAAATGCAGCTGTAGCAGTACATTGACAGGGAACTGCCAGAAATTCAAGCCCGATTCAAAAGTTCCAGTAGTATTGCCACTTTCCAATATCAGGTGAGCTCGGATTCAAACCTAGCCTAACTTATATTGCCTTTTATTCATTAAATAAATGCACATATAGTTATAGTTTGAGATTTATTCTAAGAAGGAAATCCACATGGTATAGTGAAAAGGGTTTGCAGGTGTGGGATGTTCAGTTTATATTTAGTTTAGTTAACTAGTGGAAAGCCCTCTGAAATCCAAAAGCAGAGAAAGAAGAACCCAAATGAAGAATAGAAGGAGGGTTGCTTAATGGAGGAGTAATAGCAAATAAAAAGATCCAGAGGCAGGGAAAAATAAATAATGCCTTTGGGAGGAACAGAAGCGAGGCCAGCTTGGCTGCAAAAAGTATATGTGCAAAAGAATTGTGTAGCAGGCAGGTCTTGGGATCAGTTTCCTGTTCAGGCACCCATCCACCCACCCTATTCACCTTGAAAATGCTTTAGGAATGTTATACTCATGGGAGTATGTTAGGTATGTGAATAATTTGCCATGAGAATAAAATTTAGCCCATTTCACCACTGTGGTAGATTGTTTCTAAATCTGTGTCAAGTTGACTCGTCTTTAGTAAACTCAAACATTTTAAAATAATTTACTGATTTTTTTTAATATGGGTTTAAGAAGCTATCGTGGCACAATGGTTAAGCACTTGACTGTTAACCAAATTTTGGCAGTTTGAACCCACAAGCCACTCCATGGTAGAAAGATGTGGCAGTCTGCTTCCTGAAAAATTACAGCCTTAGAAACCCTATGGGGCAGTTCTACTCTGTCCTGTAGGGTCACTAGGATTTGGAATCGACTCATTGACAATGAGTTACTTGTATTTCACAGTAGGTAGGTACAATCATATCTCATATTAAATTGCTACCCCTACCAGTGCCGTCAAGTCAATTCCGACTCATAGCAACCCTATACCCAAGTCCTATTCTGCTTTAACTAAGCTAGTTGTGTCTCCTCTAAACACATCTTGCTTATTGTCAAATCTGTGTTTTTGAATATTTTGAATATTCATTCATTCCTATATACTTGTTCGTGTCTATCTTAGACCAAACACTGTACCAAATCCTGGGAATGCAAAGATGATCAAGACAGGTTTGACTGCTGCTCTAATGGAATTTATGAACTAATGGAGCTACAGATAGTTAAAAATGTAACTAAAATATAAAGTGATAGGACAAAGGATTAAGTAATTTAGGGGAAATAGGGAGCACATAAGAAGAGGGACAGGCACAGAGACTGCCAGAAGAAGGTAAGATCTAAGTTGTGCACTAGCTGACCCAAGCGCTCATCTGACAGCCAAAAGTTCAATGGGAATTTCAATAGAATCATGCTCTCTGAATAACCTTTAAACCTGGAGAACAATAGCCAGGAACACTCACATGGAAACGGCAATAACTATTTCTGTAAAGATGAGAAAACTGAAGCTCAGGGAAGTTAAGATGGCAGCTTACAAAGAGATGGGGCTAAAATTTGAACACAGGTTTTCTAGACTCTCTGTAAAGATATCTGAGTGTCAAAATCCACTAATGGAAGATTATAAAATTTACCCTTCTTTCTATTTTTAAAACACAACTTATTTCACAAAAATACAAACATGCATTTATTCCTAAGAAAAAGATAAACAAAAAATGAAATTCATATTGTAACCAACTGTCTAAATATGTGATTGGCTCAGATAGCTCACATGTTGTTGAACCAAAGTATTATGGCTTTAGCATAGCATTAAAGTTATACTACATGTCCCGCCTAAGTAAATTAAACAACTGATGCATTTTATGCAATATCCATTCATTCAACAAACATTTATTGAGCACTTACTACGCCCAGACACTATTCTAAGCACTTGGAATACTAAGATAAATGAGACATAGAGCCTACCCTCAACAAGGCAATAGTTTATGAGAAAGGACAGAATGGAATTATTTAAAAAATTAAAAGAACAGAAAATACTGAGAAAATATTAAGTTCACATATAAAACACAGAGGGACCATGATGGAGAAAGCAATTTATTTCAGATGATGGTTCAAGTAAGGAGCCCTGGTGTCACAGTGGTTAAACACTCTACTACTAACAGAAAGGTCGGCACCAGCTGCTCTGCGGGAGAAAGATGTGGCGGTCTGCTTTTATAAAGATGACAGCCCTGGAAAACCTATGGGGCAGCTCTACTCTGTCCTACAGGGTCACTATGAGTCAGAATGAATTCAATGGCAAGAGGGTTTTGGTGATTCAAGCCAAGCTTCTGGGGTAAATAAAAAGCAAAGATGAATTTTGAAAGATCACTCTTATAATGAGGATAATTATAAATCTATATATAGCATTATAAATGTCCCTATTGGCCTTTTCTATGACATAGCAAACTTGCAAGCAGTAGTCACTGCTAGTTGCATTTTGATGAATGATGTTTTTACAGCCAGCTTAGTTGTTCTAGTCTTGACTTGCATGTCCTCATGTTCTGTCGTGGGAAGGTTGTAGTGTTCTGTGACAGCCTTCTCCCAGAGGGGTTTATGTGTCCAACCACTCCCGTCAGTCAAACCTCAGCTATCAGTGGAATGAGATTACATCGTGAGCACTTACATTCTGGCATTGTACCAAAGAGTGAAAAATTGGAAATGTTCTAATATATTCCCATTAAGGATTATTATAGAAAAGTTAAAATTAATATGTTCGAAATAATGAGCTTGTATATGCTGACATGGAAATATGTTAAGGGCATATTTTAAGTAGAAGGAAATGCTATCAGAAAAACTAAACAAAATAAAACCTGATCTTACATACATATATGTGTAAGTGAATATGTGCATGTGTGTATAAAATCCAGTAGAAATGCAAATCAGTGTGTATATAGTTTATGAGGTAGTAAAAACATAGTATGAGGCTGGAAAGATAGACACCAAATTGTTACCAGTAGTTACTTCCAGAGTTGGGAGTGGCTTTAAGAGACAGGAGAAAGGAAGAGAGATATTAGTGTTCTATATATTATTTCAAGTATTTAAAATGTTATAAATCATTAAAATATATATTATGTAGAAATGGTTTAAAAATAAGTATTATATTTTGTAACGCTTGTTAGTAGTAGGTATTCATCAAATTATTGAATTAATTTAAAAACACGTATGTTTATAATATGTATACCATACCATATTTAAATATTATTATTATTTTGTGATTGCGTGGCCTGACCAGGCTTAAGAGTTATTGTGTCAGATTAAATCCAGTAAAACTGTATTAAGCACTTTAACAGGAAAGGCATACTTAAGATCTAATTTGATATTCCCAAACAGTACTGCTTAGCGTTTTGAGCTCAGTGTGATGAATCAAACAAGTCTAGTTTCAAACCTTCTTCCTGACACTTACTTTCTATGCAACTCTGGGCAAATTACTTAACTTCTTTTTATCTGAAGTTATTTCTCTAAACAAAGAACAGTAACTAATATATCCTTCATAAGGTGTTTGTGAGAAGTATGCTTGCCCATGTAAAGCCATTGACACAGTCCCTCATGCTTTGCATACTTAATAGTCACCAAGGTATATTGGTAAGTGTCCTTATACCATCCACACACCCTCATTTCTAAGAAAATCAATTTATCATATTTCCACCTTAACTGTTGTGCTTTTTCCTTTGTTTTTTTTAGAAAACATTTTAGTATATTTTGTAATATTAGCAAAATAATTTCACAAAACAAGAATAGCATCTGTTATTTGGTCCCTGTAACGAAATCTGGTAGAGCTCTTAGTCTACTATATGCCAACATGAAATACTCACGAGAAAGCAAATTATTGCTCCTGTATGCAGTATCTGTTTTCTAGTGCCATTTATAATATGCAATTAGGTAATTTTTGGAAGTATTAATTTAAAAGAGCACAATTTTCAAATAAGTTTCATTTCTTTAATTACAAACATTTAATGAATTGAATTCCAGTACGTATAATTATGAATGGTTGGGGTTTAAAATTAAACTTACAAATCAGGAAATGTAAAATTGAATATCTGAGAATGCAGTTTTGAACAACAAATAAAATAATACACAAAAGTTTAAAAGATATTATACTCTAACATATGTTTAAGCATATTAAATCAATATAATAATTGATAACAGTAAAAAAAAGTTTCTGAGCTAATTCAGAAACAGTGACTAATTATTAGATATCAGTTCAAAAGAAATATAAACTAGAAGCTATGATGTAGATTTTTGTCTATCCCTAGTAGTCAGAAATAAATGGACTTTTTATTATAGCAGGACATCTGGAATGATTATTTTGTTTCTAATAAAAAGAAATAAGTACTACTGAAAGAAAAGTTGGAAATCACACTTAATACCATGTAAGTCAAATAGAGGAGAGAATCATAGAAATCCAGAATGGTTCCATAAATTCAATGTAATTTTACTTGGTCAAGGGTGGGTGGTGTCAGGGGATTCATATTTCTAGCCTATTGGTCTTGAAGCCATAAAGTGATGGCTATGTATTATTCTTCAGTCTGTAAGCATAATTTAGGGGGAGCATTTTAGCAAAATTAAGTTTATCATCTTGCTACATCTATAGCTGAATATTTAGGTTTCTATCACCTTCAAGTCTCTTAAATAAATTAACAATAAGCCACCAAGAGACCTTTCTGGAACAATATCCAATTGGAAAGTGGTGGTAAGCCAGGGTTATGATCTTGTGTAAATAATATTTGGTCCTTAGGTTTTGCAGTTTTTAGAGGGCATGAGGGATTAATTTGTCTAGGTACGGTTGAATTTTATTAAAAGAAAAATATTAATTTTATATTTGTTAGCCACCATGTAAATGACTTTGTGTAAAGCATCATTTGCAATAACGAAAATAGGCAAATTGGGAATATTAAGGATTTATATCCCCACTCATGTAATCTACACATAAAATATTTATTAAAGATATTTATACTTGAAAATTGCACAAAGGGAACTATGAATGCAGAAAAATATTATCCAGTAGTAAAAAAAAAAAAGACTACAGGCATGTAGAAAGTTTTATTACCATTCTTTTCTGCAGGCTTCAAGCATTATTAATTAAATATACTGATAACACTAACGCTAACTTTTCCTCCTTTAGTTCCTGTAGTGGGAAACTTTTATAAATCTAACCCAGTTTTGATGATTATAGACCTTTTGCATTACTATATAAATTTTAGAATCATCTTGTCATTTTAAACCAAAAAAAAAAAAAAAAAAAACTAATAGCTTAATAGCATTGAGACTTTCAATCCAAGAACACGGTATGTGTTTCCATTTATTTAAACCTCCATTTATTTAGATCCTCCTTTATTGGAAGCCCTGGTAACACAGTGGTTAAGAGCTCTGGCTGCTAACCAAAAGGTCAGCAGTTCAAATCCACCAAGCAGTCCCTGGAAACTCTATGGGGCAGCTCTACTCTGTCCTACAGTGTCGCTATGAGTCAGAATCAGTTCGAGGGCAATGGGTTTGGTTTGGTTTTTTGGCTATTACTTGCAGCTATATTTTTTGATTTTCATTATACATGTCTTTCATATTTATTTTTTAACTTATACCTAAGTGTTTCCTGCTAATTTTTGAACTATGGTAAACGGTTTTGTTTATCAATTCCATCAATTTTCTTTACTGTTTCTTCTATTTTCTATTTGACTGATATTGACACATTTTTCATTATAGGTTTTCTTCTACTTACTTTGTGTTGAATTTGTTCTTTTTTAGCTTCTTAAAGGAAAAGTGTAGGTTGCTGATTTTGCATGTTTCGTCATTTCTTAAATAAGCATTTACATCTATAAAGTTTCATTAAAGCACTCCTTTAACTGCCTCCAAGAAATTTTGATGTATCATGTATTCATTATAATTTAAAATATTTTCTAATTTCCCTTGCTCCCCCTCCCTCGCCACCCACTTTGGCTTAGTATGTTGTTTAATTTCCAAACATTTAAGGAGTATTCAGATATATTTTTATTGGTTTTTCTCTCCTTTGTTAGACATCATACAACATACTTTGTCTATCATTTCAATCCCTTCACATTTACTGACATGTGTTTTTGGCCCAACATATAGTTTAAATTAGTCAATGTTTCATGTACACTTAAAAAAGGATATGTATTCTCCAGCTGTTGGGTTTACTGTTCTATGGATATCCACTAGGTAAAGTTAATTAATGTTGTTGTTGTTGTTAGGTGCCATCGAGTCAGTTCCGACTCATACCGACCCTATGCACAACAGAATGAAACACTGCTGTGTTCTGAGCCATCCTTACAATCGTTGTTATGCTTGAGCTCATTGTTGCAGCCACAGTGTCAATCCACCTCATTGAGGGTCTTCCTCTTTTCTGCTGACCCTGTACTCTACCAAGCATGATGTCCTTCTTCAGGGACTGATCCCTTCTGACAACGTGTCCAAAGTATATAAGATGCAGTCTCGCAATCCTTGCCTCCGAGGAGCATTCTGGTTGTACTTCTTCTAAGAGAGATTTGCTTGTTCTTTTGGCAGTCCGTGGTGTATTCAATAGTCATCGCCAACACCACAATTCAAAGGTGTCAATTCTTCTTCAGTCTTCCTTATTCATTGTCCAGCTTTCACATGCATATGATGCAATTGAAAATACCATGGCTTGGGTCAGGTGCACCTTAGTCTTCAGGGTGACATCTTTGCTCTTCAACACTTTGAAGAGGTCCTTTGCAGCAGACTTACCCAATGCAATGCGTCTTTTGATTTCTTGACTGTTTTTTCCATGGCTGTTAATTGTGGATCCAAGTAAAATGAAATCCTTAACAACTTCAATCTTGTCTTCGTTTATCATGATGTTGCTCATTGGTCCAGTTACTCACCTCTTTATGTTGAGGTGCAATCCATACTGAAGGCTGTGGGCTTTGATCTTCATTAGTGAGTGCTTCAAGTCCTCTTCACTTTCAGCAAGCAAGGTTGTGTCATCTGCATAACACAGGTTGTTGATGAGTCTTCCTCCAATCCTGATGCCCCATTCTTCTTCATATAGTCCAGCTTCTCAGATTATGTGCTCAGCATACAGATTAAATAGGTATGGTGAAAGAATACAACCCTGACGCACACCTTTCCTGACTTTAAACCAATCAGTATCCCCTTGTTCTGTCTGAACAACTGTCTCTTGATCTATGTAAAGGTTCCTCACGAGCACAATGAAGTGTTCTGGAATTCCCGTTCTTCATACTGTTATCCATAGTTTGTTATGATTCACACAGTCGAATGCCTTTGCATAGTCAAAAACTATCCCTGGTGGAGTAGTGGTTAAGCGCTATGGCTGCTAACCAAAGGGTCAGTAGGTTGAATCCACCAGGTGCTCCTTGGAAACTCTATGGGACAGTTCTACTCTGTCCTATAAAAAAAACCCATAGGGTCGCTATTTGTCAGTAATCAACTCGACAGCACTGGGATCGAAGTTAATTGATAGTCTTGTCCAAAACTTCTATGCCTTTCAAGATTTTCTTTCTGCCTTTCACTCTGTTTCTTAGAGAACAGTATTGTCTTCAAGCATAATGGAGAATTGTCTTTCCTTTGATTTCTGTCAGTAGATTCTTCATATATGTTGAAGCTTCATTATTCGATGTTGTTTTAGTTAACTAGTGCTGCTGTAACAGAAAAACCACAAGTGAGTGGCTTTAAAAAAATTATGTTCTTCAGTTCAGGAGACTGAAAGTCCCAATTCAGGATGTGGCTCTAGGTGAAGGTCCTTCTTTGTCTATTTCAGTTTCACACAACCAGTAACTTTTTGTTGGATATGGGATATTACAATAATTAAATTATCAAGAAGCTAGGTTCTGCATTCTTCCTTTTAAAAGTTAGAAGAAAAAAAATTTATTTTTAAATCAGACAGTTGAGTTTACTTGTTATTAGCTTGTTTCTTTAGACTTTGCCAGGGTTTGTATACACTAGTCTTTTCTCTATGCTTGCTTCATCCCTACTACTGAGGTGAGACCCTTCCGCTGAATGACAGTGTTTAGAAAGTTCTCTCTGATCTAGCTTTGTTGGCACTTGAATGCCTGTCAGCCCTGCTGAGATGTGTAGATGGTTCCTCATACAACTCCCTGAGAACTGCCCTTTGCCAATCCTTATAGATGGTCACAGTAGGCTTGCACAGTCCAGCGTTCAGCAGACTCCGGAAGACCCCTGTGCAGACTTCTTGGTTTCTTTCCCCTCATAGCTCCATTCTTTATGTCACTGTGCCCCACAGTTTTCAGCCATTTGTTTCCTTAGGTCTGATCTCTGTTTCTTCAAGGCAGCAATACTTCTGTGATCTGCTTGAGTTCGGCCTCACTGTGCTACTGTCCAGAAGTTGCCTCCGAACAGAAAGCCTTGGCCACCAAACGGTTCAGAGGGGCTACAAGAAGGTGCAGAGGGGCCACAAGAGGGCTCATCTTATTTAATTCCCTTCTCTCAGGGTCACAGACCTATTCTTTCTATTGTTTAGTGTCTGAAAACAACCGTTTATACGTTTTATTCCATTTTCTTCTTGTTACTATGAGAAGAAATTTGTACTCCTTCATTTTACTTAAGAGGCAATAAGACTCAAATAAGCCTAAAGGTAGCTCCAGAGGAAACCTATTCTCAAAATGAATATATATATATATATAAGAGTATATTTATTTAAATATAGTGCAGCAGTTAAGAGCTCGGCTGCTAACCAAAAGTTGGCAGTTCGAATTCACCAGCTGCTTCTTGGGAACCCTATAGGGCAGTTCTACTCTGTCCTATAGGGTTGCTATGAGTTAGAATCGACTTGATGGCAATGAGTTACGGTTACAAGTTTTATATATATGTATATAAATTCACATATATATGAATGAATGAAAGCGAAAATAGGAAATGATAGGGATGAAGTGTGTGGAGATGAGTTTATTAAGGCTAAACTTAATTTAAATTTTCATATTTTCAAATATACACTCATACTTCCTTTTTAGGATAGCTTCATTTAAGTATCCTTCCTTAACCAGCCCTTCTATACAATGAGAAATTCTTCTCAAATACCATTGAAACCATCAAAATACATGGAACCAGAAAATACTGAAAACCATAAAGGTAACGCTCAAAGGAAAATATGAGCTAATAACTTTGGCCCACAATGATTTTCAGGTTCTTTTTATTTTTATTTTTTTTTTTAAACACAGAAAGATTAAAGACAACATTTATAAGCAAATAAAGGTGTCTTACTTATCTAGTGCTGTGATAACAGAAATACCACAAGTGAATGGCTTTAACAAACAAAACTTTATTCTCTCACAGTTTAGGAGGCAAGAAGTCCAAATTCAGGGCACCAGCTCCAGGGGAAGGCTTTATCTCTCTGTTGGCTCTGGGGGAAGGTCCTTCTCATCAATATGCCCCTGCTCTAGGAACTTCTCAGTGCAGGGACCCCCGGTCAAAAGAACATGCCCCACTCCTGCTTCTTCTTGTTTGGTGGTAATGAGGTCCCCCTGTCTCTCGGCTCAATTTTCTCTCTTATATCTTAAAAGAGATTGACTCAAGATACAACCTAATCCTCTAGATTGAGTTCTGCCTCATTAACATAACTGTCTTTAATCCTGCCTCATTAACATAGTTGTCTTTAATCCTGCCTTATTAACATCACAGAGGTTAAAGTTTAGAACAGATAAGATGATCACATCAGATCACAAAATGGTGGACAACCACACAATACTGGGAATCATGGCCTATCCAAGTTAACATGCATTTTTTTTTTTTTATTGTGCTTTAAGTGAAAGTTTACAAATCAAGTCAGTCTCTCACACAAAAACCCATATACAACTTGCTACGTACTCCCAATTGCTCTCCCGCTAATGAGACAGCCTGCTCCCTCCCTCAACTCTCTCGTTTCGTGTCCTTTTTGCCAGCTTCTAACCCCCTCTACCCTCTCATCTCCCCTCCAGGCAGGAAATGCCAACATAGTCTCAAGTGTCCACCTGATCAAAGAAGCTCACTCCTCACCAGCATTCCTCTCCAACCCACTGTCCAGTCCAATCCCTGTCTGAAGAGTTGGCTTTGGGAATGGTTCTTGTCCTGGGCCAACAGAAGGTCTGGGGACCATGACCACCAGGATCCTTCTAGTCTCAGTCAGACCATTAAGTCTAGTCTTTTTACGAGGATTTGGGGTCTGCATCCCACGGCTTTCCTGCTCCCTCAGGGGTTCTCTTGTGTTCCCTGTCAGGGCAGTCATCAGTTGTAGCTGGGCACCGTCTAGTTCTTCTGGTCTCAGGCTGATGTAGCCTCTGGTTTATGTGGCCGTTTCTGTCTCTTGAGCTTGTAATTACCTTATGTCCTTGGTATTCTTCATTCTTCTTTGATCCAGGTGGTTTGAGACCAATTGATGTATCTTAGATGGCCGCTTGCTAACACAAGTTAACACACATTTTTGAGGTACACAGTTCAATCCATAACAAAAGGCTATGTAACTTTTAGGAGTATAGGCAAGAAGAAAGAAAAATTGAAATAGAAGTGCCTCTAATTCAGGGCGTATAACTCAAATGAAAGAACATTGTTATTAATTGAATGTCAAAGTGTCTATAATCTTTATAAAGCTCTAAAATTTGGTTCCTCCCTTCATATTTACATATTATAAGAAAGTTATGATTATACATATATATAAACCAAACCCAGTGCCATCAAGTCAATTCTATATACATATACACACAAAGTTAGAGTCATGCAATGCTTGTGTTGGAGAATCCAAAAATGTCTGCAGCATCTTTCCATGCAATTTCATGGAATTACTGTATAATTTAATGTGTGTTAAGTGACCTTCACTTTAAAAACACCTACAGCACATGAAAAATAAAAGATATCAATATTTAAATAATTTAAGTACATAAAATGACAATAGTGTAAGATTTCATTTAAAACCAAATAAGAATTTTAATGCCTAAGAAACAAACAGCTTCCTCCTGTCCACCCAGAAACTCCACAGAAGGAGTTGGTTTCCTGGAGAATGTTTTCTGCAGCACTTAAAAGACAGCCAAACCAAACCCACTGCCACGAGTAGATTCCGACTAACAGTGACCCTCTAGGACAGAGTAGAACTGACCCATAGGGTCTCTAAGACTGTAATCCTTATGGAAACAGATTGCCATATCTATTTCCCACAGAGCAGCTGGTGAGTTTGAACTGCTGACCTTTCAGTTAGCTGCTAAGCGCTTTAACCATTGTACCACCAGAGTTCTTCTTCAGCACTTGAAAAAAAAAAATGCTGTTGAGTAAATTGGGACTCATAGCGACCCTATAGGACAGAGTAGAACTGTCCCATAGAGTTACCAAGGAGCACCTGGTGGGTTCAAATTGCACACTTTCTGGTTAGCAGCTGTAGTACTTAACCACTACACCACCAGAGTTTCCCTCCAGTACTTAGGTGTGTGATTATCAATGGCTACAGTCCTTGCAGTAGCGGCAGGGTAGAAAGCAACCTCTAAGTTTGTAATACATGGCTCCTATAGCTGAAGATTCTCAGCTCTCCCAACCTCTTCCAGTTTGCTAAAGTTTCTGAGACAAAGAGCTGCCAAAGACTGAACAACATGGGGGTGACAGCTTCATGAATGATGTCTGTGATTATCACCCATTATCACCTCAAAAAAGCAGAATTTATAAAGCACTCACTCTAAAAGCATGCGAGGCCTGTTTTCCTTATCTTCCGACGGTTTAATGTCTTTCATGGAATGAATAAATAAGATATATGAACACACAAAGTCTGTTCAAAAATAAAAAACAGAATCCAAGAAGGGAAACCTTCTCTGAGGAAGACAAGCAAAGAACAACACACAGACTGAGTCGGTAACACCACAGAGGGTTTAAATGTTGAAAGAAAAGAGGGCAGGGAAAATATAGAGCTGCTAACAAATAAGGAGGGACATAAAAATCAATGAGCCATTGATTATGGCTTAGATACTGCTCTCATTTTTTAAAGAGAAAAATGAAGAAAAGAAATTTGGGGAATGGGGAAATAATGACAGCCTGGTAAAAATAGCTATTGATGAAAGGTAGGTAAGAGGCTGCTTGTCACAAGGACTGAATAAATAGCTCACTGTACAGTTGGGGAGGAGTGTCTAATGAGGTACTATTAACAGGGATCATTGTCCTGTTCCAATTCAACATCTCTCTTAATGACACAGAAGGAGTGAATAATATATGATTGAAGATTGTATAGGAATAGAGCTTCAAGTTGCTGCTAGAATATTGTAAATAGAAAAGAACCATAAAGCAAAAGGATTTAATAAAAGCAATTAGAAATATAAGCCAAAACAAAATTATCTTTGCAAAACCAAGAAGGCAGCCAAGAGTATTAATGGAAGTAAAATCCCAGATGGTTATTGATATATAATTTGCTAACTAGTTGTATACACCTCTCCTTTATCCTCAGGGTGTTACATAGAGTAGTCGCCTTACCAACACTGCACATGGACCAACTGAAGCCAGAATAACGATGCCTCTGCAGGGACGTACTATTCAGGCTAGAGAAAGACAGGTCCAGCCCTCAGTTCCATAGATCTGGATCATATATTTAGCTGTTATTAAATAAAATATATAATTAATCAAAGAGAACCCCAAAGCTCTATATGCAGTAGCAGTTTTAAAATAGAGTGAGGAGGAAAAGAAGTCTAAGGAAGTTAAAATCTCAGAAAGACTTCAACATGAGCATCCAGAAATAGGGAGAATGGGGAGAAAGTGATAGCAAAATTGTGAATAGATGACAGAGTTTCCAGAAGCAAGTGGTAAACTATGTCAAATGACACAGAAAGGTCAAATAAGATAGGACACAGAAGTGGCTATTGAATTTTGCAATTAGGATGTCATCGATGAGAATTGACAAATAGTGTTTGTGCAATGACTGGAGCAGAATCCAGATAGCTGTGATGAATGAGTGACTGGTTGTTAAGAAAATGGAAAGAACAAAATATAAACTGTTTTTCCAGGAAGGTGACCCATGATGAGAAAGGCTGAGATAGAGTGGTAACAGGAGAAAGATATAAAGGATAAAAAATGATATTTCAAAATTGGATATATTTGCTGAAAGTGAAGAGTTAGTATGCAGGAAGAGTAAACCATATTACTGAACCCCTATTAATTTTTTTAAGACGCAGATCAAAAGCCACCTCCTTTGTTAAATGCTCTGATTTTTCCCTTGGCCCCCCACCACCCACTCCCATTGAGTCAATTCTGAATCATAGCGGCCCCTGAAGGTTTCCAAGATTGTAAATCTCTGTGGAAGCAGGCTGCCATATCTTTCTCCTGTGAAGTCGCTGGTAGTTCCAAACCTCTGACCTTTCAGTTAGCAGCCTTGCACCAATAGGGCTTCTTTCCCTTGACCCCCACCCAGGATAAATTAGGTTCTCTGTTTCTTGCCATCTGTCTTCACAACTCCAATCCACACTTCGATCACATCATTCTTCATGTTGCATTTCTACTATTTTTGCCTCCTTCACTAGATTGTGAGTTTCTTTAGGGCAGGGATTTTATATATAATATATATCAGTTTCTATCAGAGTGAATATGAAGCCACGTTTGATTAATAAATGTTTCTAAATAAAAGAATAAATTAAAGCAGAGGTGATACTCGGTTTCTAGACCGTACAGAACTCCTGGATAAAACTTCAGATCCAATCAAGCAAAGCAGAAAGCCAGAAAGAGGAAGCAGAAATGTGAACCCAAGATGAAGAAGGAGGCCACTGTGATGAGCAGACTAAAACAAAAAAATTAAAAATTAGACTAGAAAACAGTGAGAATCAGGAATTTGGAGGACAGAGCCTAACTCATAGGACAAACTTTTGAAATTCCAAGCCTTCATTTCCCTCCTACATCAAAACTCCCTAAGTATCTAAGGCATAGGTTCAGAGGTGAACAATTGATGCGATTCCATTTTCATTCTAAAGAGCTAAAAAAAAAAAAAAAAAAAAATTGCTTCTTTACATAGCAAGGTAACTTGAAAGAGGAAACCCTCTTTCCAGTGGTTTGAAAGGCAAGAGTTAGAGGAGAAGTCATATAGAGAACATAAATGGGAGAAGGTTTTATTTGAAAAGACAAAGTTGGTAATCCTAGGAACAAAAGAAATCTATAAAATGGTTAAGATCAGGCTATTTAATGATGGATTTACAGTAAGAGTTTGTGACATTTTTCATCCTATCTCATGCTATGAATTTGACATTGAGGATATTAAGATCTTTTTCAGCCTCTGGGTGCTTAACAGGCAATACAGCCATCAACATGACACGTTTACGACCTTAAAGTCATGTGCAATATGGCCACAAGCTCTTGAGGCTTTTATCATCCCCATGGTGCAGTAGTCAGGATTTGGAAATTAACAATGCCAACGTGCAAATCAGCCATTTCACCAAATGAACTGGTGATCTCAATCACCCATAGTTAAGAGATGCGTGTGATCCTTGGTAATACAGTTTTGAAAGCATTCTTCTAACACATTACTTGAACACTAGCAATAAAGTTGAGGCCATAACTCTTGTTGACCAGCATGGACAACAGAAATTGTAAAGTGGGTGTATATGAGTAAAAACCAAGGATTTTTCTAAGAATGGCTTGAACTCCATTCACTTACTATCTGCCACAACTTAGGTGCCATCTGTGTTAAAGGAGGCTCAATGGATATAGTTCTACTCTTACAGAAAGAATAATTTAAAAGAAAATTTCATTTAGAAAAATTATTACATCTTGCATTTCTGACAGTGAATATGATTATTTTTCTTTCTCTGTAATTTGTCAGGAATAAAACAAATCTTCGCATTTTCAGCAGTAAACTAATTCATTAGCGATTAATTGATTTTTAACCACAGCCTGTTATTTGTTATATTTGCCCACGTTTCTGAATATAGTCCTGAAATTATTGAACCAACAGGATAAAACCATTTAATGGGGTTTTTAGGTGGTGTGAAAGTTTTCAGAAAGTGGTGAGATTCTATATAAGTTTTATCTTTTAAGAGGGCTCTTCTTTCCTTAAACTCAGATCCCAAGCGTTTGAAGGAGCACACATTGCCTGAAGGTGGGAGACTGGACTACAGGGCCCCTCAGGATACTTTCCAATTATGACCTGTGATTTTATGATACAAAAAAGGAACCATTGGAAACTTCTGAGTAACTGAAAAACAATACAAAACAAGAAGAGAAAATCTAATCTACAAAGAAGCCAGGCTGTCTGCATAACTTTTTGGTCCAAGAAAACTCGAAGTTTAAATAACTATAGATAAAAAGAGAAAATTTGCTAAACCCAGCACATGCCCCCTCATGCTCAGACCCCATCCCTGCCTCATGACAAGGTTTTGTCGTGAACAACGGCAAATGGAGAAAAACTGTGTAGAAGAGAGACTGGTTGCAGTTGAGTCAACTGGATTATGACTCATGGCAACCCCATGTGTGTCAGAGTAGAACTGTGCTCCATAGGGTTATCAATAGCTGATTTCTCAGAAGTAGGTTGTCGGGGCTTTCTTCCAAGGTGCCTCCGGGTGGGCTCTAACCTCCAACCTTTTGGTTAGCAGCCTAGCGTATTAACCTTTTTCCTCTGCCATGGAAGACAAAAGAGAGAAGATAATGAAGGAGCCAAAGCTAATCTAAACCACTGCCAGAAATTCTGAGTCCATCCAAGTATGAAAATATAAAACAAAGTTGTCCAGGTGAACTATGACATGGACAAAGTGAAGGTATTTAAAAGTATGCATAAGTTGAAGGCTCAGTCTTCAAAACACTTGGCTCTGAGGAAAGAAAATGCACAAAGAAAGGAAGAAAAAAAATCTTTTGTTTTTTTTCAATTGGTTTCAGAGGGAAAATGTAGGTCTTGAGAGACAGGCAGAACCACAAAATCACACAACTAGCTCCCCTTCCTCTGTCACCCAGATGGCAAACATATACCAAAGTCTCCGGATTATTAGCAAAATTCAAATAAGGTCTGTAGATTAGTTAATAACCCATTGCCATCGAGTTGATTCCGACTCACAACGACCCTATAGGACAGAGTAGAACTGCTCCATAGAGTTTTCAAGGAGCGCCTGGTAGATTCAAACTGCCAACCTTTTGGTTATCAGCCGTAGCACTTAACCACTACACCACGAGAGTTTCCAGGTTAGTTTTTTTTTTTTTTTTTTATTAACAGCATTGCATTATTGCTCATTGTGTCAATAATTGCATGATGCTCATGTTAGCTGTTAACATAGGAGAAGGTGGATGAAGAATATATAAAAACTGTAACTTTCTTCTGAGTCTAAAATTATTTAAAGCTAAAAAGTTCAAAAGAATATTACACAGAACAAAAGTACATCTGCGATTACTCACATTCCAGAAACTAAAAACAGCATAGCCCAGGTGCTTGACCGCTGGGAGAAAGGCAAGCATCACATATTCAGTGACATAATAGGTGTCACTCAAAACAGACAGCAAAGCCCTACCTCGACAGAACTCAGGGAAGCACGAGCTGTGGCAGGTGCCTCTATCTGAATTTTTGACTGAAAAACACTACTTTTTTTTGTCTAGTTATACTCTAGGAGCACTGGTCGAGCACTCAGCTGCTAATCCAAAGGTCATCGGTTCGAACCCACCAGAGGCTCCATGGGAGAAAGACCTGGCGATCTGTTCCTGTAAAGATTACAGCCTAGGAAGTCCTATGGGGCAGTTCTACTCTGTCACATGGGGTTGCAGTCAGTCGGAATTGACTCAACCGTCCACAACAACGGTTATTCTCTGCTTTGTCTACAAAGAGACTCTGCCAGAAATGGTTCTCTCATTCTTGATTAAACCCCAGGCTTTTTTTCACATTCTTGATTAGATACTCCAAAATATCAAGTGTCCCCTTTCTGATTCATCCCTACTAAATCCCAGGTGCTCCATTCCTTGTCTTTGGCCACTGTTCCCTTTTCTCTAGCATCTGCTCTTCCAAAGCGACTTGATAATAGTATCTCAGAATGGCTGGGAGTATAATTACTACGTCACCTGCCTCTTTAATTAACAAATCTGTAGTGAATCTATAGGCCAATTGAGAAGCGCAAGAACTCTTTTATTTTTTTGCTTTATCAACACAAATGCAATTTGGCGTGGACTCCATGGATTTATTAAAAATTAAAGTATTGGAATAAAAATAACCGAGTTTTTATTTTGTGACAGGCTAAGAGCTTTACACTTGCTACCTATGAGGTAGATAGCATCTGTATCCTCATTTTGGAGAACAGGAAACTGAGGCAGAGAGAAGCAGCAATTTGTCCCAAGTCACACAGCTAGTAGATCATGGAGCTTCCAGGATTTGAACCCAGGCAGTCTGACTTCAACGTGCATGAGCTATGCGGTTTCTATCGTCCACAACTTTATACTGTTTCTAAAACTGAATAAAAATATATGCTGTTTTATCCTAAAAATGACTGCCTTTTTCCTGCTGAATTGCTGAGAAGTTACAGCACAATATAAAGAACAAAATGTACTGAATGTTTGCAGGTTTGGAGGAGCATCTAAGGATCAGACCATCTGTCCCACAACATTGTGAGCTTGGCTTTCTTTTTGAAAAAGTATAAAATTGTGTCAAGGATAGGAAAGTAGAGAAAGTGGTAGAAGATGATTGGAAGGTAAATTTTCTGATGGCAGGAGCTGTGGACTTCTGTCCTTCGAAAGATGGTAAAGAATAGAAGTGATAAAATTAAGTCCAGGACCACGTTCCAGGGAGACACAGCCACCCACCCCACCTCATCTTACCACACACCAAAACCAAACCAAACTAGCTGTCCTGAAGTAGACTCTGACTCGTGGCAGCCCCACTCGTGTGAGAGTAGAACTGTGCTCCATAGTATTTTCAATGGCTGATTTTTCAGAAGTAGATCACCAGGCCTTTCTCCTGAGGGGCCTCAGGATGTACTTGAACTGGCAAACTTTTGGTTAGCAGCTGAACACATTAACTGCACCATCGAGGGGTTCATACTGTTCTGAAAGGACTGAGTTTCAACAACTCTCCCCCCTCCCTCACACTTGGCTCTCTGTCCATGTGATAGTTGTTTTTAGACGTTGGAGGGGAGGAGGGTTGGTGTTCTAAAGCCTGATTTGCCAGCCCAAGGCATGGAGTCCCATCCTGAATTCAATAAGTGTTGTTGTAAGACCCTTAATGGAGGTCTGCTGGGCTCTTTCAGCCCAGTAATCCTGCACACAAGCTTTGACCACATACTTTGTTCTCATTCCTCATGTCAGTGTATTAAAGATTTGAATCTGTTTATTTTCCCTTGATCTACTTTTTGTATAAATTCTTCACAGGGGTTTAATATGAGAAACTGTGAAGAAGGAAGTTGTTATCGCTAATGGCTCTGAAAGTTGTTAGCTTTAATGGATTAGAACCGGAGGCGTGTTAAACTCAGTGATTTCAGGTAGCAGGGGAATTAAACAAAGGACTTTCTAGGCTCTGGCTGGAATTTCAGAGTTCAAATCACATTAACACCATTTGATCAAATCTACTGAAAGAACAACTCAAGCACAAATCCTGCCATTGCCCTGTGCTCCCCACGACTCCACGGTAAGTTGTCTGGTTTTATCCATTTTTAAATGGTTTAGATCTGGGTAGTTCTGACTGAAAATCAGAATTATGTTGTCCAATTGCTTGAGCATTGTATATATTATTTTGTTTTCTTCTAAAAAATTAATGTAATTGGCTGAATTAGTGGCTATTACTGAAAAAGCAATAATCTGCACAATTTGTGTGTGTATGTATATAATCAGATCCTGGTTTCTATGATTTAAGTACTTTCTCTGAATATACAGATTCTTTGGGGAAATAATCACCGACTTAATTAAAAAATAAAATTACAAAACTTCAATTGGAAAATAAATGATATAATCACATACATTCTACGAGAGTAATATAATTATGTGATTATAACATTTATTTTCCAACTAAAGTTTTGTAATTTTATATATTTTTGATTAAGTCAATATATACTTTCTACAGTAGTAATAAGTAGTAATAAGAAGCCCTGGTAGTGCAGTGGTTAAGCACTCGGCTTCTAACCAAAAAGTAGGCTGTTTGAACCCACCAATTTCTCCATGAAAGAAAGATGTGACAGTCTACTTCCATAAAGATTACAACCCTGGAAACCCTATGGGGCAGTTCTACTCTGTCCTATAGGGTTTCTATGAGTAAGAATTGAATCCACAGCAATGGGGTTTTTTAACAGTAGTAATGTTGAAGTTTTTAGAATATCAAGCAAAAAAGAAAAGAATAAAATAAGCCTGAGTTGAAGGAGATATTTGAAGGCCAAACCAATAACCTGTTTTTTCTTCCCAACAACTTTAAGAATCAATTATTCAAACATAGATATTCATATATTTGATCTATATGGAACTTAGTATGGCATGTCTTCAAGAGTTTGAACAAGAAAAGAAAGCAAAAACATAAATTGATGCTTAATTAAATAGGATGAAATTATCTGTCTGAAAATCCTTCTAGAATTTTAAGATTTCCCACTGTATCTGTACCTAAAATAATATAGGGTAGGGAGATGAAGAAGGGAGAGTAAAGAGAGAAGATGGCTGTAGCAATAGAAAAACATGTCACATCAACCCCCATCTAGAGTGTCAGAGACAGCTGAATATCCCCAGCCTAAAGCTGAAACAGTGTAATGAAGTTGATCCTTCAACTCATTGAAAAAAAGAGATTCACCTGGTTTTTCCATCATCTAAAAATGATCAGTCTTGTCATGAGAACTTAGAAACAAAAGTGGCCAGCAGAATACAGAAACGTTCCACTCTCCAATCATCACCCCTACCACCACCACAAACACCACTACCATCATCAGGGGGAAGGAGAAGAAGCAACAGCTAGAATGCTGGCAGGTGAAGGAAATGATACCAAACGTTGTGACAATGATCTCAGTGACTGCAGAGAAAGCAAGAACTTAATTACAAAGCAGTGCAGGATAAAACAGCTCTAAAACCTGTTAGTCACTTTTGTTACCACTCAACAGAACACCCTTCAACAAAGCAATGTGCATATTAACGACCTGACTGTGTCAGGCAAGTTTCAGCTGGAAACAGATGACTTACTCAAACAGGGTAATTTAGGAGATTTCCATAAGGGGGATATTTACAAAGGTGTGGGCAGGTATAAGGGAAGTCATAACTGAAGCATTATTCCTGATCCAGCAAAAGCAAAAAGCCATTACCAACCCTACGCCTCGAAGAGCAAGGCTAGGGGGCTACCTTCAGAATCCAGAGAAAGCAGGTATTCATTACTAGGAGCTGTGGCCTTTGGTAGAGAGAAGCAACAAACTCCCAGAAATATGGTAAGAAAAAGCTGGGGGACTCTCTTCCCTACTGCACTCTTCTCCTGCCATAGAAATCTCTGCTCTTGCCCCTAAAATCAACCAGAAGACAAAGGACAAAAAAATCCGTTGATGGAGTTCATAAAGATAAGTCTACCAGGATGCAGAATGAAGCATGGATCCAAAAGGCAGGAAATTATCCAGTATGATCTACTATCTTCCCCTCAATGTCATTCTTGTCTCTTGGTTGAAAAATGTTTGGAGTCAAAACAGGAGACACATAAAGTCCCATCAGATATCTAGGTGATATCAATAAGGTTATACTTCCACAATTGTTCAAACAGAACGAGAGGATACTATGTGGTTTAAAACCAAGGAAGGCGTGTGCCAGGTTTGTATGCTTTCACCATACCTATTCAATCTGCTGTTATTGTTGTTAGAGGCTATTGAGTCAGTTCTGACTCATAACAGCCCCATGTACAATAGAATGAAATACCGCCCAGTCCTACGCCGTATTCATGATGTCCTTGTCCAGGGACTGGTCCCTCCTGATAACATGTCCAAAGTATGTGAGATGAAGGATCACCATCCTCGCTTCTAAGAAGCATTCTGGCTGGACTTCTTCCAAGACAGATTTGTTCATTATTTTGGCAGTTCGTGGTAAAGCATCAATTCTTCTTCTGTCTTCCTTATTCATAATCTAGCTTTCACATGCATATAAGGCAATTGCAAATATCATGGCTTCAGTCATGTGCACCTTAGTCCTCAATGTGACATCTTTGCTTTTTAACACTTTAAAGAGGTCCTTTGGAGCAGATTTGCCCAAAGCAATACGTCATTTCATTTTCTGACTGCTGCTCCCATTGGTGTTGATTGTGGATACAAGTAATACGGAATTCTTGTCAACTTCAGTCTCTTCTCAGTTTATCATGTTGTTGCCTGTTCAATCTGTATACCAAGTAAATAATCTGAAAGGCCAGACTATATGAAGAACGCAGCATCAGGACTGAAGGAACACTCATTAACAACCTGCAATATGAAGATGACACAACCTTCCTTGCTGAAAGCAAAGAGGACTTCAAGTGCTTACTGATAAAGGTCTAAGACTACAACTTTCAGTATGGATTACACCTCAAAAACATAAAGAAAACAAAAATCCTCACAACTGGATCAATAAACGATGTCATGATAAACAAAGAAAATATTGAAGTTGCCAAAGATTGATGTCTTTAAATTGTGGTGTTGACAAAGAATGTTGAATATGCCATGGACTGCCAGAAGTGCAAATAAATCTGTCTTGAATTAAGTACAGCCAGAGTGCTCCTTAGAAGTGAGGATGGTGAGACTTCATCTCATGAACTTTGGACTTATTATCAGGAGGGACCAGTCCCAAAGGACACCAAGCTTGGTAAGGCAGAGAGTCAGTGAAAGAGAGGAAGACTCTCAAGGAGATGGATTGGCACAGTGGTTGCAACAATGGGCTCAAACATAGCAAGGATTGTGAGGATGGTGCAGGACCTTTTTGTGTTTCATTCTGTTGTACATTGAGTCACCAAGAGTCTGAACCAGTTCGACGGCACCTAACAACAACAAAACAACCCACATGAAACCTAAAATATTAACCATCAACTGTGCTCTTCATCTAAGATAACAAGAAAAAAGGTGGAAGGGGGGCAATGAACAGAAAACAAAACTTTTACAGAGGGCACATGACGGTAGCTGATCACAAGATGTAAACCGCTAATTGTCTCTCCCATTAGGTCTTTGCTTGGCTACAATTGGAATCATATGTTGCCTCCTGAACCAGGTGAACGTTAACCAGTCTTCTCGGTACAGGGATTCTGTGTGTTCCTTCTATCTTGCTTTGGTACTTCCTGCATCTTTCAATATTTTTCCCACTGTATCCTTCAATATTGCAACTCGAGGCTTGAATTTTTTCCTCAGTTCTTTCAGCTTGGGAAATGCAGAGTGTGTTCTTCCGTTTTGGTTTTCTAGCTCCAGGCCTTTGCACATTTCATTATAATATTTTACTTTGTCTTCTCAAGTTGTCCTTTGAGATCTTCTGTTTAGCTCTTTTTAACAAGTCTGTTAGTTCCTTAATAATCCATTTAACCATAAGTAAGTTCTGTGAGTCCTGTGTGGCCACTGCAACCCAGAAGAGAAGTAGAGAGTGTCGGCTGGTGTCAGAATTGGAAAAAGTTTTGAGAATGGAGGTAGGTCTGTCCTCCATGTCCTAGGAATCAGCTTTGTGCTGCCCTTGATTGTCGTTATCCTCCCTGAAGTTAGGCAGGTTCTGAAGCTACTAGCGCAGTACAACTACCTAGAAAATTTTGCTATCCATAATAATTTAGTCATCAAGTAGTAAATAGTTGGTATTTTGCTATAAATAGACAAATTAAGTTTCTAATAACATCTATCACAGATTTACTGTATTTTTATGAAAATAACATGTGCCTTCTGCAATTTTTGCCAAGGGCTCCATCCCCCTTGAGATATTTTATAAGCCCCTTATGCAAGTTTTTACAGCAACATTAAAAAAAAAAAAACTGGCATAGCAGTGCTTATGAAAATGCTTTCAAGGGGAGGGGAGGTTTGCAAACAAGCGCAGAAGGAGTCCATTAATTGCATTAAAATGCACTAAGCTTATTACATAATTTTAAGCATGAATTTTATTTAGCAAAGGCTTTAAGTTAATTAGCAATCACACACAAGGACATAAGAACAAACAAGTTTTATTTTTCAGAGGTTTTGTAGTTGATGTTGTCAGTTTCCATTGAGTTCCTCCGCCTCATGGCGACCTTATGTATGTCAGAGTAGAACTGTGCTCCATAGGGTTTTCAATGGCTATGGTCTTTTGGAAGCATATTGCCAGGCCTGTTTTCCAAGATGCCCCTGAGTGAGTTTGAACCACCAACCCCACAGCTAGCAGTGGAGTGCTTAACCTAGGATCCTAGAATCTAAGCCCCAGGTAAGTAGGTCCTCAATTTACAACTTTTCTTCCAGATTCCCAGTTAATGAGATAAGCAGAGAACTTGCGGGCACTTCATCTAGAGTTGTTTTGCTCCCCAAAGGCATCCCCAAATCGTGCCCCCCAAATTTTCTACATGTAGTGTAGGAAATGGGGCCTAGAACAAAAGACAGTGTTCAGTATACTATTATTCAATTGAAGCAGTATTGAAGCTAATCTATTCCACAGGCACAAAAGTTAAATTGATCATTTCAAGTGTGCTAAGGCGTCTCCTCGGGGCTGAAAGGAGCGAAGAGCACCTCCTAAGAAGCACTCAACTCACTCTCAGGGACTGTTTCACCCAGAGGCACTGCTGGCACAAACGGCTTTCCTGCCTCAAGGGATGGCAGAATGCAAAGTTCCTCCTGGGCCACAAAACACAGGCCTCTTCAATGACCCTCCTGAGGCCTCCACTGTTTTCTTTTTTGAAGTTTTTGCCTTGGGAATTGAGTTCATATTTACTTTGAGATTTTACTTTACATTTACTGCTTTTAAAAAGGTGCTGTGTAGATAGGAAAGCTTGTTAGAAAATTGTTACATGAAGCCCAGCTGGCGTTAAGAAAAGCGTGATGTGTAGCCAAGTCACAGTTAAACCATATATCCTTGTAAAGATTCTTAGAAAATTGATGGTACAGCACTGTCGGTGTGGTCTGTCAAGCAGATTTCAACTCATAGCAACCCTATATGACGGAGTAGAAATTCCCCATAGTGTTTTCTAGGCTGTAATCTTTATAGGAGCAGATCACCAGATCTTTCTCCCTAAGGGCCGCTGGGTAGATTGGAACTGTCAACCTTTTGATTAGCAGCTGGCCACTTAACCATTGCATCACTAGGGTACAGCAATAACACACTAAAAATTTAATCATTAGTCAGAAAATCTACAAATTAAGAGAAATTAGCTCACTTCATCACTAATACCACAATGTAAATACAGTTATAATGAAAATAACACTGAACGATGAGTTAGTAAACTGAGGTTCTCCTCTCGATTCTGCCGTGATTGGCTTTGAATCAGGCAAGTAACTTGACATTTCTCATACTCTGGAGCCCCTTCTGTATAAAGGATGAGCTGTAAATAGCCCCGAAGTCCCTTTGCTGCTTAAAAAAGGCTTTTATCATCATGCTTATACTTGTAATTCCTAACGGTATTGAATAGTAGGTACTTCATCCATTGAAGGGGAGCCCTGGTTGCATGGTGATTAAGAGCTCAGCTGCTAACCAAAAGGTTGGCAGTTTGAATCCATCAGGAGTTCCTTGGAAACCCTATGGGGCAGTTCTACTCTGTCCTACAGGGTCACTATTAGTCAGGATAGATTCCACGGCAAGGGGTATCCATTGAAGAACTGTATCCTTCCTCCTATATCATAAAGACAGGGGCAGGATTTACCCTGGAAGATCCATTCCTCACCAGCAACGCACTCATCTGATTACAAGCAAAAGTGCATAGTGTGGAATTTTTTTTTTTTTTCCGGTAAAAACATTTACCAACTCAAAAAAATTTTGTATGTACAACTCAGTGACATTAATCACAATCTTCATGTTGTGTAACCATTGCTGCTATCCTTTTCAGACTTATTTTACCACCATTAATGTAAACTCAGTATACCTTAAACAGCAGGGAAATTTTTATACAAGGAGTGGACTATACTTGGAGTGTAGTTCCCAGGACAATGGGAATTGGTGCATCTCTCCACTACGGCATGTACAGCATGTACACCTCTCATTCATTCATTTGTCCATTCAACAGACATTTATTGAACACCAACTCTACCAACTAAGATAATCAGAGCCCTGAGGAACACTAAAGGAATTGAAGATGTTATCCCTAACCACAAAGAACTAATAGAATAATCCAGGATAAAGGAATACAAGAATGATTAACAAGGTAACAGTGTATGAGAAAAATGCATAGTGGGGAAAATTTGATACCTAAGAATTGGCCTCTACTTCAAGTATACTTCCCAGGACAATAGGAATAAGTTCATCTCTCTACTACAGTTTTATGTATGTATGTTGCTGTTAAGTGCCATTGAATCAATTTTCAACTTATAGTGACCCCATGTGATAGTGTAGAACTGCCCCTATAGGGTTTCCTTGGCTGTAATCTTTATGGTACGATTCAAAATCAGACAATCATATAGTCTACTATGCTGGGAATGACAACTGGAAGAGGAATGTAGTTGCATTCATCGTGAAAAAGAACACTTCAAGATCTATCCTAAAGTACAACGCTGTCAGTGATAGGATAATATCCATATGCCTACAAGGAAGACCAGTTAACAGAATTACTATTCAAGTTCACACGCCAACCACTAAGGCCAAAGATGAAGAAATTGAAGATTTTTATCAGCTGCCGCAGTCTGAAATTGATTGAACATGCAATCAGGATGCATTGATAATTACTGGTGATTGGAATGCAAAAGTTGGAAACAAAGAAGAAGGACTGGTAGTTGGAAAATACAGCCCTAGTGATAGAAAAGAGATAGAGACCAAATGATAGAATTTTGAAAGACTTCTTCATTGGAAATACCTTCTTTCACCAACATAAACAGCAACCGTACATACGAACCTTGCCAGATGGAACACACAGGAATCAAATTGACTACATTTGTGGAAGCAATGATGGGAAAGCTCAATATCATCAGGCAGAACAAGGCCAGGGCCAACTGTGCAAGAGACCATCAATTACTCATATGCAAGTTCAAAATGAAACTGAAGAAAATCAGAGCAAGTCCAGAGAGCCAAAATATGACCTTGAGTATATCCCACCTGAATTTAGAGACCATCTCAAGAATAGATTTGATGCATTGAATACTAGTGACCGAAGACCAGACAAGCTGTGGAATGACATCAAGGACATCATCCATGAAGAAAGCAAGAGGTCATTGAAAAGACAGGAAAGAAAGAAAAGGCCAAGATGGATGTCAGAGGAGACTCTGAAACTTGCTTTCGAATGTAGGGCAGCTAAAGCAAAAGGAAGAAACGATGAAGTTAAAGAACTGAACTTCTGTTCAGAGTGGCTCGAGAAGACAAAGTAAAGTAGTATAATGACATGTGCAAAGAGCTGGAGATAGAAAACCAAAAGGGAAGAATACTCTTGGCGTTTCTCAAGCTGAAAGAATTGAAGAAAAAATTCAAGCCTCGAGTTGCAATAGTGAAGGATTCTATGAGGAAAATATTAAATGACGCAGAAAGCATCAAAAGAAGATGGGAGGAATACACAGAGTCATTATACCAAAAAGAATTAGTCAACATTTAGCCATTTCAAGAGGTAGCTTATGATCAGGAACTGATAGTACTGAAGGAAGAACTCCAAGCTACTCTGAAGGCATTGGCAAAAAACAAGGCTACAGGAATTGACGGAATATCAATTAAGGTTTTTCAACAATCGGATGCAGCACTGGAGGTGCTCACTCGTCTATGCCAAGAAATATAGAAGCCAGCTTCCTGGCCAACTGACTGGAAGAGATCCATATATATGCCTATTCCCAAGAAAGGTGATCCAACTGAATGTGGAAATTATAGAACAATATCGTTAATATCACGCGCAAGCAATATTTTGCTGAAGATCATTCAAAAGTGGCTGCAGTAGTATATCGACAGGGAAATGCCAGAAATTCAGGCTGGCTACAGAAGAGGACGTGGAGCTAGGGTTATAATTGCTAATGTCAGATGGACCCTGGCTGAAAGCAGAGAACACCAGAAAGTTGTTTACCTGTGTTTTATTGACTGTGCAAAAGCATCGACTGTGTGAATCATAACAAATTATGTATAACATTGCAAAGAATGGGAATTCCAGAACCCTTAATTGTGCTCATGAGGAACCTGTACATAGATGAAGAGGCAGTTGTTGGGACAGAACAAGGGGATACTGATTGGTTTGAAGTCAGGAAAGGTGTATGTCAGGGTTGTATCCTTTCACCATGCCTATTCAATCTGTATGCTGAGCAAGTAATCTGTGAAGCTGGACTATATGAAGAACAATGGGGCATCAAGATTAAAGAAGACTCATTAACAACTTGTGTTATGCAGATGATACAACCTTGCTTGCTGAAAGTGAAAAGAATTTGAAGCATTTACTAATGAAGATCAAAGACCACAGCCTTCAGTATGGATTACACCTCAATGTAAAGAAAACCAAAATCTTCTAAACTGGACCAATGAGCAACATCATGATAAATGGAGAAAAGATTGAAATTGTCAAGAATTTCATTTTACTTGGATCTACAATCAACAGCCATGGAAGCAGCAGTCAAGAAATCAAACAATGCATTGTATTGGGTAAATCTGCTGCAAAGGATCTCTTTAAAGTGTGGAAGAGCAAAGATATCACCCTGAAGACTAAGGTGCACCTGACTCAAGCCATGGTATTTTCAATCATATCACATGCACATGAAAGCTGGACAATGAATAAGGAAGACGGAAGAAGAATTGACGCCTTTGAATTGTGGTGTTGGCGAAGAATATTGAATATACCATGGACTGCCAAAAGAATGAAAAAATCTGTCTTGGGAGAAGTACGACCAGAACGCTCCTTAGAAGCAAAGATGGCGAGACTGATTCTTACATACTTTGGACATGTTGTCAGGAGGAATCAGTCCCTGGAGAGGGACATCATGCTTGGCAAAGTACAGGGTCAGTGGAAAAGAGCAAGACCCTCAAAGAGGTGCATTGACACTGTGGCTGCAACAATGAGCTCAAGCATAACCACAATTATAAGGATGGCTCAGGACCAGGCAGTGTTTTGTTCTGTTGTGCATAGGGTCGCTATAAGTCGGAACTGACTCGACGGCACCTAACAACAACGACAACAATCTTTACAGAGAAGATCATCTGGCTTTTCTCCTATAGAGTTGCCAGGTAGGTTGTAATCATCAACCTTTTGGCTTATAGACAAGTACTTAATGTTGCTCCACCAGGGTTCCATATACATACATACATACATACAGAACCCTGGTGGCAGAGTGGTTAGGAGCTATGGCGGCAAACCAAAAGGTCAGCAGTTCGAATCCACCAGCTGCTCCTTGGAAATCCTATGTAGCAGTTCTACTCTGTCATATAGGGTTGTTATGAGTCAGAATCAACTCAACAGCAACAGGCTTGGCTAATATATATATAAACACACACAACATATATACATATAGAGAGAGAGAGAGAAAGAGAGACTCCTTGTCTTAGAA
The DNA here is from genome assembly GCF_030014295.1 of Loxodonta africana. Taxonomy (NCBI): domain Eukaryota; kingdom Metazoa; phylum Chordata; class Mammalia; order Proboscidea; family Elephantidae; genus Loxodonta; species Loxodonta africana. The sequence continues at coordinate 43,261,159 of NC_087352.1, forward strand.
AACAGGGGTACACACATCTATAGTAGCAAAATAGAAACTAATTCTTCCTGGTGAATGAGAGCAGCACCCTTCTGTAATGGGCACCAGGGACTTGAACCTGTATAGGTTTTGACAAGTGGAGATAAAGGGAAAGGGTATCCCTATGAAGATAACTGTACATAGAAAAGGCAGTCATGGAAACCCAGGCTGAGGCTATGGGAGTAGTGAATTATCTTTTTTGTTTTTGTCTTTAACAAAGAGAAATTTATTTTCTCGTCTAGTAGGTTACAAGTCCAAATTCAGGGTGTCAGCTCCAGGGGGAGTCTTTCTCTCTCTGTTGGCTCTGGAGGAATGTCCTTGTCCTTAATCTTCCCCTGGCCAAGGAGCTTCTCAGGTGCAGGGACCCCATGTCCAAAGGACATGCTCTGCTTCTGGGGCTGCTTTCTTGGTGGTATGAGGTCCCCCACAGTGAATTATCTTACTAATTATAATCAAGGAGGGGCAGGAATAATACTAAGTTAGGCTGGAGACACAGACTTGAAGGTATTGAAGAAACGATTAGACAGCATAGTTTTATATATACAAATGGGAAATGGTTCCAATGAGGATAAGATTTAATAGTCGTGTCATAGATTGAATTGTGTCCCCCAATAATATGTGTATCAATTTGGCTAGGCCAGATTCCCAGTATTGTGTTATTGTGCACAATTTTGTCACCTGATGTGATTTTCCTGTGTGTTGCAAATCCTAATCTCTGCCTGTGGTTAATGAAGCAAGGTTAGATTATGTTAAGGAAGATTAGGGTGGGATGTAACACCCTTGCTCAGATATTATCCCTGATCCAATGTAAAGGGAGTTTCCTTGAGGCGTGGCCTGCACCACCTTTTATCTTACAAGAGATAAAAGGAGAAGGAACTGAGTAGAGAGTGGCAACCTCATACCATCAAGAAAGCCATACAGGGAGCAGAGTGCATCCTTTGGACCCAAGGCTCCTGTGCAGAGAAGCTCCTAGACCATGGGAAGATTGATGTCAAGGACCTTCCTGTAGAGTTGACAGAGAGAAAGCCTTCCGCTTGAGCTCGTGCCCTGAATTTGGACTTCTAGCCTACTGGATTGTGAGAGAATAGATGCCTGTTAAAGCCATCTACTTGTGGCATAGCAGCACTAAATGACTAAGACAAGTAGAAAATACTGAAAAATAAGCAAATAGGTATAGAACTGAGAGGAAGCCACACAATTTCATTTCAAGAAGTATATCTCTTGATATAAATCTGTGTATTCTCATTTTTTTGGAAAATGACAAAGAATCAAGCAGATTATGAAAGGTAATACCTTCACTATAAAAATTTTATTAAATTTTTAAATAACATTTTATTAGAAAGTTATAATATTTATTTTAGTTTTGGGGCATAATAACATCTACACCTTCTAGTCTCCTTGATTGGTATCTGTTAAGCCCTTAATCCTAATCATTTTTTGGTCCAGGATCTATCCCCTGGTTACCTCTCCAGCTGAATCTTCACTTTGCTTCTATTCCTATTCTGTACACCTTCTATGGCCTATTCATTCAAAATTACTTATCAATCCCAAAGCATACTTTTCTCTTGCATAACTCTATGCTCCCTCTGCCTGGAATAACCTTCCCAGATTCCAAGTCTCAGGTCAAGTATCACCTACCTCAAATACTCTTATAAATGCATATGCCTTAAATTCCTAATATATAATCACCTTAACATTGTTAATGCAAAGTGCTATAACCATTTCCATGATTTAGGCTTGTCATCCATTGTGGTTTTCAACCAGCTGGGGCTTAAAATATTCACTAATTAATATATAACAGTTACCTAATAATAGAATTAGCATCAACTGTACACATCAAAATGTATTACTGACTCAGTAGATTTCATCACATTATTCATACTTTACTATCAAAGAGTATCTTCCTATCTACAAAGAGTCAAATCGTGCTGAACTCAATTCAAGTGACAATTGATTTTATAGAATTAGTCACAGACACTTGACACATGCTTATGAATTATCTTCTTTAGGAAGTGAGGAGGCAATTTTCTTTATCTCCTGAAAGCTAACTAAAAGCTCCTGTTGTGAGTCAGCCCAGTGGGGTGTGGTACCTGGCCTATGTTCTTGCGCTATGTTCTCCACAGATGCAAGGCTCCCGTTGTCAAAGTGCTAATAATGTGTGCAAATTTGTGCACAGTACTGCCTGTTAACACTGCCTCTAAAGTAGGCTTCTCTTTCTACAGGAGACAAATAATCAGCACACCAACTCTGGACTTCCAGAATAACTTTGGAGATTTAAAGGAGAGGCTTACAGCACCGCTGTAAGTATATGTATAAATTGATACACAAATCTAAAGCTGGTTTCCTTTTTTGACTAGTATTTGAAAGGGGTAAAATAAAATAATAAATTCAATCTGAGTCTCTAATCAGTCTTACACTTCCCCTCCTCTCTAAGGTGTATGCATAAACAGAGAGAGAGAGGGATCACTTCCTTCATAAGAAATATAGAATGAATTCATGAGCAAAAGAAAAGCAAATTTTCATTTCTTATCATATCCTTATCATTTTCCTGATTCATATTGTTCACACAGATCCCACAACTTATTTCAAGCAATGGATTCCTAAGTTGCAGAAAAAGGAAAATACCAATATATTCCCCAATATTAAGTAATATGTGGCAGTATTAAGTCCATCAAATAAAAATATCTACTTTTTTTGTCAAAGATTTTATTCTTATCTTGATTCTACAACTAAGTAGCTGTGGGACCTCAAGGAAGTTATTATCCTTTCATATTCCTTAGCTAAAAATTGAACTAGGATATTTCTACACCCTTTTACAGTTCCAAAATCCTAGGTAGCTTCAAAATCCCTTAACACCCTTAAGTCTAACAATATTTACCCATTTCCATATGTAACAATTTCTCGAATGTGACATCACCAGGAACAAATCTACACAAGAGATTGTATTCCAATAACCCTCTGTCTGATCAGGTATTCCCACCCTCCAGCTCTCCTATGATTTAATTCACACAGTCCACAATCTTCCATTGCAAAGAGACCTAGATATTACTAATCTCTTTAGCCTTTTCTCATCTGTCAGCTCCTGCTGACCTCTCTTCCTTTCTAGCCTGGCAGACATCACAGAATTGATCATCTCTTCTACTTAATAACCTTGTAATTTTTATTTCACTACACTTTCCTAGTAAAACTCCAGCTCAGAATCGATGTCAGAGTCTGCCTTATCATTCATACACATACATAGCTGAGGATTGTTGGAGAGTATTACACAACCATGTGGATTGGTGCCCCAAGAAAGTTATGATTTCATTTCGGTTGCTTATTCTAGGATCTTCCTCCCCCATTCCACTCTTTGAGTAGTATCCCATGCTTTCACTGATGTCTTGTGTTGAGTACCCAAATCTCCGGCCTGCAATTCTCAGCAGAAAAACTACCCATATTACTAACAACAAAATACTAGCAGTGTCAATTTACATCATGCATCCAGTGCCTTTCCTACGAGTCAATCTACATCTAGGCCCAACCTCACCAACTGTCCTCTGGTCTCTTTTCAGCCCCTTCAGTTACACCCTTTCTCCCACCAATGTTTCCAGAACACTGTACCATCTGTCAATGACTCTTGCATCTTCAGCATTTCCCTGCCTACTTTCTCCCCTTAGCCTATAAATGGTTTAAAACTACTACACACATATTAAGAATTCCCTCGTTTATTTCTCAATCCCAGGCCTCTCGATCAAGTTTTATATTCAGACCAATAGTATGGGACATTTTCTAGATGTCTCACATAAAAAAAAATTGCTTACAAGTTGGTTCCAACTCATAGTGACCCCACAGGGCAGAGTAGATCTGCTCCATGGGGTTTCCAAGGAGCTGCTGGTGGATTCAAACCGCCGACCTTTTGGTTAGCAGCCAAACTCTCTGACCACTATACCACCAGAGCCCCACAGAGGCATGTCTCACATAGGTATCAAATTTCATTTAATAAAATACAAGTTCTCATTCTTCCCTCTCAGCTGACTTCTCTAATATGTCTTTCTTACCACAAAGACAACCATCTGTACCTCTTACTTTTTACAATCAAAAATCTTTTTTTTTCTAATTTACCTCTTAAGTATATGTACATTTAAATTTTTCTACTCCTTTCCATCCTCAGTAATAGATCTAAGACAGGGTCCCATCATCTCTCCCATAAGTAACTGTGTACATTCCTAAATGATTTTCCTGTGTCTGGTTTGATCTATCCTCCATGTAGTTGCTGGAGGAAACGAAAAATCTAAATATGCATAAATATTTGTTCCTAAAATTGTGATAGTCTGTATATATCTCTGCCTACATAGCTAGAAAGGGAATTCTTCAAGGTAAGAAATGATGATTTTTCGTGTGTGTATGATTATCAGAGCCCCATGCATGAAACAGAAAAGCAAGAGAATTGTGGTGAATGAAATAGAAAGTCAGGCTCTACCTTAAAAGAATGTTTAAATATTCCTTGTGAGAAACATTATTATTTCAATAGGTTCAATTTATTGCATTCTCTCAACAAATACTTAATCATCTACTCTATAGCAAACACATTTCTAGATACTGAGTATACTAAAATGAAAAATATCATCTTTGTCTTTGGTATTTATATTCCTGTTAGAGAATACAGACCCAAATCAGGGCAATGGAAAACCAATAAGCATCAGTGGACTCTAAGAAACACAGAGGAGGGTAGTTTCAGTTTTAAATACGGCAGACAGAGTAGGTTTCTATGAAATTTGATCAAAGATTTTTAAATAAGATGAGGGAGCAGGCCAGGCAGGCATATATTTGGGAGAATCATGTCATAGAGGGGTGGAATAGAAAGTTTTCTGGTGTGTTTGAGGAAAGTTAAGGATACCATTGTGGCCAGAGCTGATGTATTGAGTGATAGGAAATCTGTGGTCAGAGTGGTAATGACCTTATAATCAATGCTGCAGAATTTTAGGACCGTAGAGAGACTATAGTTTGAAAGTTACAATGAGGAAAAAGGAAAACACCAACCCAAAATTAGACCTAGTTGTATGAGGACTGAGAGAGACAAAACAGCTCCCACCTGAGTGCAACTTCATCCTTCAGGGAGACCTAAGCTTCATTAAGAGTGAGTTGGAGGTAATTTTTAATGAGAGCATAGAGGTTTTATTGATGCTGGACCATAAATGCTAGAGGGCTCACTAGAGAGGCTTTAGGAATTAGAAAGGGTGAAAGAAAGGAAGATGTTAAAGGATGCTAAGTGATGTATGGGGATTAAAGTGTGGGCTGTGAGGGGGAACCTGGAAGTCTGGGAACTTCTTGTGGTGATTGACATAAAATGGGCTTGGTGAGATTAGTTCTGGCTAGTCTCAGGTAGACAGTGGTTGCAAGGCTGTGAATGTGTGGGAGTAGGTCCCACTTTATCCATAAGGATAGTGTTAGGGGGGCTAGGAAAGCAGGGTCTTAATCCCGAGGGCCTTATCCTTCTGTACCCCTTTCAATGATTGGTTTTTGTGGATGATGATGATTCTGATAGGAAAAAAAAAAGTATCTAATGTGAATATAAAGAGGATAAAATGTCCTTACTATTGATAGTAAAATTTTGTGGCAACATAAAAATATATCTAATAGTTTATTCAGAAAATTTAAATATTATTTCTAAATTCACCTTGTTATATGATGTCATGCCTTATTACAAGGTACGTAGCCTCTTTAAAAACTTATCCCCCACCCCAAGTGAGCTGAAACTTTCACCCTTGAGTTTATTCTTTCAGTTTAATGCATATACATCCTCAGGAAATAGAAGACCTCCATCATTCACACATGTGGAAGCAACAGTATATGCATAAATCCAGTTGGCAAAGAATATTGAATATACCGTGGACTTTCAGAAGAGTGAACAAATCTGTCTTGAAGGTAGTACAGCCAGAATGCTCCTTAGAAGCTAGAATGAGGATACTTCATCTCATTTATCAGGAGGGACCAGTCCCTGGAGATGATATCATGCTTGGTAGAGGGTCAGTGAAAAACAAGAAGAATCTCCTTGAGATGGAAGACAACAGTGGCTGCAACAATGGGCTCAAACATAGCAACAATCGTAAGGTTTCATTGTTATATATGGGGTCACTATGAGTCAGAACTGACAGCACCTAACAACAACAGTTCCTCTAAGAAGTAGATGTCAAGATAAGATTAAATGTACAAGAGATTACTGGGACACATGCCTGTGAGGAAAATGAGGAGGGAGTCAGAGGAGACTGGGAAGCTGTCAGAACATAATGCAGATCTTACTCCTCTGAAGAGGAGGGGAAAGAAGGGAAGAAAGGCTTAGACTGCCATCCAGTTCTAAGGCAGTTTGAAAAGACCTATGGGGGTCCTTAAGCTAGTCTCCCATTGGAGAAGTCCTATGTCTTGTAGGAAAGTGCCTGCCTTAGTATCCACGTTACACTCACTCCCTGGCTGAGAGCAGCATATGAGAAGCATGACCTCGGTAAAGGTGCAATAAAGGATTCAGAAAACACCAGTTGAGGCCATTAGCAATTATGCTTCTGGCTGTAAGAAAGCTGAGTGTTGCATTCGCTAACAGTAAGTTAGCGTGCACTTTCAAAGAAATCAGTTAAATATTCTGTAGCACAGTCAAGGGCATGACAATGCTGCAACGCCTGTTAAGTGTTGAGATAAAAGAGGGCCATGGAAATCCAAAAAGCAGAAAGAAGACTTTGAGCAAAGAATAGTCATGTCTACACTATATGTTTCAACAATGAGGATTGCCTAACAATGGGAAGGGTTGCCTACAACATAACATGGTCTAGTCATTGGAGCCATTTTAATTTTCTTTAATCCTTTCACTTATCAGGAAAGTTCTCTGAGAAGTGATATTCGAGCCAAAATCTACAGATAGGTAGCATGCTAACCAGGCAAAGATTGAAGGCTATGAGTAGTCTAACCAGAAAGAAACAATAGCAGAAGCCCTGAGTGGGGAAGAAAGTCTGAGTGGACACCTGTGAGGGTTGTTGGGTGAGGGATTCCTACACATACAGGGTATCTGCAGGGCCTCTGTGTTTACACCCAGGAGACACCTTAAATAATTTAGTCTATGTTGTGCCACAGGGGGACCATTCACTTAGATATTCCCATGGCAGGTGCTTCCTGAAGTTGTAAACATGGCTGCCCATTACCTGTTACCATAGATTCAATTCTAACTCATGATGACTCTATAGGTTAGAGCTGAACTGCCCCATAGGGTTTCCAAAGAGCAGCTGGTGGATTCGAACTGCCAACCTTTTGGTTAGCAGCAGAGCTCTTAACCACTGTGCAACCAGGGCTCCTGGCTGCCCATTATATGTGGCTAAATGATCTTTAGAGCCCTTTCCTCATTGTATTTTGCAGAGTTTCATTAAAATGTAATTTAGTGGCATTATAGTAGATTGGCAATTTCTATCCTCATTTAAAAATAAAAAGTGTAGTTGAATGTTTTTAGTGACATACCTGGCAGCTACGGAGTATACTTTTTGTAACATGCTGTACAGAAAATTCTGATTCTTTCCAACTTTTCTCAAGAACTAATTCACTTAATTGTCCAAATTTATTAAAGTTAGTACAAATATTATATAATATACTTGAAAGTGTTCTTATACTTAATTTAATGAATGCAAGAGTCTTATTTTTTCCCTTTTTATGATGCAAACTCTGTATGAATCTAATTAAGGACAAAGTTTATTCTTCATACAAAAGCTGAGAATTATCAAAATTAACACCTGAGCCTAGTTAAGTATAAATAGATGTAGGTCAGAAATAGACAAAATAATAACTACAAATTTAGAAGACAATGAATTGGAGATATTTGTCTAAAATAAGTCATGCAATTTCCCGTTCATAGGTCCTAAGGAGAATAACCTCAAACTTACATATGGATTAATGTATAATAGACACTTAGTCCATACGTGTATAACGGCAGGGGGAGAGAAGAGGGACTGCCAGTGGCCATCTGTCACTTATATTGGCTAATTCTACCGGCAAGCTAAACTCATGTAGCAACATAGTTAATTTACAAATAATCACAAGGGTTATTGCATGGTTTAAATTTGAGGAGAAAAAGGCATGTGATCTTACTACAAATCGAATATTAAAGAGATTTTAAGGGGCAGTGATTTGGAAGCTGTAAAGAACAAAACAGACCATTTAACATGTTCCAAAGCCCTATTTTAAGATGTTCACCCAGTGATGTTCCGTTTTCAGTTGTTACTTTGAAAATATACTCCTTACCCTATTTGCGTCAACCTAATTCAAGGGAAAATATTCTCCAGAAGCATTAAAAAATATATCATGGTTTAGCCTAACTACATTTTTAGATATTTATGCTATTTTCCTTGAGCTGCCTACAGTAGAGATTTAACTTAGCTAAGCACTGTTCCATGCTTGGGCATTCATTGAATTTCCCTAAAGGCAGCACAGTGTAATGGTTAAGGGCAGGGCTTGAGTTTAACTACCTAGGTTTGAATCTCAATGCCACCTTCAGGTATCTATGCGACCCTGTGCCACATAACCACTCTGTGCCTCAGTCCTCATACCTGTCAAATTAGAATAATAATAGTACCTTCTTCAAAGGGCTATACTGATGATTAAAGGAGTGAATGCACATAAAGCATTTAGAGCAGAGCATGACACGTAGTAAGTGTTCAATAAATATTAGTTCTTTGTATTGCTCGAGCTGCAGAAAACATTCAAAGAAACAGAATGCAATGGCAGGCGTACTTGGATGTTTGCTGTGTTCCATAGCCCTGCCCAGGGACACTGCTGGCAAGTCAAATCCCACTTCTTTGACACCAACCTGTGTGGAAACCAAATCCATCTATTCAGTTCTGTTCCCAGCTGTACGTGCAGCGCTTCTTTCTCTGGCGCTAACCACCTGGAGCTAGGTCACATCTCACCCATCAAAGGCACAGTCCTCCAGACTACCAAGTCTGCACAAACCAACTGAAAGCTTGGGAGTCTTCAAGACACCCTCACTTCTAACCTGCTGGCTACAAATTTAGAGGTTTCCCACTCCCCCTCAGGATGCCAACCATAAGCTCTGGGGTCTCCTGGATTCCCTCACTTCTCATCTGCTGGCTCCCACTACTACCTCAGGTTTGATAATTCATTAGAATGATTCACAGAGCTCAGGAAAGCACTATACTTAAAACTACTTTTATTTTAGCAAAAAAGGCTACTTGCTAATGAAGAGATGTATAATGCAAGTCTTACAGGGTTCCCATTGCAGAGCTTCCATGTCCCAAAAACCAAGGCACTACCCTCCCATGTGCATCAATGTCTATCAACATCCAGGAAGCCCATGGAACATCCATGTCCAGAGTTTTTTATTGGAACCTCACTACATTGTCATGACAGATTGAATGGATCTCCAGGCCCCTCCCCTGAAGTCAGCTGATATCAGGTGGTAGGTCTTTCTGGCCTGGCCAACCACCTCCTGCATCACCTCATCCTTATAAACACTCGAGTGTGGTCTGGAGGCCTCATCAAAGACACTTTAAACACTAGGGAAATTCCAAGATTTTAGAGGTCTCTCTCAGAAACCAAGCACAAAGACCAAATTCTGTGGATAAAGTTAAATTATTTCCCCCAAAACACATTCTCTGATATCTGAAGCCAGTGCAGAGGCTAATTCAGACCAGAGAATGTCACAAAACCTGCTGAGGCTTAGAGCTTTCTTATGACTTTGGATTCCTGATGGCTGCAGGCAGATGGGCAGGTGAGTTCTGCTGAGCCCTCACCTGTATCTCTTAACACAACCCCTGACCCAGAAGTATTTTTGCCGTAACTATCATTTACCAGCTTTTGATTTTGCATTACTAAGCTATTATTAAGTACTAACATTTCATGAACAATTTTTACTAAGCACATCAAGCCTCTTCACTGCTTAAAAACTTTCCAGTGTTTTCCATTGTATGGTAATAGACAAACTCCTTAGCAAGGCAAACAGGGATCTTCCAACCTGGTTTTACCTAGCACTCAACTTTCCCCAGAATTGTTGCCTGCCTCTGTATCCTCCTCTCAAGTTAACTGGCTAAAGCCAAAAACTTCACTGTTAGCAATCATGTGAGAGCTTGGAAGCAGATCTTCTGAGGCCTGCCAAAAGCCACATGAGAAAGCTTGGAAGTGGTTTCTTCTCCAATCATCGGCTTCACCCCTGACCCACATCTTGATTGTAATCCAGGTGAGAAACCCTGAGCCCAATTAAGCTGCTCCCAGTTCCCTGACCCACAGAAACTGTGAGAAAATAAGCTGTTGCTTCAAGTTGCTAAGTTTTGCTGTAATAATCTGCTAACAAAAATAAGTTGAAATATCAGGAAAATGGGAACATGAATTTTAATTTTCGTGTGAGAATTAAACATTCTCAATCAATACTGAGATGTTCCTAGTTCAAAAGAACCCACTTGTCATGTTGAAAGTAAGAGTAGAAAATACTGACCTGGGGAGCTGAAGGTTAAAAGTGACATATCTGTAAGCCTGGACAGTAGCGCTTAGGAGAGAATGGTCAGTTAGTATAGTTGATAGTCGTGGCCATGTTGTAAGTGCATGCCAACAGCCCTATCTGCTGCTATCAGTGAGATATTCTTGCAAATAAGATAAACATGCATAAGTTTATATGTATATAAGTCCTAAAAGTTATCTTCTAAGAAATAACCATTCTCAAAGCAAAACAAGACTTTAAATTGCCATATTCAACATGTGTTCTTAACATTGCTAGAAGATGACAATGTTACATCAAACAGAAAATGATGTTTGCTGGAGTTCTCCAATGTTTGACTATTCACTGAAAGCTACAGTTCTTTGTGTATACCTTAACAAAAGAACCGCAAAGAGAAGAGAGTATAAATGTTGTGCAGTACTCGGACAGAAAAGCAGACACTGATGTAAAATATGATTTAGTAAAAACAGTAGTGATTTTATCAGTAAAACCAATTCAGGACAAGCGGACAACAATTTTCCTTGTTAAAAAAGAAATAAGCTTATGTTAACCAACATACATGCTAATACCCAACTTGAAGATGATTTTAGACATATCTTAACAATTCAGCCAACAGAAAATTAAAAGAAATTTTTCTTCATCTGGAATATTTGTCATGAAACAAAGATAAGGACTATCAAACAGGACAATTAATTTTTTTGTATTTTAAAATTTACATTTAGGAATGATAATATTTAAATATTAAATATTTATTGTATTGCCTTTTAATTCTCAGATACATTTATTTGTCATTTACTGCATGCTAATGCTTTCTTTTTTTTCTTTTTTAACAGTTTCTATTATCAACTTTAAGGTCCCTGGGTAGCACAAATGGTTTGCACTTGACCAAAAGGTTAGCGGCTCGAATCCGCCTAGAGGCACCACATGAAGATTACAGCCAAGAAAATCCTCTGGAGCAGTTCTACGCTCTAACACGTAGGTTTGCCATGACTCAGAGTTGACTCAACAGCAACAGGTTTATCATCAAATGTGTATGTTTCGTAGAAATCATTTTCTATGTTATTGAAATATTTTTCATAATATTGTTTATAATAATAAGAACGTATTGATTTATTACTATATTTTCTACAAAACACACACACACACAAATTTGAAGCATGTAGTTTAATCCTAAAATGGAAAAAATGATTTAGTTTTTATTATTTTGGTCATTTGTTATTAATCCTGGAGACTGATATGTATCGGGAATTTGGAAACACAGGCATTTAATGACTGAGAATGAAATAGAATGGAACCTAAACAAACCAAATCCAATTTGAAATATGATTGGATACTTTTACTCAATGGTTTCAGACAATGTAGAAGAGACTTAGGGGTTTTATGCAGCCTCCCGCAAACTACTGAGGTGGCGTTGGCTCCCTACTTCCAACGTCCAGTTTTCAACCAGCCAGCTTACCATCCACTTGCTTTACATATCAGGCTTCTACATACAATTTTAACATAGGATTCCATGGGTAAAGTTTGAAAAACATTCCCCTGCCAAATAAGTCACAGTCAGCTTAGGTAGGAGAACTTTGGACAACAGAAGTAAAAAAAAATAGATATTATATAAACATTTCTTTCTCTTTTTCTTCTTGTAGAAAAATATCACAGGATGTGTGAAGTCTGAGTTTTGGAGATATTTTTCTGCAAAAAAGCAATAAATGACCTTCATTTTAAATAAAGTTTAAAAGTTTTCCCAGGACAAAACCTCTCTTCAAAGCGGTTTTGAAAGATAAAGTATCTGGAAAATTACAAAAAATTAATTCTACGAAAGGAAAATATAATCATGTTAGTAACAAATCAGTATGAATGAGCATAAAATTATCCTTAATTAATGCTTTCTTCCCTCTCTGGCACTGTTTAAGGATACTTCTAGAAGCTTCACTGCACTCTGCTTCTGTGGTTGAGAGTCTGTTAGATTTTCCACTATAATAAAATCTCTGTTTAGGGATTTATAATTTCATTTCAAGTCTTCCCTATGGAATGACACTTGATAGACAAACTTTGCCTGGGAGATAGCTCCTTTATTTTAAATTCAGAGGAATACGGCAAGTAGGTTTTTTTTTACAAATACATGTACAGTTCATCTTATTGCATAGAATATGATGTTTATTTTTCATAATTCAGCAACTCATTTAATATAAGGACTCTAGGAAATTTTATCTCAGGGACATGCAAGTCTAATTGGAAAGAATCATTGTTTTATCATCATCAAAATAATGCAAAAAGGCTGAGCTTTTTTGATACACTCAAGTCGTAAGTTTCTAAATCATCGAATGTAACCTTACATTCTCAGAGAATGGAAAAATTTCCTGAGGCTATGTCACTTAAAGTTGCTTGGCATTTGTGCTATTTTTGGAGGTAATAAGCTATTCCCTACTTGTTCAGTGTCACAGACCCTAGTGTTTACACCATATTACAAAACCTGATGACAGACAGCATAGCACCAGCTGGCAATGTGACCTTTCTTTCTCTTAGTGATTCCACACAAAACAGGCACTTCTTTTTCGTCCTTTTTTTCTCCACCATCCCTTAGAGTTGGGTCTTAGCTTTTGTAGAGTTAGTGAATTAAGTGAGATTATACATATCAGAGGCACCATGCAGGGCAGGTGAAAGGTATTTCTATTATTAGACTGCCGAAATGACTGGATTCTTCTCCTGATGCCTGAACTATATTTATTTGGTTTAACAGGCAGAGAGGAAAAGCAGGAAGAGTGTGGACGTTGACAATAAGAAGACCTAGATTTGCATTAAAACACTAACTAGATGTCTACAGTGGAAAAGTGATTTAACCTCTCTGAGCTTCAGTTTGCTCATCTGTCAACTGGGGATTACAAAACCTATCTCAGTCCTGAGTATATTTTTTATGCATGCTATAAAATGTTGGCATCCTAGTAGCCACTCAATGCATCATGACTGTAATAATAATTGCAAGGATTTGTTATCAAGAAAAATAATATTGATGAAGACTTTAATTTTGAACTTGTAGCACAGTTTTTACTTCTGAAAAGATTTAAAAGCCTAAACAGTTTCATCTACCACATATCACTGCTATAGGAAAGAGGGGGAACAGTGAGTAGGTGTGGCCTGGAATATCACCAAGTGAAATCTACCTCTTGACCTTTGATGGTAGGTACACAGGGCTTTGTGTTATCTGTATACTCTTCTGCCCTTGTATGGATAGTTTTGTGTTGATTCTTGCCTTCATCAGAGCTGATTAGGAGGCAGAAAGATGTGAGGCAAAAATATTTTTTTTTTTTATCAGTGTCAGTGAAATAAAAACTCTAGTGAAAAGATAAAATCCTGGAAAATAAAAGTTTTTTAGATTAATAGATGGAATAAAGTTTGTGGTTTCTATATGCAGCGTAACCAAAAGACCAAACCAAACCCACTGTTGTCAACTCCAACTCATAGCAACTTTGTAGGACGGAGTAGAACTGCCCCAGACGGTTTCCAAGGAGTGGCTGGTAGATTCGAACTGTCAACCTTTTGGTTAGCAACTGCAGCTCTTCTGTACCACCAGGGCTCCAGTGCACCACCAGGGCTTCTCATACATAGCATACAGAAGTAGAAAAATCATGGGCTTAGCACCAAGCAAAGCTGGATTTAAATTTCAGCTCTGCAATTCTTACTGCACTGTTTTTCTCCGAGCGATTACATTGCAAGGGGCTGACCAGGCAAAATTCAAAAGGGCCCAGGATTTATGAGAATGATGGTCAGTGGGACAGTGTTTCCTCAAATCTTAACTCTTAGAACTTAAGCCTAGTTGTATACACTCTTTGGATAAAGTGCTGTCACATGTTCATTGTAATGATTATTTTGACCCACAGTATCAATGCTCACAAATACTTTGTGGAACAATAGGACAAGCTATTTCAGGACGGGTTCAGAGTCTATTACAAACAACCTAAGCTCGGGGGAAAAAAAAAATTCTGATTGATTCTCATAGTGTATAACCTCAGGATAATGCAGCTAATATCCATCTGCTTCCTGCTTTTAAAACCCTCACTGCCCCGTGGCTTGTCTGCTCTCTCACCTGCCCAGGCTGAGGTAAGACAGTAGTATCCTGATGGACTCTGAGCAACCTTGGCTTTTCATCTCAGAATGAATCAATGGTGGGGCAAGAATCTGCTTAAAAGAGTTATTTCTCAGTGGTAAATACACCAGTCATTCAAAAAAACATATATATTATATACCTAATATTTTCAAGTAGCTAAATAGCAGTGAACTCAACAATCCTTAATGTTGCATCCATTAACATTTCAGTTTGTGAAATACTTTTCCTTTATATTTAATCGTCAGCGTATGTAGGGCACCACAAACTTCTGGCACACCAAAAAGATCATCCAAAAGATGGTTAAAAATTGTTCCTTGCCTCCAGAACACCTTAATATTCAGAATACTCTAATAAGTCAATAATTATAATGATTATAAACTGAGTTTTTACCAAATGGAAGGCACTATGTGAGGTATGATTAAAAAGAAAAAGAGAAGGGCAGGAAAAAGGCATCATACTCCTTAAGTCTTTACCATCAAGACGTCTGTAATCTAGGAATTACCCTTTTCCAAGAAATGCCATGTGGGGTGTTATCCCTCCACCTGGAACAAGCATAAACCATAATCTTAAAGGTGACAGTAGTCATAGTTTACATTGTTAAAATCATATAGGGACAAGGTTACTATATACCTGAAGAAATTAGTTTTTCTTAAAAGTCAGGCTTCTGAATGATAATTTTATCATAAATATTTAAAATGTAAGAATATTAAACTTAAAGCAAGCAATAACCTACAGAGCAGCCTTCAAACCCAAACACCTGGAGGTTTCATTATCTGCTTTGTGCATCCCCCTCCAACTCAATGTGCCTTTCACGCAGAGGAGTTGTTTGAAGCGCAGGGTAAACAAAAGGTTATTTTGCTAGCCCCGTAAAATTGTTCAGCATCTCTGGAAAATATCCAGAGGCTTTATTAATTTTCTCCGGTGGTGTATCAGGAAGAGTTTTGTGAGCTATCCAACTTAACCCCATGCTCTGAATCGAATCACTCCTTCATTCATATCTAGTATCGATAACGTCGACTGGAAAGCTGTTTCTGCATAATTTATCAATACACCAAGATGTATACAGAATTGAGGGAAAGCAGAATTGCTTTTAATGGAAATGCATTTGAGTTGGTGGTGTTTGTAGTTAGTGGCAGTGATGGTTGTATATCTGTAGAAAGGAGGCAGCAGAAAGAGAGAGGAAAGGGCTCTTTATAAAATCGAAAGTCAAATCACAGTAATGTGCTCAACCAGAGTTGAGGACAAACAAATTAATGAGAGGCTAATTAACCACTTCTGATTTTAAAAATCACATGTCACTAAAGGGAGAGCAATTTTAACATAACAAAGAATATCTATTTCAGAATGACAGTTACCTTTTAAACTTACTGGTGAAAGAAGAAAAACCAATGGAACCAGAACAGTTAAAGTGACCCTATAGGACAGAGTAGAAGTGCCCCATAGGGTTTCCAAGGCTGTGATCTTTACAGAAGCAGACTGCTGCATCTTTCTCCTGCAGAGCAGCTAGGAGGTTCAAACTTTCGACCTTTCAGTTACCAGTGGAGCACTTAAAAACTGCACCACCAAGACTCTTTGATGAACCTCAGGGAGTCCATAATTTTCTTTCAGAGCAGCCAGGAACTCTTTGACTTTCTATGCAATGTTTCACATGTAACTTTTATGTGTATTCTACAGAAGATGATCCATTATTTAATGCATAATTTCATTGTAGCCTGAAACTCAAAAAGTCTTAATTGGCACAAAGTATTTGAACAACATCATCAATGTATTTTGTTTATTTAACTTCTTTAACAAAAATGAGCCCTGGTGGCACAATGGTTAAGAACTTGGCTGTTAACCAAAAGGTCAGCAGTTCAAATCCACTCGTGGCTCCTTAGAAAACTTATGGGGCAGTTCTACTCTGTCCTATAGGGTCACAATGAGTCAGAATCGACTCAACAGCAATGGGTTCAGTTTGGTTACAGGTTACCATAAAAAGAAAATGAAGTATATTAAATGTTTGTGCATAGGAGACACCGGTACAGATACTTCCTAGATGTACCCAAATACCTTGTGATATTGATTTACTGGGTTTGAAAGCTTTGGAGCATAGTCTTGGGGGACAACTTGGTCAATTGACATAACTTAGTTCATAAAGATAATGTTCTACATCCTAGCTTGGTGAGTAGGATTTGGGGTCTTAAAAGCTTGCAAGTGGACATCTAAGACACAACTTTTGATCTCTTCCCATCTGGAGCAAAGGAGAGTGAAGGAAACCAAAGACTCAAGGAAGAAATTAGTGCACAGGACTAATGGCCCATGCCAACCACAGCCTCTTCTAGCCTGAGACTAGAAGAACTATATGGTGCCCAGCTACTACTACTGATCTTTCTGACCAGGGACACAATGGTAGCTCCTGGACAGAATGGGAGAATAATGTAGAACAAATCTCAAACTCATTTAAAAAAACAGACTTACTGGACTAGAGGCAGCTCTGAGACTATTGCCCTAAGATACCCTTTTAACCTGGAACTAAAGCTGCTCCCAGAGATCATCTTTCAGCTAAAGAATAGCTTGCCCTATCAAATAAACAATAACACCCACGAGGAATGTGCTCCTTTAAACAACCAACAACACAAGACCAAACAGTCAACATTTACCCAAAAGCAAAGATGAGAGGGCAAGGAGGGGCAGGGAAGCTGGGCAGATGGAAATGGAGGAGGCAGGATGGAAAGGGTGAGAGCACTGACATATTGCAGGAATTGTAATCAATGACATGGAACAATTTGTGTATGAATTGTTGAATGGGAATCCCATTTGCTGTGTAAACTTTCACCTAAAACACAATACAATATTCAAAAACAAAGCTTTTGTGGGTAATTTACAAAAATTGACAGAGATGCACTAGGGTCCAGATACAGACATGACCTCAACTTGTTCTCAAATGGAGAAACTGAAAAGGCCAAATTCTATGACTGCAACTCAACAATAGTAGAAATTAAAAACGTAAGGATAACTTCTAAAATCTAAACAAATGGCACATTTAATATGCTCTTTTAAAGTCCTTATATTAAAAACAAACAATAAACTAATAAATTATGAAATTTAATATACTGAAATATATAAAAATTTGCAAGATACTGTCCTTGAGTAAAAATTTAAATAGTTTAAAGCTTCTGTTATTGAAAAAGAATGAAAATATAAAAAGATCATGAACAATTTTAAAAAGGAAAGGGGAATATATGGATAATATTAAGCAGAAATTAGAAAGCAAAATAAAACAACATGGATAAATGAAAGAAAATGTTGGTGCTTTAAAATAATTATTAAGAGAGTCAAACCCTAAGAGGTCTAAACAAGGGATGTATACAAGAAAAAAAATACCAAAATAACAAAGTAAAAAAAAATGCAATATATCCAGTGATTTGGACAATTTTTTTTTTTTTAATGAAGGGGACAGAGCTTTTAAATAGTGTACTAATAAATTTCAAAACATAAATAAAACACAAAATATTTTAGGAAAATATTAAATACCAGTATTTTCCAAGAAGGATAAGAACATAATATAATCATAACGACGACAGAACTAACAACTTCTCCCAAATCACACTAACCAAGGGTTGTCTTAGATAAAAGTTCAATCCTTAAAGAAAAAATAGTCTGAACCATTTACATTATTACAGGACAAAGGAAAATATCTCCATATTTGCAAATATCCTAAATAAAATACTGTGGTTGTTGTTATTAGGTGCCGTCCAGTTGGTTCTGACTCATAGTGACCTTATATACAATAACGAAACACAGCCCAGCCCTGCACCATCCTCACAATTGTTGCTATGTTTGAGCCCATCATACCTAGTGTGTCAATCCTCCTTGTTGAGGGTCTTCCTATTTTTCGTGGACCCTCTGCTTTACAAACGTAATGTCCTTCGCCAGGGACGGGTGGTCCCTTCTGATAATACGGCCAATGTACATGAGACAAAGTCTCACCTCCTCGTGTCCAAGAAACATTCTGGCTGCACTTCTTCCAAAACAGATTTGTTTATTCTTCTGGCAGTCCATGGTATATTCAGTATTCTTCACCAGTACCACAATTCACATGCATCAATTCTTCTTCAGTCTTCCTTACTCATTGTCCAGCTTTACCATGCATATTAGGTAACTGAAAACACCATGGCTTCAGTCAGGCACACCTTAGTCCTCAAAGTGACATCTTTACAATTCAACACTTTAAAGAAGTCTTTTGCAGCAGATTTGCCCAATGCAATGTGTCATTTGATTTCTTGACTGCTCCTTCTACAGACATTGATTGTGGATCCAAGTAAAATGAAATCTTTGACAACTTCAATCTTTTCTCCATTTATTATGATGTTGCATATTGGTCCAGTCGTGAGGATTTTTGTTTTCTCTATGTTAAGGCATAATTCAAACCGAAGGCTGTGACCTTTGATCTTCATCAGTAAGTGCTTCAAGCCCTCTTCATATTCAGCAAGCGAGGTTGATATAGAAGGTTGTTAATGAGGCTTCCTCCAATACTGATGCCACATTCTTCTTCATATAGTCCAGCTTCTTGCATTATTTGCTCAGCATACAGATTAAATAATTATGGTAAAAGGATACAACCCTGATGCACAGGTTTCCTGATTTTAAACCAGGCAGTATGCCCTAGTTCTGTTCCAACAACTGCCTCTTGATCTATGTACAGGTTCTGCATGAGCACAATTTAGTGTTCTGGAATTCCCATTCTTAGCAATGTTATCCATAATTTGTTATAATTCACACAGTTGAATGTTTTTGCATAGTCAATAAGATACAGGTAAACATTTTTCTGGTATTCTTTCATCCAAGGTTCATCTGACATCAGCAAGGATATGCTCTTCTGAATCAGGTTTGAATTTCTGGAAGCTCCGCTGAAACCTGTCCATCATGGGTGACCCTGCTGGTATTTGAAATACCAATTGCATAGCTTCCATCATCACAGCAACACTCAAGCCACCGCAGTACGACAAACTAACAGACACATGTTGGAATAAAATATTAGCAAATGGAATTCATCAGACAAATAGAGCTGGAAATAGAAGCGTTTACTGTGAGAATGCAAGGATAGCTTAATATTCGGAAATCTATTATTATTATTATCTTTAAATAAAAAAGGCTAAAGTTAAAGTTTGATGATTTGTTTCAATAGTGCTGAAAAGTACTTGACAAAATTAATCTTTTAATGATAAAGCGCACTAGTAAATTAGTAAAAAGAAATCATCTTTCTTAACATGATGAAGAACATCTCTTTAAAACAAGTAACAACCACCCCCTTTTAAGAAAAGAATAAGAGAAGTATGTCTGTAATCACCGCTATTAACATTCTTCTCTAATTCTAACCACTATGCTAAATGTATAAATATTACAAATGAAAATAATGAGTATTTGCCAATTGGATGAATGTCTACATAGGTAACCAAAACCATTCTTAAGGAAATCTTAGGAATTTTTAAGGTATTAAGTTTTGCACCAAAATAAAAATACTTTCTCATATAAAACAGTTTATTATTTTAAAATGCAATAAAGATAAAATGCACAGGAGCAAATGCATGGGAATACACTATTTTCAAGTAGGTTTAAAATGAAATATTAAAAATGTACTAATTTTCCCTGTTAGTATTGATAAGATTGCATGGAATACATATTCTCACATGGTACTGAAATAACCGTTCTGGAAAACAATTTGAAAATTTCTATCCAGACTCTTTAAAATGTCCATAACTTTGGTCCTGTAATTTCATATCTAGGAATTAGAGAAATATACAAATATATTTATAAGAATTTTCATTATGGCTTATTTAAAATAGAAACCATTAAAAGAAAGCATGTGTCATTAATATTGCAGGATCTAAATACGTTATTTGATATCCATATGGTGGAATTTGCCTAAACCATATTTTCATATAGCATTTAATGACATAGGAAATAGAAACCAAAAAATTTAAAAATTTAGACCAAAAATGTGTTTATAACCTGTGATTTCAATTTTGTTTGAATATTGGTATAAATTAATATGTATGTAAATACACATAAGAGAAAAACGATTGAAAGAATTACCCCAAAATATCTCACTAGAGATTTTTACCAAGCATTCCTATTTTTTTTTTTCCTTTATATGGTAGGATCGCATGTCCATGTCCCCCTGAAGTTAGATATCCCATATGACTTAATTTAGCTAATCACAGGGGAGCAATGAACTCTCCAAGGACACCTAGCCTGAATGGGTAATAAATAAACCTGTATACCCTGAGGAGCCCTGGTGGCACAGTGATTAAGAGTTGGCTGCTAACCAAAAGGTCGGCAGTTCAAATCCACCAGCCACTCCTTGGAAACTCTATGGGGCAGTTTTACTCTGTCCTTTAGGGTCAGTATGAGTTGGAATCGACTCAACAGCAACAGGTTTATATTGCATTAGGTCACTGAGATTTGGGGATTGATTTACACCCCAGCATTCTGGCTTATTTTGAAATTTTTAAATGGATATCTCTGCGTGTTAAGGGTACGGATGCTCCTTGTTTTGTTCTCTCTATATTGTCCCATATTTTCCAAGATTTCTAAGATAGCCTAAGTATATTACTTTTATACTTATTAAGAAAAAATGCTTTAAAAAGAAAAATAAGGAGAAAAGAGAAGAATTGGCAACCTAACACCAGGAAATTACTACATTTGAAGCCCTTCTCAAAACTAGTATTTTCGGATTTTTCATATAAGACTTTTCTTTGAGTAGGTACCCCACTGATTTTGCATCCCAATCTATGTTTTCCTTAATATTCCGCTCAACCTAAAGCAATTTGCCAGTTATTGAAAACATACTGCATACTACGGGCTTTACGTCCATTACCTAATTTAATGCTCACATAGCCCTGTGAGATAGACACTATAATTATATCTTTTTACTGATGTGTAAACTTAGTTCAGGTAAATTAAACATGATCTGTCAAATAGAGAGTTAAAGTGGAGTAACTACGGGACACTTCAGATGCCTTTTATTCCTTGCTAATTGCTATTTTCTGACATTGGTTGCTGTTGTATTTTTTGTTCCTTTTGCTACAAGAACCAGCTATCTGAGTAATGAAATGTAGATTAGAAAACATTAAATGTAAGTAACCAATACATGTAACATAGATTTAGAAAGGCTTGATTTTCCAGTGGTCTGAAATTATGTAAAATATAAAAATAAGAATCAGGATGCTACTAATTATTCCCTTATTTTTTATTACATCTAATTGCTGTATGAGTCAGATTTCTTTTTGCTCTTTCATATGCCCATTAAAAGGAAACTGTGGCTCTATAATAGCCTTATTAAAAGATTGACAATAAAATATTAAGTCAAGAAGACAGTGATGTGATCTTAATCAAGGTGATTATTTCTATCCTAACTATACAGAGAATTCTTGAGAGAATAAGTACCAAGATCCATCTTGGTTGGGGGGGTGGTAAGTAGAAATCTAAGAATCTCATTTAGATGGGCCAAAAATTAGTTACATAATTACAGGCATCCCCAGGTTATAAATGTTCAACTTATGAACAACTCCTACTTTTAATGCGTGGCTTCAAAAAAAACCCCAGTTCTGTCATGGTTTCACAAAATGAATCAGGAACAGACCTGAATTTTTACAATTTCATGATTAGTCATGGTAAATGGGACAGGAAAAATTATAGGTCAAAGCTCTGGAATGGGAGACTTGGAAGAGGCATAGTGAGCCCTTTCAGGAGCCTGATCCATGAGATTGGATTATTGGCGGGACTGTGAAAAGCCACACAGCAAAAAGTGGTGCACTTAGGCACCATCTTTGAGCAGGGTGCCTCCATCTTTGAGCAGGGCACCACCATCTTTGAGCTTCCTAGGCCATGACTGAACTGGGAAGAACCAGTTCAAAGCCTTGATTTGAAATGGTTGAACCAACACGCGCTCATGAAAAATTCTTCATCACAATCACCTTCACTTGGGCATGTCCAGCATTTAAGTCACTGAGAAGTCTTCAAATGCAAAAAAGAAGTCTTTTTACACTAATCAAAAAAAAAAAAAAAAAAAACCCATTGCCGTGGAGCCAATTCCGACTCCTAGCGACCCTATAGGACAGAGTAGAACTGCCCCATGGAGTTTCCAGGGAGCACTGGGGGATTTGAACTGCTGACCTTTTGGTTAGCAGCCCTAGCTCTTACACTAAAGTAAGGCTAAATAAGAACCATTCCAGCTAACCTACGAATTCTTAAAGACACAGGAATGGATCTTGTTTGTAACCTGGGAACTGCTTGTACTAGTTTTTGTTCTCTTAAAATAATATCAACACTTAATGATCTCTATTAATATTATTAATATATTATTTAAGGGCCCAATTAGGCAAGTAGTTAGAGCCATAGATGGTATGGATATAATTGCATTTTTACATATGTAAAAATACGTACTCTTTCTAAATGTGTTTCCTTAAATAATCTTTTATAATTATTGCATTCATATATGTTCATATTCATCTTGACTTTAAAAAACCCAGTGCCATCGATAGTCTTCCTTAAATATTCCTTCTCAGAAAGTTTTATCTTTTGGGTGTTGCAGTTAAAATATACTGTTATATACTGAAGTCCTATTGATGTGGCGATACGGGAAAAGAGGGACAATAAATAATCTTCTGATTAAGTATGAGTCTTTTAGTGGGCTGTGTGGCAGCTGTGACCCTCTCAAGCATTTCTCCAGTGATACAGATTCTTACCCCCTCCTTTCTACTCCCTTTCCTGCCTGCAGAATCCCCAGCCTATTTTCTTGGCACCCTGACTCCTATTTACTGTGTTTCCCCCGTAGCTGAGACAGGAAAGCTGGAGAGGCTGGAGAGAGAGGAACACCCTTCCCCTCACTGGGATAAGGCTCTGGCAAAGTGTTTTGCCCAGAAACATGAAGTTTTGTTATGGACTAGAATCTGGGCATATTTCACAATTATTACTCATCCACTCCCCTTGCCAAATTCATGAGCGTCTCCTTCTTAGATCTTCACCTTGAGAACCTAGTGGGATTCCTAGAAGTAAAACCCATGAAAGCATGAGGATACCCTAAGACTGTAATTCTTGGGAGTTTTTCATTCTCATGTTAGTCCACACTCAGTCTTCAGTGCTTTTTGAAAAGTTACTGTTTAAGTGTTCCAACTGCTGCATATGAGCACTGTCAACTCTGCTTCTCTTGAGGGACTGGTCTCTACAGACTTTGGATTTGTCCTGAAATCTCAGTTTTCCCATAGGTACAAGAAATATTATTTATGTTCCATTTGCCCAGCTTTTTCTTATTATAATGACTTCTAAAAAAAACAAAAACCCATCAAAAAAAAAAAAAGAAAACCAAACTCACTGCTGTTGAGTCAATTCCAACTCAAAGCAACCCCACAGCATTTCCAACGCTGTAAATCTTTACAGAAGCAGACTGCCACATCTTGCTCCCACGGAACCACTGGTGGTTTCAAATCACTGACCTTTTGGTTAGCACTCGAGTGCTTTAACCACTGTGCCACCAGGCCTCCTATAGTGACTTCCAGGTTCTTTAAATATTGGAGCTAAAACTTCCCTCCAGCATTCCCTCCCATCATTGTTGTTGTTAGAAGCCATTGAGTTAGCCCCCAAATCATGGTGACCCCATTCACAAGAGAACAAAGTGCTGTCCTATTGGTTGTGGATCAGACCTTTGTGATCCACAGAGTTTTCACTGGTTGATTTTCAGAACTAGATGACCAGGGCTTTCTTCTTAGTCTGTCTTAGCCTGGAAACTCTGCTGAAATCTGTTCAGCATCATAGCAACATGCAAGCCTCCATTGACAGGTGGGTGGTGGCTGCCCAAGAGGTGTGTTAGCTGAGATTTGAACCTGGGTTTTTGGCATGGAAGGCAAGATAAGTCTATCACTAACAACCAGTGTCCCATGTTTACCCTAAACATACATCTATTTCTGATAAAATCAGAATAATGTGAATATTTAGCTTTTCTTATGCCTAATTTTCACTAAATATTTTATCACTAGCATTTACAAGTAAAATTAAATCTGTTTTTTTCAAAATTTATAGTGTCTGCATGATATTTATCCAAAACTAACTATTAGTTTACATACTTTTGATGGGTAAAAACAAATTACATAAATTTTTTATTTGCATTTCTCATTGTTGCCAAAATCCACATATAAAAGTAAATTACTTAGTGTAGAATATGAGCCTTTTAAAGACTACACACACACATACACACACACACGTATATACATATCTCCAAGTTATTTCCCAGAAATTTTGTTTAAAGCTGTACTACTACTCACTCTGAGACAAAGGTAGAAAATTGGAGAAGGACAAAATATCTCTGACTTTATTTATTGACAGTTTAGCAGGGCTGCCTTGTACAGTTCATCTTTCAATAGATATTTATTGAAATATCTGCCTGTCACTTTTGTAATACAGAGATAAATAGCAAACAGAAGATTTTCTGACACTGATCAATTCTATTATTTCTAATTTAGTGCTTTAGCATCTACAAGCTTTGTAGTCATGTATTTGTCATTAGCATGGCGCTTTAATAATTGTAACCTTTTTTTTTTTTTATACAGGAAAAAGTTCTACAACTTTTAGCCAAAAAGCCTTACTCATATCATGCTGGGCAAATTACTTACTCTCACTGTGACTCTATTTAAAAAATGGGAATAAAACTAGTTCTTACCTTATAGGGTAGTTGTGAGGATTACAGAAGCTATCAAGGTAAACACATGCATGCACACACAGAACAGTGTTGGGATATGAGCACTATATAAATATTAATATTATTTGAAGCCTTGGTGGTGCAGTGGTTAAGAGTTTGGCTGCTAACCAAAAGGTCGGCAATTTGAATCCACCAGCTGCTTCTTGGAAAAGCTATGGGTGGGAATGGACTCAACGGCTCTATACAAATATTAGTTATTATTGTTTAGAAGCTTGGAATGATCCCAAGTTAACTTCCTTTCATCTGTCTCATTTTGTAAGTCTTCTTTATAAAGGTTGAGCTGGGAAGGGGGGGATAAAAGGTTTACAGAGAGTATGGACCATTATCTTCCTCAGGATTTCCATTATACTCTTCATCAGATCAGAGAACCAAAATGGAATTTTTCTTTTTAAAAAGCATTCATTCTAGTGCCTTCTATGACCCAAAATATTCTTTTGGGGATTTAAACACCTTAATGATCATGTTCTTGAGTAAGAGAATATGAATGCACTCCAAAATATGAAAAGGCACAAAGTACGGTATCTATTCTGATCTTTTGCCCGACTCAAGAGATCGAAACATACTCCGAGAGTTCATATGTCCACGTGTATTAAAAGGCAGACCATAGGAAGCAAGAAAAATACCGTGTGAATGTAAGGGACTCATCACGTAGACTATAAATACTCCTTTAACTTCTGAAGGCTCTTTTTGGGGTTTCATCTTTTTGGTTTCACATGATTGCTTCCGTACCATTAGCAGTGAGTCTATTCAAATAAAAAGTAGCACTTAAAAATGCTCTTTGGCACTTCAAAAGGCCATATATTAGAGAGCTAATTGGTATAGCTTTTACAACTTTCACATTGATTTTTTTCCCATTGATTTTTTTTCCCCCTCCTTTGAGTTGCTTTTCATCCTGCTACTACTGTGAATTCCGCTCCTCAGTTCTTGGGGAGTAGATTACATGCAAAAGAAGATAGTCAGTGGAAGTGACAGAGTTCCCAAGGACTTTTGTTCTTCTGTTGCCGTATTTTAATTTCAGAAAAGAAGAACTAGCAGAGAGTAGTATATTGGTACTAGAGACTTAGAGTATACCAAAAATCTTTTTCCTCTGGAGATTTGAATATTTCCATGAAAATGACATACTCTTGACAATTTAGCATGGGAGCACTGAATTTTTCTTTGTTGTGGAGAGGTAGTTAACTTACCTTAAGAAAAAAAAAATGTATTTGAGGAATAACAACATTTACTTGTGAAGGCTTTCCTTCTACACATAGAGTTATAAACCCCTGTTCTTGCTGCTATCAAGTCAATTCTGACTCATAGCAACCCTACAGGACAGAGTAGAATGGCCCAATAGGGTTTCCAAGGAGCAGCTGGTGGATTCGAACTGCTGATATTTTGGTTAGCAGACTGAGCTCTTACATTTAGCCTGAGCTAAATACATTGTAATACTTCAACAAATGGTTTACTATTATATTTTCTATTATCATCACCAAGAACCAAGATATGTTTGATGAGTAATTAGGTGACTCCTTGTTATATGCAGTTACTTTCAGAAAATTAAGTATTTTTGATAAATGGACTATCACTTTGAAGACACACGTCTCTCCAGTCTATCTCTTCCAATTCTTGAATCATACAAATTACATTAAATAAGCAAAATAAATCTTGCTTATTTTAATTAAATTTTAATTTTGTTAAGTAATACAAGTACATAGTTAAAAAAAAAAAAAACTAAATGTTTCATATAAAAAATAGTGGTTTCTTTCTCCAGCCTTCCTATCCCCAAATCTGGCAGCCTTCAACTCTTATGGTTTTATTAGGTAATATGCATAAAAAAAAAATTTTTTTAATATGCATACACTATCGTTATTAACAGAATTCAGATAATATCCCTGGAATTTCTGTTCTTGTAGTTGAGGATTTATCTCTGTTAAATATAATCCACATATACTTCCCTGATTCTCATCTTTCCAGTATTTTATATCACAATTTTTTCAATCAAACCAAGTTAATTCTTATATATTTATGACTATGCAAATAGTGCCTCAGGCTGAACAAACTAATTTTCTAGGATCTTGTCCTTGGTATCCATAAAAAAATTCTTGTTTTTATTTTTTTTGGAGTTAATAATAGGGTTATTTCTTTCGCTTACTATCTACCTAGTCCTCTTCCATATGCTCCCAGCCTCCTCCTCTAAAAAAATACCTTCCTCATTGTCAGGGGTTGAATTTTATCCACCTATAGCACCAATAGCACTTAGCTGAGCCCTGAGTCCCGGTATTATGTGATTGCCCACCATTTTGTGTGATTTCCCTATGTGTTATAAATCCTATCGCTATGATGAAATGAGATGGATTAGTGGCAGTTATAAGGATGAGATACAAGATTAGACAGTGTCTTAAACCAATCTCTTTGAGATTTAAAAAAGAGAAGTGAGCAGAGAGTCAGGGGACCTCATACCACCAAGAAAGCAGTGCTGAGAGGACAGCGTGTCCTTTGGACCTGAGGTTCCTACACTGAGATGCTCCTAGACCGAGGGAAGACTGATGACAAGGACCTTCCTCCAGAGCCGACAGAGAAAGAAAGCCTTCCCTTGGACCTGGGGCCCTGAATTTGGACTTCTAGTCCACTGGACTGTGAGAGAATAAGCTTCTCTTTGTTAAAGCCATCCACTTGTGGTATTTCTGTTATAGCCGCACTAGATGACTAGGACACTCATGTTTCTGCTCTCGTACTACTTTCGTCTTTCAGGGAGTTAACACTAATTTCTTTTATTTGCATAGTTTCTAATTTTTTTTTTCTTAAAATCTCCAACATATCTGTCAAATTTCTAGCAACACATTTTTTAGTAGTATTCATGAGGTAAACCTGTGTTCCTTCCTCGCAGCATATACTCCGCACTGTCCCTTCCACAGCCCACCATCCATCTGCTCCAAACCGGCCTCAGTTCAGTCAAGGCCTGGGGCAGCTATCCTTGTGAAGGTCCCAGTTGCCTTACTACCTTATTAAAACCTTTGTGGCCTGGACCCTCTGCCTTCTTTTCCCTCAATAGTAAAACTAGATATTAGAAGATTATGGAGCAAACTTTCAAAATTCTGAGGGAAAATTGTTTACAGCCTAAGAATCCAAACCTAGAATTTGATCAAGCAACTGTGTGGGAAGAGCAAAGACATTTTTAGAAAATCAAGAACTTAAGGACAATTACCCTCCATGCACTACGGAGGGATATGTTTCAACAAAGGACTGGCAGAGGTTGTTTGCTTCATTTCTTTGATAATTCTTTCCCTTCTGCTTCTGCTATATCACTTTTCTCTAAATATATTAGATAAATAGTAAACAAAAAAGAAAACCGAATCCATTGATGTAGAGTCGATTTTGACTCATAGTGACCCTAAAGGACGAGTAGAACTGCCCAAAAGAGTTTCCAAGTAGCGCCTGGTGGATTTCAACTGCCAACCTTTTGGTGCCGTAACACTTAACCACTATGCCACCAGGGTTTAGACAAACAGTAGGCCTATTATATAATTTAAGAATTAAATAAATCTTGTATTTTTCATGTCTGTATTATGCTATTTTTCTTTTTTTTCTGGCATTATATTATTTTTTAACACTTTCTGACTTTAATAATTAAATATTTTGTTGATTTTTTCTATTTTTATGATACTTAAAATTTCTAATAACTCTTCTTTTGTTCTCGGATTATTCCTTTACATAGTATCCTGATTTAATAGATTTGCCTACCTGAAGTTTATTAATCTAAAACCTGTTGCTATTGAGCCGATTCCGAATCATAGCGACCCTAAGATAGAGTGGAACTGCTCCGTAGGGTTTCCAAGGAGTTGTTGGTGAATTCGAACTGTAGACCTTCTGGTTAGCAGCTGAGCTCTTAACCACTGCGCCACCAGGGCTCCAAAGTTATTTATTATATATGTTAAAAGAGATTTTCATTTTCCCCTGCTCCATGAAATACCTTGTTTTCCCCACATGCCTAATTTGTGTGTTTTTTTTTTTTTTTTTTTTTGCTTTCCTCTTTTATTCTAGAAGCTTCCTCAAAGGACTGATTCATACTTAAGAACAAAGCTTCAAAAAAGTTGACTTGAAACTATGTGTAGGGGCCAATCTTGTAGACTGTTCACTTTTACTGGTTACTTTTATCACTTAAAATATCATAAAAAATAAAAAAGAGAGAGATCTCAACAAGACAGTTAACAATTAAGGTAAAGACAATGTTCAAAAATGAAGACCACAATGTCAAATAAAAGGAAAAACAACAAAGAAAACACATGGAAAATACAAGGTTTATTTAATCCTTAAATCATCTAGGTGACCAGCAGTGTGCTATCAGTAAAAGGAATCCCTTTCTTTGACGAGTCAGAGAGTAATACTCCAACCTCCGATATGTGTGGGCATGTGTGTGCACACAGCATTTACCCCAGGATCTCGGTATGTTTGGGCATGGTGGATGAATGGATAGCTGGGAGTCCAGAATCCACTATGTGGACTTATTCTTCCTCTCTTCATTCTTGGAGTTCATCCCTGTCATCAACTGTGCCTGGTGTTCTCTGCAGCCATCTAAAGTGTGTCTTCTATTGTGCAGTTAGTTACTTCTCCATGATTTCTGCATGCAACGTGTGTTGAAATTTTTCAATCACTGTTGCCTTCAATCCCCATTTCTTAGTCCACTTTAAAGGTGTTTTGGTCAAGAGAAGAGATACATGCATATGGTCAAGGCACCCTGTGTAAGTGGACGTCTTCCCCTTTGATGTTAAGTTCATTGTCGTGTCTCCATGGCCTAGCATAGTGCGTGGTTTAGAAAGGCAGCCAGAAAAGATGACTTGGAATTAACAGAACTCATGGTGGTATTAATAAAATTAATAAGTCATTTAATTTTTGAAAAAAGCGTCATCTCCCATTGCTATGAATATTTTAACTATGCCATCTTCCTATTTTTATGGTTTGATAATTTACTGCCCTTTTGCAATTATGGTGCAAAAGAATAATTTTTTCATTAAGAACTATGACAACAAATCTATTTTGGAGGAAATTCACTAGTTCACTGCATTATCTTCCACTATCCCATACAGCCTTAAGAGTGGGAAATAGTTTTATCTTATGATATTAAATTAAACTGAAGATCAACTTTACCTTGAACTACATGTCACAATGAATTTTTAAGGGAGAAAATCTAAAATAGAGTTATCAATATAGGACAAAAATGCTCCTCAGTTACGTGTAGAAAAACAAAGGACTACAATTATTTCATAACATTACATTATTTTTGAATGGAAAATACTTCTTCAAACCTCTACTTCGAGGGTAAGAAAAACAATGAAGTTCAATTACATTTTATGTAATATATATTATGTTGTTGTTGTTAGATGCTAACAAGTCTGTTCTGACTTACAGCCACCACAGAATGAAACACTGCCTGGTCCTGCACCATCCTCACAATTGTAGCTATGTTTGAACCCATTGTCGCAGCTACTATATCAATCCATCTTGTCCAGTATCTTCCCTGTTTCAGTAACCCTCTACTTTACCAAGCATGATGTCCTTCTCCAGGGACTCGTCCCTCCTGATAACATGTCCAAAGTACGTGAGGTGAAGTCTTGCCATCTTCACCTGTAAGCATCCTGGATGTGCCTCTTCCAAGACAGATTTGTTCGTTCTTCTGGAAGTCCACGATATACTCAGTATACTTTGCCAACACCATAATTCAAAGGCATCAATCCTTCTTCAATCTTCCTTATCCATTGTCCAGCTTTCACATGCATCTGAGGTGATTGAAAGTACCATGGCTGGGGTCAGGCACGTCTTAGTCCTCAAAGTGACAACTTTGTTTTTTAACACTTTAAAGAGGTCTTTTGCAGCAGATTTGCCCAGTACAATATGTCTTTTGATTTCTTGCCTGCTGCTGCCTTGGGCATTGATTGTGGATCCAAGTAAAATGAAGTCCTTGACAACTTCAATCTTCTTTCCATTTATCATGGTGTTGCTTATTGGTCAGGTTGTGAGGATCTTTCTTTATGTTAATATGTAATCCATACTGAAGGCTGTAGTCTTTGATTTTCATCAGTAAATGCTTCAAGTCCTCTTCACTTCCAGCAAGGAAGGTTGTGTCATGTGCATATCTCAGGTTGTTAATGAGTCTTTCTCCAATACTGATGCAATGTTCTTCTTCATATAGTCCAGCTTCTTGGATTATTTGCTCAGCAAACAGATTGAATAAGTATGGCGAAAAGATACAACCCTGTTGCACACCTTTCCTGATTTTATACCACTCAGTATCCCCTTATTCTTCTTGAATGACTGCCTCTTGGTCTCTGTACAGGTTCTGCATGAGCACAATCAAGCATTCTGGAATTCCCTTTCTTGACAATGCTATCCATAATTTGTTATGATCCACACAGTAGAATTCCTTTGCATAGTCAGTAAAACACAGGTAATCATATTTCTTGGAGCCCTGGTGGCACAGTGGTTAAGAACTCATCCGCTAATTGAAAGGTCAGCAGTTCAAACTCACCAGCAGCTCCCTGGGTGAAAGATGTGGCACTCTGCTTCCATAAAGATTTACAGTCTTGGAAATCCTATAGGGCAGTTCTGCTCTGTCCAATAGGGTCGCTATGAGTAGGAATCGATTCGATGGCAATGGGGCTTGGTTTTTGTTTAAGCATTTTTATGGCATTCTCTGCTTTCAGCCAAGATCCATCTGACATCAGCAATAATATCCCTTGTTCCACATCCACTTCCAAATCCAGCTTGAATTTCTGACAGTTCCCTGTAGATGTACTGCTGCAAACATTTTTGAGTTATCTTCAGCAAAATTTTACTTGTATGTGATATTAATAATATTGTTCAATAATTTCCACAATCTGTTGGATCACCTTTCTTGGGAATAGTCACAAATATGGATCTCTTCCTGTTGGTTGGTTAGGTAGCTGTCTTCCAAATTTCTTGGCATCACACATACTGGTCTGTCAGTTTATCATATTGTGGTGGCTTTCATGTTGCTGTAATGCGAAGATTAACATAGAGATAATATTTCAATTCCTGGGTCAGTATTTTTTGAACTGGACAATGAGTAAGGAAGACTGAAGAAGAATTGACGCCTTTGAATTGTGGTGTTGGTGAAGAGTATTGAATATACCATGGACTGCCAAAATAACAAACAAATTCGTCTTGGAAAAAGTACAACCAGAATGCTCCTTAGAAGCAAGGATGGCAAGACTGCATCTTACATCCTTTGGACATGTTGTCAGGAGGGATCAGTCCCTGGAGAAGGACGTCATGCTTGGTAAAGGACAGGGTCAGTGGAAAAGAAGAAGACCCTCAATGAGGTGGATTGACACAGTGGCTACAAAGATGGGCTTGAGCATGACAACGATTGTAAGGATGGCGCAGGACCAGGCAGTGTTTCATTCTGTGGTACGTAGGGTCATTATGAGTCAGAACTGACTCAAAGGCACCTAACAACAACAACAACATTTTTTAAACAATATCATTAATCTGAAGCGTTTTTATATATCTTGTATCATAGTTTTACTAAAATGTTGCCTTCACAGCTCTCCCCTTCTCCTAACACTATGAGGAGTAAATTATTTGGCTTTGTGTAAAATTTTCCTTCTCGGTACACCTTCACATGATCCAAAATCACAGTAGTCCTTTTGGAAAAGTACAGATTTTAGTTGCATGTTGTCGTTAGGACAGCATTCTTAGAACCGTTAAAAATATTGATGGCCCGATATTTGTTTTTGATGTCATATAATTCCATTGAGATATGAGTTTACCCATTCAATTCTCAATCTTCATTTTTCTCTCAGGTGGGAAAGGTAAGTGGTAGACATTATGAGAATACATGTATATTTTTGCTTTTCCATGTCTTACAAAGACCTGGTCAACAAATTATTGGAAATTTATGATTTCATATTTTAAATAACAGCATTGTCTGGCCAACTCAAGGTCGAAAAGTATTTCCAGTTGTTATTTTATGTCTGTACTAGTATCTTGCTCCCAGGCAAGATTGGCAAAGTCAATAAAGACATGTAGATTAGGCTTTTCAAAAAAAAGATTCAGCATGCTTTCTACCAAGGTATTGTATTGATATTGTAGTTTCACTAATCAGCTTGAAACACCTCTCAAAGGCAAGGAAAACAAGATATTTTGCAAGTTAAATTCACCACCTAATCTTAAAAAAAAAAAGTTGCTGTCAAGTCGATTCGGACACATAGTAACCCTATAGGATAGAGTAGGACTGGCCCATAGTTTCCAAGAAGCGCCTGGTGAATTCGAACTGCCAACCTTTTGGTTAGCAGCTGTAGCTCTTAACCATTACGCCACTCGGGTTTCCTCACATAATCTTAGATGATATCAGTTCATCTCTGCCCTTCCATTTGTACAGCGTAATAAGCAGATGAGCTATATGGCTTACTTCAATGAATTCTGAAGAGTTATATTCAAAATATTTGAAGATTGTTATATCTATTATTATATAAAATAATTTTATGATCTAAGAGTAACTGGGAAATTTTTAATGCAAAAAGGAAGCAATAATTTTGCAAATTTATCTGAGGATTCATTAACTGAAATTTGTGATCATTTGGATAAGAATATTTAACTGATTAAACATATGACATACGCAAATAATATTGCAGAGTATACCTCCAAGGTGACAGGAAAGGTATTTTTTGTTTTTGTTTGTTTTGCTGATTAGTAATTGTATCAGGCTTGGAAAATATAGAAGAGCATGCAGGCAAAAATAAAATTACCTGTAACCCCACTATTCCATAACAGGCACTTTTACTAACTCAGTGTATTTCAAACTTCTCCCTCTTTATAACTCTCTTCATATTACCAAAGACAACGGTAGAAATATGAAAACTTGATGTTACATATTTGAGAGCCTATTTTACGCATTTATTTGTGCTCTGTTAGCCTCCTTTAAGGAACAGCGTAAATGTTTTCCCAAGATATTAAATATTCTTTTACAACATGTTTTCCTGTATTTTGTCACTTAGATATGCTGCGATTTATTTCATCCATCTTTGGGGGTGTTTTAAAACTATTGTTTTACTTATGGCAGATAGCATTCTCATTACAAATAATTTTTATCTATTCATGAGATAGTCGCCCAAAGGATCTCAAAATAGTAAGTTTGTTTTTGTATGTGTGTGTGCATTGTTTTTATATTTGAAGATTATACAAACAGTAGTAAATAATTAAAATTAGTTAAGCTTTCTAGATTAAATATTTTCTTGAATAAGTCATTTGGATACAGCTTCTCTAAATCACTGATGTTCCATTGCTCTTCAGACAAAAAATCATTTGAGTGAATTTTTAATTTTATGAAAACTACACCAAGGAGGACGTCTGGAAATGGCAATTTTCATTCCATTTCCTGTGCTCTTGACTCCTTATCTGAATACTGGCAATAATAATTTTTTTTTTTTCAATCCAGTAGAAAAGAAACATGGAGGTAAAAAGAGACTGTTTTCATGGACCTAGAGACCATTTTCTATTCATATTTCCAATCCTGTATGTAGAAGATTCCATTTTTGTAGAATCTTCAACAGGCATATTTTTTGGCAACAGTTCTCCACAAATGATTTGTTTCCTCATGGAGAAGTTTTACTTGGTATAGTAGAAGGCTACAAGGAACAGGACCTTCTTTAGGGTACACAATACACAGGAACTGTTTGGAAGGGCAAGGTGTCTTTCATTAAGCTTGATGGAGTAGAAATTGCTTTTCATGTGAGGAATAGAGCTTTCTGAGGGAGCTCTGTTCTTCTTTCTGCTAAATAAAACAGCTTGAATGTCTGATGTGTACATTAGAGTACATTTTTCTTCTGTTGACACTGAGATTCATGGGAATATTTACCATTAACACAAATGGGAGCGAAACACATCAATCGCTTCTCGTGAAGACTCAAATGCTCCTCTTCCTTTGAACCCAATATATTACTGGTAATTACATTTTGTGTCAATAATAATTACTCTTATTCAGTTTAACACTGCTGCTTAGAAACAAGCATCTTATTGCACCACAAGGTCATAAAAAAAAAAGTGAAGAACATGGAGATATTTTATTTCAGAGTTTTGTGAAGTTTAACCTAATGCCAGGAAGATTTATTAAAATCTTGTTTTGTTAATATTACTTGTTTCTATTGCCAGAAGATACCAAACAGAATAAAATATTTAGCACATTTATATAAAATGGCTTATTTAAAAGATTTATATTTTTCTCCAGCTATGATTTTCTTCTAATATGTACTAAACAGGATTTGAAGAAAACAGAAAGGTATTTTAAAATACAGCAATCTCAAATACTGACTTTTAAAAGAAGACCAATCCAAGCTTTTGCCTGTTGTTTCTATTTTTTAATAATAATCATCTGGTTTCTCTAACATTGAGTGGAAGTTTATCATTTTTCAAAAAATAATAAATTATTAAATAATTTTCAGTATGATATATACCTATATACCTGTCTATAGCTATATCTATTTATATATAATTTTCAGCATATCTCCTTTTTATGAGTCATATTAATGAGAAATATAATTTATTTTGCCATATTTCGTGAATCTAAGGTGCCACTGGGTTTTGGTTTTAAGGTTCCACATTAATCCTAGGAGACAGTATATTCTGTAGCATTAAGGAAATAATTGTTATCTGTTAAACTGTTACAAAATGCTATCTTATCATGTATATTGTATTTAAACTCTTGAAACTGTCTTTTAGACTTAGATTTTATCATATATCATACTAATGTATATATTACATGAAAATTAAAATGAAATCATTTTATCAAATTTTTTTCCTAAAATACTCCTGGTTCTAAATCAAACTCCTCAGGTTCTCTTGACACACAGTCATGAAGGTTTGTTTTTTACCTTAAAATATCATATTTTTTACTGTCCAGAACATTGGTGATGTAGCATTTCGTAACATGTTCCACTATCATCTTCTATATGTTCTCCCAGGCCACTGAGAAACATTTTGCAAGTCTTGATGTTGACGCTTTTTCCTCTTATGAGAAGATTCAAAGGGAAGGGAGCCAGACAACTTCTGGGGCTCACATAATTCCCTCACTCACTTTAAAATCATTTGTTAATTCAAATAACAAGGAGATGCCCTTATCTATTTATTCTGCTAAGAACAGCTAAACCTACCCATCTTAAGCCATGTGAACTATGCCATCTGAACAACAGAAATAAGAAAATGCCATTAAATCTAAGATTCATTTTAATCGAGAAATGTTAGAAAATAAAAAGTGTGAGTTTTAGAATCAATGATATGTAGAACTTTTAATGAACAGCTCAGAACTTCAGTACTTATTTCTTAGTTTTTCCAAAAGTATCAGCTTCTAGAGTCAAAAATGAACGATTCTCTGATGTTTCCCCCAGAAGATACTGGCAATTGTTGTGTACCGCCTAATATTTGTCTTCATGGCTAAAGAAAGTTGTATTATGAACACTGGCATCTGCCCTCATATATAAAAGGAAATGGTAACTGAGACAAATTTCTGTTTACCTTGAGTCAAATTAAAAGGTTCCCCCTCCCCGCCCCATTAACGTCTCAGAGAAGAGAAGAAATTCTCAAAGTTTCTTTCTGAATGTCTGTATTAATAAATATAATTTATAGGAACTATATCTTACCAATTTTTGTCTCTACCTTCCTTTGCGGTTTCTGATACATATTCATGGAAATGTTTCATAAACAGGAGGTTCCAATTCATGGAAGGCTGCAGGTGAGGAAAGATGTTGTTACTCAATTAGCGCTATAGGTGATATTATATATTATAGCCCACAGAATATCTAAATATCCCCTTTATTTCACAATAGTAGTAACAGTAGTAATTTCATCTCCTAATCATGTAGTTTCATTAGATACCTGAATCAAATGAAGTCTGTGAGAATCTATAATCTTATAGAACAATATTTCACCTTCTCCAGACTCCCATTTTGAACATATGGCCCTAAACACATTGCTAGATGTAAGTTTGGTGGTAAGACTAGGCCATTTGGAAGCACTGAGGTTGAACACAAAATAACGTGACACTTCAAAACTATGGGAGCATTACTACAAATATTAAAGTGATTATAATAATAAGAGGATATTATGCCTATAAACTTGAATTTTAGATGATGTGAGAAAATTACCAGAAAAATATAAATTAAAAAAAAAAAATTGAAACCCAGTGTCTATTTGAGACATTTAATCTGTAATTAAACCTTTCCCATGAAGAAATCTCTAGCCCTAGGTTACTTTATCAGCAAGTTTGTCCAAATATCTAAGGAAGAAATTACACTAATTTTACATAAACTGTTCAGAAAATTAAAAAAGGAAAAATTCCCATGACTTCCCTTTCCGTGGCCCGCTCCCGGTCATGCTCCTTCTCTGACTCTGCAGACCAGGTAAGATTCCTCTGCCACTTTCCCTGGGCACCTGGACTTCCCCTTTCATGGGAAGCATCACACTTTGGAAGGTTTGAATGTTGGTCTTCCCCACGAGGCCGTGAAGGCAGAGCTATGCCAGCCTCATTTGGACCTCTGTCTCCAGGCCTGACTCATAAAGGCACCAAGAAGTATTTGTTACATAAATCAAAGCTTCAAGGGAAGAGTAGGAACAAGCAGGGAGGGAGATGTTTTAATGAGAGAAAGACACCAAGAAAAACAAGGGAGAGCAGAGGTGGGTGACCTGGAGATGCTAAAGAGCAGGAGAGAGCTTGGCTTTTTTGGGGGAAAAGATACTTGAAAAGGGGAAGGGAAGAATAATGGAAAAATAGAGAAATGAATCTTACTGACTTTTCAATTCTGCCCAGGGTTATCTCTGATTGATTGACCATCGAAATTGCCAAAACAATAACACCCAGTGACATTAAATTGCCTATTGGCTGAATTTCCCCTACCATATAGACTAGATTAATTTCCTGATGGAGCTGACCAGTTGTCTTGGTGTTAAAATTCATTGCTCCCTTTTCAATAGTTACAATGATGGAAGGCTGAGGAGATTGTAGAGATCCTTGTCCTGCCCATGATATTACTGTATAATATAATAGAAGAGCACTGTGGTGGCTTATCAGCTCCATGCAAACAAAACATCTTATAAGCAGGATTGAAGAGAAAGACCATTCTTCACTATTGCTGCAGTAATTAACTGTAGTTAG
Organism: Loxodonta africana; assembly: GCF_030014295.1. Classification (NCBI taxonomy): domain Eukaryota; kingdom Metazoa; phylum Chordata; class Mammalia; order Proboscidea; family Elephantidae; genus Loxodonta; species Loxodonta africana. Next base: position 43,299,614 of record NC_087352.1, read on the forward strand.
ACAAGACAGACCTCCAGCAGACTCTGCTGATGCCACGCCTATCTTCTCTTCACAAATCCCTCTCAAGATTTCTGAATTTTCATCTCATACATCCATTTTCAAGCTTGAGGAAATACAAGACACCCAAATTATCAATTCACATATCAGACAATTGCTACCTCTTCTCCATAGTTTTTTTACCTTGGAATTTAATGGTTCAATCTTCAGCATTTTGAGTCTGAATACAGAGAACAGGAAACTGTTCTTAGAGCTATAACAATATTCATAATCCAAATATGTAAGTTAGATGAAAGTTTAGATTACTTTACACCAATACCAATGCCGGGAATTTTTTGACTAATTTTTTTTTTTTAATAACACGTGCACAAGGCTAATACTATTGAACTAAATAGTGCACAGAAGAATTTAAAATGATAAAACAACAGCCTCTGTCCCACTCTTTCCCATTTACCCCTTCCAGAGGCCATCACTTCTAGCCACTTCTGTGTTTAGTTACCACCTATACTAGTTACCACTTACACCTCTCTGTTAGGTTATCAGTTGGAAACGTCCCTGTCATGGAAGGTAATGGTATACTTACCCTACCCACTACTATGCCCCATCTTTATACTTATTTCATGCTTAATATAACTACTTCATCTCATATTTTCAAACAAGCTACTTAATGCCCTGATTTCTTTTTTTTCCACTTTTTATTTTGAAACAATTTGGAAGTTATGGAAGAGTTGAAAGGATACTACAAAAAAATCTCCCTATACCCCTCGCGTTAATTCACCAATGATTAACATTTTGACACATATGCTTTCTGTCACTCTCGCTTTCATGCGTTCTCTTTCATATACACACAGATGCGCACACATGCACACACGCATACATATACATATGCACACACACATACATATACATAATACATATTTTTGCTGAACTTATTAAAAGTTGCAGACAACAAGCCCCTTTACCTCTAAATAATTCAGTGTATTTTTGCTTAAAAAAAAAAAAAAGAATATCATTGTTGTAAAATGCTCAAATTCAGGAAATGTAACATTGATAATATAATACTATTGTCTAATAACCCAGTGTCATTGAGTCAATTCTGACTCATATAATAGAAAGTCTATATTTAAATTCTGGCAATTTTTCCAATAATGCCCCCCATGGCATCCTCTCTCCCCATCTGTTCCAAGATCCAATTTTCCTATCGTCTGTACAAGTCCCTCAGCCTTTCATTGACATTTTTTTCATGAGTACAGGCCAGTTGTCCTTTAGAATGTTTCTCACATTGAGTCTGGCTGATGCATCCTGATGATTTCAGGTCATGGCTGCTTTGTGGGAATACGATATAAGTGACATCTTCTTCTTAGTGAAGCATATCAGAAGGTGCGTGGCACTTCTTTGTCTCAGTATTGATTATGTTAAGGTGGTGTCCAAAAAGTGTCTTCCATTTTCAAGTATTAAGTAACATGTGGGGAGATACTGTGAAATTATGTAAATATCCTGTTCCTTATCAATTTTTGTCAATAATTTTAGCATTCATTGATGATCCTTGTCTGAAAGACTCATTTCCTAATGGTTGCAAATGATGCCTGTCTAAATCTACCATACCTTCCACCTCTATGACTTGATATCCTGCTTTAAGAGCTGTCCTTTCTCCCCCACCTATTTATTGACTTGTTTAATTATTTGCTTAATTTTATATTTTATCAGTCTGAAGTTATGGAATTCCATTTTTATTGCATGAGGTATAATGCGTTCCTGTTTGTTACTTATTTTATGCTCATTTATTTCGTGTATTTGGTCAGTTGGAAACATTTCATGCTGGTTCCTGTGTCCTTTGAAATGCTTTCATCTTTTTTTTTTTTTTTTTTTTTTTGAGCATTTTCTTAGTTTCTGGCACATCTTGTTTTGCCCCTTCCTGTCCCTGGTATCAGCCATATCACCAAGGAGGCCTGGTTCTCTTTGAGGACAAATAGTATTTAGAGACTAAGCTGGGTGTACTCATTGCAACTAATGTTTCATTGTTTCTAGGTCCTTTCAGCATACATACCTGGAGAAATGCCAACAATTAAATCAAAATCACAAGTACCCCAAAACTGCAGGGTTTTCCTTGCCCTTTGTCATTCTATATTTTTAGCTTTCTCCTCCCACAATGAGATATTGAATCCTACAATGTCCAGTAAATAGTTTCAGAACTACCATTCCAATACCACCAGCAAGTTCAAGCATGCAAGTGTACACACATACACACTATACTAAGCCCAAGAGTTATTTGTGATCCTTTTTCCCTTTTGACAGAGGCTTTAGAGTCAAGAAAGGACCCTGGGTGGTGCAGTTTGTACTCAACACTTAAATGATGTGGCTTGAACCCACCTAGCGGCATCATGAAAGAGAGGACTGGTGATCCACTTACATAAAGATTAAAGCCAAGAAAACCCTATAATAGATAGGGTTATCATGAGTCAGAATCAACTAGAGGGCAATGGGTTTGATTTTGTTTTGTTTTGTTTTTTCAGGTTCAAAATATTGTGGTCAAAAAATACTTGTATTAATCATTCCTCCATCCTTGTTGTGGTTGTGTTTAGTTCAAATACAATTAGGGTCATCTTTTTTTTCCGTTTGTATTCTAACGTAGAATTTTCCCCTAACTTACACCGATTTTTTGTATTGATACATAAAATATTACCATGGTTCCATAAGACATTCTCAGAAGAGTATGACACCGCCCCCGCATCCCTTCCTCTCCTTTACCATCCTTCTTCTATAGATTAACCAGTTTCCTTCATTTCTGCTTTGTACTTAATAGGTTTTTTTTTTTTTTTTTTGAACTAGAAAACTAGCTAATGTGTGTATTTCACAGTTTCTCCTTTCTTACATTGTTGTTGCTGTTAGGTGTCATCTAGTGAGTTCAGACTCAGCAACCCTATGTACAACACAGTGAAACACTGCCTGATCCTGGGTTATCCTCACAATCATTGCTATGTTTGAGCTCATTGTTGCATTCGCTGTGTTAGTCTATCTTGTTGAATGTCTTCCTCTTTTTTGTTGACCCTGTACTTTACCAAGCATGTTGTCCTTCTCCAGGGACTGGTTCTTCTGATAACATGTCTAAAGTATGTGAGATAAAGTCTAAGGAGCATTGTGGCTGTACTTCTTCTGAGATAGATTTATTCCTTCTTCTGGCAATCAATATACATTCAATATTCTTCTCCAACACCATAATTCAAATGTGCCAACTCTTCTGCAGTCTTCCTGATTCATTGCCCAGTTTTTGTATGCGTATAAGCTGATTGAAAATACAGTGGCTTGGGTCAGGAGCACCTCAAGGTGACATTTTTGCTTTTTAATGCTTTAAAGAGATCTTTTGCAATAGATTTTCCCAATGCAATACTTCATTTTATTTCTTGTTTGCTGCTTCCATGGGCATTGATTTTGAATCCAAGTAAAATGAAATCCTTGAAAACGTCAATCTTTTCTCCATTTATCATGATGTTGCTTATTGGTCCAGTTGTGAGGATTTTTATTTTCTTTATGTTCCATACTAAAGGCTGTAGTCTTTGATCCTCATCAGTAAGTGCTTCAAGTCCTCTTCACTTTCAGCAAGCAAGGTTGTATTGTCTGCATATCACTGATGGTTAATGAGTCTTCCTCCAGTACCGATGCAGCATTCTTCTTCATATAGCCCAGTTTCTCAGATTATTTGCTCAGCATACAGACTGAATAAGTATGGGGAAAGAATATGATGCACACCTTTCCTAATTTTCAACCACCTGGTATCCCCCTTGTTCTGTTTGAAAGACTGCCTCTTGGTGTATGCACACGTTCTGCAGGAGCACAATTAAGCATTCTGGAATTCCCATTCTTTGCAATGTTATCCATAAGTTGTTATGATCCATACAGCTGAATGCCTTTGCATAGTCGATAAAACACAGGTAAACATCTTTCCAGTGTTGTCTGTTTTCAGCCGAGATCTATCCAACATCAGCAATGATATCCCTTATTTCAAGTCCTCTTCTGAATCTGGCTTGACTTTCTGGCAGTTCCCTGTAGATGTACTGCTGCAACCATTTTTGAATTATTTTAAGCATAATTTTACTTGCAAGTGGTATTGATATTATTCAATAATTTCCTCATTCCATTGGAACACCTATTTTTTGCAATGGGCATGAATATGGATCTCGTCCAGTCAGTTGGCCAGGTAGCTGTCTTCAGACTGTCTTGGCATAGACTAATGAGCACTTTCAGTACTGCATCCATTTGTTGAAACATCTCAATTGGTATTCCGTCAATTCCTGGAGCCTTGTTTTTCACCAACGCCTTCAGTGCAGCTTGGACTTCTTCCTTCACTACTCTTGGTTCTTGATCATAAGCTATCTCGTGAAACAGCTGAATGTCAACCAATTCTTTTTGGCACAGTAGCCCTGTATTCCTTCCATCTTCTTTTGACGCTTCCAGTGTCATTCATTTTTTTGCCCATAGAGCCCTTCAACATTACAACTCGAGGCTTGGATTTTTTTCTTCAGTTCTTTCAGCTTGAGAAATGCCGAGCATGTTCTTGCCTTTTAGTTTGCTAACTTCAGTTCTTTACACATTTCATTATTATACTTTGTCTTCCTGAGCTGCCTTTTGAAATCTTTGTTCAGGTCTTTTACTTCATCATTTCTTCCTTTCACTTTAGCTAATTTACATTCAAGAACAAGTTTCAGAGTCTCTTCTGACATCCATTTTGGTCTTTTTTGTTGTTTTTTGGTCTTTTTAATGACACTTTGCTTACTTCATGTATGGTGATGTCTTTGATGTCAGCCTACAACTCATCTGGTCTTCAGTCATTAGTGTTCAATGTGTCAAATATATTCTTGAGATGGTCTCTAAATTTAGGTAGAATATACTCAAGTTTGTTCTTTGGCTCTCGTAGACTTGTTTTAATTTTCACCAGTTTCAACTTGAACTTAAAAAAAAAAAAATTTTCTTGCGGATGGGTAATTGATGGTCTGTTCTGCAGTTGGCCCCTCACCTTGTTCTGACTGTCACTGAGCTCCTCCATCAGCCCTTGCCACAAATGCAGCCTCTGATTCCTGTGAATTTTATCCAGTGAACTCCACATGTATGCTCGCCATTTGTGTTGTTGAATAAAGGCATTTCCAATGAATAAGTCTTTGGTCTTGCAAAATTTTATCATGGTATCTTCTGCATAATTTCTATCAACAAGGCCATATTTTCCAACTATTGATCCTTCTTCTTTTTAACCTTTTATATTCCAATCACCAGTAATTATCAATGCATCTTGATTGCATGATCGATTTCAGACTCCAGAAGTTTGTAAAAATCTTCAAGTTCTTCATCTTTGATATTAGTGTTTGGTGCACAAATTTGAGTAATAGTCCTATTAACCAGTCTTCCTTCTTGGAATATGGATATTATCCTATCTTTCTTACATAAAAGGTGGCATATTATATTTTTTATTTTATTAATGATCAAAAGTTGAGCTAATTTCTCATGAACACACTTTTTCTTAAGATAAATATCAATCACACAGAAACATTATACAATTACAAAAGTTATATTAGCCTATGGGTTGATTCATTTATACGTTTTACCAAAACATTGATTGCATGTTCTTTTATTTTAGCTTAATTGTATAACCCAGGTTGTCTGTTAATGTAAAGCAAATCAAATATTTGGGTCTAGTTAGTACAGAATGGAGCTTAAAAGAGAAAATCAGAGTTAATATGCCCATCCTAAATTATCATTTGATTAAAAAAAAGACTTCAGCAAATCATGGAAATCTTAAGACTCCTGGAATATTAACATTCAACTGCCCAAATGAAATTAGTACCATTGAAAATATGTACAAGTTAGGTTAAAAAATTTAGACTTCAGCTAGGCATTTCAAGGAGTAAAGGCAGAGGGAAAAAATACAACATTTGTAGGCTTGCATTGAGTGTAACAACTCTTATAAATGTAGCTTGAAAAAAAAAAAACAAAAAAAACCCACTGCCGTCCAGCTTAGAATAAGGCAAATGATTATTTCCAGGTGAGCTATCCAAGGCAATATTGTTAAAGAAAATTACTGGACCTTTCTGCCAGTCTATGATTAGCTAAAATAATGTTTATTAGTGTTTTAAAATGAAAACTATAATTTACCAATAGCTCTTTTGAAAACTGCTTTGCACACAAGAGTTTTTAACAGACTCCTATGTATGGAATTTGCCAGGTTACACTAGGAGGAAGTCGAGTTGCGTGGATTTTTCTTATCAAAGACTCTGCAAAGTCTTCAGTTGATTTATCATTCAAAAGGAAAGAGCTCAGAATAAGTTCAGAAACAGAACTTGCTTTGCTCAAGATATAAAAGTAGTTGAAGTTGAAGTTTGTGCTTGTATTTTTCCCACCTTTACCCTTCCCCTACCCGACCCAAGACCCATTAGCTACTCTGTGACTCCAGTCAAAAACTAGGCACAAACACACTCCAATGGATCTGCTGTCACATACCAGTGTCTGATTCCCTTCATTACTACATTTTTTCTCCTTAATTGTTGTTTTTTGATAGCTTGTGTTTTCAATATTGAAATGCATGCTTACTAATTGAGCATGTTCAAATTTTTGATTGGTAATATGAATTAGGTGTTAATGACTGCTGATGGGTTACATTCCTTCTCCCCCAAATATATGTCTCCCTTAGGACATATGTATAGGAGTTGAGGACTCTGGATGAAGAGAATACTAATATAAAAAGAATGAAGTCTCACTAATTAGTATTTTAATAATTGATTTTTTTCAAAATTATTCATTTATCACCTAATAGATGTTAGGCATTGTATTCAGTAGTATAATTTTCAAGGTGCAAAGACATCATCCCTGCCCTCAAGTACTTTACTATTTAGTGAAAAGACATACAAACTTGAAATTGCAATATACTTATGGTGGTTGTCTTCAAATCCCAGTTTGCATCAGAACCAACTCAAGGTTTGTAAAAACACAGATTTCTGTACCCAAACCACAGCGATTCTGATTCAATATGTCTAGGGAAGGTCCCAATAACTTATATTTCTAGCAAGCTCCCAGGTGATACTGATGTTGCTTATCTCAGGGCCACTCTATGAGGACTACTATCCTAAGGTACTCGCTATAATGGGCTTGCGCACATTGGAACCAATGGAACAGGAGAGCAGCCAAGTCTTTAAGGTGAATTCACAAGGAAGCTTTACAAAGGGGGAGCATTTTTATACAGACATGAAGCGTCAAAGAAGTTGGCCAAGTGAAGAAGCAGGGAAGATGGGTGAGGTGAATGAGAGTGTCATTACAAGTAGAACTTCGTATGCCCTTTCTAGAGATGCAATGATAAAAGACTCAAGTTCTACTGTTGTTGTTGTTGTTGTTAGGTGCCGTGGAGTCAGTTCCAACTCATAGCGACCCTATGTACTACAGAACGAAACACTTCCTCGTCTTTCATTGTGCTCACAATCATTGTTATGCTTAAGCCCATTGTTGCAGCCACTGTGTCAATTCATTTCATTGAGGGTCTTTCTCTTTTTTGATGACCTTGTACCCTAAAAGGCACGATGTCCTTCTCCAGGGACTGATCTCTCCTGATAACATGTCCAAAGTATGTAAGACACAGTCTCGCCATCCTTGCTTCTAAGGAGCATTCTGGTTGTACTTTTTCCAAGACAGATTTGTTCATTCTTTTGGCAGTCCGTGGTATATTTAATATTATTCGCCAACACCACAACTCAAAGGCGTAAATTCTTCTTCAGTCTTCATTATTCATAGTCCAGGTTCGCATGCATAAGGTGCAATTGAAAAGTTCTATTAGTGATACTTTATATCAGTCTCACTTAATTTCGACCAGAGATTGCAAGATATCAAGGGCTTCTTGGAAACTTACGGGGCAGTTCTACTCTGTCCCATAGGGTCGCTATGCGTCGGAATCGACTCCACGGCACTGGGCACTGGGTATACAAGACGAAATATCTTCTTCCTGTATCATTCTTATGTATCTCTCTACAGAACTTGTAAAACTGAATTCTACTTCTTTTGCTTATACATTTACTAAAATACTGAAAGTACCTTGCATTTTTGTGCCCCCAAATCTCCAGTATCTGGTTCACAGAACATATTAACAGATTTTTTTTATTATTATTGAATAATCAGATGAATGAATGAATGAGGTGAACTGAAATAGAATCAACAGGACCCACAAACTTTATCTGACAATTAGATGAACCTTCCCTTCTGGCCACAAGGACATGATCCAATGTCTAATTTATAGGTTCTCTTCTCTCTAGCCTTAATAAATGCTAAGAAATAATGAAGCTATAAATCAGTTTAATAACTCAACACATACTTTGGAATTCTAACCGCCTCTTCACTGTTAATGCAGTTCGAGATATGAGAACATTGGGTGGAATTAGTAAAAGGGAATATAAACAGCTTGAGACGGAATTCAGGACAGCATGCTGGGCAATTACCAATCTACATCAAAAGTGATGGCCCTAATATAAGTGCTCTGGAGTCAGGCTGTCACAATCTGTCTGCGGCAAACACAGAGCCACGCGCCACAGAGCGCAGCCCCAGCCACAGTGCCCGCCTGCAGTATGGAGACCTCTCGCGAGGCTCTTCATCCCATGCTTGATATTTTTTTAGGGAGAGAGGAACCTCTATTTTGAAATATTCAGATGAGTTAATTCAAAATTAAATTTATAGTAGAGAGGACGTCTACCTAATATAGACCCTCAAAATGTGGGATGATACTGTTTTAAGAGGAGCCCTGATGGCTCAATGGTTAAGAGCTCAGTTAACTGAAAGAGCGAAAATTCAAACCATCAGTGGCTCCGCGGGAGAAAAAGAACTGGCCATCAGCAACCCCCTTAAAGATTACAGCCAAGGAAACCCTAAGGGCCGGTTGTACTCTGTCCTGTAGGGTCTCTATGAGTCGTAATCAACTGGACGGCACACAACAACAGTTGATTTAGGACATGTATGTGTATGTGTGTTTTAACTCTGCAATTATAGTCACATCTTACATAAAATTTTATTTTGCAGAGAACTTACAACCACTGAATTTTCTAGATCCCGTTACTCCCAAACATGTTGTTTAGTTTTTATCTGTTGCAAAAATCTGCTTTGGCTTATGGTGAGAATGACTACAGAATTTTTAAATCCCTTTAGTGAGGAGGTGGGTTAAATGTGTTGCTATTTGTTGCTTTTAAAAGAGTGTCTTCAACTTTTAACATCAGAATTCTTCTTTGGGTGTAGAGGAAAGGCCAGGCTCCCCACCCCCCCCCCCACCCCCCAGATAGCAGATGGCAGAGAAAGCAGAAAGTATTAGGAACCCAGAGTGGAAGAGAGCGAACACAGATTGCCAAGAGCCTCTTCTTAAAACAATCGGTAGCTTCTCTTCCTAGACAAACATCTCTCAGCTTGTTTAAATCATAAAATAAGCCATTCTTGCAAATGTCACCATTTTAATCCCTTTGATCTTGATGTTTTTATCTTAACAGTTAAAAAACCTTGGAAATATGTTTTCTTTCATTCTTACCCCATTGGTTGAAAATGATGAGACTATTCATTGATGATGGATTCTCACTGAAGAAAGAACAGGCTTAGGTGTTCAGAAAAGGAGTTAACAATTTCCTATCTATCTCCTTTACCAGACAGGTCATATTACAGAAATGTAGGTTACTATTCTAACTGTCCCCCTTAGATATTGGATGTTTTGTCTTCCACCCTCCTCAGGATATAGCAACCATTTCACTAAAAATTATAGTATCCACTCCAGCTGTTGCTTGAATTAAATTAGTATCACATAGCTCAAGTTGATGTGGCAAAGTCCATTTCTGCATCTGTTAGTTTGCTAGCATAAGTAAGCTTAAAATAGGCATGCTTTTCATTTCATAAAAAAGAAGAAAAAACAAAAAGTTAAGGCTCAATCAACTCCTATAGTAGGATTATTACTTAATCTAATAATGATAGTAATGCTAATAGTATACTTTGGTTAATGCTCAAGCATTCAGCTAAGTACTAAATGTTATTTAATTGGTATAAACCTTATAAAAATCCCCTGACACTGATATTACTATACTCACTTAAAGAAACTGAGGCTTAGTGAGATTATGTAACTACTGAACAGTAACCAGTTTTCTGTTCTATACTCATTGGACTCCAACCTATATGCTCTTAACCATAGCTCCGTGCATACTTTTAAACTAATAATACAGATAAAGTTAAGGTTGGAAAAATAAGTACCATGGTCGAAAATATAGTGACTTCAGGTTTTTGCTTTGTGTTGAAATTATTTGCTAACAGGATTCCTTAGGCTCTTGCTAGAGAAAACTCTTCACTTTAACAATTGTGCAGACTCAAAAACTGATCACCTTGTCAAAGAGAAAAATAATAGTAACAGATATCTTGCTTTGATTTAGGATTTTTCTTACCCACAAAACTAAATATTAACTGTAAAAATTCTTGACCAAATTCTGCTGGAGGCTTTTCCCACCCAAAGTTGCTAATATTTTCTTTCCTGTTTCAAGCCAGGCTTATTTAATTTAAATTTCAGAAGATATCATGGCTGCACATGGGTGGAAGGTTACCAGAGACCACCTCGTGACCAGATCTCAGTAAAAGGGGGAGAACAGGGTTTAATCGATCATGTTAAGATTAGCCAGTGGTTGATCTTCTATTCTTTCTCCCTCCTCTTCTCTTTATAAGCCTTATTGTAATTGGCCTACTTCAAGCCATTTCCTTTTTTTTTTTTTAATTATTCTCCCTATATTCATAAATAGTTGCTTGTAATAAACTTTAAGTTTCAATTTCTTTGAGTTTTGGTTATTTTTAACAATACTGAAAATAGGAGTGAGAAAAGAGGGTTACTTTTTTATTCATGTTGTAAGAAGGAGAAACCTTCAACCCACACTTCCCACATTCCCACCACAAACCATGGTGGGAGAAATTAAAACAACTTGGAAGAACTTTGAAGAGGCAATTTCCACCCTTCTTACTACCCATGCACCACTCCAGGCAAGTAGTAGCTGCTAATCTGACTGAGAGCCTGGATGGGTTAAGATCACAGGCCCCAGGACAAGAGGCCAGGGTTCAATCTCCAGTTCTACTGCTTACTCTTGTGAACTTGGATTATTTACCTGAATACTCAGATTTTCCTTAACAGTTAAGTAAAAATAATAACTATACCTAAGTTTGTTGTGAGGCTATCATGAGTCAGTACATGCAAAGTACTTGGAACTGTGCCAGGTACATAGCAAGCTCTCAATAAATATTAGGATGTTTATGATTATCATTTGGCAACATTAGTAGTCAGCATGGTTATTGCACTACAAAATCAAAAATCAGGACAAAAACAAACACTTTGATTTTGCTAAGGTGCAACTTGTGGCCTGACCTTACATTTTCCTACCTGAAGTCAGGGGAAGAAGTTCCTGATTCTGGTGTGGTGAGCACAAAGGTGCCCACTATTCTCTTCAACCTGCAGCCTGTGAATGACAGGGGCGGTGAGAAGGGAACAAAAGAAGGCCCGGTGAAACCTTTATCTATGGCACTCTCTTCTGTCAAGTGTTTATAGGGAACCTTGTACTGGATGTAAATGTGCCCTTATTGGGTGTCTTAGTCACCAAGTGCAGCTATAACAGAAATATGACAAGTGGACAGCTTTAACAAAGAGAAATTTATTTTCTCACAGTCTAGTAGGCTAGAAGTCCAAATTCATGGCGTCAGCTCCAGGGAAAGGCTTTCTCTCTCTATCAGCTCTGGAGGAAGGTCCTTGTCATCAATCTTTCCCTGTACTAGGAGCTTCTTCACTCAGGAACCCCGAGTCCAAAGGATGCGCTCTGCTCCCAGCACTGCTTTCTTGGTGGTATAAGATTCCCCTTTCTGCTCACTTCCCTTTCCTTTTATATCTTTTAAGATAAAAGATGGTGCAGGCCACACCCCAGAGAAACTCCCTTTACATTGGATCAGGGATATGAACTGAGCAAGGGTGTTACATCTCACCCTAATCCTTTTTACCCACAGGCAGAGATTATGATTTATAACACATAGGAAAATCACAAAATGGAGGACAACCACACAATACTGGGAATCATGGCCTAACCAAGTTGACACATATTTGGGGGGACACAACTCAATCCATGACACTGGGCCATTCACATAATGTCCAAAATTTACTTTTCATGTAACTGCTAGTTCTTGTATGTACACTATTGGCCAAGAGCCTGAGAAGAGAGGTCTAGGTTTGGGGAAGAATTAGTCACCTAACTCTTGACCAGTTCACATGAGAAAGCTGTAAAATATAGGACACTTATTATTTCCGATCAGACTTTGGAGGAACAAAGTGCCCCGTTATGTGACTTTTAATGCCATGAGATGCTAGAGTGGAAAGGATTGTTGGCATCTGCTAGCTTATACACTCTATCTTTTTTGTGTCACGGACTTTCCTTGTAGTATGGTGAAGTTTATGGATGGCTTTGCAGAATAATCTTTATAAATGCATGATGTAAAATATGTAGAATTACCCAAAAAATTATATTGAAATATGTGATCATTTATCTTTATGAATGTATAAATGACAAGATATACCAGCAGGTCTAAAAAGAACTGTAATTTTGAAGTAGTGATGAACTTCAATGAAATTTTGAAATATCTATGACATCTTAATGTGATACGTAAGTATCTGTTATTGGTATGACTGATTAAATTGCTGGTACTGCTAATACCTCTGTGGTCTATTGTTTATATGCACAATTGAAGGAAATTGTAGATTTCAATTGGAAGTTAATGAAACCACAGCAATTGTACTTTTTCCTTCCGAGATCACAGCCTCCTCCCTGCCTTGGGGTCTGTGAACATCAGGTTAGGAAACTCTGACCTTGTCCAGTGTGATTATGAATGTGTCAGAGAGTTAGAGACTTTCCCAAACTCACATGTTAACTACAGGCAAAGTCAAATCTAGAACTGATTTGTTCCTGATTGCTAATCCATTGCTCATTTCACATGAAGATGGAAGATTTGTTTTCTAAATATTGAATCAGCTTCCTTGTAAACTAAATATCACTTAAGACCTTGTAAAAAATGAGCAGCTTCTTTTTTTTTTTTCATCAGAGTAAAGACCAGTAAAGACCTAGTTTCAAAAAAATAAAATGAAAAGACCAATCTCAGGAGAAAGGGGTCAAGTGTTTTGATGTTTGTTTTTGTTTTGTTTTGTTTTTTGATGTAGCCTTGAATTTTTATCTCTCCAAGTCTAAACTAGCTTTTTCTTGTAACTTGAAGGAGTACTTGAGTGGTGCAGACAGTTATGGGACTGGGCTGCTAACCGAAGGTTGGAGTCCACCCAGAGGCATCTCAGAAGAAAGGCCTACTTTCTGATCTACTTCTGGAAAAGTAACCATTAAAAACCCTATGGAGCATGGCTCTACTCTGACATTTGTGGAGTCACCAGGAGTCAGAGAATCTATTCAGTGGCAACTGGTACTGATACTTACACCTAATTTGAAAACACTAAGAACAGCTCAATTTACCTTACTGAAAAGTTCTTTGAACTCAAGGAAAGAGCTCTTGATCCTCCTAATGAGCACATTTAATTTTGAAGTTTATTTCCCATCAGATTATTTTTTTCCCAATTTTTATTTTTCCTACTGATGTAATCTTTTCCTTTATTCTCTTGCACTCTCTCCATTTATCCTACTAAGCAGGTACAAATATTTTGCAATTCTAAGAGTGTCCTTTATTACTGAATGTGTAAAGTGAAGTCTTTAATTCAGAGAAGAATGGGAATTCTTATGCTCATGTAAAGGGAGAAGAAAATGGCCTAGTTACGCCTCTGGGTTTTGTAAATTAGCTAAAGGTTGACCATTGAACTTGATGTTTTATATGTAAAGATGCATTCTTACAGGAATTGCATTTTTGTTTTGTAACTAAAAAATGTAACTAATAACTTGCAAATCATCTCATACTCAAAGGATTCAGAACTCATGCGTGGTAACCAAAGCCCTCATGTTATGATTAACAGAGTTCTAGTGCAAAATCACGGGCTCCTATGGGGTATTTTGGAGTCCCTGGCTGACACAAACAGTTAAAGTGACGCCAAGTGAAATGTTGGAGCCTCGAGCCCACCCAGAGCTGCCTCAGAAGGAAGGCCTGAAGATCTACTCCCAAAAAATCAGCCACTAAAAACCCCATGGAGCGCAGTTCTACTCTGATGCACACGGAGGTGCCATGAGTTGGAGTAGACTCACAGCAGTTGGTCTGATTTTTTTTTTTAATGAGCTTTTTTTTTTTTTTTTTAAGAAAATCTAATAATTAGAAAACAAATATTACAACAAATTGTGATATTTTGCTTTTAGGTGGATCTTTCATTTTTATCATGTTGTAATTGAAACCTCTTTTTTCTAGTCTTTGCTTTTACAAATTTTGCACTGATTTCATCACAGTTAAGCTACTGAACAAGATCTACTTCCATACATAATAAGGACATGAACCGAGTCTTTCTTGAATCATTGCTGTATGCTGAGGGTTTTTGAGTCACTTTAGGGATGAAAACGAGCGTTCTGTTGTGCAGCTTGTGATCAACACAGTTAGAAATATACGTAAAGCAAACTAAACCATGGGAAATACGCATTGTATTTTATTTTCTATTACGAAATCATACACATCAACATGAGTAAAATTTGTCATTCCTGTATCTGTAAACTGAGTTCTCATGTGAGAATGAAATCGTTACACTTCTCCATAAAGGCTTGTTTAAGTCATCGGGATAAGCCTGCACTGATTTCTTGGTTGCCTTCATACATTCTTCATCAGGTATATCCACATTGCTTAAGAAGGAAATTTTTTTTTTAATTGTACTTTAAGTGAAACTTTACAGTTGAAGTTAGTTTCTCATCCAACAATTTATACAAACATTTTTACGTGACCCTAGTTTCTCTCCCTACAATGTGACAGCATACTCCTCCTTTCCACCCTGTATTTCCCGTGTCCATTCAGCTAGCTTCTGTCCCCCTCTGGCTTCTCATCTCACCTCCGGGCAGGAGCTGCCCATTTAGTCTCATGTATCTACTTGAACTAAGAAACACACTCATCACGAGTACCATTTTATATCTTATAGTCCAGTCTAATCTTCGTCTGCTGAGTTGGCTTAGGGAATAGTTTTAGTTTTGGGCTAACAGAGTCAAGGAGCTATGTCTTCTGGGATTCCTCCAGTCTCAGACTATTAAATCTGGTCTTTTTACTAGAATTTGAGCTCTGCACCCTACTTTTCTTCTGCTCCATCAGGGACTCTCTCTTGTGTTCCCTGTCGGGGCAGTCATTGGCGGTAGCTGGGCACCATCTAGTTCTTCCAGTCTCAGGCTGATGGCGTCTCTGGTTTATGTGGCTCTTTCTCTTTCTCAGGCTCATATTTTCCTTGTGCCTTTGATGTTCTTCATTCTTCTTTTCTCCAGGGGGTTTGGGACCAATTGATGCATCTTAGATGGCCACTTGCTAGCTTTTAAGACCCCAGACACCACTTACCAAAGTGGGATGCAGAACATTCTCTTAATAAACTTTGTTATGCCATTTGACCTAGATGTCCCCTGAAATCATGGTACTCAGGCCCCTGCCCCTGCTACTCTGCCCCTCAAAATGTTTGGTTGTGTTCAGGAAACATCTTGGATTTTGGTTTACTCCAGTTATGCTGACTTCTCCTCTATTGTGTGCTTTCCCTCCTTTAACCTAAGGTAATTTTTGTCTACTTTTATTTATCTAATTAGTAAATATCCCTCTCCTTCCCTCTCCACCCTCCATAAAGATCAAAGAATGTTTTCTTCTGTGTTTAAACCTTTTCTTGAGTTCTTATAATAGTGGTATCATACAATATTTGTCCTTTTGTGAGTGACTAATTTCACTCAGCATAATGCCTTCCAGATGCATCCATGTTATGAGATGTTTTGAGAATTCATCATTGTCCTTTATCGTTGCATAGTATTCCATTGTGTGGATGTACCATAATTTGTTTATTCATTCATTCATCTACTGATGGGCACCTTAGTTGTTTCCATCTTTTTGCTACTGTGAACAGTGCTGCTATGAACATAGGTGTGCATATATTTATTCTTGTGACAACTCTTATTTCTCTAGGATATATTCTAAAGAATGAATTGCTGGATCATATGCTACTTCTATTTCTAGCTTTTTAAGGAACTACCAAATTGATTTCCAAAGTGGTTGCACCATTTTACATTGCCACCAGCAGTGTACAAGTGTTCCAGTCTCTCTACAACTTCTCCAACATCTATTATTTTGTGTATTTTGGGTTAATGCTAGCCTTGCTGAGGTGAAATGGTGTCTCATTGTAGTTTTGATTTGCATTTCTCTAATGGCTAATGATCATGAGCATTTCCTTAATGAGGTGTTGCATGGGGTAGGGAGGGCTAGGCTACTCACGTTCTGGTAAGATTCATAATTTGGGGATAATTTATTTTTAAGGAAACATTACTTTTTTCTTAATGAGCTTTTTTAACATAAACTTACAGATTAGCTACTTAGAGAAAACTGCTTGATAACTAGTGACTGGTAATTACTCTTAGAAAAATCTTCTTTAAAAAACAAAATGGCTATGTGTCTTTTTGGCTTATGTATAAATTATACATTCAATACAATGAGAACAAGAATTACAAAAGTTACTGCAGAAAGACTGAGGCAATGAAAGAGCTGGGAGCAGGAAATTCAAGCCAAGTGACAGGTCAACAATCTATGTAGAAACAGTGCAAAGTGTACAGTAAGCAGCTGTGGAGTAAGATGCAGAGTCAGTGCCTAAATCCGTGGTGATTCTTCTGGAAAAGGACTGACAGGCAGCTCTATCCACCCTGAATTTAAATGTTGCAGTCGTTGGAATACAGGGTGCTTTAGAAGCAGCGTTGTCAGGGTGAAGGGAAGTGATGGATGAATAAAATTATGCCAGCCACAATGTTGATAAGGAGTCCCTGGAGGGCTCAAACAGTTAATGAGCTCCACTGCTAACCCACAGGTTGGCAGTTCAAACTCACCCATAGGCATCTTGGAAGAAAGGCCTGCTGATCTACTTCAGAAAAACCAACCATTGAAGACCCTATAGAGCATGGTTCTACTCTGACACACATAGGGTCTTCATGAGTCAGAATTGACTCTGTGGCAACTGGCAATTACCAAAATCTCTGTGGAAGGGCAATTAGCTGTAAAACCTCTCATTTTGGTTCTCAGTTTGTAGATGGCTGCCAGTCAGGTTTAGAATAGGTTTAGATAAACCCTCGACAATATCCCAAATGCCCAGATTGCAAGCCTCTGACCACACATGGTAAGAAGGACTAGGGAAACTGATTTGGTATGAGGATAGGTACAACAGCATAGGACAATAAGCTTATTTTTGTGCTCGAAATAAACCATTACATTGTAAAATTCTAGACAAACTTTACTCAGTGTCCATTTATTATTTCTGAAGGTTTTCATTATGGCACTTCTCCAACCTTTCAGAGTTACCTTTCTTAATGACATCACCAAAAAGAAAATCCATGTTTATATCATCCCAAATTCTCCCCTCAGGGGCTCTCAAATATTTTAATTCAAAGTGACACTAATGTACCATACTCAGTTGGTGTGTGTGGTTCTAAATTCAGTGTCTTTATGCCATCCCACACCATCCCTATAACCACGATACCAACTCCCCTAAGTAAAACATGCGTGGCGCCAAAATGGTGCCCCAATCAATCATGCTGTTCCCAATACCTAAGAGGTTGTTTCCCTCAATCTTCACGAGCCAAAATCCTTTCAATCCTCCAAAGACTACTTCTGATTTCAGCTTATTTATTACACAGCTCCACCCTCCTACAAACAAGTGCTGAGGTCTTTATCAAGCTTTTGAAATGTATTCTTGTCTTCTTTCTTTCTTTTTGTTATGGATGGGGATACTAATATCACTGTGCTGGTCTCTTTGACCCTTCATACAGGTTCATATATGGATGTGCTTCTGCAAACATACACATGGGCACACACAGACACTGTCAGGTGTTCTTCCCACAACCACCTTTCTGGGTTGCACCTGGCTTTGCAGTTCTTGCTGCCTTCCAAATGAGCACCCTACAAGTCATCTGAAACAAAACTACAAAATGAATGATGCTTTAACAGCTTTTATTCTTGGATGATTTAATTCTCAAATAACCATTTACGTCTCACCAAAAGGACCTCAATGACCAAAGTATCTCACTCACATTGTTACTTGGATATAAATCCATTAAGGGTTTGTAAGTTTAAATAATCAACTTGTACATCAGAGAAAATGGTAGAATAAAGAACTCCTAAAGTCCATCCCTCCATAAAAGCAGAATAAACTGGGAAATATTGTCAGATCAACTTCATTGGAATTCTGGAAACTAAACAGAAGTTTACAGTAACCAAGTGAGGGTTTAATCAAAAAATAGCAGCTGAATCTTGGTAAAAGAGCTTTTTGGTGTTTGAGCTTACCTTGCCCATTCCTCCCTGCAACTCCAGCTTCGTGACAACCTTGAAGGCAACAGTTCAAATTTCCGGTAGAGGTTCCTAGCGTCTGAAGGAGCAAAACGCACCTTGTTCTTAAAGAATTGTGGCAGTTTGCATTACAAAATTAGATCAAAAAATCACTAAGCAAACAACGACCACTATATCAAGCAGTGACAACAAAAGTTGTGAAGGAGGAGAATCTGATTTCTAGAGTTGCCAAGTTATAAAAAATGTCCAGAACAATTCTCTAATGGACTAAACACGACTGAATTGTATACTTTAAAAGGATGTACTTCATAGTATGTGAATTATATCTCATTCAAGCTGTTATTAAATAAAATAGGCTTACCATTTACAGTATCAATCCATACATTGTATAATTCAATTCCTAGATAAGAGTTGCAAAAATCATTTTTGGTGTGAATAATACTGCCTATAAGAAATATATGGATCAATCTTCATAATAACAAGAGATAGCGATTATTGGTAAATAATATATAAGTGTAACAATATATTAACATCATTTGATAATGCTGTAATGTAAGAAACATTAATATATCAGCCACTTGCCTTTGTAGCATCTTACCTGATCTCCCAATTTACAGTGACACTGCCTTTCTTTTTATACTTATTTTTTTTTTTGTCTTGTATTCTGCTTCCGTTTTAGTATCTATGAAATGTAAGTACACCCAGTCCTCACTTATCGACATAGTTAGGTTCCAAAGACCAGGTTGTTATGCAAAAATTGGCATTATGTCAAAATTACATAATTGCCAAATTACATCATTACATAACTGTCAAACCACTGAGAATCATGGCCCAGCCAAACCTTAACCTTCACAGCCAGTGTTACTCCCGCCTCAACTTGGCATTTGTTGCTGCCAAAAGTACGTCAACATACAAAATAGTTGGCTAGTAGATTTTTTTTTACTATTGTCATATATTGAGATAATTGATAAGAAGTAGGTGCATAAGCACCATTGTTTTTGTTCTCTGTATCGTTAATGTCCAGAATAAAGAACATTTTGTTGTATGTACTTATTTTGGATGTCATTTTTTTTTCTTAAATTATCTCTTTAGCATCCATCTCCCATTGTGCTAGTAACAGCACCTCACTTTTCCTTTGGGACACCATCCCATCCTCTAATTTATGTGTCTTACCCTTGATGATTGCCTCCCTTCATCCTAACAATACCATGATCTATTAACTATCCATACAACTCCATGCACGTCAAACTCCCTGGCCGCCTCTTGTGCTTTGCCAGATAACCGTGGCCTCCTGGCTTCTAGTGGTTAAGTACTCCACCCGGCCTTGGTCGCTTTGGGGGAGTGGAAGGACATCAAGCCCAGCTTTTTGTACTGTCAGCCTCCTGAAGACAATCAACATTGAATTTGGTGCTGCTACCACCTTTGTTGGTTACACCTCCTGCAGTCAGAAACCTGAAAGGCTCATTCTCATGGCCACCCCACCTTCACAACTGTGGGCTGGAAGCACAGAACATATCCTTCTCTTTATGCTCTTTGAATTAGTAACTAAATATATAGATGGAAAGAAAACATGAAAGCAATAATGCATACATCAAGAGAGAAAAGTGTTAGCAAATGTGTACACACGTCCTCCATCTTCATCTTATGATACTTGTGGAATGACATCGGCAGGATCTGAAAATTGAGTTAGGTAGGGATTTTAGGACTTAAAGTGGGCAAAACTATATATTGGGAAGATGGAGCAAAAATTCAAGCAACAAAAAGGAAATCATATGGTTATGACGGTGGGAGGGGAGGGAGGAAGAGTGGTATTCACTAATTAGATAGTAGACAAGAACTATTTTAGATGAGGGGAAAGACAACACACAATACAGGAGATGTCAGCACAACTTGACTAAACCAAAAGAAAAGAAGTTTCCTGAATAATCTGAACACTTCAAAGGCCACCATAGCAGGGGCTGGAGCCTGGGGACCATGGTTTCAGGGGACATCCAGGTCAATCGGCATAATAAAATCTATTAAGAAAGCATTCTGCATCCCACTTTGGTGAGTGGCCTCGGGGGTCTTAAACTCTAGCAAGCGATCATCTAAGATGCATCAATTGGTCTCAACCCACTTGGAGCAAAGGAGAACGAAGAAGACCAAAGACACAAGATAATTATAAGCCCAAGAGACAGAAAGGGTCACATAAATCAGAGACTACACCAGCCTGAGACCAGAAGAACTAGGTGGTGCCTGGCTACAACTGATGACTGCCCTGACAAGGAACACAACAGAGAATCCCTGATGGAGCAGGAAAGCAGTGGGATGCAGACCTCAAATCCTCATAAAAATGCCAGGCTTAATGGTCTGATTGAGACTAGAAGGACTCCGGAGGTCATGGTCCCCAGACCTTCTTTTAGCCCAAGACTGGAACCATTCCCAAAGCCAACTCTTCAGACAGGGACTGGGCTATAAGACAGAAGATGATACTGGTGAGGAGTGGGCTTCTTGGCTCAAGTAGACACATGAGACTATGTGGGCAGCTCCTGTCTGGGAGGGAGATGAGAAGGCAGAGGGGGACACGGGGAATACAGGGTGGAGAGAAGGAGTGTGCTGTTTCATTATGGGGAGAGCAACTAGTAGTAGATGGCAAGGTATATGCAAATTTTTGTATGAGAGACTGACTTGATTTGTAAACTTTCAATTAAAGCACAGTAAAAATAAAAAGGAAACCATAAAAAAAAAAAACTAGAAATGTGGACAGGTACATTAAGGAAAGTGAAAAACAAACTCAAGGAAGCAGATAGAACACAGAATAAATGAAAATGGGGTGAGAGAAGAAAGGTAGATAAAGATGACAGTCAGCCCCAGAGGTTATTATTAATAAAAAAAAAACAATTGGAACCTGTAGTGGGATTTGAAGGCTAGGGCCAGAGTAATATAAAACTAAAGTCTATGTTGATGAAAAGTTAATGTTAATTATGCTAATTTGAACCCTCTGAAGAAAGCAAAGAATCCAAAACTAAAATTTTAAACTAAAATTAATTCACGCATATGTTCTGGCATCACATCTATTAAAGTTGCTAGTGGTTGAAAGCAGCAAGTGAGCTGTACTTTCCCAGCACCTTAATAAATCTGTGCTAATTTGCCAGAGATTTCAAAAGCTACTCATTACTAAATTATTTTTCACAGAATGGCCCAAACTTCAAATCAAGCTTTTTAGTTTGAAAGAGTTATGTGGTAGTCAATCCAGATATTGATAACATTCTTTTTTTAACACTGATTTCCATGAATTTATCTGCCAATTTCTGTCATGCTCACCATGCCTTGGGTACCATTCTAAGATCTGGGACTGCAGTGGTAAAGACTTGAGATACCTTAGAAGTCCTCTTAGAGTTAAACAGTAACACATTCTGATCTGCCATATTCCACGTATTTATCACTGCAGTAGTAGAAATTAAATGATCAGATTTACTGGTATGTACATACATCAGAGTATACACAAAATCCTTCAGTCATCCTTGACTCCTCCTTTTTTCATATCCCACATCATATCCATCAGCACACATTGTCATCTCTACCTATTCTGACCCAACCACTGTCTACTGCTTCCAGTACTAACACTGCAATCCAAGTAGCTGTTATCTTTTAACAAATTGCAATAACTTCCTGATTAGTTTCCCTTCTTCCACTCTTGCTAGTCTCTCTCTCCACAACCTATTCTCCACACAGCAGCTGGAATAAGAAGTAAGTCAAGTCACATCACTCATCTGATCAAAGCCCACCCGTCTTCATGGCTTCCCATATCAATCCAAGATGTAGCAATAATAATAGTCAAAATCTCTACTGTGGTTTATAAGATGCATGTATGTCATCCTACCAGCATGAGATACTGGGCACTCCATGTATCTCACGCCATACCTCTCTTCCGCTGTTCACTCCACTTCATCAGGTCCTCAAATTCCTCAGGCTTGCCTCCGCAGTTCCTGTTGGGCTGCCCAAAATACCGCTCCCCAGGTGTGGAGAGTGTTACTCTGACTGAGATGGAAGTCATTAGGGTTTGGTCAGAAGAATGCCCTTCCACAGCTGGGAAAAGGCTTTGGTGAAGTCTTCTTCTCTGGAAAGTAGACCTTTGTTACGGACCACACTCTGGTTGTATTTTGTAATTAATGCCTTCTCTTCTTCTCCTCCCAATAAGTCCATGAGGAGATATTATTAAGATCTTCACCATGAGAACTTCACGGAATTCCTGGAAGTGAAACCCACAAAAGTGTGGAGATGTTCCCTTAGACTTTGGCCCTACAAGTTTCTCACCCTCAAGGTTGTCTACATTCAATTCCAGAAATTCATTAAAATTATCCCTTAAGTATTCTCACTGATCTAGAACTACAGCAGCCTTGTTCTAGGTAAGCAGGTCTTGGGTTTGACTTTCTGGATTTACCTGTGGTGATAGTTAAGATTGTGTCAACTTTGCTAAGCTATGATTCTCAGTGTTTTGGCAGTTGTGTAATGTTGTGATCACTTCCCTGTTGAAATTTGATATGCTATCACCCCCATGATGGAATCTGCTGAGTGGTACTGATAGGGGGCAGGGCCTGTCATGGCTCACTGCCCCCTCAGCCTTCATTTCTCTACCCTCTGCCACCTACTTCCTTTCCACTTGCCTTGCCAAGGCTTTTGACTTGTTTTGGATCCTGCAGCTGTCTCTTGTTGTCTGACCTCCGGTTCTTGGAACTTGAGTTAGCAGCTTACTTGCCAATGTTGGAATTCGACGATGTTCACAGCCTGTGAGTGGGAGCTCTGCTCTCTGACCTGCTGATCTTGGGTTCACCAGCCCCTGCAGCTGTGTGAATTGGGAAACGCCTCTATCCTGACCCATGGACTTGGGATGTTCCAGCCTTCACAATCACATGAGCTTTGTTCTGGATATAAATCTCTCTCTCTATATATATATGTATATATATTTATACACGGAAACTCTGGTGGCGTAGTGATTAAGTGGTTAAGTGGTTTTTGGTTTTGGTTTGATATTTACACACTTTACTGGGTTTGCTTCTCTTGAGAACCCAACCTAAGATACCTGACTCCTCACATTTTGGGGTGATGTCTTCCCCTGACACCTCAGTTCTCTGATAGGATAAGAAAAGTCATTGATTTTCATTTTATTTAGCTTTAACTTGTTTTAAAAACAGGGGTGATGACTTCTAAGCTCTTTACATGTCAAAACTGAAACCAGAAGTCATCAAAGTTTATATATATAATTAGCTCTTTCAAACTTCTTGTGAGCTAGTAGGGCAAATATCGTCATTTCAAGAGCAGGTCACTCCTTTTCACAGAAGCAGAGCACTTTATCTCAAAGAATTTAATGACATGATAATTTTATGACAAAGCAAATACTAGAATCCTGTTCCGACATTCCACCTGTGATATATTTTATATTACATTACTCTCTTTGGAGGTAAAAATAAATAAGTTCCAATAGTGTGCTTTCAATCAATCCTTTAGTCATTCATTTATCAAGTATTTACTATGGGCTAGGTATTGTGTACTGTCCTATAGAGACCACCATGAATAAGACATGGCCACTGTCCTGAAAATCCTAGAGTAGAATGGGAAGGACAGAAATCTAAATACATACTTTGAATGCTTTCAGATAAGTGGCAAAAAATATGTTTATACTGAGTACAATCAGAGCTCAATGAGAGAGGAAGTGAGTTTAGAGAACCAAAGTTGCTTTCCTAGAAGAATTGATGTCTCTCTTTCCCAGCAACAGTTCCTAAGATGGAGTTCTTGCTATTTTGCCACTCAGACTACATCTTTACCTGTTTGGACTGTCTTGGTCACCTAGTGCTGCTATAACAGAAATACCACAAATGGATGGCTTTAACAAAGAGAAATATATTTTCTCACAGTCTATTAGGTTATAAGTCCAAATTTAGGGCATCGGCTCCAGGGGAAGGCTTTCTTTCTCTGTCAGCCCTGGAGGGAGATTTCTTGTCCTCAAACTTCCCCTGGTTGAGGAGCTTCTTCTTTGCACAGGAACCCAGGTCCAAAGGATGTGCTCTGCTCCTGGCACTGCTTTCTTGGTGGTAGGAGGTCTTCCTGTCTCTCTGCTTGCTTCTATCTTTTATATCTCAAGGGATTGCCTCAAGACACAATCTAATCCTGTATGTTGAGTCCTGCCTCACTAACACAACTGCTACCCGTCCCCCCTCATTAACATAGAGGCAGGATTTACAACATATAGGAAAATCACACGATACCAGGAATCATGGCCCAGCCCAAGAGATACACACATTTTTGGGGGAACATAATGCAATCCATGACAGGCACTAAAAACTCAAAAGTTTCCTATCTTGGGACTGTTAGTGGAAGTACTGTTTTCACTAGTAATTTAGTGTCTGAACAACAAGAGTTTTACTTTTTTCTAGGGCTCTGAGGTTGGTCCTCATTTTAGAAACAGATGATCATGTTTTAAAGAGATTTTGAGAAGTCTAGGTGCACTGACACTGCTATTTTTAACAACTCTGCCAAAATGTATATGCCTGAGTGGCTTTTGCCCCTTTAACATGATAGTCACCTTCAGAAGTGATTCCTTTATTTCAGTAGTGCCTCTGCTATGAGTCGGAATTGACTCGATGGGCAATGGGTTTTTTTTTGGTTTGGTCCGTTGACCAAAAAATTACTGGACCACCTCTTGCAGACTTATTTTCAGACTTGGTGGCACATTATTTTGAGTATCTCTGATGGTAGGAAATCTTCATCCTTCAATGAGTATGATTTATAAAGATAACCAAAAGCAAAGTTTAAGCTGGATTAATAGTGAGAGAATCAAAACCAATAGAATAAAATTTAAGTCAAATCAGGTTCCACTTGAAAATAATCATGTTTAACAGGGCTCAGGAAAACATGTCTCTACTAGGAAACTTAAAGGGCATGGCTCAAAGTGTATTACGTAGTGCCTAAGAAGATTCTTTTTCTACAGGTAATATTGTTTGCATTTATGTATTTTGCGACTTTTTAAAGCGATATAGGCTTCAACCTATACTGATGTGTTCAGCTTACATCCAAATTAAAGTACTAGCCTATGTGTTTAACGAATTGCACACATATTGCATAAACCATCATTGTCCACAAATTACAGATTTCAATCAAAATTTGTTCAAATACTTAAAAATACAAGGAAAATTTCCTTCTTTCCTCTTAATATTTGCTAATACCAGAGTCCAGGACTCTTCTTTCTCTTCAAATACTTACCACAGTGTTTAGGAATCTCATTAGTGTTTATTGTGTTGGCAGCTTAGCGAGAAAAGAGAGAAGATGAAATCACACACTATTGCATTAGCAGGTCATAAGTGTGTATCCACCAAGGCAAAGGTGAAGATGGAGGTGGGAAGGATTATAGCATATGTGCTCTCCTGGTCATTTCTTTTCCCATGAACTGAAATTGCACCATGAAATAACTGACACTGAGCACACTGCTCTGAAAGTATATCTTTGAGTGTCTCCACAGTTGAGACAATAAAAAGTGATGGATTTCTAGTCTCTATTGCTTCTGGTAGCATAAATTTAGGAAACAATCAGGATGTAGTTGAGATCAATACTGGATGCTGAGAAACATTGCAGAGAATCTCACTGACTGATGAGTAGTAAGGGCGAGTCCACAAGTACCTGTCCCTGTATCAAAACTTCTTTGGGCTGTCTTGGCTCTTCAGATGAGGTGAAGTGAAGGGGTGAGCCAGTTTCCCCTCACTAGCAAGTGCCATTCATGTTGTATCATGGCTCTCAGTGACCAGGATCTCGATTAGACCTAAGCCTCCCCTTGTTAAGTCATTGAGTGTGGAAGAGTAGTTTACACTGTATGTTTATCTGAGTATGTTTGGGTAACACAGTAAGTGTTGAACAGCCTTGGCAATAACACTATTGAAAAATAAAGGCATTCAAAAAGAAAGCCATTTTGCTACAGAATGTGATGAATAATAACACCTAACATTTACTGGGAACTTATACAACGTAGCAGGCTGTTATCTCATTTAATCCTCACAACCACCTTACAAACAAAATCAGCTGTAATCCTATTACTTTTTTCCTCTATGAATAAACTGTGACACAAGAAAGTTAAAAAACAAACAAAAAACCCACTTGCCTTGGTTTTCACAGCTAATAAGCAGAGAGACTGAAAGTCAAGTCCAGGCAGATGGACTCCAGAGCACTCTACCAAAAAGACAGCAAGGGGCTGGAAAAATTGCAAGGTATTCCACAAAAAGCCTTAATTTCTACTTCATAAATACTAGAAAGTACATTAATCTTTTTAAACGTGTTTACTGGTACAAGCAAAAGTGTGTCTACAGTAATCATACTCAAGAATGGAACCAGCTTTCTTGTTTTTAAGGTTAGTACATATTGCTCAAGCTATCTGGTTATTAGCCTCACAATTGCAAGGGATTCAGCTCATTCTCAAGAAATGGTTGCCGAGTTCAAAGATCAGCAATGCAACAGCATTGCCTTCAAAGGATGTAGTGCTTTAAGCCCTGCTCTATCTGCTACTTCCCTCCTTTCCTGAGTTTTTCTTTGCTCTCCAGCTAAACATCAGAACCTGGCTTTTAGAAAGACTCCAACTGCCTTTCATTTTCTCTCAGCTGCCTGAGGAAAAACAACTTCTGCATCAGACATGAAAAAAAAAAATTATTTCTCCCTAAAAATAACTTTGGCTTCAAATGCCCCCTGCAAAGAGGTGGAAATAATTTATCTTGAACTCAGGGAAGACAAAGGACGGTAATTGCATGGGTGAGCCATTACCTGCAGCAGGGGAGACGAGCGGGTGGAGGAGTCCTGGCTGATCCTGGGAAGGCAGAAGCCCAGCATTTCCTGCTTATGGCTTTGCAGGAGGAGAGGTTAGGGTGTTCACAGGCTCCTTTGGGCCATTCGCATCCTTTTTGGATTGTGAACCCTCACCACATTGTCATACACTCCTGGATGTGTTCATTTTCCTGTGGTTCTCTCTTTCCTCTCATTAATGCTGTTAAGTGCTAAGAGTAGCACGTGCCTAAACAATTAATTTCCTTCTTCCTTAGCTAAAAATAAACTTGTTCAAGGAAAAATGCATAAGTAACTGTAAATGATGTTTCAACTTAATAGAAAAGTACACAAAAACTTAAAACCAAAAATGGAGCAATATAGTATGATGTACTTCCAAATGCATTAGTACCTTGCACATGGTGAGCACTCACTCTAAACTGAATTAAAAAAAAAAAAAGTTAATGAATTAATTTGGACTTACATCCTCTCTTGCTCCAAAAAGCCTAGAATGTTCACAGGAACTCCATGTCTGAAAAATACATTTATTTCAGTAGTAGTCTATTGACCTGCCAAGAATAGTATAGAGTTCAGGCCATTTTTTTTGTTTGGTTATTTTTTTAATTCAGTTACTCAGTCATTGAAAAGACAATGTGTTTAACGCTAGCTATGACACAGGTGGAAACCCTGGTTGTGTAGTGGTTAAGTGCTACGGCTGCTAACCAAAGGGTCGGCAGTTCGAATCCACCAGGCGCTCCTTGGAAACTCTATGGGGCAGTTCTACTCTGTCCTATAGGGTCGCTGTGAGTTGGAATTGACTCAACAGCACTGGGTTTGGTTTGGTTTTGGTATGACACCCAAAAAAAACCACAGGCATCACGATTTGTAATCCTGCATTTCCTTTCTCTCTAGAGGGGAGATTCTCAGATAATGAATCCCACTCCTGAACACCCCTATTTGTTTTCTACAGACTCTTCTAACCCTGTCTCACCTCCTCAGGTCTTATTTTATTCCCTTAATATTTGAGGTTCTAAGTTTTCTATACCTCTTACCACATGATTTCCTGAAAAAGCAATGAAATAAGCAATAGTTATGTCCCCAAGCAAGCCCACAAAAGCCCGTAATAAACCTGAAATATTTACATATTTGCAATACTAATTTTTTTTACTATTGTCCATTGCAAGTCATTTAGGCAAGTCATTTAACCCCTGTGGGCCTTGATTCCCTCTCCTATAAAATTAGGAGGCTGAGCTACCTGATATCTATGGCCCTTTCAGCCTCAGATGTCTGTGGTGACGACTCAACTGCACTGTGAATTGAATTAGGTGGCAGAATAAACTGACAGCCTAACTGCCATCTTGAACATTGTTTCAGGTTTCTTGGAAACTCTAATTGGCTTGACTTTGAAAAAGGAGCCAGTTTCCACATTCAGCACTTACTACAATCTTTCTTCTTTTTTAATTTTTTTTTAAAGTTGATTCTTATTATATACAGCTAGGATGAGTAAGGTATAGATATGTAAGTCAGGAGGCTACAAAGTTCTCTGGTAGATGCAAATTTAAGTCAGAGTAAGAAGATACCACGCTGCTCTGAACATGGGCATTGGAGTCAACCTGAGATCAGGGTCCTGGACCACCTCTTATCACCTCTGTGAACTTGGGTAAGTTATTTACTCTTTCTAGGTTCCCTATGAGTCAGAATTGACTTGATGACGCTGGGTTTGGTTTGGTTTTGGTATGCCTTGACTGTAAAGGGAGGATAATGACAAACCCCTCCCCCCCCCGCCCCAGAGAGTTTTTAGTGGGATTAAGTGTGGAAGTGAACTTAAAGTACCCGGTGAGCACTCAGTAAACCACAGTTATCATTACCATGATAGATAATGCCTAGGAATTTATCTTCTCGTTAAGTCAGAAAAAACAATGGGTCTGCTACACTGTGTTTTTGATTTGTATTAAATATTTAAATATATTAAATAAAGATATTTGAATCTAAGACCAATATCAGAGGAGGTTATTTGTATTGAATAGTGTAATGCATAAACTCCAAGGAAAAGTAAAAGTAACCAATTATTTAAAATATTTGATTATTTTTACTTTACCTTGGAGTTTATTCATTACCTTATTCAATACAAATAACCCTTTTCTGATATTTGTCTCAGATTCAAATCCTTTTAATAAGAGTAAATGAGGAAAAAAATAATGCTTGTCATTATTGCTATTGGCTGTGAGTTCGTTTATTTTCACTGTATATATTTAATGTATACAAGACTAATTTTCTGTGGCTTTGAATTTGGGATTGATATAAATGTTTCAAAGTGAAATAAATAGGTATCTTGTAAAAAAAAAGAGAAAGAATGTTAATTTTTTTTCAATAATTTTTCTAAAAATAAATGCTCAATACATGTTGCTAATAGGATAAAGTATTTAAATAAATTAATCTTCTCTGTTTCTCTAAACTGACATCCAGGCCGAGAGTGTGAATTTTGGAGATTAGGGTAGTATGGATGATACAGGGAAATAATAACTCAGGCCTCGTGAGCTAAGGTGGCTTCTGCTTTGCCCAGGAGCCAGAACGTGATGTCTCATTGATTCCTGACATATCTGGAGTGCTATTCAAATTGCAAAGAGTCCTGGTGTCATAATGGTTAAGCGCTCAGCTTTCCATAGGAGGAAGACCTGGCAATCTGCTTCCATAAAGATTACAGCCAAGGAAACCCTATGGGGCAGTTCTATTCTGCCCTACAGGGTTGATATGAGTCAGAATCGACTTGACAGGCCATCTAACAACAACAATTCAAATTGTTATGGATATTTAAGTTATTCATGGAATATGTCTTCTAGAGAACTAGAATCAAATTGTAAATGATCAAATATAAAATGCTGGAAATAAAGACAGAAAATCAAAATTTCTGATGGGGAGAATATTAGGTAATTTTCAAGAGAGAAGATCGCAGAATAGTCATGTGGGAGCCAGAGTTTGAATGAACAAGGAGAGCAAGAGATGAAAGAAAGGTATGATTAAAAAGCATGACAAGTGTGTCAGACCCTGCAAGGCAGATCACATATGTCATCTCATTTAATCCTCACAATAACCAAATTTCCAGCTTTCAGGTGAAGAAATCACCATTTGAAAAAATTAAGCATTTTGGCCCAACATCACTAGATATGAGATCATAAAGGTAGAATTTAAACATACTCAGAAGCCTGCGATCTCTCCTACTGTGTGCTTCAGAGTGGGAAGTGAGCAAGGGGAGGCACTGAGTAAATAAGACTACAACTAGGTGTTTACAGTAGTGGGAAGAAGAACTGTATAAGACAACGAATTCTAAGGATCAAGAATCTCAGATGAATCACCAACAGTCACTGAGTATCAAATATGTACTTTGACCCATGATTTCATTCTTGGGAAACTAAATGAGAAGACTTTCATTATTAAGCCCTTTTTGAGCTTACATTCTAAGTTTGCAAATAAGTGGGTGACCAACATTGCTATAATGTTGAGTGTAATGTGCAAGTTACTACAAAAATATCTCTCCAGAAATTTGAATTCTGCATAACAGATTAGGAAAGGATTTTGAGGAGGTGATACTTGACATAAATTTTAATGAATGACCAACAATTTCAACAGATGTAGAAGAAAGACGAACATCACAACAGAAAAGAAATGCATAGCAGAGCAAGATATTTTGCAGAAAAAAATATACCATTTTGTGTATCTAGAGTAAGGTGGGTAGGGAATTAGTGGGAGGTCAAAAACTGGAAATGAATTGGGAACAATAGATTAGAGTTAGCCGTAAAAAGTAGAACGAGTTGATCATGCCTGTGAAATATGAAGAAGGCAGCCAGAGGGACAGTTTGGAAGTGGTTAATGATTTGTCCAAAAGTTTAATAAAATCTTGACTCAGGTAAATGATCATGAGAATTAAGAAGAAGAGATGGAAACATTTTAAAAACAAAATCATTTGGCTTTGGTGGCAGATCAGATAGTTCATCTGAGGAAGAAAGGGCAAGATGACTCAAAAGGTTCTGGTCCGTGGGGATGGTTCTATGAACTGATTCAGGAGGTAGGAGAAAGAATGAGCAAGAATTGAGATCGGGACCTTTAAATGGAAGTGCCTCATATTTGGAGAACACAATGTGAGCTCTGAATTTTGAGATACGGTTGAATTTTAAAAAATCAATCAAGTTGTGATCAGAACTTAAGTGGTGTCATACACACCCTCTTACTCAGAGTAGAAGAGACCGATGGATTAGTCATTAACAGACAGGGGATGCACATTCACCCAGGAAACTAAAATCATCTTTATTAAAAGAAAAAAAAAAAATCCAAAAGCTGGTAAGGTCATTTATAGATAAAACCCGAAGCAGAAGAATTACTTTAGAAATTAAGGGGGTAGTTAATTTTTCTAAAACAATATAAAGGAAATGATGAGTGAGACGTGGGGGGGGATACGGAGGGAGGGGAGGGAGGAGAGGGAAGAGGAGGAAAGACAGGAAGAAAAAAGAGATCACAATTGAGTCTTCTGAATTTCAAATAAAGCAGAAATTAAAATTAGCTGCCAAGTATGTAACTGGGAATACATTTAAAGTCATGAAATTGAAGACATACAAAAATATTAAAACAAATACACCTTCTCACTTATCAACTGTCTCATTATCTAACATTTTGCACTTATGACTATAGTACAAAATCTACTATCTGTCTCTTTTACACATTAATTATGCAAGTTGACAGTAACAAACGACAAGGTAAGAGGCGAGAGTAACACTGGCTGTGATGGTTAAGGTTACGAGTCAACTTGGCTGGGCCGTGATTCTCAGTGGTTTGGCAGTTATATAATGATGTAATTTGCCAGTTATGTAATGATATGGTCATCCTCCATTTTTGTGACCTGATGTGGTCATCCTCCATTTTCGTATAACACCAATTTCACATAATGACCTTGTATTTGGAATCTAAACATGTCAGTAAGTGAGGAGAGGATGTAATGGCTTAAAATAGATGTGCAACATAGCATAGTTGAAATAACATGAACTTTGAAATGAATATGATTTGTGTTCTAAATCCCAGCTTTGCCTTTTTATTAGTCATAAGACCTTGGGCAAAGATGTAACCTCTTTGAATTCCAACGTCTATGAGTATATTAACAGCCATCTTGCAGGATGTTATTATGACAATGAACTAGACAATCAAACATAATATATCTCAAAATTCCTGCAAAATGATTAAAAAAACAATAGTCATTATTATTACCTTTACTGTAGCCCCCATACTACATAATGTTCACACTGCCCAAATTAATATTTTCGTGGACATCTGTCTGTCTTCTTTTATTATTGCTGGTACTTTCGTAGACCTTGGAGGAAAAGAGCTGATGGAGAAGAGACCCATCCTACCTTTTTGTTATTGTTACAGTTCCC